>NC_092217.1:0-667272 GCF_042764415.1 Remersonia thermophila
TAACCCTAACCTAACCCTAACCCTAACCCTAACCCTAACCCTAACCCTAACCCTAACCCTAACCCTAATATATTGTAGATATTAACGTACTTTGAAGAGATACTTATCCGTATTCTGTCTTTAACTACTAGTCTAACTACGTAAGTATTATTAGAGTAGATTACCTACGGCTCTCCGAGGTCTAGAGCAATATCTTTAAAAAAGCGTTGTAACGCTATAGTTTTCTTAGCAGTATTTATAAACGCTATTAGTTCGGCTTCTATAGATAAAGTAGTAACTATCGACTACTTTATAGTCTGCTATATAATTATACTCCTAAAGTGTATTATTATGTAGCCCTAGGTAGACCTTTAAGAATTAAGGTAATCGGTAAATAATATATTCTCTACGATAAAGAGTACTTGCAACTTGGTTTCCTTACTAATATATATAATCCTTAAATACTTTATTCTATATAAGTAATAAACTACCTAATACGCTGTAAAGATATACTAATATAATGGATTTATTAAGAAATAAGATAGTCTTAACGTAGTAAAAGCTATATTTAAGCGAATTATAATAGCTGTATAAAGTATTAAACTAATAAGCTTTTAGAAAAGCTTAATTTCATCGTTTAAAGCGGTCCTCTTATATTTAATAAAATCGCTGAAGGGAAGTAGAATATAAGGCGTATAAACCGTAAAGTTAATATCGAACCTTTTAGCTACCTTTTCGATATATTAATCGTAGACTAAAAATATCTAACGCTTCGGACGGTCCTTAATAATTCTTATACCTAAGAACTACTTCGCCTCTCCCTTTTTATAAAGCTTATACTTAGCTTTAAAAGTATTTATAATACGGTTTACTTTATCTGTATAGTTTTAATAGAAGAAGATAAAATAGTCGTCGACGTAGAATATAATAGTAACCTTATATTAATCATTATAGAAAAGGTAAGGCTCTTCTTTAAAGGCTTTAAAGCCTAGTCTATACAAAGTAAAGGAAAACTTTTAGTACTAGAGGAAAGGTAACTTTCAAAGTCTATAAAGGGCCTGTAAAAGTTAAATATACTTCTTTAGCTACTTATATCATTTTAAGAGCTTATAGTATACCGACGCTTTTAGAAGGGTATTTAAAAATACCTATTTAATATCGAACTAGTAGACTTTAAAGTTAAAGTACGTAGCGATCGCTATTATAAAGCGAAATATATAAGCGGCAAGGGTAGTAGCGTAAGTCGTTTTAAAGGTACTTTAGCGTTATAGATCGCTTTTAACGTAAATGTATATCTTTATTTTTTTAATATAATTATATTCGTTAAACTTATATATAAATACCTATTTAAAAGGTAAGGGACGTCCTTTAACATTTATATAACAGATAATACGTTAAGTCTTCTAGTAAACGAGATTCCTAATCTCTTTATCGTAAACTTTTAGGAATAAGTATTTAAATTTATAGTTCTCGATATCTCGAAAGCGTTAAAGTACCTTAGTATTAGCTAGTTTTAAAAAATATATTCTTAGTATTTTAAAAGTAGTACCCTAGCGTTTTATAAACCTTTAATTTACAGCCGCCGCTAGTATATAGTAAATAATACGAGTTTAAAGGCTATTACTCTTATAAATAAAATTGTCTAGGAAAAAGGTTATATAAAAGCTTTCCTAATATCTTTAATTCAGTAAATATATACTATTATCTTAATATATCCCGAATATAAATCCGATAAGTCTATATTTATCGTTATTATCTTTACCCTTAAGCCCTTAACCTTTTTACCGTCTACTTTAATGTACAGTGGGCTTATATACCTTCCTAACGTACTTACGTTTAATACGGGCTAAAATAAGGTCTTATCTTTCTATAGTCCGCTATTTTATTATAATATCTACGGTATAATATATAACGGGCTGAGCCCTAAGGAGGCTTTAGCAGCCCTCGGCTAGGAAATACGTAGTTCCGCGTTCAACGGCTAAGACTAACCTAGGCCGCTAGGTACTACTACCGTTTAGTCGGACTTAACGGAGCTACAGGAACAGGGTTTTCTCTCCTCTTTCCCTTCCTTCTTTAAGATAAATATACTTGTAGAGTCGTTACTAAATTTAATTGCAATATACTTTTAAAACCGTTACATTACATCTATCTTCCCTTTTTCGTCGTTTAACTATAAGAGAGGTATTATAGAAAGCTCTCCAGCGTCTAGTTACGTCGCGAAGTATTACGGAAAGTCCTCCGGCACCGAACCGTTGAAGTAAAGAGAAAAGCCTTTTAATACCGAGTTACGTTATAAGGCATTAAGTACGTTTTACCGTTTAAACTAAGCGAAGGGTTACGATCCTATATTCCTAACCGTTATACTAACGAAGGCTACGACTTTAAACCTAAGGGAGCCGAGTAGCTAAGTATAACCGGGATACTTACAATGCGATCCGAACCGATTAAGTATAGCTCGACGTAATAAAAGCCTTCTATAAGTAAAGTATTAAAGGCCGTCCTCCCGACCAGATAAAGGTTGTAAACAGTAATATAGAATAACCTGCGATAGGCTTTTAAGGGGAGCCCCTTTAAATTATAAACGTATTGGCTTAGGTAATAAACTAATTAAATAAGATATATACCGAACAGGCGTATAAGTAAAAGGCAATATATAAATAGATTAGAGTACTCTAAGAAACGATCGTTACGCTACAAAATACCCCGGCGATTATCCTAACGATTATAATACTACTTACTTTACTACTGCCCGTTCCTTTGTAGCCCGAATCTATACCCCGCTCTGTATCCTTACCTAGCTAAGGAAAGAAGAGACCGACCTTATTAAACCCTTCTCGATTCGATAATATAAGGAAAGAGTTCCTTATATAGATTCTAAAGATATAGTATAAGCTTTAGACAGACGGACCTACTATCGGGGGACGGAAAGACTAGTTTGCCTACGTCTTTTCCCGTTTAAAAAAAGGAGCTCGCTTAATAGCAACGACGTTTATATAGAAAGGAGGTAATAGATATATATATAATTTCTACGACTTCTTTACTTATTTAAAGCGTATTTATAGTAACCTAAACTGGAAGTAAGAAGCCTTTAAATAACTAACGAAACTATACTAAAGAGAGAAGGAAAGCTTTACTGCCCTCCTCTTTAAGTTCGAGAAGGAGTTTGCTAACGACGGCGGTATTACTTAGCTAGATAACGTTAAAATTAACTATTTAGAGAAAGCTTTAAATAAGGATATAATAAACCTTCTAGTTACCTAGATCTATCTATCTACGGATTTTACTAACTACTACTATACTCTTATAGCTCTAAGTAATAACCTAGATATAACGAATTACAATCCCCTTCTACCAAAAGAGACTTGTAACCGAAGGTAAACAGGGTTGTCGGGGTATAGTTCGGTAAAGCTAAAGGGTTTACAATAAGTATATAGGCAATTGTTTTAATAGTAGTATAGTAACTGTTTTATAATTGCTTACTAGAGAACCTTTAAAGGTCCTCCTAAAAAGTAACTAACTAGCTAGTATATATATATCTAAACTATTACTCTAGTGACTATAATAATAATAATTATTATATCCGTTACCGTAATCCGGATAATATTTCCTAGATTATTATTTAGACCCGTATAATAATCCCCTAATTAGTTCCTTAAACGATTAGCTATCGAAACATCCTACGTTCCGGCTATAGCCTCCTAGGCCGCTTATATATTTATCTGTAATATAATACTCCTCCTTTAGCTTTTTCGTCCCGAAAGATAAAGCCTTTATTTTAAAAGCCGTTAATATCCTATACTTATAAGTATTATATCTTTTCTTTCCTATATCGCTACCGTAATACTAATAAAATAACAGATCGTATAATTAAAAAGAAATCCGATTCTTTTAAATAACGAAAGCGCTTAATGTAATTTATTTCCGACTACGGATTCGTCGTTATACCTTATACCTACTATACTTAACAAAGGCGCGTATATAAAATAATTAAGAAGGCCCGTCGTTACAACGCTTATATTCGTTATAGCCGTACCTATAATAGTTCCGGCGTCCTAATTTCGGCTTATAGGTATCCTACGTCCTCCTTTATCTTTCCTCCTTTAATATTAACCTTTCCCTAATAGATAAGATTATATAGGAAACGAAACGTATTAAGCGTATAAAGCGTAAAGCCGAAGAATTACTAAAGTACGTTTAATACAAGTTAGAAAAGCGTTAGCGTAAGCTATCGATATAGCTTAGCCGCCTCCGTCGTTTATACAAATAAAAAAGATTTCTAATAAATAAGGGTACTAATATAGTAGCTCGCGGCTTATCGACTTTAAACGAACTGGAATCTATAGAACGATAAAAGTCGGAGGCTATACTTAAAGTATAGGTTAATAACGTTATCGACGTAATTAACTAGAAAGTTATCCTAAGTACTATCCTTAACCTAAAGCAGTAGGCCGATCTAGGTTCCTTTAGTAGAACTCTTCTAATTTCTTAAAGTAATAAAGGTTTATAGCTGGTTACTATAAGTTGTTTTCTAAACTAAAATCCAACTATTTAATAAAGTACTCTAATTATCCTTTATTATTAACTTATAAGTCTAGGACTTCTTTAACGTCCTATTCCTCTTCTTCGTCCTCTACTTCGACGTTTGTAGCGAGTTTCGTATTTTTTAGTACTAGTTTTAAAAGTAAAATATAGAAAACATTCGTTTATAACTTTATTAATATTAATAATAATAATTAATAGTTAGATATTAAAATTCGCTTATTAACCTTAAAAAGTTTAATCTTCTTAAAGTTTAGCTTCTTACTTAGTTGTTTTATATATAGATTTCGAGAAACGAGGTAGACTTTGTCTCCCCTCTTTAAACGAGGTCCCTCGAGCCTATATTTATCGTAGTATTACTTTATCCTAGTTCTAATAAATTTAAGTTCTTCCTTAAGTATCGTGTATAGTATATGTATCTGGTCTGCTTTAACTTTTGCTCTGGGTACTGTAATATCCGGTCTTTAATGTAAATCTGCTTCGTAGCTATAGTTTGTAAAGAATAGTAAAATCTTTATAGTCTCCGTAGGTACTGTATTATATACGAGTTGTATTATTAATAAAAGTACGACCCAGTTATTTTACTAGAAGTTAACGTAGTACTAAAAATATTACTTTACAATCTAGTTAAATCGTTCTATCTATCTATTCGTTTACAGGTAGTAGGCTGTTAAAAGCTTATTTTTAATCTTTAAACGCGTTATTAACGTTTGTTAAAACTTTAAAACAAACTTTATATCTCGATCCGTAATCTATTCTTCTGGCTACTTATAGACTAACGTAATGTATCGGAAAACGATGTCTGTAAACTGCTTTACAGTTTATATTTCCTTATAGGGGATAAAGTATACTTATTTAGTAAATCGTTCTATTATAGTAAGGATAGTATCGTATTTAACCCCTATCGCTAGATCCTTGGAAAATAGTAGTTTAGTAATAAAGTCTATCGTTACCGAACTCTATAGTTGTTCTGTAACTAATAATAGTTATACTAATCTGTATAGCTTATATTGTATTGTTTTAGCTTTATTATAAGTATCGTATTCTTTAATAACTTTTGTAACTTTGTACTGTAATCCTAGGAAGTCGTAATACTATTTAATCCTAGTAATCGTTTTAGTAATTCCTATATATCCTCTAAGTCTAGACTTATAGATTATTTTAATAAGTCCTCGCTACTTATCCTTTGTTCTGTAGTTAACTTTACTTAATCGCTATTCTCTAAAGACTGTATAGTATTCTTTAATCTATTAAAGTAGGGTTTTAACGGGATTACTAAACTATTATAGAAGCTTAGCGTCGTCGCCTTCCTTTTATTATTATAGTATATACTAGAGTATCCTATCTTACTATTATTAAAGTAATAGTAGTAAAACTTTAGTATCGTTACCGAAATAATCCGGTCTCCTATTTAAAATATCTATCCTAACGTTCTCTAAGCCTTTTCTATAGTAAATAACAAAGTTAAACTCCGATAGGAATTCTATTTATCGAATCTGTCGTCTACTAAGCTTTTGTTTCGTACTAAAGTATTATAGGTTTTTATAATCCGTATAAACCTGAACTTTATATATTATACTGCTAAAGTAGGATCTTTATTCCTTAAATACTTTAATAATAGTAAGTAAGTCTTTATTGTAAATTAGGTACCGGAGCTGTAATCCCTTTAGCTTTTTCAAAAAGAAAGCTACTGAGTACAGTTTACCGTTATCGTCTCGTTAGTTAAATTATCCTTCGATTGTATAATCTAATATATCGGTTTCTACCTTAAAAGGTTTCCTAGGGTCTAGCAATATAAATATAGGATTAGCGATAATAGCGTTATAAATCCGTTAAAATACCTACTTATATTCCTCCTCCTATCTAAACTTAATATTCATCTTTATAAGCTCGTATAAAGGTTGTATAATATTGCTAAAGTTTCTAATAAATATTCGATAGAAGTTAACGAATCCGATAAATCCTCGGACCTTTATTACGTTCGTTAGTATAAGCTAGGTCTTAATAGCTTTAACCTTCGTTAGTTTTATACAAATCCTTCCTAATATAATTTCGAACCCTAGGAATATTGCTTTCTAAATATAGAACTTACTTTTATCCTTATTGACTAAGAAGTTATACTGGTAGAGTACGTCGAATACCTTTTTAATATACTTCTTATATTCTTCGAGTATTTTAAAGTAAATAAAGATATCGTCTAGGTAATAAACTATAAGCTTATCGAGATAGTACTGAATAGCGTAATCGATCGCTATTTAGAAAGTTATTAGTACGTTTGTAAGTCCGAATAGTATAATAAGGTATTCGAAATATCTGAATCTCGTTCTAAATACTATTTTCTATTCGTTTCCCTTCTTAATACGAATATAAGCGTATACTATCGGAAGGTTAAGATAAGTAAAGTACTTTATACCCGCTAATTAATTTCGGAGTTATAAGATAAGCGGTAAGGGGTAACGATTTTTTATAGTCTAATCGTTTAGCTATTAGTAGTTTATATATATCCGAAGTTTCCTATCCTTCTTTAGAACGAATAAGATCGGATATCCTGCTAACGATATCGATAGTCTAATATACCCGATCTTAAGGTTTTCGTCGATATACTTCTTTAACTCTACGTCTTATTTCTTATTAGTATAATATACTTTAAAGAATTTTAACTAGGCGCTGTCCTTAAGTTTAATCTTATAATCCTAAGGTTTATAGTCTAGCAACCCCTTTATATATTTTATATCGAATACTAAGTATCCTTAGTATTCCGCTAGGATTTATCTTTTATCGTTATATTTCTCCGTACCTTAGTAGTATAAGAATTTATTATTTCCAGTTAAAATACTAGCTGCTTCGAGCTGGATAACCCTTCCCTAATACTTAAGCTATCCGCATTCGTCGATCGAAATAACAATAATCTTCTATTTTACTCGTTATTTTTAACTGCATCGTATACTATCTTTTATAGATATTATTGCGGGTCGTCTATCGTTATTTAACTCCTATAGTAGGCTTATAGGTAACGTTTTATTCTATATACTGCCCGTCCGTAGCTCCTATATTACGCTTCCTCCTATTAGGTTAGTCGGATATAGCTAAATATCCTTTAGCTATAAGTAGCTATATCCCTTCTAACTAATATCTAGATTATATTCTTTATACTATAGTCGGCTAAGAATTATATCTTTTTCTAGTCCTATATCTATAATATTAAATACTACTTGGATAGTCTTTCCCTCTACCTCGATATTAAGTAGTTCTGTTTCTCGTCGTACTTATTACGTATTAAAGGGTCCTATAATAATATATAGCTTCTGTTTAAGCTTCTAGGGTATCCGTATTTAGTTGATTAATACGAGCGAAATAAGGTCGAGCTATAATCCTCTATCTACTAATATAAATATTTAAAACGCTTTCTATTGTATAGTAACCTATAATCTATTATTAGGTTGTTAAGTCTGTACGGTAGCCGTTTCCTTATAGCTATATAGTATTTCTTTATTGTATTCTTTTATTGTATTTCTCTGTCCGATCGTCTTATCGGATTTCCTTATCTAATTTCGTTATCTAATCTTATTATCGGGTTTCCTTATCGGTTTTTATAGTCGTTATACTAGATTCGGTTTCTAGGTTAGTTTTGCTAACTGTATTTCCTTATTTCCTTTCGTTGTTAGGTTCGTTTATCGGATTTCGCAGTCCAATCCGGTTATCGTATTTCGTTATCTAAGGTTAATAGCTGTTTTACGTTAGTTTACTAGAAGGTTATAAAAGTAAGTCTTCTATATATATTAGCTCTTCTTATACTATACGACCTATTGTTCCCGTTAAAGGTTTAAGTATCGTTAAGCCCGTTGGAGGGCTTAAAGCCGTTTCCTAGCTCTGTATTAAACCTAAGTAGCTATTCTACGGCCTGAAAGGCGTCCCCCTCTAACTCTTCGCTCGGGACGTCTAACGCTTCGTATTCTTAGAGTTATTACTGTCTTCCTGCTTCCTATTACGAGTCTAACGACCTTCTCTCCTATAGTTGTAATCTATATACTCTACGTTCCTATTCCTTTTACTTATAGAACTCTTAAACTTTACTAACTATATACTTTATATACTATGCATCCTTATATATATTATAGCAGTCGTATACCTAGTATACTATAGGCTAAGCCTTAAATAGCTATATATATACTTTTCCTAGTCTAACTTTAGTAATATACTATAGATCGCTTATATTCCCTATACTTTAATCGAACGTCTAAGGAATTAGCTTAAGCTAGTTACCGTTAATCGTTTCTTTAATTAGCTAGTACCCGAAGTTAAACTTCTCTTTATAATAGTATCGGTACGTATACGTAATATATTGGAACTATAAGACTTAAATATAATCCTATTATACTAGACGGAGCTTCCCTATATCTCCGTTTATTACAACGTATCTTTATCCTAGTCCGTTAAACGTTATTTCTACTATTATTTTACTAATACTAATATACTAGTGTTGCTACTAGTATTCTTCTTATATAGGGTATATCCGATAATATATACTTTCGAATTCCTATATATTATTATACTTAATTTTAAGGATACAAACCTCCTTAGGATCTATATCTGCCTATTCCGTAAAGACTAGTCCTTCGAACGGATAATTCCTAGAGACGTATCTAAGTATTATAACGGGTTATAGGGGTAGCCGTTACTCGAATTTATAGATCCTATTATTTAACTTAGCGTTAATTTATCGTAGTTCTATAACTTATCGTTATAAATATATAACGTTGGGTCCAATCGTATCTCCTTAGTTGCTAGTTTTCTACTAGCCCGTCTCGTCCTGGGTTAGGGTAAATCCTTACGCCTGGGCTATTCTAAAGGCGTACTGTAGTAGTATAACCTCTTCTATTAGGTCGGTTTCCCTAACCCTAAGCTCCTCCCTTATAAAGATGCTTTCGAGTAGTCTAAGGCGAGTATCGTCGTCGTCCTAGCCTATTGTCGTAAGCTACTGCTGCGCTGCTTGTCGTATATTGTTATGCGTTTCCTAGGTAATATCCCTTTAATCGTCTTTATCGTTCTTTAAACGGTCCTTCAAGGTCGGTTCGAACTACCTAAGTACCTTGCCGTCGAGGCGTAAAGCTATAAAGAAAACCTTAGCTTCCTTAGTCTCGAACTTATCCGGGTAGTATTAGAGGTAGGTACGTATCTAGGTAAGGAACCTAGTAAAGCCTTCCTTATCGCTTTTATACTTCGAAGGTGCCTTTAGCTTAGCTTTGTCCTTAGGCTTACCGATGTTGCTAAGGCTATTAATAATCTGCTATATAGCGCCGTTCTCGCCTTTAAGTACTATAATTTTAGTGTTAAGCTATTCTAAAGCCTACTATATTTAAACTATAGTTAGGCCCGTAGTCTAGGCCTAGAAAGCAGAGGTACTAGGAGTAGTATTAGAAGCTATAACGTACCTTTAGTTAAGTCTATAATAGTAACTAAAGTAAATAAGCAACGTATAACGAATTACAGTCCTCTTCTACCGAAAGGGACTTATAACTAAAGGTAAATAGGGTTATCGAAGTATAGTTCGGTAAAGCTAAAGGGTTTACAATAAGTATACAGGTAATTATTTTAATAGTAGTATAGCGACTGCTTTATAATTACTTACTAAAGAACCTTTAAAGGTCCTTTTAAAGAGTAACTAACTAGCTAATATATATATATCTAAACTATTACTCCCGTTACTGTAATAATAATAATTATTACGTCCGTTACTATAATCCGGGTAATATTTCCTAGATTATTACTTAGACTTATATAATAATCCTCTAATTGGTTCCTTAAGCGATTAGCTGTCGGAACGTCCCGCGTTCCGGCTGTAGCCTCCTAGGCCGCCTATATACTTATCTGTAATACTAGAGCGGAAGCGCCGCTAGGCCGTAGATTTTAAGCTATAGCGGCCTAACTAGAAGGGGAATACTTTAAAGCCCCCTTCGCTTACTGCTGCTACCGCCGTCGATATAATGGATTAGGAGTCTACGCCTATAAAAGTTAACCGGGCTATCCAAAAGCAGAATAAAAAGCTTAAAAGTAGGAGAGTAAAGTAAATAGACTAAAAGGAACTAAACCGTTGTAAAAAGGAAGGGCTATACTTACATTATAGCTGTAAAGGCTGCTGGATTACTAAATACCCTTTTAAACTACCGAAGCGGCTTAATCCGTACCCGTATATTAATCGTACTTACCCGAAACTTCCTTCTATTAAGGAACTAGTCGAAGCCGATCCGGATACCTCTAATTAAACGGAGAGTAAGGACAAGGAGTTAAAAGAGTAGCTCCTAACGGAAGTCGTTACTAGGAGCGTTTAGAGGCTAAGTAAATTTAAAGAAGGGTAGAAGAAGAGATAGATATAAAGCTAGTTTATATTAATTTCGGTATTAACGGAGTCTTTTATATAAAGGCTTTCGTTAATACTGGCTGCCTATACTATAGAACCGTTTATAATACCTTTGTTAAAAAGCTATACCTTTTACGCATCCTAATTACCCCTTGCGATTTCGAACAGGTTAATACTACGGCTAAGAACGCTATTAAGTACGTTATATACTTCGATATAGATATTAACAGGTATAAATAGCAAAGGGTCTTCCCTTATATTATACCGGGCTAATCGGATAATATTATCTTTAGCCGACTATAGTTAAAAGCCGAGCAGGTAATAGTTGCCCTAGCCCGGAATAAACTATTAATCGGCTTTTCGGGACTCGTAGTTAAGGAACGGAGCCGTTACGAAGACCCCCGCCCCGATATTAAGGATATAATATCTTTAACCTTCGTAGCTATTATTATAAGGGCCTAAATATCCTGTTCTTCTAGCCAGATAAAGGGCAGTATACAGATATTTACTGTAGGCCTAGCCGATATCGAAAGGGCTTTAACCTTAAAGAAGAAGAGTAATCCCTAGGAAAAGCTTCTAAAATACTATTACAATTACCTCCCTTTATTCAACTGTAAAGCAGCCGACCGGTTACCGCTCTACTATAAGGGTATAGACTATAAAATACTACTCGAGAAGGATATAGAAGGCTAGAATAAAGTCCCTCCTTCTAGGCTATTATACAGTATATCTTACAAAGAGTTTATTATACTACGGAAAACCTTAACTAAACTATTATCCAAGAACTTTATCCGCGTTAGCAGCTCCCTTATATTAGCCCCGATCCTATTTACTAAAAGGCTAGAAGGTAGACTACGATTTTACATTAACTACTATAGTTTAAACGCTATTACTAAAAAGGACCGTTATCCGCTACCGTTTATTTATAAGATTCTAAGAACCCTATTAAAGGCTAAATAGTTTATAAAGCTGGACGTTATTATAATATTCTATAAAATATAAATTAAAGAAAGCGACGAGTAGAAAACCGCCTTCCGTACGTATTACGGTTTATTCGAGTAGTTAATAACGCTGTTTAGTTTAATAAGCGTCCCAGCAACCTTCCAACGGTATATTAATACTACCCTATAGGAGTTCCTTAACGACTTCTACTCTACATATATCGATAATATTCTAGTCTATTCGAATAGCTCTCTCTCTAATTATAAGGAAAAAGTTAAAAAGGTTATAAAGCAGCTTTAAAAGGCCAGGTTATAAGCCGATATCGATAAATATAAGTTCGAAGTTAAAAGCGTCAAGTATCTAGGCTTTATTATAGAAGCCGGCTATAGTATTCGAGTCGACTCTAAGAAAATTAAAGCTGTTGAAGGCTAGAAGCGCCTTTATACTATTAGGGGTATTAAAAGCTTCTTTAGCTTCGTTAACTATTACTATAAGTTTTTCCTAGGATTCTTTAATATCGCTATACCGTTAACGGCCCTAATAAGGAAGTACGTTGCCTTTATATAATCGGACTAGTATAAAGCAGCCTTTAAAAAGCTAAAAGCGATACTTATCGCAACGCTTATTTTAATATAATAGGATTTAAAGCGGAGGACTATATTAGAAGTTAACTCTTTAAGTTATACAATTAAAAGCGTTCTATCCTAGTACAACGATAATAGCTTATTATACTCTATAGTATTCTTTTCTAAAAAGAACTTCCCTATAGAATACAACTACCTGATCTATAATAAGGAAATGTTAGCTATTATTCGCTACTTAGAATAGTAGGACGCCGAATTGTATAGCGTACCTTTCTTTAAGATCCTAACGGATTATAAAAACCTAGAATACTTCTGGAAGAAGTAATAGCTAAACGAACGGTAGGTCCGGTAGACCGAAATACTAGTCCGATATAATTTTACATTAAAATATCACTCCGGGAAGGAAGTAATTACGCTGGATACCTTTTTAAAGAAGGAACAGAATATACTAGTAGATAAGTATAATAAACGGCTAGCTAGCCGTTACTTCTAGTTATTAAAAACTTAGCGAAGCCGTATTAGTATATACTATACGTAGGTTAGATTAATAATAACTATTATAAAGGGGTAGAAGAGAGGCGATAAAGACTAAGAAACCGACGAACCGGTTAACCGTTCTAACCTACTAGATAACCCGTTTAAAGATAACCTATTATACGATCTCTAAGAGAAGGCTTTTCGCTAGAACAACCGTTACTGGATAATTCGCCGTCTAGTTAAGGAGGGGGAAAGGTAGTTTCCCTTATAATAAAGCCTTCCGATTAGTATTTTAAAGTATTTAATCGACAGTAGGAAGCGCTTTCGTTAGAGAAACCGAATCTAAGTCCCGGCTTTCGAACCGCTACGTATAAAGATTATCTAACGAACCTACGATTCCCTTTTATCTAGTTACCTAGGCTACGACCTAACTAAGCTACTAATTATATAAGATTTCAGCTAGCTAAACCTAAGCTAGGATATTAAACAGTTCCTATATAACTATAATATATATAAGCGTATAGCGATATAGAAGGAAAAGCGTTATAGACTTTTAAAGCTGTTACCGATCCCTTAAAGGATTTAGAGTAAAATCTTAATAGACTTCGTTACCGGGTTACTAGCTTATAGTCCTAACCAGGTAAAAAATATTATAATAATTACGGACCGCCTATTAAAAAATGTAATCTTCGAAGCTATAGTATTAACTATAGCGGAAAAGGTAGTAAACCGGCTATTATACTATTTAATCTACTACTATAGAATCCTAATAATAATAGTCTCTAACTAAAAACTTTAATTTATAAGCCTAGTATAGAAGCGTATTTATAAACTTTTAAAAATTACCCGGTATTTATCGACAACGTTTTACCCGAAGACCGATAGTATTATTAAACGTATAAACCAGGTTGTAGAATAGTATTTATATTATTTTGTTATATACTTATAAGATAACTAGGATTAACTATTACCGATCGCTATATTAATAATTAATAACCGTATTATAATATTAACTAACCTAAGCCTGTTCTTTATAACGTATAGTTATAATATTAACCTTCTCGGCCTAACCAGAAGGCTAGACGATAAATTAAGGAACGAAGAGCAGTCCCCGATCGTTAAAAGTAAAGCTTTCGCTTAACGCCTATAGGAAGTAACTAAATTTATATAAACTATAATAACTATAGCGTAAAAGCGTTAGGAATAGTATACTAACCAGGACCGGCAGGCCGTTAAATAGTTCCGTATCGGAGATAAGGTTTAGCTATATTTAAAGAACGTTAAAACCGACTAGCCGTCGAAGAAGCTAGACTAACTTAACGTTAAATATACGGTTACAAAGCTTATTAATATTTACTCCTGCCGTTTAAATACTCTACTTAGGATCCACCCTGTATTCTATATCTTACTATTAAAAAAGGTAAATAACGATCCGTTACCTTTATAGGAACGCGACGATACTTAACTGCTAGCTATCGTCCCGGAAGACTCTAGGGAACTAGAGTAGCTAATAGAAGAGATTCTATAGTATAAAACGATGTAGGGTAGGACTACCTTATAGGTAAAATAGTCGGGCTATACTTAACCAACCTAGGAACCGCTTAGTACCTTCCTAGACTTAAAAGCTCTGGACCGCTATAAAGCAGTAAATAGTAAGATCCCGCCGACTAGTTAAACGACCCCGGACCCTTTACCGTACTGTAAACGACGACGGCGCCGGCGAGCGGCGAGTTAAACCCTCCTATAGAAGGAGGAGGGTATTGTAATAGGCTAGGCCCTAAGGAGGCCTTAGCAGCCCTCGGCTAGGAAATATATAGTTCCGTATTCAATAGCTAAGACCGACCCAGGCCGCTAGGCACTACCGCCGTCTAGTCGGACTTAGCGGAGCCGTAGGAACAGGGTTTTCTCTCCTCTTTCCCTTCCTTCTTTAAGATAGATATACTCGTAGAGTCGTCACCAAATTTAGTTGCAATATACTCTTAGGACCGTTACATTTTTAAAGGGTCGGCGTAAGATAACTTAAATAGTATATACCTGTATACAACTTTTATACTCCTTTCTTAAAATACTATTTACTTTATATTAAACTCTTTTAGCTATAAAAACAAGTCTTTATATTACTTTAAGCCCTATATATCCTATATGTAAGTACTATATACGCTTTATATCCTCTTTTTTAAAAAGTACTTCTTTTGATCGGATAGTTAAACAGATTTTAATAGCGGCGAGAGATATAATTATAATATACTTAGACAAAGGAACCCGTAAATAAATAAAACGAACGTTATATTTAAGGAATATTAAATTATATTTACAAACCAACTATTTTATTACTAGACTACGCTCTATAGGGCTGTAACGAAGGGTTCCGTTCTACCCGTAATACTAGAGGCCTACCTATTTAAAAGCTACCTTTAATATAATATTAATGTAAAACCCGTTAATAAAAACTATATCTTGTAGAATTAGGTCCTTAGTATTAGGACCTTTATTACCGTTTAATACATTCCTAAGCCTCTATCGCCTATAAACTTATATTTAGAAAAAGATTGTATTAGCCTCTATATAATCGTCTGGATCGTCGACTTTGTACTAAGATCTAGGCTTAAATCGTAACCTATTGTTAATAATATAGACTACTCTACAGTTATCCAGAAGAATAGAGTTGTAAAACAGGTAATAGTCGGTAATAAATATAATATAAATACTGGAAGGAAGCTGAATCTTTATTTATAGGTCGTAGAGGATTACCGTTTTAACGAAAGGCCCCGAAAAATCTTTATTATTATCGGGTTTTAATTTAACTCCGATTAAATTAGGAAAAGCTTCTTCGCTGCCTAATCCTAGTAGTAAATACAGTACTCCGGGACTAAAGAGTCTTATCTTTTAAGCTTACAACTTATCTTTAAGATCCGTTTATTAAAGCTTTATAAGATTATTAAAGATACGTTAACGTAGACCCTAGGATATTATACCGTTTCCTTCGCTTTTACTAATTATAGTAGCTTTAAAATTAAAGTATTTAATCGGTATTTAAAAGTATCGTTTAAAGATTTTATATAAGCAGTTATAGTAAACCTTTAGCGTTCGGTTTACTTTCCTATTTTAATTGTTAGACTAGTTATAGCCTCGGTTACCGCCTTTTCTACTACTATTCCCGTCTTTTTCTCATCTATAGCCACCCTTTAACCTAAAAGGTTTACCTTTTCTATTACCGTTATTTTTCTTATTAGACCTTTGTTTTAACAGGTCTTACTAGTTAGATAATTACCTACGTCCTTCGAAAGTAACGTAAATATACAGTGAAAAGCGTACCCCGGCTCCGGTTTAGAAGAGATATTAATATAACTAATCTATATATACCTCTATAGTTTCTTTAAAGTTACTTTAAGTAACTCTGTTAGCTAGGAATATATATTTAGTATAGGCTTATCCTAGGGCGATACGCTTTTAAATAGTATTTAAAAAGGCTGTAATAGTTAAGAGACCGATTATATTAGTAACTCCGTTTATAAATACATTGTAATACTCGTAACGAAAGTCTATAAGCTATTCGAAAGGGTTTATAGCTATTTCAGCTCTATTAAGAACGTTAAAGAAGGCTTTACGAAATACCTTTATCTTTACAGTTTAAATAAAAATAATTTAAGATTCCAGAATACGTAGGAGGTTATAGTAGATCTATAGCTGTTTTATTAACGTAAGGAGGTTAAAAGCGTTTTCGAATGGATCCTTTTAAACAGTATTAAAAATAAAGTAGTATACTGCGTTATAAGCCTTCCTTCAATTGTTCGAGTCGTCTTATAGGGTTTTTAAAAAGTATTAAAGGAGGTTCTGCTTATATACGTAGTCTACGTTGGACTTAAAGAGTTTTTTTAGTTTCTTTAGTTTAGGGCCCCTTTCTTTCGGATTAGCGCTCTATTAATCCCAAAGCTTTCGCTAGTATTAAATCCTAAGCAGCTTTTAAACCTTTAAGTAAACGTTTATATAAAACGGCTTTTAATTATTGTTAAGGGTCTTTAAAACCGTTTTAGCATTTACTTTTAATCTATAAATCTACTATACGTTATAAATATAAGCTTCGTTTTAAATATAATTAAACTATCGTTCTTAGTTACGGAAGGTCTTTAGCCGGACGATACTAAGGGTATAATTCTTAAGGACTAAGTGTATTTTACCGAGGAAGGTACTTTAATAGTTAACGACGGGTTTTAAAAGAGAGAGGAGAAATCAAACGAGCTAAACGCTTTAAAGATTAATTTAAAGGCTTATAATAAAAAGGGGAGGTTCTCTTTCTACGTAGCAGGAAGGTACCGGGCTTATAACTATAATAGCCCGGACCTATAAGAATATATACGGCGGAAAGGAACGGTTGGAAGCTGTTGTTCAAAGGAAGAAAACAACTATCTGATGTGCCTCTCCTGGAGGCTCCTTATTTATACGATAGATGCCCAGAATGGCGGTCTGAGCAGGCAGAATGCCTGCTGGGGTTCAGGACCAGGGTATAAGTCCCCATAGATCCTATCACATTAATCAAATGGAAACTATAACGCTTTCATTTGTGTCGAAATCCTATCGATGGACTGCTGGTCTTGGAGAATACTACGATCTGAGTAAGATATACATGGTCAGTTAGACACCCCGGTAAGACCCGTACTTCCAATGCTGCAAGCCATGAATAATCGCCACAGGAGGTTGGGAGGAGCACAGGAAGGATAACTGCTACGGGATTCTCGTCTTCATAGTTAGGGTTCAAAACCCAGCAGTCCTGCAAAACCAGTCCCATCACGTTGTTCCCATCCTGTGATCACGAAATAGTGCATGGGGCCTTGTGGTCGCAGAACTCCAACGGTATCCCAACCATGTCATTGGACTGCTTCCTCGCTGTTCTCCTATGTTTGCTCTGCGCTAGGCCTGGGGTTGCCATCCCTCGCGTCATTGACACGAAACGCAGCATCACGTACCTCGGACTCGAGCATAATGACATCGAACTCTTTCTTGGCATACCATATGGGCAAGACACCGGCGGAGCCCACAGATTCCGGCCACCTAGAGCAGTCTCACCAAGTTTCGGCAGAACCATCGACGCGACTACATATGGCCCGGCTTGTCCACAGCAGCTTGGTCGGTAGATGCTGCCTCTTGCGGTTGGAAACATCACAAAGGTGTCGGAGAATTGCCTGAACCTCAACGTCGCACGGCCCAGAGGAATAATCGCTGGCAGTGGCCTGCCGGTCATGATATACATTCACGGCGGCGGTTTCTGGGGCGGGAGTAACGAGGAGCCAGTGTTTGCACCGGACGGATTGGTGCGCGAATCTGTGCGCAACGGGATGCCTGTCCTTCATGTTGCCATGAACTACCGTTTGGGATGTAAGCGCTGCTTCCCTTCTGCAACTGCATTTCATACTCTCTTCTTCAGCCGAGCTGACCTGTCCGCCAGTGTTTGGATTTGCCCAGTCTGAAGCACTCCGTTCTGAAGGATCTGAGAACGCCGGTCTGCGAGATCAGAGACTTGCCCTGAAATGGGTCCAGAACAATATCAAGTACTTTGGAGGCGATCCAGGAAGGGTCACCATCTTTGAAACATCCTCTGGAGGTTAGTTGCCACCCCTATGTCGGCACTGACGCAATGTTGACAACGTAGGACTCTCCGTTGGCATGCACATGATGGCCTACGGAGGTAGCAAGCCTGCCCCATTTCAGCGCGCAATCTGCCAAAGCCAGGCTCTCGAGCCCGGAATCACGAGAAGCTTTACCATTGACGCCATGCAACGGGTGGTAGAGTACGCGGGGTGTGGCACAGCGGGCCTGCATGCTCCCACTACTGTCTCTTGCCTCCGAGGTCTGGACATGGAAACACTTCTCAACGCTTCCATCGCCACGTACAGAGGCGATATTGTCAGCAATATTGGGGACATATGGCTCCCATCCGTGGATGGCGATTTCTTGCCCGAGGCCCCATCCACGTTGATCCGACAAGGCCGTTTCGCTATCATGCCTGCTGCTGAGAACATAGCAGCTGCTATGTTCGGCTGGTGCGAGAATGATGTTACGCTGTTCACGGACATTCACATCAAGTCGGCAAATGACACGGAAGCGTTCCTTACATCCTATGTATCGGGAGTCTTGCCGGAGAAGATCAAGGAGCTTCTGACATTGTACCCCGTGTCAGAGTTCACTGCTGCTGCAACCCAGACCCTCTCAGCCGAGTTTTTCCGCGCAGCGCGTATCTTCCGCGACATAGTCATGGTGTGCCCAACTCTTTGGTATGCGGAGCGCCTCGCCCAAGCAGCCACCGCCGGAAGAGGCGCCGAATGCGCCGGCCGCCAGGGAGCTAGGAGGGTGGAAACCGCGCCAGCATCCGTCTATCTTTATGACTGGAACCAAACTATTCTCGAGCCACTCCTCGAAGGTTGGACGGGGCGATTCGGATGGGGTTCTGTCCCTACATCGGAGATTGGCTACATCTTTGCCAATTTTTCCAGCTACGATGACGTCGTCATCGATAGCCGAGGGGATTTGGTGCCCCCGGGCGCCACAGACTACGCGCTCCAAGTGCGTGGTTCGAGGTCATGGTCCACATTCGCGTCAACTGGGAGCCCTTGGATGCGGGAGAAGCACACGTTCAAAGGGTTCAAGCCGGCCTTTCCGGAGGTGAATAGTGGGATGAACAGGCGTATCTCTATTTTTGTGGCAGGCGGACCCCATCAGGGACTCACTGTTGTTGACGGGCACAACATCAGAGCCAAGAGCACTGCACTCAAAGAACAAAAGCTGAGGGAACGGTGTATGTTTCTTAACTCCCCTGAGATGATTGAGCAGGTGGGGTATTGACGGGCGTCCCCAATCCTGATTTCAGAGGCCTGCGATGCCTCAGCACGAGGAAAGTGGCCGACGGGGCTGATGTGGACTTCTCACATCGAACCTCCTCCATCCTCTTCCAGTCGAAATGTCAGGGCACCGAGGTGCGGGGCTAGGAAGAGCTTCATCACCTCACGTTTCTTGCCCTTATGACCAACGAGTCCGTTTTTCCCTGCAACACTCGACGCCTGGCATTCAACACCACGTTGACAAGATCCCTTGGCTTTCTCTGCTTCGCTATTAAGCTGTCAACCGTCCACTTTTAGCGCAAGAAATCATAACTCTCGGCCACAATGGTAACGCCTTCCCAGCATTTGACCTTGGGGATGTGTCATCTATTCCCTGTCGTTTCCTATGCGTTCCGAATTTGTCGCCCTAGGATCTCATGGGATGACTCTGCTTGGACCGAGGGAAGAGCAATGGCGGAAGCTGAATGCCACAGTAGATAGCAGTTTGTAAGGCACCTCCGTATTAGAAGCAAAGCCTCCTGTGCTTTCTTCGCTCGGTCAGCATTTCACACCCATGTTTCGGGGATTTTGCGACTTCCCGGACGGCATTCGGGCAGTTATTTACGTGGCTACTGATTCTGAACATGGGACAGCAAAAACGGATCCGCTAATGCTGCCATCAGCTAGTGCACCATATATACCTGCTACTGCAACAGAACATCACAGGCAGAACGGTGACGCACAATGGATTTGCCCACACAAATGGCTCCACTGCGTTGTGTTCAAGTACTAACACCTGACATCGAGACGGGATAGGTGGAACATGCATCAGAGGCACAGCTTTGGTGGTTGAAAAAGCTCGTAGCATCGTTTGTGAAATGGAATAGTCGTAGAAGCATGAGAACTTCATCGCTCCATGGCTAATTGCATTCCCGGCCATCTGTCTTTACACAATCGGTGATGCTTGAGTCTTATCCCTTCCTCCCTGCACGGGAGGCGCATAGCCCTGGGACCGTGCGAAAGCTGAACAGCTTATATCTGATGCGGGTGACATATTTACTCTAGACAGAACATCAGTATGTCATTCATTTACAGGGTACAGGTCTTCTCACCAAAAACAAACTCGCCGTTGATGTTGCCGATGCGCTCCGCAAGATTGATGTCGGCCCCGACGAGCTCGCCGTCAACATTCCTCAGTAAGGCACGAAGGACAGGGACTGAATCGGCACCCTCAATGGAGAAGGTGATTTCTTCGGCGCTGTAGGCGAAGTCCGCACCACCCCACTCAAAGGAGCCTGACAAGTCGGAAAGTGAGTCACTCGTCTAGTTACATGAGAATACAATGGATTTGCTATACCGTTGTTGTTTCCAATAACTGTGTTGAGATCAAACTCAGCCTCGACTCCCTCACCATCAACATTGGTGAGGACACCCCGGAGGATGTGGCCGTCGTCAACACGGATGTCAGCAGCTGAGGCGTGAAAGTCCGGCATGGTTGCGAGTGGTGTGAAGGCTTTCTGGAGCAGACTCGAGAGCGGGAGTGGCGGATAGGTCGTGTGAAGTTTGAGAGAAGGAATCTCAGGGCCAGGGAATCAGTCGACGATGGCGCCTTTTATCGTTTGCGAGAACCAGGCTTACCCACTTCATTGCGACATTTCAACTCGGCCTTATGTACGATCCTGTAACCCCCAAGGCATGCCAGGCAGAAAGGAGGCCTTGTAGCCCCACCTGTTTACCGCCGGACAATAGAAATGTACCTATCACGGTCGCGCAGAAGCGGCTTGGCGATGAGGAGAAGAGGTGGAGTGCATGTTGAGGAGTCCATCTGCCAAGTGTCACGGTTGGATGGGCTACGCATCCGTGATGTAGGTGTTTCTTCGGATGAGGGAAGCGGAGACGGGAACATGCAAACAGGAGAGGGGGAACGGGGGTCTCTCAGGGGTTGTTCGTTGGTGCCGCGCGCTTGGGGTTGCGGCGGGTAGGATACCTAGCATCTCGTTATGAGGTCGGCGTGCGGTTTGGTGTCACGCAAGCAACCCCCTTGACGCAGGCAAACATTGGAGGCCTCTAAGGAGGTGTTGTGTGCTGGCGGGCCACCATAGAGGACATCGCATTTCATGAGGTTCCAGCAAGACCAATCACATGTTACACGTTGTGTCCTACAAGCACCCAAGCGCCTCCGTCCATTATTGCCGTGACAATGAACGAGCTCCTTGGCAACCAAGGACACGCTTTAGCATATGAAACGTCGCGCCATCTTGCCACGGAATGCTGCATCGCGATGAGAAGTCGTACCCAAGCACACAACCTCCTGTCCGCACCTAAGGCGCAAAATGTCCGTAAGCTCACCAAATATCCGCGAGTACGTTGTGATTCGAAGAGAGTTATGTGTCATGCTACCTACTTGGATATGTATGCTTTTACCCAGGGAATTGGCTCGAGAGTGCTCTGGCTGCCTGAATCCAGCCAACAACCATCGCGCTACATTCGATCTCATTGAGGAAAGCGGGGGTATCATCATTTGGTGACAACAGCCGTGCGAAAAACGGAGCGGACCAAAGTGGCTGTTCGTGGGTATTTACCGCAATGATGATCACCACCTGTGATAACTCCAAGTCACTCTGGACCTGTATAACATCCTACATACCTAACCTACATACCTAGGTATCTTGGATCATGTGGTAGGTCCCTCGAGCTCTCACTTTACCCCTCACTGGTTAGGGACGTAGCGCATAAGGTAGTCTAGGTGAGGCAGCGGAGTGCATGCTGCAAGCTGCGGACTCGAGGCTCCAACCTGACTTACCTAATGACGCTTGGCATCTGACCTCACGGCAAGTTCCGCCCATTGAACTTGGGTCGTTTCGCGTCTCGCCGCGCGACACGACTCTCAAACGCATCATCAATTGGTCTCCAAAACCACTGCGTACGCGTCTTCCGACCAGCCTCTCTGCCATTTACTTCAACCAACAAAGCTTTCCATCACTCGCATCCAACGATCGCGTACCTGGCTTCGCTCCCTTTCACGCTGTATCGCTGCCAACCATGGCAGCGCAACTCGACCTCCAGACGTTGGGCATTGTCTTCGGGTCCAGACCAGATATTGTGGCCGGGATCCAACAAGCCGCCGGTATGCACCGTTACCCAATCCGCTTAATATCGCTATCGGAGATACCTGTGCATCAGGCTTCGTGATCGCCAGCCAACTATCGTGTTGTGGGTGGCCCTTGTGGCACATGCGAGGACGAGCTGACTCTGTTGCTGAACCAGACACCCCGGCGCGTACAACCCTGTTTAATAACATTGTTAGCTACGTCTACGAGCAGCTAGCATCGGCAAGCGATCCAGACGGCCCGGCTTCGAAGAGGAGGCGCGTCGACGTTGCTCAGAACCATCCACATGCCCAAGCGAACGGGCATGGTTCAACCACCCCTGCACCATCGACTGCCTCTGGCGGCGACGCCGCCCTCACAGATCCGGTCCTCCTCGAGATCAAGGACGTGTCGGTCACTGCACCACAAAGGAAAAAGTACGACCTTTGCTTCACGCGCAACTTCTTGTACGCCCGCGCCCCGGGCACCTCGGTCCCTGCGCCAGGCATGGTGTATGCATGGAAGGATATTGGTATGCTTCCTGAACAAACTTTCGCAGCAGCTGTGACATCAGGGCAGAGATTCTGACACTTAGTGATTGAAGAACACGCCTTCTACCTGCCCGTTCCCGATAAATCACAAGTCCAGTACAACTATGTGCTGTTGCCGCGTGACAGCTACCTGCCGGCAACCAAGCAGGCGGTTGCCAATGGCGACAAACTACAAGTCCCCGAGCCACTGGTCTTCACGGTCCCGGCCACGGCGCCGAAGCCTGGAAGCATCGCTGGTCCGTCCGCCAAGACGGCCGAGGCGGTTTCCGACACATACAGCAGCTTGTTCCACTGGGCTCTGACAACTTCGATGCGCACCGCCGGCAATCATGCGTGCCAGCTCATCGCCTCAGACCCGAAGCTGTTCCATAGCGTGGTGCGGCAGTCACACCGCCCCAACGAAAAGGCCGTCCATGTCAAAGCCTTCCGTGGCAGCAAGGATGGCTTCCTGTTTTTCCTTCCTACCGGCATCTTGTGGGGCTTCAAGAAGCCGCTGCTGTTTCTTCCGCTGGACCGTATCGTCGCTGTCAGCTACACTAACGTCCTCCGGACGACCTTCAACATGGTTGTAGAGCTCGACACCGATATCCCCGGCTGTGCAGCTGGCTCCATCGAAAAAGAAGTCGAATTTGGCATGCTCGATCAGGAGGACTACCAAGGCATCGACGAAAATTACGTGCGCCGTCACGGCCTTGCCGACCGCAGCATGGCAGAACAAAGGAAAGCGAAACGGGAATTGGCCGAGAACAAGCGGCATGCCGCCGGTCAAGACCCCGCCGCCGGCCAGGGCGATGGAGAGACAATGACGGAGCTGGAGCGAGCCGCACGAGAGGAAGAACAGCGGTTGCAGGATGAAGAGGACGAGATGGAGGAAGACTACGACCCTGGTAGCGAGAGCGATAGCGAGGGCGAAGGGAGCTCCAGCGACGGGGAAGAGGACGACGGGGAAGAGGTAGATGAGAACGGAGATGATGATCTCGAGAATGATGGCTGAGGTCGTGGCGACAAGTACTCTCTCGCGCACGCAAAATCGGGTGTGGGTGTAGGACGGACAGGCCTGTGCGGTTCGTGGCTGTAAGTTTGGCGATGGGGATAGGAAATCCTCGAGGGCGTGGTTTCGACAGGGGAAACAGAAACAGCCCAGGACGGTCTCAACCGAACCGGCCAAAACGGACCGACGAGTCCGAAGCATTTCTTCATCTCTCAGCGCTTGATTGACGATTTTGTTCTGCGCCATCTTGTTTTACCAGCCGTTAGCAAAGCCATCTCTGTTTTGGCGCGCGCTTTCAAAAGTCCAAGCGCCGGACGGACGGTTTGGGAAGTGCTGCAGCAGTGTGCATCCAGACTCCCGCTTCTCTGCTGCACAACCTGGAGGTTGACGAATCTGAGGGGTGGTTTGTCCTCACGGCTGCATCCCACGCACACATCAAAAGGCGGCAGCGGCCAACCCGCTTCCGTCTCGGCGTGGAGCATAGTGCAAGACTCAGTGCCACGGGTCATGCACTTTGGTCATCTCAATCTTGAACGAGTCACGGCTGCAGGATCGCGCACCCACATGCTACCCTATCCCGCAAAGGCGAACTTTTGAGCGGGAGATCGGAGGGGATGCGCCAAACATCCTCGATCCCCCTTGTCGGGTTGGGAATACCATTCCTAGAGCAGACGATGCCCGCCGAGTGACGCACAATCAGCCTTTCAGAGAAAGAGCCACGGCGGAAGGCTATTCGGATGGCCCAGCTTGAGTTGGCGTCCGGATTAGGTCCGGAGCACAAAGGTCGTGTGAAGAGCGCCT
This sequence comes from Remersonia thermophila, assembly GCF_042764415.1. Lineage (NCBI taxonomy): Eukaryota > Fungi > Ascomycota > Sordariomycetes > Sordariales > Chaetomiaceae > Remersonia > Remersonia thermophila. Next base: position 25,124 of record NC_092217.1, read on the forward strand.
AGCCGTGGACCGTGCGGCTGCATCCTCCATCGGCAGCGCCCCCACCCAACGATGTCACATCGAGCAGCCCTACATGACGCTAGTGTGCTACGTCCGGCCGTCCCTTCGTGCGAACTTGGCGCTGCAGCTGGCTGGACGAGGGCGGACGCGCCGGTCGGTTTCCATTCTTTTCTGGCGGAAGCTGCTGGCCCCGGTTACTATGTATGAGCCCACTTCGACGTCGTTGTCAGATCCCTGGACACATCTCCCAACCGATGTTCGTCTCGACGGACTAGGTTCATGACCATGTCGATTTTGGGGGACGGCGAGGCACATGACAACGTTGAGGACGCTTACGAATCGACGGTCTCACCGCCACAAAGGCAGGAGAGGGCTTGTGGAAGAAAAGTTCCCCGCCTAAAGGTAGCGTTGGGAGTGCGGGGATTCCCTCTGCCCTGTGGGTGGAACTCTTGGAAACGATCAATCGATTGATGCGAGGGGCCCTCAGCCCCTGCTTCATGCACTGACAGCACATTTGCTGTTGTTTGTCCATCAAAGCACTGCAGTAATTGAGGGAGTGACAAGGCTTTGCATGGACACTTGCCGACGGCGTTGCATGACTCTCACCGTTTCCTTCAAAGCATACTAATAGGCCGTTCTTCTTTTTCATTTGAATTTTTTTTTTTTTGGCATGCGCAAGAGGTAATGATGAGGCTGACCTTAACCGAAACCGAGAGGTGTTGGTGTCGATTGGGAACCCAAAGCTAAGTAGTTACGGTAAGCAGGGAGGTTGGCAGGTGTTTCTGGAATCGGGTTTCTCGGTTAACCTTACGGTAGGGCTGAAGTCCGTTGGCGGCCTCCAGTCAGAAATGATCCCCGGAGCCAAGGCCTTGTGTGCTGAGTCCCGTCCGTGCTTCCAACGGCCCAACATCCGCAGAGACAGGCAAGCCACCCAGGGCCTTTTACTCTGTTGTTTCTCTCTTGAGCGAATTCGATGAGGATTGGAAATCAACGCGGTGAATCGTCCCCTAAAATCCGCGCTATCTACACGAGTTTACGGTTACCTCGAACATAATTTTTTGCGCGGAAGTCGTTCGCGTTGTTCCGTGTCGACCTTGATGATTACCCCCACCCCTGCCTGCGCCCCCCGCTGGGGGTTAATTTCCAGCATCAGGTCCCCCGGCCGTCCGAGGCGCCCATTCGGCTGGCTGGCGTATGTACATGGTACGCGCACGACACTCCAAGTAGCGCCCAGGGATGACGATGAGGTTACCTCACGAGGAATAGCACAGTAAACATCGGGCAGCCAGCCACCTTCAACCTCTTCGTCACACACTCCTGATCGTTGCTTACTTTGCGCTGCCGCACGCGGAGCGTCATCCAAGCCGAGTGCATAAGCAACCCATCCTGTTGAGAAATTCAACCTCGAAGCGGCTGCGGCTGGTGTAGGGCTTTTCATCGCCCACACAGGTGGTAACCACAGTGGAGGGTGATGGGCCCATGCCTTGACCTGGATCCGGGAGCCAGCCTCGGTCGCCTGGGCCCCAAGCCCTGCTGGTATCTTTGATGGACGACGGCCGAGTAGTTCTAAAGAACTCTACACGTCGGGTGCTGTCAGGCATCAATCTGAACGTGGCGTTGACCAAGTTGGAGGCTTACGGCCGAAACGTGACAGGCTTTCAAAGTCTCGGTGGTCCGGACGTGAAGACAAAAGACGCACGAGTCAGCCGTCCTGCGGGCCGTGTCCCTCTTCCCCCACCAGGCTCCCTGTTTGCGGGGCTAGTGTTCAGGGGGATATGGAGTCGACGGTGTGTGTTCGGAGAATGTTCACCGAGAAGAGGTGGGCCTACGTAGGTAATTTACGCGGAAGTCGTGTACTGTATTTTTTACATTGGTACACCTGCCACTATTACTCGCCGGCTTGACAACTCCCCCGGCCGGCACGCCCGTGCTGCAGGGAGACCGGGGCGGCGAGTCCCTTGGCGGCCTTGCAGGGCGGCAAATTACCTCGGGCCCTGTCCATTCAAACGGCAAAACACCGACCGCCGAGAACAGAAGGGCATGCGCATCTCGGTGGGCGAGGGTGGATCCGTCTTTGGTCGAACCGGCCCTGGGTCCACCTCGGCGCACAGCCGGAGCTGGCCAATGGTGGCCAACGGTAGCAGCTGCATCCATCGATGGTGCATTCTGCAGGCCCTTTCAATCCAGCGCCTGGCTTTGCCCAATACGTAGCTAATCCTGACGATGCAGAAAGAGGAGGTAATGGGCCTCGATGAGTAGACGAGACGTACATCGGTGGCTTGGATTTCGTTTTCGCCTCCGTCGGTTCAAGTTTAAGTTTGGCTCTGCCTTACCAGGTTTGATCCGGACGCAGTCCTGTCAAAACGGCAGCGGGATCCTTCCGTGCGTTCCGTCGTGCTTCCATCCACTTTCGAATCCATGCTCCCTCTGCAAGCCACATGCCGCCGCCCAGGACAGCCCTACGGTCGAGTCGTGGTCCAGCGGGCAGTCATAACGCATCTGAGTCAGTGTCGGCGGACTCGGCTCCAGGAAATGGTTCGACGGCAGCTGCTGATTGTTTGAACACGACATGGGGTGGCCGGGACTACGAGGCTTCGGCACGGAGGAATTTCCGGAGATCAGAATTTGCCTGGGCTCAAGAGAGCGACCCTAGGTAGGTAACGTAGCCTCTTCCAAACCTTAGCAGGCCCATTTGTTCTCTCGCTTTCCGTGACAAAACTCGACATCCTGAATCAGGGATGGCACATCTCCTAAGGCTTTGCCGGACTTTCTTGTGTCTTAGAACAAGCGTCAAAGCGGGGCTTGTCCGTCGTCGCCCCTTGCTGGGCTGAATGTAACCCATACTGCGACATTTCGGCCGCCATGCCAAAAACGTGCCGCTGGCGCCCAATCCCTGGTAACATCCCCGCCACGCTCAATTTGCAGCCCCGTCAGGCGCGCCGTCCAGAAGCCCTCGTAGAGTCGTTGGAGCGTCAAGCATCCGCGGCCCTGGAGCTCCCCAAAGCCCTGGAGGCTGGAAATCGTGAATTCTATCTTGTGTACTATATGTATTTGTTCAAGCACTGCGGGCGGGCCGACTACCCACACCTGGATACCCACTGGGCGTCCCGCCGGACTCGCTTATTAGCCGTCCACACTAAAAGTCTCGGGTTTGCCTTATACGCCCACTTCTTGTTGCCCTTTAACCCCCCAGGTTTCTTCCCGTCTGCGCCCCCCCCCCCCCCCCCCCCCCCCCTGAGATACCCTGTCAACTGGATCCATGCTCGCGGGGTTGGGTCGCCCCTGGACGAACCTGGCAGGGCAGTGTGCGCTGGTTCGAGTTGCTGCCGCGACCAATACCGACTCGAACGGGCCGGCAACATCGGCTTCTTGGGCACGCCCAGAGACCTGGGCTTCGAAAAAGTTGGAAATACGCTACGTTAACCAGACGGCCCACGACCTCCAGCTGCCACATTCCTTCAGCTGTTCTCCGACTGGCTCTCGCTTGCGCGACAGGAGATTGTCAGCAAGCCAAACTGAAGCTTGTGGTGGCAAGGCGCCGCTCGCCTTGCAAAGTTCAGCTCGCTGTGCTCACCACTCCTGTGTTCCAAAAGCCTGCAACGTCCGCCCGATTCTTTTGCCATCTGCAACGGAGCGCCTATCTCGAGATCACGCTCGTCCCCCTTGCACCAGCCCCTGGGGCGACTTCGACGTCATGGCTGCCATCCCCATCCAAGCGTCATCAAGGGGCGGATATGGGGGCAGAGATCTCAACGCTAGCCCTCTCCCCTCCATATCAAGCGGGCATGGTGACCCGCTCCCGCGGCCCTTTGGCATCCTGAGTCGTGGTTACCACGCCGACAACCTCTCGCCCTCTGCCGCTTCGACTCCCTTACCCATCCGAAATTCCGACATGAACGATGTCCCCCCGCCGCTACCGCCGCCGAGGCTGGTCCCTATCAAGGGACCCGTCGACCCCAACGTCCAAAACAGCGAACGCTTCCGCCGCCCTGACGACTGCAGCGGGATTGAGACGGACTCATTGGGTCACAGCTTCCGGCGCCCGGAGCTCTCCTTCAGGGTCGGCGCCCCGGATGATGGCTACCACAGCTTCGAAAGCACCAGGTAAGCGTCTTCTTGCTTCTTGTTCCGCCCCCCTTCTTGCTCTCTGGTGCCATGGGGGAGAACCTGTTGTTGTCTGACAGGCATGTTGCTCTTTAGGCTTTCCAGCTTTCCTTCGCCCCTTGGGCCCCAGGCCATGAACAGCTATCATAATCCTGGCGACTCGATCGATCATTCGATGCTTGAGAGACTGAACCGGTCAACACGACGACCCGGCCTTAGCGCCTCTGTCAACGATCCGCCGCCGCCACGCCTGCACCACGCACAGCCGACGACGCTCTCGCTTCCTAACCGGTCTCGACAGCCATTCGATTCCTTCGCTAAGTCTCCTGGCCCTCTATCAGCCACATCTCCCGTCAACCCGCCCTTCGGTCACCACGTACGCGGTTCCGTCGACTACCGCTCGCCCGTTCGGACAGATGGTCCTGGAGCCTTCGATCGCTCGCCGCTTCCCCGGACGCACCGATTGCAGGGCGGCGGCACGGGTCCTGACGACGCGCCTCTGTTTGGGTACGGAGGCTACGACGCGCGCGACGACGAAGTCGACTTCCCGATGGATGAAACAAGCCGCATGCGCAGCCTCGCCATCGACGACCACGGGCGAGAAAGAGACTGGGACAGGGATCGGGATCGGGATCGGGATCGAGAGCGCGACGGCTACCAGCCGGGCCAAAAGCGCAGGGCGTCGTCGCCGCCGAGCGAGGATGCCGCGCTAGCCAGCGACATGGGGAGGAAGAGAGATGGGTACCCAATTTCGAGGGCCTCTCCCGCGCCAAGACTGCTCATGATACCTCAAAACTCAGTGTCGAGCCTATCGTCCGCGAGTCGGAGCGGGAGCTACACGAGCAATCTCACGGCGAGCAGCATTACAAGCCTGGGCTCCTACGGCCGTCGCTCGCCCAACCCACTCTCGCCTGGCGGCCTGTCGCCAACCGATCATATGGCGTGCAGCAGCCCATTCCCGCCGTCGAGCCAATGCGCGTCACCCCGGTCGACCCTCGCTCGCTCCGCCAGCGGTCTGTCCCCTCACAGCCGCACTCCAAGCGAACAGCCGCTGCCCCCGCAAGTCACCCGGACCGTGGTTTCGCCGCGCAAGGTGGCCGAAATCCCCAAGAGCCATAGCAACCTTGCTGCCAGGCTCAAGGGGCCGTACATGTGCGAATGCTGTCCGAAAAAACCCAAGAAATTTGAAACAGAAGAGGATCTCAGGTAAGCTTGCACCGCGGCACTTCCCGTTACCTGGAAATCGGCGGGCCGATCTGACACGCAGCAGAGCCCACGAGGCCGAGAAGCAGTACGAATGTTCGTTCTGCGGGAACCGCTTCAAGAACAAGAACGAAGCGGAGAGGCATCAGAACTCGCTCCATGTCCGCCGGCACAGCTGGTCGTGCGCAGCGCTCAAGAACTACGACCGGGCGTTCCACGAGAGCACGGCGCGGCCGGGCGAGGCCGACGTATGCGGCTACTGTGGTGAGGAGTTCCTGCGGACCGGGCGAAGTCAAGATGGTACACCCTCCATCAGCGAGCTCGACATGGAAGGGCGGATCCGCCACCTGCAGGACGCGCACAAGTTCGGCGAGTGCAACCCGACCAAGAAATTCTACCGTGCCGACCACTTCCGCCAGCACCTCAAGCACAGCCATGCCGGTACGAGCGGCAAGTGGACGAATATGCTGGAAAACGCGTGCATGATTGAGGAGGAGCCTGTGACAAGCCGATGAGTGCTGTCCGCCTGCTTGCCGACTTTGGATGGGTCCCTCCTGGACCTGCCACTAGAAACACACATTGACGCCGCCCCTCGTGGGTGGTCTTCGAGAAGGGGGATCGCCAAGCCTGGTAGGAATCAGGAAGGCGTTTCTTTAACCCAACAGCGCGATTGCGCTCACCAACTGGCGTTCGCCGCAACGTCAACCAGAGGGCCCTACGGGTCTATTTCCTCCAATGTCAAAAACACGGCTCAATGGTCGGCCCAAGGCGACCCCGGCTTGTCATGCCAGAAGCATGCAGAGGTCCCCAGGGCCAGCATGTCCCTACACAGGCCGTAAAACGCTGGGAAACGCTATCGGGAGTTGGCAATATCTATCCACCGAGGATGGATGCCGGGTCCTTCTCCTCTATCGTTGGCATTGCGGCATCTCTCCCATGATCTCGAGCTTCAGCCCGGGCAATGTATGTCGGTAGCCGCTCCGCCGTTGGCTTGCCGAAGCTCCTGAAACACGAGGCTTAGCAGGTCCCGTGACACCTTTGGCTTGGAATTGGACGGACAGATATCTGTCGTCGCATGTTTTGTCATGAGTCTAAGTTACGACCTTGGCGTTGGGGATTGGATAAGGACACGGATTCAAGGATGGGATGGCAATGTGGGTTGGTTGTGAGGTAGCATCTATTTCGAGGCAAACATGATCCTAGGAGTTACTGCATGACGGGGTGGCCTTCTCTCGGAGCGGTAAGATCGGGTGAACACTGGTTCCGGGCTGTTTGTTTCTTACACCGTCTTCAGAACAGGGTAGTAATACATCTGCTCATTTTTCATACACGTATTTAGCTCTGCTGATGAGCAAACTACAAATCTATGCTGAGTTTCAAGTGTTGGGATGTAGGAGCATCGGGTAGGCCGCAGATGCCAAGTCCTGAGAAGGCATTGAGCAAATCAGGGTTGGAGATGAGCAATGGAGCATGGATTTTTTGTTTTTTTTTTTTTTTTTCTTTTTGAAACTGGATTGTTTATACCTAGTAATAACCTATAAATATATCTGTCACGTTGCCATAAAAATGTCCAAAACCCCATTGTCTTCACTTCCTTTCTCCCATCTAGGTACCTTAGGTACCTGATAATACCGAGTCCGGTTGGCCCTGTCTTCAGACGCATGTCTGCAGCCCCACTACTAGGTGGTTAACTAGTTGTTAGCTGATTTCCCAGGCCTGGCACTGGAGCCCGAGGGTTTGGCCAGGGCCCACGTCTGGAGAAGCGGGGGAGGGTCCTGAACGCATTCTTTCACCTTGTCGCAGCGTGCCTCGGCAGGCAAAAACCAACCGCTCAGTCACACCTCACGATTGGAACTGGCCTCCACGAGGTTGACGTCGGGTATCCATACCTCATACAGCACACAATCACTCTGAAGGCAGGGACACGCCAATTATGGTGTTCAGCAGGATTGACGGAGCCGATGGGCTATATCTCGGAGGGTGAGTCCTGTGTTTCGGCCAGCCGGCCACTGGCGTGCACCAGAACCCTTTTCGCAGTGTTCATACGGCTTGCTCAACACCCATGCGGCTCGTCACGCGGCGCAAAGTCCAAACTCAATGAGCGCTTGCTGACCAGCGATCTGCAGCATATTCGGCCTCCGTCGGACACAAATCATTCGGGAGCTTAAAATCACACACATTCTCTCCGTCATCAAGACAACCCTGAAACAAGATGAGCTGGGTCATATCGAACATCTCAGCATCGACATAAACGACATGGAAGATGAAGACATTCTAGTGTATCTGCCGCGCATGGTGCGCTTCATCGACCGCGGGCTCCGTGGCAGTCAAGAAGGCGCGGAGCAAGGCGGCAACGATGTCGCTGGTGCGTCTGCCGACACGAAGGCCCCATCAGGTGCTGTCTTTGTGCATTGTGCTATGGGCAAGTCGCGTTCTGTCACAGCCATCATCGCCTACCTGCTCTGGAAGTACCCCCAAAGGTTTCAGGCGCCCACATCTCGCGAGGCTGTAGCGAAAGCGCTGGAATGGGTCCGCAGATCACGGCCCATCGCCGGGCCCAATGAAGGCTTCATGAGCCAACTCGAGCTGTGGCACGACATGGGATGCCCAGCGGACAGCGACGATGCCGTCGAGAATCATCCTGCCTATCAACGCTGGCTTTACAAGCGGGAGGTGGAAGACGCGGCTCGCATCGGCAGGGCGCCCGACCGAATCCGCTTCGAGGACGAGGAAGTGTCTCCAGACAGCCGTACGGCAGACCGCCAGGGCGCAGAGCCGGGCCGCGAGCTGAGGTGCAAGAAGTGCCGCCGCGTGCTGGCTACTGGCCCCTTCATCGTGCCACACCGAGGCCCGACGGACGGCAAGCCACAGCAACCTTGCCCGCATTTTTTCATCGAGGCTTTGTCTTGGATGCGCCCCACCCTAGAGGAAGGCGAGCTGGACGGTCGCCTCACCTGTCCCAATACCAAGTGCTCGGCGTCCATCGGTCGCTATGCCTGGCAGGGCTTCAAGTGCAGCTGCGGACAGTGGGTTGCCCCGGCCTTCTCGTTGCAGACCAGCAAGGTCGACGAGGTGATTGTGGCCGGAAAGGGCGGGGGAGGTGCTGGTACCATTGCGGCCCGGATGGCCGGGCTCAATATTCGCATGCCGCCAGGGATGGACGCCGCCGGTGCGTCACAAAGCTCGGATCGGGCAAAGGAGAACCTGTGATGACTGATTCTTTGCACAAGAAAGGGCCGAGGTTAGCAACCTTCAAGTAGCATGCCACGCCGCCTTCATATTGGAATCGTTTCTCAATGTGCTCTTCTCTCTTGCGCCTCCTGCTTTGCCCCGTTTCTTATTCTTAGCCTATTTCGACGCATAAATTGGGCCTCATCCCTCATTCCGTTCAGAGAGATGACAGGAAGGTTCTGTCTACTGCAACGTCATTGCATATTCTCTGACGCATTACACAGTATTCGCAGTTTGTCATCATACTTCAGAACCGCCGATTCCGCAATGTTCCATCCGAATCTTTGATTTAGGTCGTCTTGCTTCCCATATATCTAGCGGTAAAACAGCACATCATTACCCCCAAGACTATAATATGATTCCGGCTCAGTCACCACCGGTTATCCAAGATACAACGGAACCACACATCTCAGCTAAATTCCTCGAGATCCAGAGCTAAGCTGCCGAATACTCCGGCCAACTTATTGTCATCTCTCACTTCAGTGACCCAACAAGGGTGCCTGTGACCCATTGCCTCTGCGAGCTGAACGTGGACCCAGTGTAGTTGGGGTCACTAAGAGTTGGCAGACTCGCGAGGTGTAACCATTCAGCTAGTCGCGAGCTATATGTGTAACTAGCTAATCTTGCGTAGTTTGAGCCATCCTCAACATATCCCGTCATGGTCCCTAGCAGAATGTTATGTTAGGGTGCAAGCTGTGGGTAAGCTACGAAGGAGAACGCTCCGCAACATTGAAATGGGGTGTATGTTGATGCTAGATGAGACATATCGTATTCATATAATTATAACACAGTTTCCTCCGTTCCAACTCACTCAAGATACCTCATTCTCATTTGTTGTTCCGCACACCCCCCGGCTTTTGCGTTTGGCAAGACCGAGAACTGTTGGGCTTACGAGCGGCACGGCAGAACGGGCATGCAGAAGGCTGACTGAGCATCTCAAAGACGCCAACGTCAGCCCGGATGCTCAACGCACCCCAGAGCTTGTCTGGTGAGCACCAAGTCATGTTCGAGTGTCGAGTGGCCTGTCCTTTGCCTCCACAAGACCAGGACACTTCAGATGAGGAGGGGACGTCGACTACACTGAGCATTGGCGTCTCCATTGGTGTATATCCGACATGCAGTTGTTGGAGTTCCAATCATGACATCCAGGGCGGTTTTGACTGGGGTACATGTCACTCCGTCAGCGAAATTTACAATTTGATCAGGTCAAATGAAACGCCGCTCCCCAGCCCAGGACAGGCCTGCAGCTCGAGGGCAAAGGTACAGTCCACAAGACACCGAGAACTACTCTACGCAGTAGTTTTGCAGCATCCCTTGGCTAGAGCATGGTTGTCAGACAGAGAACAATAGCCCGGGCCATGCCCAATGTCTGGCAGCTACGCAGCCCTGACAGGGTGCTCGCTCGATCCTCCTGTGGCACGCATGCCGCGGTAGGGGGATAAAGAACAAATGCTGGGTCGGTAATAAGTCTATCTCGCTGATATATTGCGCGTTGTCCTGTTGAGAGATGAGTGGTGCTGGCCGTACGCATGACCTGGAATACGAAAGACGACCTTGGAGCGTGGATTTGCTGCGATGGGATGCCTGGGGGTTTGGGGCAGGCATCACGCCTCTGGTTACCATTGGCCCAAAGGCTCAAAATAGATCGCTTCATTATTGTGTGGTAATGTTAGCTGGCATGAAAAGACAACGATGTGGGCTGCCTCATAGGTGTGCGTTTCGGCCTCTGCCCCATGATACGCCGCAAGTGCCGGCAAGACTGCATATCGCCATAGAGGATCCGTCGAGTGCACCTAGCGAAATGGAAATGCCCGTCGAGAGGCACCGGGGCTGGGATAGGTAACCATGCTCGTCCTGGGACAAGGGCGGGGGCGAGTGGGCACCCCGACGCACCGATGCCGGCGATGGTGTTGAACAATAGCGCGTAAAGATGCGGGGTGTGGTGCAAGATGAGGCGCTGAACCATCCCGCAGGCTTCCTTAGAGGGACCTAAGGATGTCTCCGCCTCTCAAGCCTCTGGGCTTGGTTTCGTAGGGGTGCTGGTGGGCCGTGTGTCATGGAAGGCTTTTGGGCACCGACGGGAAGTAATTAGGATCCTGCAGGCGCTCTCGATTACGCCTTGCAATTTCGGCTTGCCTCTTCTTGTTCAATCGCAACTGGTAGAAGGCGCTGTGCCGGCAGGGCTGCCGTCAGAACAACGGATGGGAAACCGGGGGGGATGAAGCAACCGCACCTCTTCAGCTCAAACACACGGGGCTCTTCCTCTGCCTCCTGTGCTGGTGACGTGGCTGACTCGTCGTTCATCTGCAGATATTTTGTTAGCCGCAAGCAGAAGCCACCGTGTGAGGCATGGGAGGTGCACCGACAGTGTCAGACCTGTCGCGAGCCTGTTGCTGTTTCTGGTCCTCTCCCTCCTTTTTCTTGTCTCCCTTCTCGTCGTTCTCGTCCTTGTCTCCTTTGTCGGGCTTTTCATTCTTCTTTTTCTGTTTCTCCTCGTATTCTTTCTTCACACGCTCGATCTCTTCCCGGAGCTCCCTCTCCTTTCGGGCCTCGACGGCGGCCTGGTCGATGAAAGGCGTGCAAAACCCTGTGTCCTTGAGATGGGCTGGGCAAATGTAGAACCAGTCCTATCAAGCAGTAAGCAAGGCTTCTGCAACACACTCACCGTCTCCGGGACCTGAGACGGAAAGGCCTTCTGAAATTTCTACTGCACCAAAACGGACCTTGTTGTCGGGGGTGATGAGAACACTACTGCTGAGCTTATAGCAGATGTCGCATGACTTGGCTTTCGCTTCTGCCACCTTGCGGTGCGTGTAAACGTTTGGGAATGACATTGGGGACAGAAAACAAAATCGGGATCCTGGGGCCGTTGCCCTGAAAGAAGAGAGGACGTCCAACAGTTGGATGAAAGGGTTCACGATGATTGTTGGAATGAGCGTCAGGTTTCGGATTGGACGTTGCCGGGCCTGATATTCCCCCCACCCGGGCGCCCCGCAAACAGAGGCGTCCATACGGTAACTTACATGAAAAGACTGTAACAGTTACCCAGACGGGTGGGAAGGAAAACCAAAGGGATCTTGCGTGGCATATCAGTTGCCCGCCGCGTGCCAGGGACCCAGAATCTGGCATGATAACCATTCAGTGCATACACATATAGGCTGTGAGAATCTGCAGTCTATTTGGGGCTTTGTCAATGTTTCCTGGCCGATCAGTCGCACTGATTGTTGGTCAACCTCGACCAGGGTCCGTCAAGACCGGAACCCGGCTGGACCTGGATGGCGGCGCTCAGGTTGGTGCCAAGCGATTGAGCCAACATGACGTCATGCCAGGATTTAAAAGCCAGTCCCCCTTCACGTTGAACATGTCCAAACAACAACAGTCCCAAGTGGTCACGATGAGACATACTTCAACGCGATTGGGACATCTTGTCCATAGCAACCTGGTTCGGCAACTGGCCGATGTCCACAATTTGATCCAAGGGTGTCTCAGACACGACCACTGCTGGCCTCTTGGGAATGACAGCCTGACAACCCGGCGTTTCCTGTCTCAGGGACAGAATCGCACACCTGCAAAAGACACTGCAAGCCCAACAAGGACCCAACCCCATCAACAGCAGCTGGGCCCTCAGGAGCAGGATGCTAGGTCCAGGAAGAGTCAGATACAGCGGCCGTGGCACTGGGAAGGCGTCAATGACACGCCGGCGAAGAGATCATTCACCGGGACAGGCATGAAAAAAGGTTGGCACATGATCCGAAAACTGGAAAGCCTTGCTGACCTGTTGGGCCAGGAGAGCTCTTGACAACGCCCACACGACTGCTGAAGCTCGTCCTGCCGCTGCCCGCAGCAGTGAAGAACTCTGGAAACAACAAGACGAACATTGGCCATTCTCTGTTGAAAAACAACAGCGTCCAACCGCTAGCGCTATTGGTACATCCGCAACAGCCTCTCTCGTACCTCGAACGTTTGATCCAAGCCGAAATCCCACCCATTGTGGAAAATGGAAAGGAAAAGATCCCTAGTGTATACTTTAGGGCAGAGCATAGCGGATCTGGGGAGAACGGTCCGATTACGAGACGAGAGGCGCCAAAGACGGCTGAAGAGCCCTCCGGGCGCACAACTCCAACGCCCAATGCCTCGGATCCAGCTCAACGACACGAGGACCCAGCGATGCGCGCCTCAGACAACAGCTCCGTGCGCTGGAGCAACAGCACCGAGGTGGGCGACTTCATGCGCGATGCTGCAAGGGGCCGCGAGTTTGCGATTGAGATTGAGGGCTATGACATCGAGTTGCGCGTCACCGTACCTTCGTTCAACGACCGTACTCACTACATGCGCGCACAGCTGCGCAGGATGAGCCGCGAGATCGATGAGCTGGCGCGAATCAAGCGCGAGTGCGACCTTATGGCGTACAGAGGGGCCAACTTTCTGGCCAAGGGGGGGTTTGCCGTGCTCGGTACCTGGTGGGCGACAGTCTACTATGTGACTTTTCACACCGAATATGGTTGGTAGGTGTCCGGTCGACGCCGCAACCCTGAATGTTTTGCTTGACTGACGACAGTGGACCAGGGATCTGATCGAACCGGTGACGTACCTGGCGGGCCTCACGACCATCATGGGCGGATACCTGTGGTTCTTGTATATCAGCAGAGACCTTAGCTACAAAGCAGCCATGAAAGTGACGGTGTCTCGACGCCAAAATGCCTTGTATGAGGCGCGGGGTTTCGACCAGCATAAATGGGAACAGCTGGTGCAGGAGGCCAATGCGCTGCGTCGTGAGATAAAGGCGGTGGCTATCGAATATGATGTTGATTGGGACGAGGCCAACGTAGTCGGAGAGGATGTGAAAGAGGTTCTCTCCGAGGAGCGGACGAAGGCGCGGGAACGAGCAAGGGCATCGGAGAAGGAGAGGGATGAGGTGTACAGTGAGGAGGAGAAACGAAAGGAAGAATCGGCGCGTGCTGAAAAGGCAAACACAAGTCCAAGCAGCTAAGTGACTTAATGACAACAGACAGCGGAAGCCAATGGGATAAAGATGTCTAATAATATCAGCCCGCTCAGGTCCGAGGAATGTGACAGTTGGAAGCGTGATAATGGAAGCGCCAGGTTGGCGGTTGAATTTCTTGGCATAACAGTCGGCCCTCCCATTGTCCAGCCCCAGGCAGGAGCGTTGGATGTGGGGATGGAAGGTGGGGGGGTTATTGACTTCCCCGTCCTCCTGAGGCGGCTACGGTGGGGACAGTTGGGCGGGCCGTATCGCCCCACCTCACTGTTTTCGCACGTTCCTGGATGACGCAGTTGGTTGTCAAAGAGCCCCTCATCACCTTCTCGAGTCTTGCCCGGTCGCCGTCCCAGGTTCACCTCCCTAGGTACCGGACCATGCCTAACCATTTAAAAAAGTGTCCTTCATGTTCCATGATGACACCGCCTGTCTGGATTGACTCGACAATACTCAGAGTTTGGGCCTCCACAGAACGCGCTATAGGAACAGTCCACAGCGCACCAAGGTAGCGTCGATATTCCCCGGCGACTCCGTGATGGTCCGATAGGTACTTCGTAACCTGGTCTACGCCTGCAACCCCGAGCGTGTAACCTACTGCGGTGCCTACCTACCTCTTTAGTAGGTACAAGTACCTACCTTAGCAACGGACGGGATCCACCCGCGGTCTACCCCGCCATCCGCAGAGCTTCGTCCCTGAGCAAGCTCTAGGCCCTGCGGTATAGATTGGTCACCTCGTCGTCGACCACACAACCATGAACGGCTCTTCGCCGATGGATCCTCAAATTGTGCGCCTGCCGGACGGGCAGCACTTCACGGTTACTCCCGTCTTTGCGGGTCTCTTCTTCAAGTCGCACGAACTGAGCATGCAAAATGCCTTTCCCATTGGGTGGACCATCGTGATCCGCACTGAGGATGGCGTCGAGGACGGCAAGGACGGGATCGACAAGGATCGTGGCTCGAATACCGACGAAGGGAAGCTGTCTAGTCAGCCAAACCATCAGACCTTTAAGGCGCCGACCCTTCAGAACGACAGCCTTTTCATCTCATCCGTCTCGAACCCATCCGCCTCGGAGTTCAAGCCGGCGGCGAGCCCCACGCGCCAGATCGCCATGATCCTGTGGGTGACTCTCTACTGGTACTTCCACCAGCCCGCCCCTGCAGCGACTCTGACCACCGAGGCCTCCAAGCTGACCCCGGACGCCGGCAAACCGCGGGGCGAGTGGCGCGTACGCATCAAGCGGGACGGCATTTTGCGCGGGCGGAATGTGATGCCCAAGCTGGAACGCATGGGGCTGATCGCGAGCTGGAACTCGTGGGTAGGGACGGCGCCGGGCGAGGACGACGATGACTCGTGGTCCAACATGTTTGTTTCACAACGCATGTTCTGGCAGATCCCCGGCCGCCTGTTCCTCTTCACGCTACAGCCCGTCTGGAAAGGCGCTAGGTCGTATCCCGGATCGCCCGCCTCTAGCCGCCCTGGCTCGCCAGTTGCTATCGAGCGTGCGCAGGCCAAATATCAACCCAGATCCGATCCCGCCGAGACAGACGACCTCCCAGGCACCGCCGGGCCCTCTTCCCTGGCCGCTGTCCCCTCGTTCCCTCTCGGCCCCTTCTTCAGCGCCTCCCACCTGCCTACCTACTATCCACCGGCGCCGCTGCACTATACCATCACCAACCACGTGCGTCACCCGCTGCGGCCCAAGCCACCGCGCATGGGCGAGGTCTTTTACACGCGCTTTGTGCCCTCGGTCGGCCAGTACCTCGCCTTTCGCGTCGCATCGCTCTCCCATGAGCCCGTCCCGTACAGGGGACCGGTGGGGCCGAACCCTCCTGCGGAACGTGGACGCCTGCTAACCATGTCCGACACGGCCCTCCTCGCTGCGTGGCACGCCAACCCGCGCGTGTCCCGGTTCTGGGGTGACTTCTCTGCGTCTATGCTGACCAGCGCCCTGCAGAGCCGCCACAGCTTCCCTGTGATTGGTCTGTGGGACGGCGTGCCTTTCGGGTATTTTGAGATATACTGGGTCAAGGAGGACCTGCTCGGCCGATACGCCGGCTCCTCCATCGATGACTGGGACCGCGGCTGCCATGTCCTGATCGGCGAGGAGTGGGCCCGGGGACGGGTTCAGGCCTGGCTAACGAGCCTTGTCCACTGGTGTTTTTGCGCCGACTACCGCACGATGAGCATTTGTTTGGAGCCCAGAGTCGATAACGCAAGGTAAGCATGATTGGTACCTCAATCGATTCCGGGATAGATCTGCTAATGTAAGATCAGATTCATCCAGCATCTCGAGTATGCCGGTTTCACCAAGGAAAAAGAGGTTTCGTTTCCCCACAAGCAGGCATGGTTTGGGAGGCTGAGGAGGGAATGCTGGGAAGGGCCGGCTCTGTAATGGATTTGTCGTCATTTGAAGGCGATATCATTGCAGGGAAGAATGAGATCAGGTTGGCAGACAACCAGACAGCCTGTTTGAAGCACAGTGCTGTAAGTGTCCTGTCTAAGATCCATGCTTGACCTCAAAATCTCGTACCTTGAAATGTAAACACAACCTTGCCTCTCTGGAGAGAGTACCCGCAGAACTGCTTGATCCTGATAAACGATGACCTGCCCGGTACGTGTGGATCAATAGTCATCCTCTTCATCTTCATCGTCATCCTCCATGTGACCGTATTGGTCATCATACCCCTCCTCGCCCGAGACCCTACTACCCTCATCATCATCGTCAAAGTGGACGTGATAGCGTGTGTCAGGCTCATCATCCTCGTCGCTCCCAGAACTCTCGTCATCTGTCGAGGGAATTGGGTTATTCTGACGGTGAAGTTGCAACTTCTCGGCCAGGGACATTGGCCTGTATTTCCCCTCCGTTTCGGGCTGCTCGCTCTCTTCCTCGGAGTCTGAGATTCCAGACCACTCTTCCTCGGCGCGGTCACCTCCGGAGGCGTTATTTGTGCGGTCAGATTCCGAAGATGTATCATCGGAGTTCACAATGCGAGCACGCTTCCGGGGCTGGATATCATCGTCTGAATCATCGTCCGAATCGGGAACGATAAGACGTGCTCTACGCCGCTTGGTGGTGGCTCTCAGGGTTCCTTGTGAATCAGAGCCAGACTCGGTAGCATCTGATACCCCACGGGCTGCATCATCCTCGGAAGAAGGTTGCTCAGACGAAAACGAACCGTCGAGGTCTCTGGGGCTGGACGGTTCGATGCTATCATCGCTCCGATCGTCATCCTCAGAGGCAAGAAATGAGTCGCTCTCCGAGTAGTAGTCTTCGGAAATGTCGGAGTCGTCGATTCCCTCGCTCTCATACTCGCCCGGATCATCAAGGCGATCCGGTTCCATGGCCACATACTTGCCCAGATCTTCCTTGCCATCCCACGTCTTGAGGTGCTCAAGGAATTCGATCCCCGAGTCTTCGAACAAAACCAACGGCCATATGAAACCACCAAAGTCATATTTACCCAAGTCCGTGCCAATGGCATCTTGGGAAGCATCCAAAAACTCCCTGAGAAGATCATGGGTCTCGAAAAAAGCTCTGGGGTTCGAGATGTCGGGCCAACAATACAACCGCTGCGTGAAGCACCCGTTTCCCACCTCGTCCTTCCAGAAGTGATTGAAGGAGTAACGCTTGATGCGATCCGAGGTGCACCAGGAAATAAGCTTGGGGTTGTTGAACGTCGGCAACGTATTCACGTATACGGTTATGAGATTAGAAAAGTGTTCGAAGGCGTAGTAAGGATATGCGAGATCACTCGGCTCGACGCAGACAATTCGGACATGCTCGGTAAAGCCTGGGCACGATGGGAAGCTGGTGTCCCAGTGCAGTGACCTTCGAATCCTGCGGGCGTTATCTTGGGACTGGCTGTATGGGCTTCGCAAGCTGATGATATCCTTGTAGGCGTTGAACCGCACGACGCTCGTACGGTCGGCACCAAAAGTGAGTGTGTCAGGAAAGGCTCTGATCGCAAATTGGCGACTCTCTTGGTGAACAGATAACACGGCTCTTGCGCGGACGGTAACCTGGTCCAAGAACAGGGAGTCCTCAATCCAGGTCGAGCGCTTGTTCTCGCAGTACTCGAAGTCTAAGACGCGACAGTTGCCCGTCAGGTCGGGGCAAAAGAATTCCCAGACGCGAAATCGGAGCTCTATCGGAAGCTTCATAAACTGTGGGAAGGAATCGTGGCCTTCCGGAAACAAGCCGAAGCTCCCTGGATTACGAATTGGGATCAGCTGGCTGGCTCCATTCGAGTGTGCTGCGGCTGGACGCTGGAGATGTAGGTGATGGGACCAGAAGCCAAACAGCTGGATGAGTTTAACGCTTACAATCAATGCTGCCCTCTTCGCTTCGGTCCGATGGTTCATCCTCCACATCAGACGCCTCGAGGTCGAAGAGGCAGTCGGCTTCCGAACTCCCGTCAGAAACCGACTCCGTCGTGTCCTCCGACTCGTCGGTGTTGTGGTTCTCGGCTACGACGCCGAAATCTTCAGAGCTCTCGGAGTCCGACATTCTTGTCGCGTTCTGTGTGGTGGGATGTTGAGAGTTCGGTGGTTTGAGGATGCTAACCGAATTGTGACGCGCTCGTTTGCATGTGTCGAGGTTCGCGTTTGAGAGGAAGTGCCAAGAACTGGGATCTGCGTAAATTACATAGAAACATTACGGTATGTTTCACGCCTTTCTTGGCCCTGCATGACGGGACGTGGGACAAACAGCAGACCCGTTAACGTACCAGGTAGGTACCTTACCTAATTATCTTTGCATTGCCTGAAGGTCGCGGTGGCAGCTCTGACCTCACATCCGGAAACTACATTGTGGGCAAGGCGTTTTTTGGCTTTGCTTGTCTCACAAGACCCCCAAAGTCTCGAGACCCAGAGAAACGTCAGTCGAGCCACCGCGGAATTTGGCGAGATCTGGCCGCATTACGGACGAGCTCCTTTCATGTCCGGGTGGGATATTGGTCTCCGTTCGCGTCTAGCACCACAGTGCTGGCTAAGTTGCCTGTGCTGAAAATTGAAAAAAAAAAAAACCATTTGCCTGGTCTTGGCCAACGGACAACATTTCCCTGGATCGGGCGCTTGCTTCGGTGCTCGGGTTGGAATCAAAGCCCCATGCGGGGTAGCGCCGCTGCGTCCGCTAGGAGATCGACTCCCGTGCCAGCCATGAATCTGCCGACTGGGTCCGGTCCAACACCTGGAGAGCTACGGTACTGCGAGCCATGACAGTTCCGGGGTCTTCGGCAGAAAATGTATCTACCAGCTTGGAATCCCGTGTATAAGTGGGCGAGATACGCTCTACGTCTCAAGCAGATCCTTGAGTCTTCATCTCCCTGAACTGTCCAACCATTACCGGAGCACTTACAGACTGGAATCCTGTCATAGTCTTGTACAAAGCGTGATGCGACTATCTCATTGACAATTCCACACAATGACCTCCCATCCTACCTATGGCTTGAAGACGCCTGGCTCAGAGGTTGCCCAAGCCTTCGCCGAACGGATTCGGGGGAAGACAAGTGCGCGAATCCACCTTTTTGACGCAAGCCCTCCCAAATTCTATCGCTAACCTCGCTTTGTTGCAGTTCTGGTTACCGGTGTCAGCCCCAAAAGCATCGGCGCGGCGACTGTCCTCAACCTCGCGTCACATGGTCCTGCATTGTTGATCTTAGCATCGAGGACCAAAGCCCGACTGCAGGAAGTAGCGGCTCAGATTGCTGAGAAATACCCAGACACAAGGGTGGAACTTGTCATTCTGGATCTTGGATCACAAAGTTCTGTCCGCCAGGCTGCTGCTGACGTTGCCGCCTTGACGGACAAACTGGACATACTCATCAACAACGCCGGCATGATGGTCACGTCCCGACAAGCAACGCCAGAAGGTATCGAGCAGCAGTTCGGAACCAACCACATCGGCCCGTTCTTGTTCACCAACCTCTTGCTCCCTTTGTTGCGCAAAGCGGCCGAGTCGAATCCCCCTGGAGCTACCCGTATTGTGTCACTGTCCAGTGCTGGACATCGGCTATCCCCCATCAGGTTCTCCGACTACAATCTTGAAGGGAAGCCAGTCCCCCCGGAGGAAGACCATGCCAAGCCTCTCCAAGGCGCCTTCGCCAAGTGTGCCCCTGACGGGTACAATGGCATCGTAGCATACGCCCAGTCGAAAACGGCCAACATCTTGTTCACGGTTTACCTGCAAACGCATCTCACCAAACTCGGAATTGCGGCCTACACGCTCCATCCAGGGAGTATGTGAAATCCTGCCCCATGAGATCAACCCAGTCATGGGGCTCAGTCACTAATGCACTTCGCAGCCATCCAGACAGACCTCAGCCGTGATCAGGACGACGAGCTTAGTGCACAGTTCTACAAAGTGGCCCCATACTGGAAAAGCCCCGATGAGGGCAGCTCCACCACACTGGTGGCAGCTTTGGATCCTGCATTGGATGGTATGTCTGACACTCCCCCACACCGGTGATGACTTCTTCATGCTTAAAGCCCGCTAACTGGTTGAGAAGACGTGAAGGGTTTGTACCTAGTGGACTGTCAATTGGCGGAGCCTGCTCCCCATGCCCGTGATGCCGTTTCGGCTGATCGCTTGTGGAAGCTGAGCGAGGAGCTTGTGGGGGAGACTTTCTTGCTAGGAGCGTGAAACTCTTGGCAGCACAGAAACGACAAGTGAGATGGCATGCGGGGAGGATTTGGTAGACACTTATTGATAAACGTACAATGGGCAACCGACCTTGGGCCTTTAGGGGTGATACCTAGAAGCACCAGAAACACAGTTCGTAATCACAGCATCACCTGATTTGGAGGATTCGTCCAACGGGAAAATGTGCACACGGTGACTATCAGCAAGGACCGAAAACTGGCCACCGCCCCATGTTGGCGTCATACCAGCGTGACTTGATCTGGACCTCGCGTTTGCTCGGGTTAACAGCGTATCCGAAACAGGGCCTGGAGAGGAGGTAGCCACAACGTCGGAAAGGATACTATGACGTTGTCCATCTCTCTGACAAATCCGCCTGAAGGGCTAGGCATCGACAAGCTCAATCTTGTCAGATGCTTACAACGACCCCCTGAAGAGCGACTTGCTGATAACTTGTAATAATCATCAACTCTGCATCGCCGCGTCAGCTTGCGTTTAACCGGCGATATGGCTGAGGATGGCGACAACAAGCCTGTTCCAGAACAGCTTTTTCACACAACGTTGACCGTGGTAGACTACCACGACGAGACCCACGGGTTTACCCAAGATGTTTACGTGCTTGGAACGCACACAAGCCACCCAGCCGCCAAGGCCTTTGCCATGTCGGCGCTTGAGTCACTCGGATATACGCCGGACGACTTTGAAATCTACACGGTCCGCAAGGATATACCGGGGGAGGAGTGGCCCCATGGTGAGAACGTCGTTGCTTACGCAGAGACGCCCCGTGGACAACATTTCTTAGTTGGCATCGACGCGAAACCCAACACCCTGGCCCTCCGAGCCAGGCCGGGTGACACGGTTGAACTTCCCGAAGACCATACCCACCTGCACTACGTCCTTCACAACAAGACCGACTACGATCAAGCGAAAGGCGGGCAGTACCAGACCAGCGACATTCAAGGCTGTTACGCACACCGGGCCTGCGCTGTCGAAGCGGCCAAGTCGATGCTGCGCAAGAACCGCGCTCAGTATGCCCAATACGACGAGCGCGGGGACACCGAGTCGGAGAGTGAGTGGCCGTTTGGAGAAGACGTCGTGGCGCGAGCGGTGGCGCAAACCGGGGAGAACCTGAGCGTGGCGGTGAGGTCGGTGCCAGGGGCGTACAAGAAGCACAGGAAGTCTCAGTGAGGAGTCGTGATGGACAATGAATGGTCGACGAAGTCGAGCATACAACAGAAAATAGATGCATCGGGATGATGAGTTCGTGATCGGGCGATGGAGGTTAGCATGATTTTGGATACGTAGGTTCTGAGAGATAGCTACAAACCCAAAGGCAACAACATATGCAGTAATAAAGTTTGGGCATTGCGGTGCCAACTAGTCATCCCCGGGTGTTCTCGTTGTTATAGGGGTCGGTCTTGAGCCCTCAGAAGTATGATCTGGAATCCTTGTCTTCGGTTCCTGGATTCAAGTACAAGACCGTGGCGGCCAAAAGGGTGCGGGAACGGCTTGAACGGATACTCATCACTCTTTAATAACTTAGGTCCATGAGTCAAGCAAGCTGGCCTATTGACAAGACGTGCAATTCTTCAATTGATCCTCTCAGCACACCTTATCCAGCCGGAAAGCCGATCCAGAGGAGCCTCAAGATCCGGCACCTAATGGATGCTGGTGCCAAGCGGTCACGTGCTTTCGCTCCTCGACGCGTTCAGGCCGACTCCGGTACGTAATTACGCGATAACGTTACAGCACCGCTTGTCCCCACACCACCGACCACCCACGGCCGCCAGACTGTACTCCCACCCGACATACGCCCGCAAAACCAATTCAGCAAATTGAACGACTACCTACCTTGGCAAGAGTCCGAGTTCGAAGCTTCAATAGTCACTGCTGTTCACCGTTGTCAGGCCCGACCGATGCCGTCCGATCAAGAGTCACCTCCAACAGGCTCTAAGCGACCAGCCGCCGACCTCGACCGAGCCGTCTCCCCGCCGCCGATCAAGAGGAAAGCCCAGGTTGCCATCTCGAGTGCGAATACCTGCTCCGTTTTGCGCCAAAATTGCGTCACATTGACTTCTTGATGCAGAGAGCGCTGTGGCAACCTTTTTCACTCCAGCGTCACAAAAGCCCAAGGATCCCACTGTCTGGACAGAGCGAAGTCCCGATGACAAGTCGCCTGCGACATTGCTCGTTGGGAAATACACGCCCGATGATGAGGAATTCAAGACACTTGAGGCTTCCGGCCAGCGTCGCAAGATCGCCGCGTTTGACTTGGTACCTGAGTCAGCCCGCTGCCACGATCATGTTTCGCAACATACTCACCGGTGGTCAGGATTCGACCTTGATCACCTCCGCCTCTGGCAAGCGATACGCCGACGATCCCGCCGATTGGAAGTGGTGGCATAGCTCTGTTCCCGGGCGTCTTCAACAGCTCTACAAAGAAGAGGGGTACGACATGGTCCGGCGCGCCATGCAACTGTCCTGCTAACCACAGGCGCCAGGTATCGCGTCGTCATATTTACCAACCAGGGCGGCTTGACGTTGCACTCCGACCCTAAGTCCAAGACACCAAAGTCAGCAAAGAGCAGAGTCCCCGTGTTCAAGCAGAAATGCGGTGCCATCCTCGGCCAGCTTGGAATTCCCATCACCCTCTACGCCGCGACCGGCTCGGACATCTACCGTAAGCCCCGGCCCGGCATGTGGACCGCGATGAAGATCGACTATGGCCTTGTTGAGTCCGACATCGACCGCGAACACAGCTTGTTTGTGGGCGATGCAGGGGGGCGAACGGCAAAGCTCAAAGGGAGTAAGGCTCTCGCGAAGGACTTTAGCTGCTGCGATCGCGATCTCGCCCACAACATTGGCATCAAGTACCAAACTCCCGAGGAGTTTTTTCTCGGAGAAGAGCCACGCGAGTTTGCTCGGGATTTTGACCCGAGTCACTTCCCATTTGTGGGAGATGAGGACGGAGTAGAGCCCCTCGTCGAGAAAACCAATGACAAAGACATCGTCCTCTTCGTTGGCCCTCCCGGTGCTGGAAAGAGCACCTTTTACTGGAGGTTCTTGAAACCCCTGGGCTACGAGCGTGTCAATCAGGATCTGCTGAAGAGGTATGCGCAGCCGTTGCCAAACGCTCTGGAACTCGACATGTCTGACGGTGGCTTATCGATCCAGTAAGGACAAGTGTTTTAAAGCGACTGCCAAGTTGCTTGAGGAGGGTAATTCTGTCGTCGTGGGTATGTTCGTCCTGACGGTGATGGGGTTTTTTTTCTTTTTCTTTTCTTTTTTTTTCTTTTTTTTTGGTTTCCTTTTTATTTCCCTTTCCTTGCGGCGGATGTGCTGATCGCTCAAAGACAACACGAACCCCGACCCCGACACCCGTGCGCAATGGATCGCACTGGCGCGCAAGCACAAGGTGCCCATCCGGTGTCTGTGGTTCAGGACGCCGCTGCAGCTCTGTGAGCATAATGCCACGGTGCGGTCTTTAAATGAGAAGGTACCTTGCGCTCGTGGTTTGCAGTAGCCAGTGAAGCTATGCTCCGGGATGCTGACTTAAATGTCCTCTTGTAGATGAACCCAGAAGCTCGGCAAGCGCTCCCCAAGCTCGCTTTCAACGGATTTGCGTCGAGGTTTAAGGAGCCAAAGGTCGCTGAAGGGTTCCAAGATGTCATTCCCGTTGACTTCAAGTTCAGGGGCACGAAGGAGGAGTACGAAATATGGGGTCGATACTGGCTGTGAGCGGTCCATGAAAATTTCATGCACGAGATGGAGCCGTCCAATCTGATCTGAGCTGCGAATTGGCCGGGGGCGCCGGCAAGAGAGGACTTGACTCGGGTTCTTCAGCCAGTATGGCACCAAACTCCCTTATCATGGCGGGTTAGAAATGCGCTGCTGAGTCTGGGCCAGCAGTTAACTGGTATGAGTTCATATTGTATTTGGAGTTCGAAAGCACGAGTGCTGAGCCGATGGTTGAACAGAGCCGCTTGTCTTGCCGGCTGTGTTCAAGGCCGGGCAGGCATGTGTTACGATAGACGATGATCTGCATGCCACGTGAAAAAGATTGTGGACTTGACACCATCCATCCCCATGGGCCGAAATCCGACGCACTGGACCTTTCTGTCTCATGACATATGCTACGTAGGTCATCATTTTCCCAGCGCCGGCCAGCCGGGTCCAATATCATGTTACGTACCATGATCGTGCGGCTCCAACGAAGAAACCCAATTTGGAAGTCGAGAGTTGTGGCATGTGCTTGGCGCCCCACCTTTATCAACATGGCAGAGCAGTTTTTTTTTGGCGACCGAAGCGGCAGGATGTGGGTTGCACCGTTGCGCTAGCATAGGTGGTTTGGGTCCGTTCCAACGGGCTCCCGGCTGAGATCCACATATCACAGACAGTAAGCCAGCGGCTTTCTGGGATCGGCAGGTCATTCAACCCCAGACGCTAAGATTTTGCATTTGTGCACAATCCATGCATAACTACGGTAATGCGGACGACATCCTATCCACCATATAGTATACTACTAGTAACACTACCACAGCATGTCCCCTGGCTGCCGGCCGCAAAGATGGGCTCGAGACATGCTCCTCTCAGGCGCTCTCAGGACACGAGATGACGCCCTTGGGACCCTGGCAGTTTATCACCTGCACGTTGTTGGTTTCAACTCCCATCCGGTGAGCAAGAAGCTAGTTTCTCTCCCGGTCTTGCCGTTGAGCATGCCCATCGCTCATCCATGAGCAGATAAGATCCGCGAGGCAGGAGACTCTGCTAAGGTATGATCCGGCGATCTTTGGTGTCCGAAATTTAGTGGCCCAATGTGTAAGCCAAGCTGGTTGGTTGTCTCTGATGGCAGCCGGACTGTCGCCCCATCTCACCCTTGCCTCCACCGGAAGTTTCAGTCTGTCAGTGCATTGATTGGCCAATTTCATGTCAAACCACCTGCCGTTTCCAGGGCAGGTTGGACAGCAACTGGACGTTCAGGTGGACGCCGTTTGTTGATCGCCAAATGAGATCAGCGTCCAGTTTGCGCAGTGGACCCGCAGCAGTCCCAATCCCCATGCGATACCGAGAAGTACAGAGTAACACCGAATGAACATCCTATCGACAACGTTCCCACACGCCGCTGGGGTGTTGCAGCTAGCTCGCCCAGCTTTATCTCCAGCTCTTGTCACCTGTCCGGTGAGCTCCGAGAGGAGCTTGATCCTGCGGCTGTTCATGCCGAGGATGTCACCTTTCTGGTAACCTTCCCTACTTATCAGCGGCGTGTCGCCAGGACCGAAGGTGTCGTAGATAACGTTTACGCCCGCCCCGTGCTTGAGTTTGTCGTCTGAACTTGAGGAGTCCTCCGTCATCTGCGGCAAACCGGACGCCTGCTCCTTCCGGCACACTTTCCTCGGCGGAACAATGACGACCTCTGAGAAGCAGTCTACGCAAACCCGGGGTCGTGAGAGCCTCGAGATCTCGACCCCTGCACCCCTCGAGTTCCCCATGGACAGGCGGCTGAGCACCAGCAGCATCGGCCCCGGTGCTGCCATGGACCATGGCAAGGCCACCGCCACCACCGAGCCGTACGCCGTCGACTCGGAGAAGCAGAGCGAGAAGGTCGGTTCGTTGCACGCGAGCTCAGCACCCGACGAGCCACAGAACTGCGCTTTGGCGCTGTGGCAGCGGCATTGGAAGAAGGTCGCTCAACTAGTTGCCTTCATCGTGTTTACGGCGTTCGTTACCACTTCCCCCCTGACTCTGGTCGTTTGGAAGCCCAATTGACAGAAATCCTCGCGGTTGTAGGTGGTGGATCTATGGCCTCGTCTTCTACCGCCACACTGACGGCAAGGGGTGGCTGATCCCTACCTTGGTGTACATTGCCATCCTCCTGCGCCTTTTCTTCCTCTATGTTCCATCGAGGCTCGCTTTGCGTCCGGTGCGCTTCGTGTGGCTCAACACCGCCGTCCGCGTCTACGATATCATCCCGGCCAAGCTGCACAAGCCGATCGCTGCCGCCGTGTCCGTCGCTGTCTTTCTCATTGGTGCCCTGGTGCCTGAGGAGACGGGCGATAACACACGGGCAAACCGGGCCGTGTCCATCTTTGGACTGGTCATCATGCTGGGCCTTCTGGCGGCTACATCGCGCAACTGGCGCCTTATCCCGTGGCACACTGTCATCGGCGGCATGCTGACGCAGTTCCTGGTGGCCGTCTTCGTCCTGCGCACCAAGGCCGGCTACGACATTTTCAAGTTCATCTCCGACATGGCTCGCGCGCTCCTCGGCTTCGCTGGCAATGGCCTTGCTTTCCTTACCAACGATGCTACCGCCTCGGCACCGATGTTCATCACAGGCGTCATTCCCGCGATCATTTTCTTCATCGCCCTTGTTCAGATGCTTTACTATGTCGGCTTCCTGCAGTGGTTCATCCGCAAGTTTGCTGCCTTCTTCTTCTGGAGCCTGCGCGTGTCAGGTGCTGAGGCCATTGTCGCTGCTGCCACCCCCTTCATCGGCCAGGGCGAATCGGCCATGCTCATCCGTCCTTTCATGGACCACCTCACCATGGCCGAGATCCACCAGATTATGACGTGCGGCTTTGCAACCATCGCTGGATCCGTCTTGGTCGCTTACATCGGCATGGGTCTGAATGCTCAAGCCCTGGTGTCTAGCTGCATCATGTCCATCCCCGCCACCTTGGCCGTCTCCAAGATGCGCTACCCGGAGACTGAGACCCCTATCACGGCCGGCAAGGTCGAGGTGCCTGAAACCGAGGACGACGAGGGCACTGTCAATGCCCTGCACGCCTTCACCAAGGGTTCGTGGTTCGGTCTGAAGATCGGCGCCACCATTGTCGCCTGCATCCTGACCATCATCGCCTTCGTCGGCCTCATCAACGGCCTTCTGGGTTGGTGGGGTGGCTACTGGGGTCTTACCGATCCCAACCCTACCTTGTCCCTTGAGCTCATCCTTGGTTATATCCTGTACCCGGTCGCCTGGCTGCTCGGGGTGCCCAGAAGCGATCTTCGCCAGGTCGGCGAGCTCATCGGCAAGAAAATCATCATCAACGAATATGCCGCCTTCGCTGCCCTGGTCAGCGACCCCCGCTACGCCTCTCTTGCCCCCCGCTCCAAGATCATCGCGACCTACGCTTGCTGTGTACGTTTCACCATATTCCCCGATTCTTCTCCCCATGGAGGGGTAACATGCTAACGTCATTGAAACAGGGCTTTGGTAACATTGGCTCCCTTGGTATCCAGATCGGCGTGCTTTCCCAGATCTCCCCGAAGCGCTCTGGTGACGTTGTCAAGGTCTCTATTTCGGCCTTCCTCTGCGGCGTCCTGGCCACCCTTACTTCGGCGAGCATTGCTGGCATGCTCTTTACGGATTTCATGCTTTAATTAAGTTCGGGTCAGTGGTCAACTTGGCGACGGTCGACTTGTTGGGTTTGAGAACCACCACATCGTGTGGAGAAAAGGGGGTTCCAAATTAGATATCTACTATAATAATGCACATATGATACCCAAGATCATTCTAAAGTCTATAA
Source organism: Remersonia thermophila (assembly GCF_042764415.1). Taxonomy (NCBI): domain Eukaryota; kingdom Fungi; phylum Ascomycota; class Sordariomycetes; order Sordariales; family Chaetomiaceae; genus Remersonia; species Remersonia thermophila. The sequence goes on from NC_092217.1 coordinate 52,825, forward strand.
GCTTCCCGCCGCTTATCTCCGCTGCTGATAATTTTCCATTGCCGGCGCCTACCTCGTGATCTTAGTAATGCCCGGGTCACAATGAGCACCCGCGGAAACAACAGCATGTACACACAGCCAAGCTTCTTCGTTCCATGTGTGGGTTCGAAGCGGCGCCTGTCGATTAAAGGCTGCTGTATGCTGTCTTATATGGCTATCACCGTAGCGGGGGTGCCATTTTTTCTTTCCTTAATTACTATCCTGACATACGCAGTGTGTCAGCGGAGTCACGACAGAACTTACCAGGTGTGAAGCATGGCTTTTGGCTTAAGGTGCCTGGCCCTTGGTCTGAGAAAGTCATAATTTCCGCCACCGCATTACCCCTCTAATAAATCTCCAGAGCTTCTCCACTACAACCCGTACTAGTCTGGTTGGAGACGAGGTAATCGAGATGTTGGTCAGCGAAGTAGCCAAACCCACGACCCAATGGCAATCAAAGACAACGGGAACTAGCTTGGTGTTCATGGTATCGGTGAGAAGAGCCCCCAGATAGATACAATGTCTTTTCTCCCAGAAACCAGCTATAGGCCCAAGATGGCTGTTGCTCGTACCTTCTTCAACCAGCATTGCGTGAGGTATGCAGTGGGAAAAGAGCAACCTTTCCGGCCAATAACAATCAAGACCGCTCGCAAGAATGGACATCGATATCAACCTACCTACAAGCGCGCATTTTCTGGCCATCGGAAAATCCAGAATGAATCTTGAGCTCCAGGTCTCTCCGTCGGCTAGTGCTCCATTGTTGCGGAGTGAGGCGGGCCGAGGACTCCTTTCTCAGGAAGTGGTGAAACACATTTGGACAAACACCCGGGCCCGTTGCAACCTCAAACCTCTTGATACCGCTAATTGGCGCGCAAATGAGCCCTAAATGAGGTAAACGATGCGAGTTTCTTGGACTCAAAATCCGGGGTACTGCTTGGAGGATTTTCGGGGTGTAGGACAGGATGTTTCGATTACCAAGAGAACCTGAGCAACGAGAAAGCTCATGTGTCGCGTTGAAAATCCCCCATCACAATCTAGGAATGAGCAAGTCGGAGGGTCCACTTGGATTGAGAAGGGAAGGACCATGGGAGACTACGGTAGTCAGTCATGCTTGTGCATCAGATGTTGTCGGAGGGTGTATATAGGGTCTCGTGTCTCCGAGATCAGACATCGGGAAACGTACCCAATGTCCCCTCTCCCACCCACTGTCCTCGGCTGAAAGAGTGTTCCGGTACCATGGTTCTGATCTCCAGCATATTCGTGGCTCTCAACCTGCTCCACTTTTCCCGGGGCCTCCCTGAGGCGTGTACCGGAATCTGCAACAATTCCCATGACCCGGCCATCATCCGAAGGGCAGACGGTACATACTTCCGCTTCTCAACCGGCGGAAGGATTGCCATTCACACGGCCCCCAACATCACCGGGCCATGGACTTATCGTGGGCCAGCCTTGCCAGGCGGATCTTCCATCAACCTGGCCGGAAATCAAGACCTCTGGGTATGTTGTAATACCTTGTTCCCCTGACGATAAGATGAACGCCAATCCAACAGCATCGTTTTCTTAGGCCCCTGATGTTGCTCAAGTCGGCAATCAATACTATCTCTACTACTCCGTGAGCACCTTCGGCTCTCAGAACTCAGCCATCGGCATTGCGCGATCGACCAGCCTCGACGCCGGTACCTGGACCGACCTTGGATCGACCGGGGTTGTCTCCAACCCTAGCCTGCCATACAATGCTATTGACGGCAATCTAATCAACGAGGAGGGCACTAGCAACTACTTTCTCACCTTTGGAAGCTTCTGGAATGGAATTCACAGGGTCCGCGTGACGCCGACTCAGAAGCATGGCGACGCCTACCAGGTTGCGTTTGACCCCCGCGATCCGGCCATCGAAGGCCCAACCGTTTTCAAGAATGGCGGCTTCTATTATCTCTTTTTTTCAAAAGGCTCTTGCTGTGGCTACGACAAGAACAGGCCGGCGGCGGGGAAGGAGTACCGCATCATGGTCTGCCGGTCGACTTCGCCTGTTGGTCCCTTTATCGACAGGGACGGCCGTTCATGTCGCAACGGTGGCGGCACGCTAGTTCTCGGAACCAATCAATGGGTGTATGGCCCGGGAGGTCAGGGTGTGTACCGTGACCCCGTCCTCGGACCGGTCAGTGAATATCAGTATGGCTTGCTGTGATGGCGAAGGTGGATCTAACACATTTCTAGATTCTCTATTACCACTACGTCGATACCCGCATCGGCTTTGGGGACGGGCAGAAGAAGTTTGGTTGGAACCGCATCAACTTCTCAAGTGGCTGGCCCGTCGTGTAACATGCAGGATGAAAAAACGGATGGGCTGTTCTCAAACGAAACTTGGCTCAACATGGATGCCCTCAGCCTTGCAAATGCACGCGCCGACACAAACTGCAGCTCACTTGAGTCTACCTGCACAGAAAAGGGGGAAATGCAGGTCAAGGGCGGCACGAGCGTGCTGCAGGACGCTAGGGACTGTGGCGGCGTTTACTTTTTCAGCCTTAGCCCGAATCACTAGTGCCATTTCTCTGCCTTAAGAACCTTGAGTCTGGTTGCTGGGATGGGTCATACATCTTTCTCTTCCTTCATGTCTCTCCGGACACCGTTTGGCAGCTCAAGATGGCGCTGGTTCCGTGGATGCGGATGGGGGTACCGACCTCCATCCTCCGTCTTTTTCTTTTTTGTTTAGTTACGGGGGTATTGGCCCGGTCCCCGATGTGCACCATCCTCCGGAGTGCTGAAGGATACAATCAGCTCAACAACAACCAGAAAAAGTGTGCAGCAGGTACGATCTCATCCGTAGGTTGGATGTCAACATGCGAGAGCAAGGACTGTTTCTGCGTCGACCCTCAATGGCTATCTGATGAGACCGACAAATGCATGCTTGCTCTGGGCTCGAGCAACCAGGGGATGTATAGCCCCGACACCTATAACGGCATCATGAACTTCTTCTGTTGCAGTAGCAGGTATATATGGTGCACTAGCTGATGGCAGCATCAGCGGATCCGTTTTTGCTGTCACATCTTCGCCAACGAGTGCGGAACCTTTCAAGCCCAGTTTAAGTCGGTTGCCAGCCAGAGCATTGTATACACCACCGTTTACACGCCGGCTCCGGCCGCGGCAACAACCACTCCAACGGCTGCACCGGATCAAGGATCAGGTAACCGCCTCATCTTCTTACTGCTACAGCCGGAAGTGGCGCGCTAATACGTTGCTTCAATCATCAGAGGACAAGAATGACAACGACGGTAACTCTGCCACCGCGGCCGTTACCAACCCTTCAGGATCCTCCTCTGCGTCACCACCCGACCAAGCAAGCGGGGGCGGCGACGAAGGCCAGTCAGGCGGGTTGAAGACCGAAGCAATCATCGGCATTGTAGCTGGAATTGCGACCGTTATAGGAACGATCGTTACTGTATATACGTGTTGGTGCAAATAACTCAACGTTTGGCCTGGAAAGAGCTGCGAGGAGTCGGTGGTGCTGACATCGTGTGGTCACCCAAACTACCTGGGCACTCCACCGTCTGCTGCATCTCAGTCTAACTCTTGAGTGTTGCCTCCTTCATCTATAGTTCGAATTCCAGGCTCCCATCGGGTCGTTGGGGTCCTGCGCCTCTCAACTGGCCTTTTCTTTCCAAAAAGATGAACCCGCCAACAGTGTTGTGGCCCCTGCACCGTGCTCCTTCGAACTACTTATACGAAAGCAGCATCAAGGCCTGGGTCTCCGCTGCATCAAGAACCTCGAGGGTGCAAAGACAACCGGTGCTTCTGTGCCGGGCCGCAAGGGGATATCTGGTCACACCAGATGAGGTCGCTAGCCCGGCCACGGAATCTAGGTCACCCGGCGAAGGGGAGGGGGTGACAATAGCAAGTTCAGCGGAGGGCGGCTGCGCATCGCCAATGCTCTATCCTCGGCATTGGATTTGGAGGGTTGTTCGCTGGGATTCTTGTGCTGCTGTGCTGTTCATGATTCTGATGAGGCGTGGAATGTTCAATTGCTGGGAGTGGGCTTGGAGGTGGTTTTGTCACTTGACGTCATCCATTTCACTTTTCCTCGTTGTTTGCTTCTTCCATCACGCAGCCCTGCAGCTGCGCTCCGCCCATGGCCAAGCCCCGGCCTTCACCGCCCAATAACCTACGCCATACCTTCAACTTTGAACGAGACGGAGAACCCCCGATCAAGCATACCTCATCCGGCATCAAAATGACTCGTATCAAAGCCGCTGTCAAGCAAGACCACGCGCTCATCAAGGACCTGTACCATCGTCTTCGAGATGCGGACCCTGAATCCCGAGATCCGGATGAGTTCGTCTGGGCTCTGGGTCGCTATTTGATTGTTGAAGATCTCGTCTTGACCCCGGCACTCGAAAATCACATCGCAAACGGCGGAGCGAGGCATCGAAGACTGTCTAACGATTTTGACAGCGTGAGTCGGCCTTGCAACTGTGGGAGTCTCGAGGACGAGTTCCTTTTGGTTAACCCCACCTGCTGATCCCACCTCGCTGCTGCAGATCACCACGAAGCTGAGACACATGCGCCGTTTTGATCCTTCTGAGCCCAGCTTTGATGCGGCTCTCACGGCCATCTGGGTGGATCTGGAACCACACGTTCGCGAGGAGGCGACGATGGACCTGGACGACCTCGAGCAGCACCTGTCGCATGAAGAGTCGACAGCCCTGGGGAAGAAGTACGAGGATATCAAAGAACTTCTACAGCATCCGTACGGCAAGAATGGTGTTCCGGATGGCGACACGCTGTCCGCCATCTTGGACCTGTCTCGCCAGGAGTTGATGATCAAGATTGGGTTGTTTTAGCTGCCAGTGCATAGTTGCAACGAATCCCCCGGCTTTCACAGCACTCACAACTAGCATATTGACGAAGAATAACACCCTTCAGATGGCGTTATTCCACTATTATACAAAGGTCAATGGGGCTCGCAACATTTGTTGGGGTCATTCAAGTGGAGTTGAAAGCATTTGAGCATTGCCCAACGCCGCCATGTCCTGTCCGGCCAGCTTCAACAGCGTAGCAACACATCCCAACCACGTAGGTCCTTGCCTCACATGCCCACCCTGCCTGGCTCTAATGTTCGACTCGAGGTATCTCGTGCTGAAGGAGCACGCTATGCTCCTTTAACATCGGGACCATCGAGGGGTGTCCTGCTGCCTGCCCCACTACATCTTCGGCATCCTACATCATTCGTCCTTGATGGCGTGACGCAATGGGTAGCGCGAATCACACCCTCCTGTCCTTCCAACCTGAGGAACCTGACGCTTCTCCCGTGACTCCTTGAAGAGGATCCCCGAAAGACAACGATTTAGAGACATCCAGAAATGGGTTGGGTGTCAACCCTTTGGATCTCTCATTGAGAGCATCATAAATATCACACAGGACCTTGAAGCTGAATGAATCAGCGTCCTGATATCATGGACCCGATCCGCCATAACACTACGTTCACGTCGGACGCGGTCAATCGCGACTACGACCTGGCGACCCCCATACCCTCTGATGCAATTGGCCTGCGGCAGAAGCTGCCATCGTATGGAGATGCTCACTTTTCTCTCTTCATGAGAAAGCTCTTCATCAAGGCGATGGGCTACAGCGAAGACGCCCTCTCGAGGCCCATCATAGGCATTGTCAACACATACTCAAGCTTCAACCCGTGCCACGCCAATGTCCCGCAGCTGGTTGATGCCATCAAGCGGGGCGTCCAGCTGAGTGGCGGCCTTGCCATCGACTTCCCAACGATCAGCCTACACGAGTCCTTCTCAGCCCCGACAAGCATGTTTTTGCGTAACCTGATGAGCATGGACACGGAGGAGATGATCAGGGCGCAGCCCGTGGACTCTGTCGTTCTGATAGGAGGTATGAGAACGCATGTGACGCCTCAGCGCGGCGCAAACTGCTCATGATGTCTTACCTAGGCTGCGATAAGACAACGCCGGCACAGCTGATGGGCGGCATATCTGCCAACAAGCCCATCATCCACCTTGTCACGGGGCCTATGATGCCGGGAAGCTTCCGAGGGTCCAGAGTAGGAGCATGCACCGACTGCAGGAGCAACTGGGCCAAGTTCCGCGCAGGTACCATGGATATTGAGGACATCTCTGCCCTCAACGAAGAATTGGCGCCAACGGTGTGTTCCCCTGTGCCTTTGTCAACCCTCTAAAAAGTGCGCGCGGTTGTGAAATGCTAAAGCACACAGGCTGGGACCTGCGGGGTCATGGGCACGGCGAGCACCATGGCCTGTCTCCTCGCCGCCCTCGGTATGATGCCTATCCAAGGAGCCACAGCACCAGCAGTGTCCTCTGCTCGGCTGCGCATCGCCGAGGCGACAGGCACGCATGCTGTGCAGCTGGCAAAGACGCACCTCCGACCGCAGATCATCCTCACACGCGAGTCCTTCCTCAACGCCATCACGGTTCTCCAGGCCATTGGCGGCTCGACCAACGCCGTCGTCCACCTCATGGCCATCGCCAACCGCCACCCAGGTGTAGCCGGCACAATCACGCCTGAAACCGTGGACGAGGTTGGACGCAAGACCCCACTCCTTGTGGACCTAAAACCCAGCGGTGACGGCTACATGACCGACTTCCACTCCGCCGGGGGCATGCCTGCGCTGCTGCACGCTCTCAAGCCGCTCCTCCATCTCGACGCCCTGACCGTGACGGGCCGGACCCTTGGGGAGGAGCTCGCGCGCATCCCGCCTCAAACCCACAGCAGCATTGTCCGCCCCCTCACCGACCCTCTTCACCCCAGGTCTGCCCTAGCCATCCTGCACCGCGGCAATCTCTCCCCAGGCGGGGCGGCCGTGCTCAAAGCCAGCGCGGCGCGCGAACAAAGACTGCTCCGGCACCGGGGCCCCGCAGTGGTCTTCGATGGCGCGGCGGACCTTGCGGCGCGCATTGATGACCCAGCCTTGCCCGTTACGCCGGACAGCGTGCTCGTCCTGCGCGGCATCGGTCCCGTTGGCCACCCAGGCATGCCTGAGGCCGGGCTTATCCCGATCCCGCGCAAGCTCGCGGCGCAGGGGGTCACGGACATGCTGCGCGTGTCGGACGGCCGGATGAGCGGTACGGCGGCGGGAACGATTGTGCTGCACGTGTCGCCCGAGGGGGCGGACCCCAGCTCTGTGCTTGGGGTGGTACGTGACGGGGATGTAATTGTGTGTGATGTTGAGGAGAGGGTGCTGAGCGTGGAGCTGGATAAAGAGGAGATACTTCGGAGGATGGAAGAGCGGAAGCTGAACATGGAAAACAAGGCGCACGAGGAGCCATGGCTCGCCTGCAAGAAGGAAAGGGGATACCGCGGCCTGTATATGAGGGAGGTAAACCAGGCAGAACATGGGGTGGACTTTGGCTTCTTGACGGCTGCTGGCCCTGGGACGACGTCGAATGCTTAAACGGAGGATTTAATGTTCGGAAGGTCCAGCACGGCAGCTGTTTCAATCAAATGAATGGTGACACATGACATTTCCACAGTCACCGCAAGATCGAGAAATCACAGAATGTCTGGGACATCTTGCTCGTAAATAAGGGGGGCGAAGCGTTCTTCTTACCACGCTTCTCTATCTATCTACATAACTAGCTGTAAATACTGGTCGAGTCCATCGACCTACACTAGGCTCCTCGTAGTCGTCTGGTCTTTTTTTTCTGCTACAAAAAGCTCGATTGCTACGTCCTCTTGACCACTGAGTTTCGGGAGGGCGTATTTACTGTGTAGTTAGGAGGTCGACGCCCTGAGTGTTGATGATTTCTCGAATCTATTCAACTCGCCTGTCCATCCTCTTCTTGCTGGACGTGCTTGCTTGGAAATGTTGAGTATTTCCGCGACCAGATGCCTCTGGCTCACCAGCATAAACTTCGAGCGTCGTCATGGCCCATCCTACACTTCGATCAGGCCGAGTTACCCACGGTCCGTTAGGAAGGAGCTTGGCTACATTGATCGCTTCCCCCAGGCTTTCTTTGGATGTGAATGGAACACCTTGGAAATAAGCCTCGCTGCGCACCTAGCAGTTTCACCCGGCACTCTCCACACTCACCAACATCGCAACAACCCCTCTCCTTTGTCCCACAGAGTCATTCTGGCGGCGCCTAGATCATGTTCAGGAACCGTTGATTGGAAGCTTCCCGTTCCCCCGGCTAGGGGGGCACATTCAGCTCTCAAGACCAGTTGGTAATACAGACATGCATGCCTGAAGTCCAACCGTTCCGAAAAAAAAATGCCGAGCCAAGGCTGCATCACAGCCCGTGCTTGTGTAAAATGAATAATAGGGCAAACCTCGAGGCAAGCACCGCAATTGTCAAGCTGTTGGTCTTATTCCAAGGCGGGATGTTGGGCCGTGTACCATGGATATCAGGCCGAATCCGGCCTGGAACGGTACCACCATAGATACCTCCGGGCACCTACAGGAGCAGATTGGTAAGGAACCAATGGTCCGGGATAACATATCCCAGGGTGAAGACGGGAGCCCTAAGGCTGACGCGGGACATCTCTGCTCTCAATTGGGTATTTCAGCAACCAAGAATGGAATTTCGAACCACGTTCACCAACGTCCTGGTCATGTCAAGCCCCGCCCGTTGGATGCCGCCAACGGGAACACTCTCTCCCGGAGCACCGAAACGTAGCATTTTCATGTGCGTAGATTTTAGCCCCGTGGCCATGCGTTGGATAGCATGGGGACAGAAAAACATCGCATGCAGTTCAGGCACACCGAAGTGATGAGTTGGCATTTTTTTTTTTTTTTCATGATGAGCACATCTTGGTTATTCAGCAGCAGCAGCTGGCCCAGCATGCGAAGGAGAGCTTGGCCGTTCGATACGACTGTGGTAATGGTGCAGACAGACCCGGAAAGCCCGATGAAAGCCGCGGGAACAAGAGCTCACACTCGTCAAGGGGTCGCACGGAATGATTCTGAGGTACAATCATCACGACAGGGCCTCGACCACCGCTCCCAGCAGAGTTTTCTGCGAAGCCACCGAACTGGGACCGAAGTCACGCTGATGTAACGTCAGGTCGAGAAAGACGGCCCGCGTCTGTGCGAGCACTGTGCAGCCGGTGGTGGTCTGGCAGCCAACATCAAAGCTGCGGACGGTACCTGACAGATCGCTTGGCCGAGCAGGATACGTAGTGTTGAGGGAGGTGGGGTGGCGAGGGAAACCTTGAAGCGCCTCGCAATGCGAACATCGAGAAAATTCCCCCGTCAGGTACGGGGGGCGATTTTGTTGGCCACACACGTGTTTTGGCCACACACGTGTTTTGGCCACAGCACGTGTTTTGGCCACAGCACGTGTTTTGGCCACAGCACGTGTTTCCGTGAAAATATCTTCAGTGCGATCGAAGCGATCGAAGCGATCGAAGGCGATGGATGAGAGAGGGGCCGTCCCGAAGTTGCCGGGACAGGGTCGGCGAATCCCATGCCTCGACAGCCCTCCTTTCGAGCCGACTAATGCAAGGGACGGCGAAACCTTGATGGTCGGAATGCGACCGAGATGAGAATAGTTTTTTCTCCCCTCCCAACCAGCACATACGTGTACACCGTAGCAGCGTTTCAGTCGGTGCGCGGTAAGATTGGGCGATCCCCAATAGCAGCCAGACAGTCGTCGTTAGGTTGCCCCGATATCGACGTCGCGTTGCTGGAGCCTCGCGCGAGACCGGTGTGCCGGCAGTTCAGAAACAGCGGCGCTGCGCGATGGGGGCCCGAGAGGTGAAAAAAAAAAAAAAAATTTTTCTGCCAACGACAGCACGAAAAACGTAACAGGGCCAGGATGAGACTTGGTGCTGAGGGGCTGGGCACGGCAGCGGCAGTGAGCCATCCTGCATCGCCAGCAATCATGGAGGGTTCTCGACCCAATGTGCGCACCACAGGCTACACGTACCTTGATGCGCACACTGCGGGATATCTTGCACATCGGGCCTTTCCCACATCAGGCGAGCCCCCATTCATGCACGATCGCACTTGTCGCGAGGGCTGGTGTATCAAGTGGTGGGTGAGACGTTTCTCGCGTCCCCAAGAGCGCGTACGGTAGGTGTATCTGAAGGGCCGTGGCGGCGGCCACTCCCGAACGGCGCGACGAGAGCGTCGTCGTGGGTGCTCTCCTGTGTGACAATCTCTGGCATGAATCGCGCCATCTGTTGTAAGCCTATGGAGTCTGCCATTGTCAAGGCGGTTGACTCCATGACGCGATAAAAATCGGGGGGAAGCTCGAGTGGCCCAAAGCTGAAGCTTACCTAATGGGTGCCACTTCATCTATCCACAAGGTAGTGCACACAGCAGGAGCGGCGGAGGCGGATACATATGGACTTTGTCCAGTTGGGTACACCTTGCAAGGCTGTCGCTGGAAATCAGGTACTACACAGTATACTATACTGCGTACTATAAGCAAGGGACCTGGTGTGTAACAAGCAAGACAGGTGCAGAGGGCTGAGGCCGCAGCCAAGACACCTGCAGGCGCAGGCGAAGGTCGAGAAGAAGACGCACACTCCCGTCCTGCTGTCTGTCGGCCCCAAGATGGAATCCGGCGGGCAGCGCTCGTCGATATGGATGATGGCCAGGTTCAGCGAGTCATTGGCGTTCGTCAGGCGGGCTGGATGCGGAGGCAGGTGGAAAAGTCGCCGCCGCATGCTTTTTGTGCCAGGAGGGCTTGGACAGAACAATGGGCCAGGCTGTGGATGTGGACCTTCGGAAGACGAAGGTGGCTCCAGCGCGTGCTGGGTCCATCCCGGCGATGGGAAAGCCTTGGCAAGCGGGTTCCCACCGGAACGGAGCCGATTTCTTGATGTTGCGGATGGCTACTGGCGTACCACCCGCATCAAACGACGGGATCACCTCATACAGCCAGTTCTCCCAACATGAAGTGACCTGGGAACACGTGTTGGTCAAGCGGGGATGGCTGGGACTGCCTGTCCGGGCCAGAAGCTGTGTTTTTGGGAAGCCCCTACTTACGGCTGTGTAGCCTATGGAACTAACGCGTGTGAGCTTACTCAGTGCCAACATCAAGCAAGGTACCTGAACCATCGACTCGACGTCATGCTCCCAGCCGACGACGGGCCGCGGCCAGGCGGCTACCGCCCTCTTCCAGCCAGCCTCCCAACCTTCTACAATTGGTGAGACATTCTGCACCATCCGCCCGGCAAGAAGGGAGGGACCACACTCGTTCGACAGCCCGGCTGCCCGAACCAGTGCGTAGATTGTTTGCATGTCGATTATGGCACGAGATGAGTCGTTGTCACGTTGGGAAAAACCACCACTTACCCGAGCTCACGGAATGCCGTCGAAGGGACGCTCTTGTGGAGGCGCAGAGCCTTGCGAGCGACTCAGTCAGAGGTCAATTATTAGCCTCCTTTTTCTTTTTGTCGTTCTCTTTTCATCCTGGTGCTCTTTCCGTTTCTGTCCATTTTTCCCCTCTTCTCCACTTGGCGACACTTCGTCCTTCCGGGCGGTTTCGCAGCACCCGAACCCGAGCCATCACCTCCTCGGTTTCTCGTCGTTCACCTATTGGCCAACGCAAGAAACGGTGTGGCACAGTGGCTGCAGCAATACCCCCAGGGCTTGTTTGCCCCGATCAGACCAGTTCCCCATCGGCTTTTCCTGGTTTGCATCCGGGCCGCCGTTTGATCGGGGAACCTTTCCCCTGTTCTGCCTGAAGCGACCGCCTCTCGGCTGGGATGAGACCTGCAACCCCTCCAACACTCACCAGCTCACAAGTCAACGCGACTTGCGATTGTCACCCGATGCCATCACCCTGGAACAGGGAGGGTTGGTTTCTCACAACAGGCCTCGGTTGTTGCCTGACTCCTCTCGCCTACCCGTCCACGGTCCAAAACGCCAAAGGGCCTACGGAGCAGAAGCGCCGGACCCTTGCAAGAACGGCGAGTCGCCATCACAGCCAACACGTGAAGAGAACACGGGCAGGAACTGTGATGTCAGGCACCATCACTTGAATGACATTGCCTCACGTGGCAGCAGAAGAGCGCGAGCAAACGGGGAACCACCAGGTCTCGCGCCGTGACCTGCTTTCCAAGGGCTAGCCCGCCGATGCAGGGTGCTCCTCCACCCGCGCGCCACACAGCCCGGCTGCCCAACCGGCTCACGCCGCAGATTTGGCGGTTTTCGTTAGCCGGCGCTGTGATTCGCGGGCTTAGCTGTCGGCCTAGCGATCGATTGGCTTCTGGCGGCTCCGGCTCCGGCGCCCCAGGGATCCCCGTCAGGCTGGTAGTGGCCGCACCATCCAACCACCCGCCTCCCCGCCAAGTCAGATCCCAACCCCACGCCGACCGCATCGCAGTCCACAGTGCCCGATTACACGTGGTGCCAGTGGCAGTATCATGGGTAAACCATGAAAGCACTCCGCTGTCCGAGGAGTGCTGGAAGGTTGTTTGTGCAGGTTGAGACGGGGATACGCTGCTCTCAGGCTCTTGCAAACGGCCATGCGCCTCACGCGTCTTGTTCCAGGTTCTCTCCACCAGATGACCTGCCACCCCGCAAAACCTCAAAAAGAGATAGATGCCAAAAGAACGTCTCGATGACATGCGAGGACCAGCTAGCCTCTCCTCTGCCTGACTCGCAGCTGAGACCTCCGGATAGCTGTGCCTCATTTGTCAAGCAACGTTTGCGAAACCGTGATAACAAAACAAACGCGGGGTTCGAGGAGCCGGTTCCTGTGCGACTACTTGTACGTTGTCCCGTGCAGCGTTGGAGAAGAGACAAACGTATAAAACAAACGCGGCGCAATCCTTGGAAACCCCGGATCAAAAGAACTCACGTCATCCTTGTGTCGACACGACCCTCCCCCTTACAACCGTCCGCGGCGCGCTTCGGCGTAACGCTCGGGATTTGTTGGTGGCTTGCCTCCTCGAACGCACGGCGGGGGAGTGAAAGTGAAAAAGAAACTGACCGGGCCGCGCGCTTGCTTCGCCCGGTTGACTTGACACTATACAGTCACTAGTTCCAGACTTTCGCTCCAACTGCCGCGCCGGGCCCCCCGCTGCTGGGCTGGCTGGCCGAGCTTCCGCCGCCAGCCATCTGGTCCACCGGCCGGGAATTCCAAACGGCCCCGCAACCTTTCGCCAGACGCACGGATTACAGCGCCCTCCTCCCCCACCATCCCTGTCGGGTGCCACAGATCCGGCGGATCGCGTTGGCGCTGGCCTGCGAAGCTCCTTTTGTGGTCGGTTTCCGACCCCCCCATGCTCAAAAACAACAAATCGCCGGCTCTCCAACTTTGGTCTCATTCCCGCCAGTCTCTTGCGGCGTCCCTCTCAACCATCCAAGTTCCACTTCGGTCTCTCTCACAGACAACGCTTTGAAACAAATCACCGCCGTCGAGTCTCATGTCCTCCCGCCACCCATGCCGTCCGGATTGAAACCTTTGCTGCTTCCGCAGCTCGTGGAAGAGAGGCGAAAGAAGGCGCAGATGGACCACGAAACGGAACACACGCACCCGTACTACCTCTACGACTCGTCTTCGTCCGACCTTACTTTGCCATCGCCTGTGACATCGACCTTCTCTCGTACCAATCACCCGAGGTTACCCTTCTCTGGCTCGTCGTCCTCCCTCGAACTCACCTCACCGCCTTATCCCGACAGCCCGGCCTCGCCCACCCATTCGCTTCACGCGACGAGGCCGAGCAAACCGCAGCTTCCGGACGTCCAGGAAGACCCCTCAGAGAGGGACGACGAGGAATCAGTAACCCCTCCGAGGCAAGGCACTGCAGAGTTTGCATTCCCCAATTACTGCTTGTGTATGTGGGAGCAGAAAACCCCTGCTTCGTTCCCCCAAGAAAGGCCTTGCGCTGACCGGCTGAATAGGCGACACCCCTTGCTCTCACAGCAACGCCTATGTCCCGCGGCCGGCCATGTATCCCTGCATGACGTCCGACCTGGACTACGATCTGGGCTTCCTCAGTGATGGCGACTTCGGGACGAGCCCGAGGCAAAAGAAGAGGCGCCACGGATCTGACGGCTTCTCGGGCTGGAGCATCAGGCTGGGATCGAAGCTGCCGAGCCTACCGAGCCTACCGCGCTGGCGGTCTGGCTCGGTGCCCAGGCGCTACGACCTGACGTCTTCGCCGGCGTCCGATCTATCGCTTGCCGAGTCGCGGCCCAGCTTCTCTCTGCTGCGCACCCAATCCAGCGGGTCCTCGTCCATCTCTGGGGCCGCGCGTGCCGTGGACTACGGCTACTGCTACGACTCCGTCCCGGCCACGCCCGCCCTCTCCTTCTACGAGAGCTGCGAAAGCATTCCCCTACCGTCACCACTGGAGAGCGAGCCGGCGACCCTGGGAATGCAGGTAGAGCGCGATCGTGTCACGGCGACGACCCCGCTGCTACCGCCCCTGATGACGGAGACGCCCGCTGCCTACCATGCTCCGGCTGCATCGCTCCAAACGTCACCCCTGCAGTCCCCGTCTACAACACCGTTTCCTGTCCCAGACCTTGCCTCGGTGAAGGCATCCTACCCGACGCCACCCCTCAGCAGCAGGACCTCCCTTTCATCTCTCCAACGCGTGACTGTCTTGAGCAACGTCAGCGACGTCCCCACTCCACCTCAACTCCCACCGGCGCCTTGCCTCCTCGATTACCTTCAGGATGCCTGGTCCGATCGCCTTGGCCATGCGAACTTCACCATTGAACCACAACCGTACACCCCCGACGCTGCCGATCTCGCCGCTCTCCAAACCTTCCGCGCCGACCGGGCCCTGGCTCGCACCAACTACGCCAAACATCTCGCCCGCACCGGCGAGCACTATGGCTCCACTTCCAAGACTTACGCCCTCACCGAAGCCAAGTGGGCCGAAATCGAGCGCGAATGGCAGCGTCATGAGGATGACCTCGTCGCCCGCCTCGGCCACCACTGCCGCGAGGAGGATCATCGCGCCCCGCCGATGCCGCTCTCCCTCCCGCGCGGCCTTCTCAGCGACGATGGCAAGTTCCCCGAGCTGGGTGACGTCGACATTGTCGGTCCCATGGAGCGGGATGCGGTCATGGCCAGCAACGGTCGCGACCGTGACCATAGCGGCAGCGGCCACGACGAAAGGAGAACCAGCAGCTCCAGCATCAGCGCGTCTCTCTGGCTGAAGACCCTCGCAGGAAAGGTCGGGCTGCGCAAGTGAGAGGCATGCAACCCCATGACGAATCCTATTCGAGATGACGGGATGGATGATGAGGCTATGCATGGTCATGACATGCCCCAAGGCTTTTACTGCCTTTGTTTTTATCTTCTGTCCTTTGTTTCTCTCATGCCATTCAAGATACCCCAATGATTGATGTCGTTCATTTTGTTTCCTTTTGTTATCCTCTACGATAGACATATGATATCCACATTCCCGCCTGCCAAAAGGCAAGGCGACTTTTGTATATGACTTCTTGTTGAGGGAGCTTGCAATGGCCGCGGCGGTGCAACACTTTTTACCTAGATGGAGGGTGTCTTTACCAGGTCTGAACATATCGTAATATCTTTTTGTTAGATTATTATGGCCCATCCATACTTGTCTCACTCATGAGCATGACATGAGCTCAGGGTATGTTGCAAATACACAAAATAAACCTCGAACATCGTATACCGAGGGGTAACAAGTACCCTTAGCAGGCCACCCGAGTCTACAAGGAGCCAGAGCTTCCTGTGGACCTGTAGCCTCCAACATTCGTCGGCTTACCTTGGTGTGTGAGCTGCGTGAAACTGGGCGGATGCCGAGTGACTGGCCCCGCGCGGGGTTTCTCAAGGTCAACCCGATATTCTTCTCAAATGCAGCTGTGCAATGGTGAGCTGACACGGACCCATCCACCGCTCTCCTCCCGCATGGAGTCTGACAGAGGCTATACAGCAGGCGGGTTTGACGTTGCTTCATAGTGATTCCCTGTTGTGTCACCCTCCATAGCCGGCTTCCTCTACGCATGTTCGAGATGGCGTGCCCAGGAGGCGGCTCGTTGAGATGCAGGGGACATGTAAATACACCCTATGAGAAGGATTACGGCCTGCTGTTGTGCGATCCTGCCTCGGTCTGCTTCCTCGTACACCTGCTGGTTTATCTATCTGCCGTATAAGAGACGCGAACACGAGATTGCGCGCCGCACCGGCATTTTGTTTCTGCGAATATTGGATACGGGGTTTGACCCGTTCTGGATGTGAGCCAATGCCGAGATAATACAGGGGGGTTAAAAATGTAGTTTATCCCGACAATCTGAGAACCCCGGGGGAAAAGGTGGGGACAAGCTCTTAGAAACCATGTCCACGGGTGTGTACAGCGATACTTGGCTTGCCTCTGGCCGCGCTCCTGGGTCTGCGTAAGATATGGATGGGTCCCAACCCCAGCTGAACCTTCCCCTCTTCCCTGTTGTTGAGCAACTCTCCAGGCTCCACGACGACTGATTCTGCAGCTTGTCCCTTGGCGATTTGAAAGACAGAGCATGTTATGCGTATATACTGCCGGGGATTCATGGGGGCAGATACGACACGTGGCAGACTAACAGCATTGGATACCCGACAAGGCCGCGCTCAGCCACGGCTAGCGGCAGCTGTCCTTCTGCATGGTACGTTTGCCAGCGATTGCTTTGTTCCGTCGTCCAACGGAGGTTGGGATTGGGGACTACCCTTCCCCTCTGGGCGAGAAAGAAGGAGCCCGCTGGTGCGGTATCACATTGATGGCGGATAAGGTACCGCTAAGGCGATTTTCAATGCTATGTTCTACGAAGCTCTGGAACCTGAAACGGCCTTCCAGGTTTTACAGCCTAGAAGGGGTCTTGCCTGTCTACCGCCTCCATTGCCTTCCAACTAGCATGTGCAGAGTTCAGTTCTGCAGGATTGTTAGACTGGGTGTTGATTGGGATCTATTATTTATTTATATCCAAAGCAGGTCTGTGCTGGTCAAACCAGAAGTTAATATAGCACGTATCTTCTACACAACTCTCAGGTCTGGACTGAGGAGTGTTAGGCGTGGAGACGAGGTATGAAGGATCGCTGTTCAAAGGGATGCTGAGGTTAACTGCCTCCGTTCCTATTCGGTGATGTGAGAAGTCGAATGCAGATCTGAATCAGTTTCTGATATACAACCCGTATTCCTGCTATCGTATCTTGGGTTTCACCACAAAGAACACAAGACTTATGGACGGGGAGCTTTCCTGCTGCTGCGTTCACATCGAGAACGTTATATCGGAGTTGTTTTTCTCGAAGTGCTAGACATCCATGATGTCACAGGAAAGAGATTGGAAGTGCCCGAGGCTTCCGTTGCTTTCGACATTCCAACAGACTGCTTCCGGAATGCGGCACTACATCCCCGTTGCCAATGCCGTCCTTGGAATCCAAAAGGATGAAAGAACAAGAGTCCTGGTCAATGAGGTCATTGCACGAGAACACCGGGTTGGTGAAGCTCAGTCGGTCCGCAAAAGAAAACAAAGAAATGGCCAATCGACTTAAGCAAGGAGGCCGCAGAATGTGAAGCAGAGCTTGCTATAGACTCTTCTGAGAGCTTCCCAACTGATACTACATACATATCCTCTGAGAGTCGACATCTGAGCCACTGGAAACGACGTTGCGCCTTATCCGCCACTTGACTCCAAATCCCCTAAGCCAAAGACTTGGAGCAGGTTGACCAACCCAAAGACGACACTTCGTTCCACCCTCATTTTTCTCATCATTCGAATCACCGCTACCGCCGCCGTTGTTTCGTCATCTACCAAACGAACCAGATCATCATGGGCGCGGGGTCCAAAGTTGGTTTGGTGATCTTCCGCGTGTGGCAGATCGTCTGCGCTGCCGTCGTCCTGGGGATCCTGTCACGCTTCCTGTACCTGATCAACGAGGCTGGGGCATGGAGAGACGGCCGAGTTATTTATGGTATCATCACGGGGTCCATCAGCCTTGTCTTCTCCATCCTCTTCATCGCCCCCTTCTTGTACGCCTTTTTGGGGTTCCCGATGGACTTTGTCCTGTGGATCATGTGGCTGGTTCTGTTTTCTCTCCTGGCAGCGGTAGGCGCATCCCCGAGGTTCCCTTGAAACGTCTAGAGACTGGGGTTTTGGATGAGCGGGCTAACCAACGGCGAAACTCCACATCTAGCGCACGACCGGCGGCCGCTGCAACAGCTACTGGTACTATGACTACTGGGGCTACTACTGGGGCAGGTGGTGGTTGACGCCGGTCATCGTCACGGGCCCCGGGGATATTGAATGGGCCGGGTGCAGTTACTGGCGCACGGTGTTGGCATTCTCCTTCTTGGCCATGATCGGTTATCTCGGCACTGCGATTCTGGTCAGTCTGTCGAACCGTTGGGCCTCTGCTGTTCTTAGGTCATACTGGCTAACGTCCAGGGATAGGGCGCTGCTGTCGTCGCCAAGTGGTGGAAGAAGGACAAGAACAGACCGGCTGTCGAGACCGCTGCGTAAGCTAACTGAGTCTGAGGAACTATGCCTCTTGGGATGTCGGTGACTGACAGTTAGGGTTCGTAGCACCGCCCAGATCAGCGGCCCTACCAACGTCATTGGCGGTCCCACACATACCGGGGCTATACGCGACACCACGGCGGTGCCGTCGCAGCCGGCCACCGTCGTCTAAGGGTTGGCGAAGGGCTCCAAGGAGAGAAGGAAGAGGCTCATACCCTCGTCTTTCATGACCTGTTGTTTACAACCCTGTCAAGCACCAAGATAGCCCAAGGCTCTAGCTTTAATAGTTAACAGACAAGTCTGCATTTTCAACCCTATAGATGCCCCATGATTGAATCGGGAGGTCCCCAGTATGAGATCAGATGCGGTCTTCGAAAGAAAAAAAAAAAAAAAGGATAGTTGGCGTGATGAGACCGTTGGTTTCCCGCGAGATAGCATAATAATCACCGGCCGCAGCTTCGGGGCTGGGACCGCTCCGCCCGAGCTTTGAATCCTCTCATCGGGAAGAGGAGACACAGGGTGTATGCACAGCTTTTCGGTTCAGGTACCTAGGTGATGCTGAGGTCCGACAACGTTTATGAGAGAAGCGTTGCGATGAGTCAGCGGTCCATCTCTCTCCTGCGGCTGCTGTGGTATGCACTTCTTGGTCAGCGGTCATGAGCAGGAGGCTGACGGCGAGCTGAAGGCTTGGAGCTCCTCAACCCCCTGTCTCTGTGCCCCGCGCCGTGGGGCATATCAAACCCCACTGCCCCGCCAAAAAAGGGAATCGCCAGGGGAGGTAGCGGCCCAAGGAGAACCACCCTTGACTTCTCTGGGCTTTTGTTGACTCCTTGACCGCTCTCCATCGCTCCCAGCTTCCCGACTCTTGTCCAAGATTCCCAACCCGAACGAACCCAAAAAAAGACAAACCGAACCTCCTGACTAGGTTCCCGAGGACGAGCATACCTCGCCCCAACACCCCCCCCCCCTCTTCTTCCATCCAGCAGATCCCAGCATACCTACCTATCCAGCATGGCCGACACCAAAGTGTACCGCGCCAGCACCACGGCGCCCGTCAACATTGCTGTTGTCAAGTAAGGCACGCCGAGAGGGATTGGCAATGACGGACATGTCGGTGTTTGACTTGCAAGGCCGCTCAAGCTAACGCCGCCTGACGACGCCTCGTCGCAACAGATATTGGGGCAAGCGCGATGCCAAACTCAACCTCCCGACCAACAGCTCGCTGTCGGTGACCCTCGCCCAGTCGGACCTCCGCACCCTGACCACGGCCTCGTGCTCTGCCTCCTACACCGAGGGCGACTCTCTGCTCCTCAACGGCGAGCCGTCCGACGTGTCAGGCGCCCGCACCCAGGCCTGCTTCCGCGAGCTCCGCGCCCGCCGCGCCGCCCTGGAAGCCGCCGACCCGTCGCTGCCCAAGCTGTCCTCCCTGCCCCTGCGTATCGTGTCCGAGAACAATTTCCCCACCGCCGCCGGCCTGGCCTCGTCCGCTGCGGGCTTTGCCGCCCTCGTGCGCGCCATCGCCAACCTCTACGAGCTGCCCGCCTCGCCCTCGGAGCTGAGCCTCATCGCCCGCCAGGGCTCCGGCTCCGCCTGCCGCAGCCTTTTCGGTGGCTACGTGGCCTGGCGCATGGGCGAGAACCCTGACGGCAGCGACTCGATCGCCGATCAAGTGGCCGAGGCTTCCCACTGGCCCGAGATGCGCGCCCTCGTCCTGGTCGCGTCGGCCGCCAAGAAGGGGGTCAGCTCGACCTCGGGCATGCAGCAGACGGTGGCCACGTCGGGCCTGTTCGCCGAGCGCATTTCCCGCGTCGTGCCCCAGCACATGGAGGGCATGGAGCGCGCGATCCGCGACCGCGACTTTGCCGCCTTCGCCGAGATCACCATGCGCGACTCCAACTCGTTCCACGCCACCTGCGCTGACACGTACCCGCCCATCTTCTACATGAACGATGTTTCCCGCGCCGCCGTCCGCGCCGTCGAGCAGATCAACGCCGCCGCCGGCCGTACCGTCGCGGCGTACACGTTCGACGCCGGCCCCAACGCCGTCATCTACTACCTTGAGCAGGATACGGAACTTGTCGTCGGCACCTTCTACCACGTGCTGGGCGGCGAGGTTCCCGGATGGAAGCAGGCAATCATCAGCGGGCTGAAGCCGAGCCTGTCGCTGGACGAGGGCGTGGCGGCCCTGCTGAAGGGCGGCATCAGCCGTGTCATCCAAACGGGGGTCGGCGAAGGCCCCATCCGGACCGAGGAGCACCTCGTTGCCGAGGATGGGACGCCGGTGAAGAGTGCATGATTCAGCGGCTCGCGGGGAAACGGGCTTGTCGTCGGACATGCCGCATTAATAGACGTTGGATACCTCAACATGATTGCTAATCGCATGCCGTTCTTGCCAGAGTGTGTTCGAGCTGTGCCGCGGCCACCTTTCATCTAGCATGTAGACCATGTTTGTTCTCTTCCCATGTGCAGAATGGAGCTGTCCCGGGGATATGGAGCGCTGGTGCGGTGTCGGGTGGTAGGGACTGAGCAAGCGCAACGTCGTGATGGAAAAGTCGCAGGTCCTGGTACCCGACCTAGCACACAGTCTTTGGTTCGCTCCCCGTACAGTATGTACACACGGGACAATTTGGCGCAGGGGGTTCCACCTGGCGTTACGTCACAGCTGGCACTGTCAGGGACATCCTCCCTCCCCCGTCTCCCCCCCGCACAGAGGCCCTAACCGACAGGGCAGGGTTCCATCTGGGGGACGGCTGACGCGCCCAGAACCGCTAACGTTAGGTGGCATGGAGGAAAACTGACGCTATAGTTAATTCCCATCGCGGCCTGTTCCCCATCCTTGCGACAAACACATCACATCAAGTTCACCTCCTCCAAGACACCTTCTCACCTTTCCCGCAGCGTTGCATCGGCATCGGTCCCAACCGTATCCATCGCAGCCCGCCATCGGGCCCGTTCCTCTGCCGCCGGCCCCGTCGCTGGAGTGTGGGCCAGCCGGCCGCCATCCCCCCCGATCAGCCAGCCAAGCGAGCATCGACGGGCGCCATCATGAGCCGGACGTTTTACGATATCGACGCTGCGGGCGAGGTGCTCTGCACCTACACCGAGAGCGGCGAGCGGGAGACTCTCACGGCTGTTAGTCGCTCTGCCAGGCTCCGTGACCGCCGCGTCGTGGGCAGACGCTGATGAAGCTGTGTGCGCAGGAGAAAACCGAGGTTCCTCTGCCAAAAGCTGTCCTCTACGCCTTCCTGCCCGCCGGCTTCCCGCACTCGGTGACCGAGGATTATCTCGCCTACCAGACCTACGACTCCCTGCAGGCCTTTGCCTCGTCCATCACATCGCTCCTGGCCAACCGCGCCGTACTCGAGGGGCTCGGCGTCGGCGACTCGTCGTCCTCTCCCACGGGCGCCCTCATCCTCAAGATCACGGGCGACACCATCTCGCGCATCGCCACCATCCTCTTCGCGCACCGCATGGGCCGCGCCATCGAGCCCGAGTGCAAGTTCTACCGCTTCCTCGCCGACATCTTCAACGACAGCGCCCAGTTCCTCGACCTGCTCACCCCCGCCCTTCCCTACCTGCCCAAGCTCGGCGTCATCGTCTCGGCCGGCGTGCTGCGCTCCCTCTGCGGCGTCGCCGCCAACGCCAGCAAGGCCAGCCTGTCGGCGCACTTCGCGCTGACGGGCAACCTGGCCGAGCTCAACGCCAAGGAGGCCTCGCAGGAAACCATCGTCAGCCTCCTCGGCATGCTCGCCGGGTCGCTCGTGGTGCGCCTGGTCGAGGACAAGCAGCTCGTGTGGGCGCTCATGGTGGTCCTCGCCGGCGTGCACCTCGCCATGAACTACCGCGCCGTGCGCTCGGTGCGCATGCGCTCGCTCAACCGCCAGCGCGCCACCATGGTGTTCCGCGCCTGGCTCGACCGCGGCGCCGTGCTGACCCCGGCCGACGTTGCCCACCGCGAGAGCATCCTCCGCCGCTCCCGCGGCGACCTCGAGAGCAAGTCGGGCGACTACCGCGGGTTCTGCGACTTCTCCACCTACGGCGACCTGCGCGCGTGGAGCCCCAGGGGGTACCACCGCTACGACTTTGAGACGTCGGCCTACTTTATGGGCATCTGGCATCGAAAGGGCTACTTTTACATGCGCATCGCCATGAAGGAAGGATGCCACGAGAGCCGCGGCCCGTTGGCTGCCTGGTTCGATGCCGTCAACCACGCCTACCACTTCGACTCGGCGCTCAAGGACGGGCTGCAGAGCCACTACGAGAACGAGATGCCGCTGGGCTATGTGTCGGATGAGCAGAAGGCGACGCTGTTTGCGGCGCTGACGGCCGCGGGTTGGGACTTGGACATCAACGCGGTGGAGACGAGGTTACCTGTCCGGGTGCGGGTCGGGGACGGGAAGAAATGTGAGTCGTACCTCTCATCCCTTGGGATTGCTACCGCCCAGGGCGTGGCTAACCTCGAGTTCTCCGTTCAGTACTGCACGGGTCGTCAGAAAAGGACCCCCTGCGCCCCGGCGGCGGCGTTTACGAGCCGAAACACGACTAAGCCAAAGTCGTGAAGATCGGTCGCACAGGACGAGACATTAGACGCTGGCATTGGGTTTCTGGATACGGGGCAGGTGTTGGGTTTTTCGGGCGGTCGAACGGTACATCGCACGGGATACATATTGGGAGCGTATAATTACATTCTTAATAAGATACCACACACACACGCACACACACAAGCACCCGGACCCGGTTTCGTGCTTTGATGAGACTTTCTTCTGCTTCGTTTTTGCGCCCCTAGTCTATACCCTTTTTTACGTCTTGCTCTGCACTGTTCCCATCGAGTCCTATCCCAGGTATCTTGCAGCCCTCTTGTTACATACCCATCAACCGACCGAGCGGAGTGACCCACACCAGGATGGGTACATGTAGCTCCGCGATATAATATAGTAGTACAGTACTCACACTCGCATGCAGCGTATACCAGCCCATCATCGGCGCCGCCCCGCCTATGACAAGCCGAGAACCCTCAGCGCCCTCATCTTGACGCCCTCCCAGCTGTTGAGCTTCGGCCTTACATCCAAGTAAAAGTTGAGCTTTCCCCTCCCGGCGCCATCGTTCCGCCCGGCGTAAAAGTCAATCACGTATTCGACCCTCGTCCCACACCGGTCCACCACCCAGTCATGCCGGTCAAACGGCGCCGAGTACCCCAGCAGCGTGTTCATCCGGGCCCGCGGGCTCAGCTTCTGCGCGCCCAGCCCGGCGAAGCTGTGCAGCCTCGGCCCGCCGGGGCAGCCCCCCTTGTCGCCCGAGTACGGCCGTTCCCACTCGAGAATCTCGGCCCACGCGCGCTCGTTGACGGCGTTGTGGATGGGCACGACGGTTTTCATGTCCGCCGCCGCCGCGGAGGTGTGGCCCTTTCGGCGCATGGCCTCGAAGAATTGGCGCTCCGAGGGGTAGACCCAGTGCCCCGTGGACGAGGCGCCCGTTTCTTGCTCGTCGTTGGCCGGGCAGGCGGAGGGGCCGGGGGCCGAGGAGCGGGGGATGGAGGAGATGACGCGGGTCTCGTCGAGGAGGGGGCGGACCGGGGGGGCTGCCGGCGGCGGGGGTTGCGCTTGCGAGGAAAAGGGCCAGCGGATCCAGGATGACCAGGAGGACGACGACGACGACGACGACGAGGGGGAAGAGGCGGATGGTGGCGACGGCGGCGCGGAGGTCGAGGGTTGCGGAATGCTCGGCAGGGAGGGTGTCGTGGGGGATTCTGCTGCAGGTTGGGCGGCGCGCTGTTGCCGGGCTTGCTCGAGCCAGAGCTCACGCGTCTTGTGGTCGACGGGACACTTTTGCTCGCCTTCGGAGGCGTTGTCGGGCCTGCGGTCTTGCATGTTGGTGGTGGTGGTGGCGTTGTTGTTGCTCGGGCCTGTCGAGATGGCAGTCTTGGTCTCGCTCCCGCGTCCCGGCGCAGCTGTTTTCTTGTCACTAACCACTAGCACCGTGTCGATGAGGTCGTTATGCATTATACGCGCATAGCAGGTGGCGTTTCTGCTGGCCGCCGTGTGGTGGCTACGATTCGGGTCGTGTGGATGTATGACATGTTCCCGCTTATCGGCTCAGAAATTCTTCTGGTGGTGATAACTCGGCGATGATGGATGCAGGCTTGGCGGACGGCTGACGGCCCGACAGGTGGGTCCGTTCACGTTTCTTTGCCGCCTGGCGAGGAGAACCAATGGACCGCCCGTCGCTTTCACGAACGCCCTCCTTTAGTATAGTAAGTGAAGAAGCCAGAGAGCCTGAGAAACCCGAGTAGGGTGTCCGCTGGGAGATGTCCTTGAAGAACTACGCAGAGGACGCTCAGGCCGCATTCATCTTTGTCAGTTGCACGTCGGCTGAGGCTACCATCATTTTGCTTCACCCTCGTTTTCTCATTTATCGACGTCCCTTCTCTCTTCTTCCTCGGGGAATGTGCTTACACCGGAAGCTACCCAAACCCCCCCCCCCCCCCCCCCCCCCAAAAAAAAAAAAAAGACCCTTTCTTCTCGTAGCGAGCGACTCCGGAGGAGCGTAAGAACACACTCTCTAGTCCGAGTATCTGCTCATCCAGATATAGAGCGAATCAGCCAAACAATGCGCTGTCTTCCTTCGCCAGCCCGCTGATCCCACGTCCATGCGCCCAAGACGTCTGGTGTTCCGAGCAGGCGCAATTGCGCGAGCAGCGTCCTCAGAGGTCTTCGATCGTCTTCGGACTTAAAGGGTCCTATGGCCGAAGCTATTTCCCTCCCAACTTTCGCTGGCCGCGTCGTCATCCTGTGGACTGTTTGGAAATCCATCAACTTGCACGCGCTTGCTGAATTGGCAATCTAATCCCAGAATTGCGCCACGCTTCGCAATTCTGAGGGTAGCCTGGCGGCATCCGGCTTCTGAGAACGGGCACCTATGATGGTGAGGCTCATTCACATGGGCCAGAAGTTGTTTTGCCGATCCCAATGCACCCGTACGGACACATGTCGACGAGGAACTGCCAAGCTGGGCCGATACCCAAGCTGTGTCGATTCCAAGTCCAGTCCCCAAGACTGCCGAGTCCCGAGGAGGGCCGCTGCATGCTGCGACGACCCCAAGTTCCCATGTCCCTCGGCCGAGGTTGGAGTTGTGTCGCGTGCTCTCCACCCTGGCGGTTCTTGGGGTCGACTGTCAGGGCGTCCGATGTCACTGTGGGGACAAATGACATGTTTCGCAGGCCATGCTTCGTGCCCAACTCCATACTGCAGGGCAGGGAGAAGGAACCGTTGAAGTCATGGGCTGGCAGGGCCCGAGAGCGTTACTGCAAGGCGGAGGTTCAATGTACAGAGACCCCGAGAGGAGACCATCGGCGGCAGCCACAGGGCATGAACCGCTCATGATGAAGCGAAGAGAGAGGCTCCGAAAACTTCCAATTGCACCATTTCTTCTGCATGGCGACTTCAGGGTTCGTTTCAAGCATCCCTCAAGCCTAGCTCGAACGTTGTTACAAACCCAAGATGGAAATCGGCTGATGCATGGTGGGGGGACGCAGTCATTTCCGTGACAAGAAGACGCGATGGGAGATAAGGGTGGGGGAAGGTCCAACGTCCGATCCAAACCCCGGTCCGATGTCTGGGGGCTGCATGGCCTTGGGTTGCCACCGGCCCGCGGGCGGGAGGGAAACGTGGAGGACTCGGAAATCGGACATGGCAGGGCAAAGATCGGCCCTAACGTCGTTATCATTGTGTGCCCTTCGACCACCTAGAGTATAGTAGGTGCATACGGTGTGACAAGGCCCGAGGCAAGGGGGGACTTGTGCGTGGATGCACGTGTCGCTGTCAACCTGGAAAGTTGGTCGTCTGTTTTGCTGGAGAATGGTTCCCTCTCGCCACCCGGGCCTTTCGTCAGCGGGAAGAAACAATACGTAATTAACGTAACCGCCATCGGGGGGTTACGGAGAATGTCGGGTGGGACGGCGCAAAGTGGCCAGAATGGGGAGGTGTTCACTCCGAAGCGCGCAAAATGGCGTGCCCGGGTTCTGGTCGTCTGCGACTCCGGCCTTTGGGGGGGGGGGTCAAGAGGGGGCGCCCATGGCGCTGATTGGCTGAACTGCCGTGGGTGCCTCTACCGGGTCTGGCGTGTTGCAGGAGACTCGGAGGTACGGCGGGAGCCCAGGAAGCTTGTGAAAGCCCCCAAAAAGGCCACCAGCACCCTCGGGTCGACCTCGATCTTTTTTCTCTTTCTTCTTGCCCGCAGCAATCCCAACCTGCTCGCCGTCGTCCATTCTCCTCCGTCGACCTGTCCTGCCAAAGCCGCCTTAACCAGTCGCCATCAATTTCGTTACTGCGTTTGCAATACCCCTGGGACAGTGATCGTCGCGAGGAGAAGACAAGAGAAAAAAGGCCCGCAGACGACCGTGTGTGTGTGTGCATCAAAAACAGAAATCTCAGGCCCACCCAATCGCGCCTTGATCCAACAACTCCCCATCCTCCTCCCAGCTTCAAAGGCATCACCACCACCACCACCGCTGCCGCTGCCGCCGCCGCCACTACCATCATCCATCATGTTCGCCACTCGTGTTCTTCGCCAGGCTGCTGTGCACGCCGAGCGCACCCCTTCGATTCGTTTCCTCGGCAAGCGCACGTTTCCTGGTATGCGAAGCCTGTTCCATTGAGCCTCACGAGTGGGGGAGGGGGAGAGTGCACGTCTAACCAGTCTTCCTGCTCGGCAGCCTCGGTTGACCCGACTCCTAAGCCGCACCCCGCTTCGCCCACCGGCGCCCTTCCGGCGTCCTGGGCCAGCGCTTCTGCCCACCCTACCTTCAGCGCCTACCGCGACCACGCCCAGCAGTTTGGTCCCCTCCGCAAGACCATCAAGGCCACTTCGGGCGGCATTGGCGGCACGGCCGGCTCTGAGCTCGGCCCTGTCTCCCCGCCCCAGGGCGTCTTTTTCGACCGCAACGACCTGCCTCCGCGCTTCCACCGCCAGCCCCTGACGGCCGCTGAAATCGAGGCCATCGAGACGGGCGGCGCCGCCCTCTACGCTTGAATTGTCAAATTCCCCCTTCCCATGAACGACACGATGACGATCGCATGGCGAGCCCATCATACCACCTAATGGGCATCGCCACGTCCTCAAACATCCCCCCGCGCAGCGTAGCAACTGCGCGGTATATCCAGACAGCTCGCGACGCCAACACGGCACGCTCGTGACTTTGCCAGCCGTGTGTAAAACATCAACGGCGTGCAGGCGCACAGGAGTTGGGTCACAAGCTGTCCATATCCGTCCCCCTCAAAAATGAGCGGAAGGGCTCCTTTCTTTTGTCGTACGCCCGCCGAGGAAAACGGCTTGGGCTTATCATGTCACGGAGGCTCAGAGCACATGTATGCGTAGTGTACAGGTAGGTACTCGGGCTCGGAGGACAGGACTTGATGGCGCATATCTGGGGTTTGGTGACCTTGGGGTCCGGAAAACAAAATGGTTGGGCTGGACTGCACACACATACACACACACACACAGACAGATAGGATACCAAAATACAATGTCTTTGCTTCATCATTGTTATTGATCCATTCTTGATGCGGCAATAATCAACCTCAAAGATCGACACTGTCAAGAGACAACCTGCCAGTCGACATGACTCGGGAGGCACAGGTCATGAGCCCTGCTTGAACCCCACCAAACGAGCGGCGCTCCAGCATCCATGGATCCCGACAACCTCAAGGTTCTTCCTTATTATCTCATATGCATCGACGGTTCAAGCGCAAAAGCTTTATGCAATCCGGGGGATTGGCAGACATGAAGGTTCACCCCGCAACAAACCTTGTCTCCATGGCCGTTCCCCGGAGTTTCGAACCATCATCGGCCCCTCGTCAACGGTGGAGACCAACCGAGCGCATTGCCCGTGTCGTAAATCTCCCTCCGGACCTGCAGAACCCACAAGAAACCAAAAAGCCCGATTAGCTCAGCTGGTTAGAGCGTCGTACTAATATCAGCCAATCGGCTATATTGAGTGACATGCGAAGGTCAACAGTTCAATCCTGTTATTGGGCATTCGAGGGTAACCAACCCTTTCCCTTTCCTTTTGCTGGTTTTGTATTTTCTCCCCCGTCTTTCTCTTTTGCTTTGGTATGTTCGTATTAGTAGATGTCGGAGGGCATTTCCGACAGGTTGAATTAGAACAAAACCTCCAAGTCGAAGAAATGAGGTGATCGTTCAAAAGACTCCATGGAAGTGACGGTCAAATAAGTCATCAAAAGCGTCTAACAATAAATGGACGCCTCGAAAGCGCCACCGTCCAAATGTTTGATAAACTACCTAGTTCTTGTTCGTTCCAACAAAGAAGCGTGAGAAGAGAACCAACTCCGACCAGTCTTGGCCATCAATCCCCGCAGACGTTCCCAGTTGTTTCTGTACCGTCTTTCCTCATCCTTCATCATAAGCTCACAACGCAACCCCCTTTTACTCCGCCGGTGTGCTCATCCAAATCATCTTAATCCTCAGTCCCCCTACACAAGCTCAACCAACCTCCACACTCCAAGTAAACCCCCAGCCGCTGCTCACACCTGGCCTTCCCCAACAGCCGAAACCTTCCTGATTGGCGCACCCAGCCCAAACCGCCGCTTGATCGCTTTCCACGTCTCGACAATGGCCGTATAGATAACAACAGCCGCCGCCACGATGCCCCATTCCCACGTGATAGCCTCATGCTTGAAGACTATGCGGTTGATAAATGGAATGTAAATAACGGGAAAAGCGATGACAAAACCCGCAGTGACAGCACCAAAGAGGAAGCGGTTCTGCCATACGGTGCGACACGCCGACCTTACGCCGCCGGGGTACTTCTCCGGGTGCATGTTGAAAAGGGAGCGCGTGAAGTGCTTGGCCTCCCAGGCGGTGACAAGCAGCAAGAAGGTCAGGGTGGCGAACGTGGTGCCGCGGGCGCGGAAGGCGACGCCGCAGCCGGGAGAGTAGTCCTCGTTGCAGCCGAGACCAAGACCGCTACCCGACAGCGGACCGTAGGCGACGGTGCTGAAAGCGGCGAGGCAGAGGCCTCCCATGGCGGCGCCGTAGACGAACTTGTCGACGATGAGCTCACGAGTGAAGACGCCGACCGAGAGATCGTGCGGAGGACGCTGCATAATGTCGGGTTGGGCGCTTTCGATGCCAAGGCCGAGCGCCAGAAAGGAGGACGTCACGAGGTTGGCCCAGAGAATTTCGAGCGGCGATAGGGGGAAGACCGAAACGCCATTCGGGTCCTTAAAGGCCAGGCCGATCAGGAGCAGGAAGACCTGCGCAATGTTGGACACGAGGAGGTGGAGGAGGAACTAGAGAGGGGTGGCGAGCAACCATCAGCAACCAAATCTCTGAACTAAGAGGGAAATGGAAAAGTACCTTTTGGATGTTGTCAAACAGGCGCCTGCCCTCCTCAATCGCCGTGACGATGGAAGCGAAGTTATCGTCGGTGAGCACCATGTCGGCGGCCTCCTTGGCGACATCGCTGCCGTTGAGACCCATGGCGATGCCCACATCCGACTTCTTCAGGGCGGGAGAGTCGTTGACGCCGTCGCCCGTCATAACGCAGAAGGCCTTCCTGCGGTGCATGGCCTCCACCATGCGAACCTTGGTCGTCGGGCTACAACGGGCGAGAACAAGAGGCAGGTGCTCCATAGCATCGATCTCGGCGTCGCTGAGCGCGTCGAAGGCGCTGGCCACCATGACGTCCGTGTCGCGGCATGGCACGGCACGGTTGAGAATTCCAATCTCGTAAGCGATGGCCGTAGCGGTCTTGACGTGATCGCCAGTCGCCATGTGCACTGTGATACCGGCCTCCTGGCATTTCTTGACGGCCGGGGCGGTCTCGGGCCTGGGTGGATCGTAGATGCCAGTGAGGCCGAGGAATGCGAGGTTGCGCTCAACCAGACTACGCTGCTGGTCTGGGCCTCCATCCGCTTGAATCTTCTCGACAGTGAAACCAGCAGCGTCCACCGGTTTCTTTGCCAGGCAAAGAACGCGCAAACCGTCGGCGGCCATGGACTCGGCTTGGGCCACGATGAGCGCCCTCTGGTCGTCGGACAGGGTCATGAGGGGGAGCAAAGCCTCGAGCGCACCCTTGGTGTAGGCAAAGGCGCCATCCGGGCTGTTAAAAACCACAGTCATGCGCTTGCAAGACGAATCAAAGGGGAACTCGGCCAGCAGCTGGTGGCCGCGCGACTGCATCAGCTCGGGCTTCCCCATGCCGAAGCGCGTGGCCAGCACCTGGAGAGCGATCTCGGTGGGCTCTCCGACAGCAGAGTAAGAACCATCGGTCTTGTTGACGAGGGCGTTGTTGCATAGAGCCGCCGTTTCCAGCGCGTCCCTGAGCCGGGCGGTATGCTTCTCGGCGTCCGGGGAATCCGGTGAGAAAACTTGGTCGCCCACGCACACGTTTCCGCTGGTGGGGTCGAAGGGGTTGGTGCTGTCGCAGATTGAGACGTCGGTGCCGTCCAGCAGCCAAACGCGCTTGGCAACCATTCTGCCCTGGGTGAGGGTACCCGTCTTGTCGGAGCAGATGTTGGTGACGCCGCCGACCGCCTCAAGAGCGGCAAGCTTGCGGATGACAACGTTTCCCTTGGCCATGGCGCGGGTGCCGATGGCAGTGGCGATGGTGAGGACGGCGATGAGCGACTCCGGGATGACAGCGACGGCAACGCAAATGCCGTAAATCAGCACCTCGCTCGTCACCTTCCAGAGGCTGACGGAGAAGACAATCACTGCCAGCAGGATGGCCAGGGCGAAAAGCAGCAGAGCGAACTTGCTGAGCGAGACTTGCATCGGGGTGCCGTCGAGGCCAAGCAGAACGCGGACACTGTTGCGGGTGCGGATCCAAAGCCTCCTGATTCCGGTAGCGTTGGCGTCGGCGGGCTTCTCGCGGCTCCTTCTCAGGAGCTCGGCGATTTTCCCAACCTCGGTGGCCATGGCGGTGGCCACGACAATGCCGGTGGCGCGACCGCGGGAGACGGTGCTGGCAGAGTACACCATGTTGATGCGGTCGCCAAGGGGCACATCCTGGGTCTTGAGCAGCACCTCGGCGTGCTTGCTGACTGGCACCGACTCGCCCGTGAGCAGAGCCTCATCGGTAGACAGGTTAATGCTGTGAACCAGGCGCAGATCAGCCGGCACAATGTCGCCAACGCCCAGCTTTACAAGATCGCCAGGGACCAGACCTTCGGCCTTGATCGTTTCAATCTGGCCGGCGCGGATCACCTTGCACGTGGGTGCCGAGAGGGCATACAGAGCCTGGATGGTCTGTTCCGCGCGATAGTCTTGGAAGAACCTGCGAACTGTTAGGACGGCCAACTCGGAGCAGGGTATTGCACGCTGATTTGGAACGTACCCGACCACGATGTTGAGCAGAATGACGGCAGCGATAACGCCGCCTTCGATGTGGTCCTTGATTGCGAAGGACAACACCATGGTAATGACGAGGACCTAGCATTGCAGCGTGAGCGCGGGCTTCTCTTGCATCGTCGCCAAGCCAAGCCACAGGGAGCAGTCGAGCAAGCAAGCGTGCTGCCGACCTGTCAGGCACTTACAAGTGTCAAGCTATTTGAGACCTGCCTCAAGAGAATGGTCCACATCGAAAGCCCCTTGGCTCCGGCCACCTTGTTGGGGCCATGGAGCTGGAGCCGACGTGCGGCCTCGGAAGCGCTGAGTCCATTCCTGTGATGACGGCAGGTGAGCGCCATGTCCCAAATAATTACATCATGATCGGGGGTGGACAAGACTTACTCGGCATCGGTGTCAAGCAGGGCACAGACATCGAGAACGGAGAGCGTGTGGGCACGCT
This sequence comes from Remersonia thermophila, assembly GCF_042764415.1. Taxonomy (NCBI): domain Eukaryota; kingdom Fungi; phylum Ascomycota; class Sordariomycetes; order Sordariales; family Chaetomiaceae; genus Remersonia; species Remersonia thermophila. The sequence continues at coordinate 85,050 of NC_092217.1, forward strand.
CGGGAGTCAAGCCGCGAGCCGTGTCGAGAGTGCTGATGATGGAGCCGTGGCCGATGGTGGCATCAGCGTCGGTGGTGTCGGTAGCATTCCCATCAGCGGCGACGATGGTATTCGCAGCGGTGCTGGTGACAGTCCCGGAGGCGGGGGTCGGAGACGGCGTGGAGGTCACGGAACTCTTGTAGCCACATATAGGAGGCTCCGTCTGCGCCTCGACGTCAAGGTCGTTCTCTGTCCCCATTCAAGAAAGTAGCGTCGCCGATTGTATCCCAGCGAGTGCCGCGTTGGATAACTAAGGTAGGAGGTGAAAGGGAGCCAGAAACGGGAGGAGGAGGAAGGGAAAAGGAAAGGGAGAAATAAACCCATGAAATCCGGACCTCCCGGGGTTCAAAAAGAGAAGCCAATCCAACTTCGACCCCTGGTCCCAAGACCTTGGGCGTTTGGCGTGTGCACCGCCGTCATCAACAACGCCTCCGTCCGCCACATCGACTGCCCGGAACGGGAACGCAACCTTGGCGGACGGTTCCCGACTTGCTAGCGCTGGCTTGCATCGGAGCGGTGACGAGACGGGCTCCAGGAAGGTCCAAGATCCATGGGATCTGCCAAGAAAGCGCCACCCTGGGTGCTGCAGGGGTGTTAGCCATTCAGGACCCCTTGTTTGCATCCCCACTCTTGTCCCCACCCTGGGCCTGGGGGCTTGTGAGTGGCCGCGCCGCTCGCTCTGGGCCCTTGGCAGCTGCCACCGCACCGCCAGACTCCCCGACCGCCTGACGCATGGACCATGCAAAGCGCAGCACAGCAAACGCAGTTGCCGCAATGTCGTCAGCAAACGCCAGTAAGGAAGTGGTCACCTGGTCTTGTGACAGTCAGGTTGAGGTGTGCCAGGTGGTTTGTGGATGTCATGTAGGTTGGACCACAAGCTTGGCTCCTCTCTTGCAGACCTTCGCCTCTAAGTAGCCATGCAAGGAGATCCATGGAAACGAAGAGAACACCCCGACCCGATGGGTTCATTCCACCGATTGCCCCTTTGTCCATCGTTCCCGTCACTTGGACATACCCGACACCACGAGGTGATTTCCCTGCGGCATGGCATGTGTCACTTTTCGAACAAGGCGATGCATTGGCATCCCAACGCTTCCGAGGGTTGCGTTCTGTTGAGGGCCTGGATGTCTTTGACTTCTGATATCCTATACATTCTGACAACGCGGCCTCACACTCGCTCAACACGCCGCCGCCAAGGACGCTTCCCCACACACCACGGGGACGCGGGGACACCCTCTCGAGCCAAACAACGTTCTGGATCGTATCGAAGAAATGGAATGGCATTCAGGAGGAGGCCTCCGAGGAATGGACCGTCTCCTCGGCAGTCAACCAGGAGCTCCACGGCACCCTGCATTCCCCACGCAATGTAGATACCCAGTTGATCTGGGTGTACACATACACAGTACACTACATAGGTGTGAGTGAGATGGATCATGGGGCATGGGGCATGTTAAGTTCAGGTAGAGACAGTACCCTTCCATCTCGTCCTGGGCCCGGAAACCTGCAGAGTCTTGTACTTTACGACGGGGTGCAGGGCATCCGCCATTACCTGCTTCTACTGCAGGTCCCAGACATCAAGAACCATGTTTCAGCAACCCCAACACTGGACAGCCTTCCACGTCTTTTCGTAACGGAGCTAGTCCCTTCACTCCGGTACGGTGCACTGTGAGAACGAGCCACAACCGGACTGCTGAGCATTGCCACGATCAAGTTGCGCGTCTCAGCCACACAGCACGCCCCATTGTTTGCCTCCAACGCTTTACGAGTAAGGAAGGGCAGATCTTCCCGTCTAGAGCCCATCACCCGTACCTGTACTACGCTGTGATACCTAACTTCGTACATACACAGTACTATACTGTGTACTACTTCTGTCACGCTGGTGACGTCGGTTTGGCCACCGGCCGCAATCTACTATACTGCGTAAGGTGGCTGTCCGGCGCGTCCACTTGCAGACAAGGATGTCACCTTCCAGATCCACCAGCACAGCCATCGCGCCAAGCGCCGCCAACGTCAAGCGATCCGTGGGCTGCGCCGTGCTAGGTTCACAGCCTCGGCTCCGGAGTCCTCCGAATGCGCCGGAGCGCCTGCGGAGGGATGATAACACTGTCGCATTGCGTTCCCATGTACATTCTGATATTACTACAACCTATCAAAATGGTTCATCACGCCTTTACCAACCAACGGTCCAGACAGCAATCCGAGCGATTCTGACCGGGCGCCACCCATCTCTCAACTTTGGACGGCTATCCCTCGAAGCACTTCGTACAGCGTTGCATGTTCAGTATCTCTGGCGCCTAGCTACCCAAGAGGTTGTTGCGCTCATTGCCGGTTCTACGCAGTAGTGAGCACTGTTCCTACCATTCCGCTCAGGTACGTAGGTAGGTAGGCCATCGGAGGACCAAGATTTCGGGCCACCAGGCAGACCTCCACTGAGCTGGCCTGTCGCAACAGCCGAGAACTTTCATGGCAAAGCACGTCACAAACATCTCGATCTCCTAATACTATCACATCATCTCTTGCGCCAGAACTTTGTCACCCTCCCCGTCTCTTACTGTTGCTGTCGCCGCAGCCCCCTGAACCCGCATTGAATCGGACAGCCTCCCGAATGGATCCATCAGACCGTCAACTCACCACTGCAAACCTTTGAGCCCGTCAGGTCCGGTCCCACTAGGTCCACGCAGACACCCGACACTCCACCGCCCACTCCACACCCAAAAAATCACCAAAAAATTTCCAGGCTCGCCGTGTTCATATTCCACTATAGCGCTTGGACGAGCTGGGAATCGAACCCAGGACCTTTCGCATGCACTGGAACACCGGATGGTGTGGGATGCTAAGCGAACGCTCTACCAACTGAGCCACACGCCCGTGTGTGAACACAGGAGCTCGTTGCTCTGCCGGACTTGGAGTTGGTGATGATAGAACAATGAATCAAACAATTCGATTTCATCCTTCTTTGAAGGTTTATCCTCTATCCCACCTTGACGTCCTGTCTCAAGACCATCTGGTCAGACCAGTCATCGGAGCATGGGGCCAGAGCTGTGAAGATCAAGACACAGCAGCAGCGAGACGCATGGCGTCAAATCATTGCCGCGAGATGGCCTGGTAGCCGATCACTTTCCACGTCGTTGTTGCGAGTCAGGGCCCGTTATGTGCACGCCCAGCTTGATTTGATGCCTCCGTCTCATGATATCAATCTATCACCCAAAGATATATCCCAACCTTGTCCCAATCCTAAACGCCGGATCAATGCACTCTAGAGGATACTCTACACAATCTCCCCGTTGTGTATTACGTCAGGACCCTCCCGTCGAGCCCTTCCGCTCGGACATCAAACCGACTCGGGAACGGCGTAAAGAGGACGAAGCCTGCCGGACCGGTAGACAGCACCAAACTTTCTCATCTCCGGGTGCACCCACCAGAGCACGCTCTTGATGAACATCTTGACTGGGGCCGGAGCGGGCGGGAAGTTGCGCCACATGTTGTCCTCGAAGGCCAGGTCAATGTTTGGCGCAGCAAAAGACCATGCCGGTCCCGCCGATCGTCTTCTGCAAGGGACGTTAGCAAAGCTGAGTAGCCAGCGGATGAGGCAATTGCGGAAGCGCGCTCACCATCACCTTCTCCGCCTCTTCCTGGAACAGCTTGGGCACATCGGCCAGCTTGTCCGCATACTGGCGCAGGCCGAGGAGAGTGGGGATTTCGTCATTGAGGTGGCGGGCAAGGGTCGGGCCCAGGTCGTCGATGATGGCCACGAACTTGCCTCCCGAGTACTTCTCGGTGCCCGCCAGGACGGCCTCGGCGTAGTTCTTGAGCTGGTCCAGGTGCTCGTGGAAGTCCCTGTGCTGGCTGATGTTGGCCTCCAGAATGCCCTTGACGCCCGTCGCCTTCTCGACAAAGGGGAAGAGCATCTCCTCCTCCCCGTCGTGGTGCTCGTGCAGCAGAGTGTACCACCCAAGGACGTAGCGGTAGAAGGGCTTCTCGTCGGCAGGCTTGATGTGGGAGGCCTGAAGGTAAATGGAGTTGAGGCCGTGAGTGATCATGTTGTGGACGTGCACCATCTCTGAGGCGATGTCATCAAACATGTCGGTCTGCGCAGCGGGGTTATCAACTCATGGCCAGCCCGCAGATCCGGATTTGTGTTCCATCACTACCTTCTCATTCCGCTGCTTGGCGAGGTAGATGGGGGTCTAGAGGAGCTGGAAGGGATGATCCGCATAGACAGGCGCCATCTGGATGGAGGGTCTGGAGACATCTGGGGCTTGGACGAGGCTGGGGATGGAGAGTTCGTTGAGGAAGAGGTGAAGATGCTATGCTGCTTTTGCTTCGAGCTGACTGGAATGCTGCTTTTGGCGATGGGGATCAGACCACGATGACGGCGGTCATCACGATCCCCTTTCAACACTGTCTAGTCCGTGACTTTCCCGTCGCTCTTCTTGTGCCGTAGATGGATATCTGGATGTTTTGCGCGTTTTCGAGGTTGGGCTCTCGATGAGCTCGCCGTCGTGACCGTTTTCATCGTTGCGAACAGAATTGCGCCCCGGCCAGGTCTTCCGCAACAGGTCTAGGTACGGCCTGCGCGAGCCACTCGACTCCAAGCACGAGCGCCGCCAATGCTGGCTTGACAACGTTTGTGGAATGAAAGCTTATCCCTTCGTCAGCCTCTGCATTGATCGCTGAGCCACAACATGTGAAGGCCAGCTGGAGGGTGAAGATGTTGTGTGCTTCGTATTGCAGGGGAAATCCTAATTACCCCGAATTGGTTCACGAGACGGAATCCAAGGCGAGAAAGATTACCATAGTGTAAACTCCAAACCCTCAACGCAGTTGAAAGTATCGAGAAGGTGCTATTGTTTTTGGTTTAGACGGCTGTGTTTCAATCCTTAGTCTTGTTGGCATTGATATGCCAGCAATAGTGCAGCAACAGCGTTCCTGGCTAGTGTGTTTACAGACAGCACAGCCCAGACCATCCTTCCACAGCCTGGATACACATCCGATCCAGGCTAGGCTTTTGCCTATATACATGCCCAAGGCCGGGAGACAGAGTCGGGGTGGTTGAAGAGCAACGAACACTTCGCGCCTGAAGAAAGGAAAGAAAACCAAGAACACGGATGCTTCCTCTCATCCGTCCAAGCCTGGAATAAACTTGGAAGTCTAGTAGCAAATATTGATGTGTTCTTCCATCTCCAACTAGTAAGTACCCTTCACTCTTGGTTCCTCCCCTGCTGCGAGCAAAACCTTTCAGCTCTCCGCCCATCGAACAAAGGCAGCTAAATTAGAAACCAATCAAGCAATTTGCTGGTGGTTGGTAGTCTACTTCTTGCTCCACCCTGAATGCACCGAGTCCCAAAGCGAGGCTCGGATCGTCGCGTACGTAGGGTCGGGAGAGCGACGCGAGAGACTGAGGAGATTAGAACACTGTCGGGGCCGGCAGCGGCCGAGCAGCGCCTGGAAACAGTTCACATGGATCGTTTGTGTTCGATGAGTTTTCACCATACTGGTGGTAGAGCGGACATGATACATAATCAAGCGCTTATTGCTCACATCGGTTGCTGCTCTGCGGGCCGTGCACGATACTTCAAACATCATGGTCCAGCGAGCATACGCAAGCCAAAAGATGCTCTTCTTCCCGCCCGCTTTGTCCTCCAATTAATTAACCGCTCCGGGATGGAGGCGAAAACTAAAGCGGCCCGTGGCCAGGATCCCCGCGGGATGAGGTGAAGTTGCTAACAGAACGGAGACTGAGATGCCGCGCTCGGCCGGAAGCCGTTACTCGACATACGCACAACATCAATATAGATTGCCTACGCCCCTCTTTGGCCGGCACTCTGGCTTGGGATTCCGGGCCTGTATGGTGCAATTGGCCTCGCTGGGTTGGATTTCGGCAATAAGCATATACTACAGAGCCGATGGCTCACCAAGACGTTGAGAACGGAACATATTAAGTTCCTGGGATGGCCCAACATTTGGAAAAAGCCCTGGGTTCTCATCTTCTTGTAGCGCCTGACGGGAGCAGTGAAGCAGTATTTGGCAACAGCATCAAGATTCCTCCGTCATGAAGCCAGTTCTGATCTCGGCGGCCCTCTTCGGCACAGCGTTCTCATCGCCAGTGGCGCAGGCCGACGGCCCTATCTCAACTCCATCGCCGACAATCCTCCAGCCCGGGGCGTACTGGATCCGGGCAGTGGCGCCGCCCAACTACCGCAAGTATCTGCAGACAAAGCCGCCCAACGTCCCCGGAAAGGCGCTGCTCGAGTCGCACACGACGGCGGGACAGTTCAACATCGAGGACGGGCAGCTCGTCAACAAGGTGTCGAGCCCGCCGCTGTACCTGTGGGTCGAGGAGCCGGCGGACAAGGAGAACCCGCCGCGCACGCTCGCCACGTGGTTCAACACGACCAAGAACCCGTTTGGCACGTTTGGATGGCAAGGGGATACGCTGGTGTGGTCGGTGCCAAGCATTCGCAGACAGAATACGGCCGCTTGGCTTGTATGCCGGAATCAGGAGCTGTTTATCAACACGGGCGCGTACGGGTGGCAGACGCCGGCCGGGTGCGCGGATCAGACGGTGAGAAACAAGTTCCTTTGGAAATGGCATGAGGAGTTTCGGTGCAACGCAGCCTCGCTGACGTGGATGGTATCCAGATCCATTACTACAACGACAGGACTGCCAACAACTAAGATCAATATCACGGCCGGGTGCGGTGCGACGATGGCGGGACAGGGCGGGGTGACGCTGGCTGTGGTGCGTGGTGGCCAGCGATGATCATGGCCCGATTCGGAACTGGAGCGAGCGACAGAGGCATGGTTGCTCGCCGGCGGACAGGTGGGGTCTCAAGACGCTTCAATATTCTAGTGCACAGTACATACATGCTGTGTACTCCCTAGATATGCTGAGCCAAGGCGTCCCGTTTGAGCCGATCAAGTCATGGTGCTGATGCTCCAATCTCTCGACCGTCCGTTGGATTGGAGGGATCGAGGTGAAATTGCTGGCGGAACCCGAACCCTGAGCGCGAAGCATTTGGACCCGACCCACGGCCCGTCCAGCCCAAAACGTTGGCAGCTGCCGCCGACATGGAATCGTAATTTAAGAAGTTCAAGCAGGAACACGAGCCACGCCCCCTGGCTTTTTTTCCAGTTTCGCAACGCCTCAGGGCCCGGGTCCGTCTCACCTGATGGGGAGTCGCAGACCGGACACGACCATCCGGGAGGAGCCGAAGTCAATGATACGAGGCACCAAAACATAGCGGAATGCTGGCTACATATGGTAGATCGATTGGCCAGCCACTTTTCCGCCAGCATCACTTCCCTTGACGCTGCGCAGACGGCGCCCTCATGAAGTGCATGGAAACGCCACGAATTGCCAGCCCAGCGCGAGAGCAGAAGGGCCCAGACCCATTTCCCGCCATCGGTTGCCAAGACGGTTGCTCTTTTCATCATCTGGCCAATCACGTCGCTGCGGGCTCCCTCGCCAAAACCGCCAGAGCCTAGATTCGTTGCACTGCCTTCGCAGACCCCGGCGCCAAGCTGCGACCGATCCGTGGACCTGCCAGGGACAGAGGGCGAGCCAGGACAAGGACCGACCCCCCCCTTTCGCGTCATGCACCACTCCACCCTCTTTCCAGGTTTCCATGGATCCTGTTTCCAACCTCTTTCCTCCCTCTCCAGGTTGACGACGTCTTTGCGTCCGTCACCGTCGTCCATGACGCTAGCGATTACACTCGTTTGATTCCAACTCGCAGCGATAGTTCATCCCAGAGATACCCTTCCCGCCTTTCGTTTTTCGTGCTTGCTGTTTCCACTTGCGACGGCTGGTTTCGAGTTCGCCTTGCCCGGGAACCGGGAAACGCCCTCGTCGAACCGCCCACCCACTCTCCCCAAGCGCCCTCGACTTCCGTCGGCCCGGTTGCTCGCTTGCACGTCTCGTTCAAGCTGTCGTCGACGGCGACCTCGCAGATATACCTCGACGACCATGTCGCCATTATCTACACCAACGCGGACCCCAGCACGATGGCTGGCCGCTCTCCTGGCCACAAGCCATCTGCTGCTTCCTGGGGCCCAGGCACAATACTACAAAATCAGCACGACAGGTGAGCCAGGCCCAGCTTTCCGGGCGGGACGTTGTGTCGACCCTGCGCTAACGCGTTCACTTCCGCAGAGGAGATCAAGGAGTCGGCACGCACTCTGGCGTACGACCTGATGCTGCAGTACAAGGGGAACCAGACGGGCGAGATCCCAGGCATCCTACCCGGCCCGCCCACCGAGCACAAGGGAGACTACTACTGGTGGGAGGGCGGCGCCATGATGGGCACCTACATTGACTACTGGTTCCTGACGGGCGACCCGAGCTACAACCACGTCATCATGGAGGGAATGCTGCACCAGGTCGGCCCCTATGCCGACTACCAACCCCCGAACCACACGGCCTCGCTCGGTAACGACGACCAGGGATTCTGGGGCATGTCGGCCATGCTCGCCGCCGAGAACAAGTTCCCCAACCCGCCCGATGACAAGCCGCAATGGCTGGCCCTGGCCCAGGCCGTCTGGGCCACCCAGGCCGCTCCCGATCGCCACGACTCTACTTGCGGCGGCGGCCTTCGCTGGCAGATCCCCGTCACCAACGCCGGCTACAACTACAAGAACACCATTGCGAACGCTTGTTTCTTCGACATTGGCGCCCGCCTGGCCCGCTACACCAAGAACGAAACGTACGCCAAGTACGCGACCGAGACGTTTGAGTGGATATTCAACATTGGCTACATCGACACCTCCCAAAAGGATCCTCCGGGCTGGAGGGTGTACGACGGCGCCCACGTTGAACACAACTGCACCGACATCAACAGAGCCCAGTTCAGCTACAACGCCGCACTGCTGCTGCACGGCGCGGCCTTCATGTACAACTATACCAACGGCAGCGATATCTGGAAGACGCGCGTCGACGGCCTGCTCGACGGCATCCTGCGCGACTTCTTCCCGGACGGCGTTGCCTTTGAGCTTCCCTGCGAGGGCCGAAAGGGCGCCTGCACCACCGACATGCTGAGCTTCAAGGGCTACGTGCACCGCTGGATGGCCGTCGTGACCAAGGTGGCGCCCTACACGGCGGACAAGATCCTGCCGGTGCTTCGCACGTCCACCGAGGCCGCCGTCAAGCAGTGCACGGGTCCCCCGACCGGCCGCCGTTGCGGCTTCTACTGGTCGGGCGGCGAATACATTGACGTGGCCGTCGACAAGACAAGCGGAGCCGGCGAGGCCATGAACGTGCTGGCTGCTGTGTCAAGCCTGCTCATTGACCAGGCAGACCCCCCTGCTACCAACGAGACCGGCATCAGCCGTGGTGACCCGAATGCAGGAAGCCGCAGCAGGCCTATCGAGCCCTTAACCCCCATCACCACGGCGGATCGCGCCGGCGCAAGCATCCTGACCTTGCTGATCCTCGGGAGCATCATCGGGATGTGGAGCTGGATGAGCTTTGGTGAATAAAGGAATAATACCCGAATGGATGGCGAGGACAGGTTGGTCTGGCTGGCTGGTTTTTGGGGGTCTATTGCTTTTCTTCTGGTACATGTTTTGCGGATTCCAGGGCCTTTCCTCGCATTCCATTGCTCAGTTCTCACATGTGTGGTTCTTCTTGCCGGCGGGTACGGGATGGCGTCGTGTGGTTTGGTTAATGATACGAGTCTGCTGTCTCTCCTTAGGCCCGTCCGTGGCACTGTCTGTCTGTCCTTCGATGTCCTTTGTTCTCATTGCCTGCCAGATACTTGATATCCGACAAATCCACGGGTTCGCTCTTTAGGCAATCAGCAAATCTAAGCCACTCGCACTTGATACATACTATACACATACCAACGCAGTTCTCTCCACTCATCTCCCCTTCTCGTCAAGATCGAAACACGCTAGCTTCGCCGGCGTCGAATCTGCCTATGCACAGGCGGAAGCCTTCGTGGTTGCATTTACCCGTCCACTCGGCGAGGGCAATCTCCGTCGAATTGATTGATGGTTCCCCCGGATCGGGTAAAACGCAACCCTAGATCCCGACGGGACTTGCTCGCCCTTTGCCAAGGGTATCCTCCAGGAGGGTGAGCGAAGCTTTGCCCCCCCCCCCCCCCCCCATTGCCGCCCAGGCGGAAAGGAGCATGATTGGAGCGTTTGACCTCTCTGTCCGCACAAGCTACCGGGTCGTCTGGTAGCTATGTCGTGGGCTGGCTGGTGGAATGCCGTGCCAAGGTCGACCCGTGCCGCACGCACCCTGGAAGGGTCTTCACAGAACCACGTCCCAGGATGCCTGCTACAGGAGGGTCCCGTTCCCTATTCCCGAGGATGGATATCTTGAGAGGGGATCCCGCAGCCAGGGAGCCATCGTTCTAGGATCTCCTCCGGCTTCGCCTCTGGACTGGATATCGCACCCGTCTCGGCGACCTGGGGATCACAGTTCGGGGATCGACACGCTACCGGCCATAGTCCTTGACGAGACCGTCGGCGGTTCCTACACGCTCCTCATTCATACGGTATATATCCAGGCTCCCCGCGGAGGCGGTAACGGTATGGTAGCTACGACAAGAGCTGTGATGGTCGCGCACCTAGGTCTCCACCTCGCCTAGGCTTCCCGGAAAGCTTGCACCGACCATCGCATCTTCGACGACGTTGCCGATACCTCTGCGTGGCTATCATGCTGGGCAGCGCTCTGCTGTGGATCCTACTCCTCGTAGCTGTCTCTCCAACCACAGCTCGCCCCGGCGTTGTCCTCCCGGTTTCCTCGCGGAGGACCGGGACCACGGCTCCCAAACAGCATGATCCCAGGAACAAACGCGCCTCCGGACCCTGGCGCATACCGTCCTATGTCCGGATGCCCGTGTCTCGGCAGCATTTCAACGGCACCGGCAAGGGACGAGGCGGGCGGCACGTTCGGCCACCCACGACTCCCAGGCCCCAGCTGCTGTCTACGCCGAAGAATGCATCCGCCGACGACACGCAGTCGCTGGCAGCGCGCCAGTACACCAATCCACGGAAATGGGGATGGGCCGGCCTGGAGGAGCTGGGAGGGATTGCGTACATTATCGAACGTAAGCACCGCCGCTTGTCCCCCTTGCCTAATACCATCACAATCCATGGCTAATCTTGTTCGCGGGCCGCACGCTCACACTTGGATAGTGGAGATTGGTACACCGCCGCAGAAGATCAAAGTGTTCATCGACACCGGGTCGTACGAGCTATGGGTCAACCCCAACTGCAGCACAGCAGCCTCGGCGTCAATCTGTCAGAGCCACGGCATGTACTACCCGAGCAGGTCGCGATCGTCCATGTACGTGGGCAGCGGTTTCGCCGTGACATATGGCACCGGGGCCGTCAGGGGCAAGTACTGGTCCGACGACATCAATGTTGCGAGTGAGAAAGAAACCATCTCCGGAAACGGCCCTTCTGGACACAAAGGCTGACGACGACTCCGAGCAGTGTTCCGCATCCCTCAGGTGCAGTTCGCCGTAGCCGACGACAGCGACTACACCTTCTCGGGAGTGCTGGGCCTGGGCTATGGGTATCCGCACACGGTCAGCTACCCCAGCGTCCTCAACCTGATGGTGGCCGACGGCATGATTATGGCGCCCATCTTTAGCGTCGGGCTGGGAGGGCACCTGGACAACTTCAGTAGGGCCGTTCTCTCCCTTGATGGCGCTGCCACGGCTGTCCCGCGCTAATTCTCCCCAGGCGAGATCATCTTTGGCGGCGTCAACCGGTGGAAGTTTGCCGGAAGGCTCGAGCCGGTACGCATCTGGCCGCCCATCTCCAAACAAGACCCGCGATGGATTCAGTGAGCCTAGCCCGAACCGTGCCACGAGACAAGCCACGCAGCTCGCTAATCGCTGGACCAAAGATACTGGGTCAACGTCACCTCGCTGGGCATGACCAAACCCGGCGAGCAGCCCGTCATCTACACGCCCCGCGACACCTTCAACATGCCCGTGCTCATCGATACGGGTTCGACGCTGTCGTACATCCGCGAAGACCTGGTCGCGCAGATCGGAAAACAGTTCCACGCAACCATCGACCATGCGGGCTACTACATCGTGGACTGCGCCTGGCGCAACAAACCAGGGACCATTGACTTTGGGTTCAACCGGGGGCGCATGGTGATCAACGTGCGCTACAAGGATTTCATCTACCAACAGTACCCGGGCTACTGCATGTTGGGAGTGCAGCCTGCGGATGTTGGGTCGACGACGTACGTGCTTGGGGATACGTTTATCAGGGGGGCATACCGTGAGTCACCTCGCCCTACCTACGGTACTGGACGTTCCTGGATGGCCTGACGCGTTTCTTGCAGTGGTCTTTGACCAGCAGTCGGACACGGTGTGGATGAACCAATACTACAACTGCGGCGACGGCGTCGTTACGGTGGGTGCTGAGAGGGGAGATCCGGGAAATGTCATCGGGGCATGCTAGCGGGAACACCATCGTTGGGAGCAGCCACCAGCCCGTTGAGCAGGGCTCGGACCCATCGAGATGTACTTTGTGTTGCATTGTACATATTATTAGCGACGTACTGCTGCTACGCCTTGTTCATCCCCTTCACGGCGCCCCTTTTTCGACGATCATGATGATGGCAACGACGACACAGAGAGACTCTCTCGGAACAAGTCCCGCATCTGAACGCCGCACCACAACCCTCACGCCACGCCACCGCGAATCTCCTCGCCAACGCTACCCTCCCTCGTCCAAATATTCATGCCCACCTTCCCACCTGTCACCACCGGCAACCCGGCATGCAACGTCCTCTCATCTCCCCTCCTCGTGCTCCCCGCTTGCCCGTCCAAAAGATTGACCCAAAACACCGCATTCCCCTCCACCGGCCTAAACGTCACCCCCTCCTCCCTCGGCGCGTCACAATCGACCCATCCCTCGTCGCACCACTCCTCTTCGGCGCCGGCCTCCAGAGTCAGCCTCGGGAAGTTTGTCCCCCCGCCCGTCGTCCCTTCCTCGACCTTGACGTACGCAAAGAAGGACGTCGCTCGGTTCCCGCCCACCTCGGGCCCGGCGTCGGAGGGGGAGGTGAACCAGTCGGTGTGAAAGTGGAAGTGCTGGGTCGGCTCGTACTTGACGAGCTGGAGCGGCTCGATCCGGCCGCGCGCCGCGGCGGGTAGGCCCTGGAAGCGGAGGGCGCGGGTCTCGATGCAGGAGACGACAGGGTCCGAGGGGGCCAGGTTGGTGGAGCGGGAGGTGCGGATGGCGGACGCGTCGTTGCTGGCTCGGTTGGTGATGCCGCTGGGGGCAAAGGTGGACTTTCTGGAAAGGGGGAGGGGTGGGGGGGGGGGGGGGGGTCAGCGGGGTTGTTGGATGAGAGAGGGCGGAGGTGTAGCGTAGTAGACGGCGGTGTTGATGGGAGGGAATGGTACGTACCCTAGGTCCAGCAGATATGCCCGCTCGAAAGGCGTAATGAAGTTCTCGAGGTAGATGACGAGGGGGGAATGGGATACTATGCGGGGCTTGTACGGCGGGTGCTCGCACACGTATTCGTCGGTCTTGAGAACCGTTTGTTTTGCTGCTACGATCTGCGGGGTGGCGGCAAGCCCGCCGAGAGCCGCCAATGTCAAGGATGCAAGTGAAGGCATTGTGAGGCGGGGCCGCGGCGTACAGGATTACGGATTCAAGGACGCTGTCGAGCTGTGATGCCGGTAACCGCAGCGCGCACTTTTAACCTTGAGCATGGCCGCCAAGAAACTGGAGCGTCCATGGCACCGGATCAGCAAGGTAAGAAGCGATATGTCTTGTCCGGAACACTAGCGCCTGGGCTGTCGGGCGATTTTGACCACAAGTTCGGACGATGAAACAGCGATGCTGCCATGTCGTGTGAGCAGTACATACCGTTAGTTCACTAACAGCCCGGCAGCAAGGATCGTCAGGGGTGCGGGTGCCGAACCCCCGGACCCATGCTCCCGGCGACCCCTGAAACAGCCCCGGGAGCTCTTAAGAAGACGTCACTCCTCGATGACGCCAATGAATGATGAGTAGTTATAGACAGCAACTTCTTGCCTAAGGTGTAGGATCTGGCGACAGGAAATGTGAAGCAGTTGCTTGGAACTGGATGATCGTCAAATCGAAGAAGCAATGAGGCTTTCCAGCTACATTCATCTGCTGTTCCTCCCCGGCGTCCCCGGAGCAGCGGCATGGAACCACATCTCGAGCGCCGAGCTGGAAGAACGGCTGCAAAGAGGAGAACGGACCTTGGTTGCATGTACGGATGGATGATGCCTTGACTCCCCAGCCTTTCTTTGCTGATGCTCTCTGGCTAACAACCGACGCAGATATCCATGTAAGTCTCTCGGCCTCCCGCAACCTCTGGTTTGCTGCCTCGGAAAAGGTTTGATTCATGGCGTCTTAACCGGCAAAAGCCCCTAGAGTAAGCCCCCCCTCCTTCAAGCTCCGCGGCTCATTTCATTGCTCCCGTCGTCGCCAGGACCAAATCCCAGCCCCGACTTACACTCATCACCAGCAAGCCAAGCCAAGCGCTCGAACCCGTCTGGGCCTCCCTTGAACCCTCCCCATCCCTCTCGGACTCGGATGCTGCCACGGCCATAGTCAGCATCGACTGCTCTCTCGACCTCGCCCACTGCCTTCACGCCGACGTCGCCTCCTATCCGGCCATCCGTCTCATCCTCCCTCCTTCACCCGCAACCAACCCTCCGAATGGAAATGCAAAGGCGATATTCCAGCAGCACCGCTACCGCGGCCCCCGCACTGCCCCCTCGATCCTCGCCTTCCTTCACCGCATGACCCGCCGGCCTTCCTCCTCCTCCTCCTCCTCTTCCAATTCCCTCCTCGCGCACGTCACGGCGGAGAACATGACAAGCTTCCTCTCCGCCGCCGACGGCGTCGTTTTCCTCGGCCGCTTTGGCTCCGACAAGCCGAAGCCGGCCGGCCCGGCTGGCTTGCTGAAGAGGGACTTTGAGCTTGCGGCCCGGCGGTACCGGGATCGGTACACCTTTGGGGTCATGACGGGACCAGCAGCAGCAGCGATCCCGGCGGTGGAGTGCCGCAATAACGAGGAGGGCGTGCACCTGTCCCTTTCCGCGGCAAACATGTCCCATCCGGGGGCTGTCGAGTCGTTTGTTGAGCGGTGCGCGGAAGAGGTGATTCCGGAATTGACAAGGAGGAACGAGCTGGGGTTTTACGAGGTGAGCCTTGCCGGCTTCGTTGCAACAGTTTCCGATGCCCGCGAGAACAACCAAAAAGCGTGCGTGATCTTTCATTAACTCCTCTCTCTCTGCCCGCTCCAGACAGGGAAGAGCATTGTCCACTTCTTCCCGCCCACCCCCGAGGCCCGCGCAGCCTACGTCGCCGAGATGCGCCCCTTGGCGCAAAGGTACGCCGAGTACCTGCACTTTGTGACGACGGACCCTCGCGAGTTTCCCGGCGCCGCCGAGATGCTGGGGCTCCGCGGCCCGGACGGCCTGTCGGTGCAAAACCCCAACACGGGTGACGTGTATCCGTATAGGAGGCGGGAAAAGATCAGCGCCCCGTCGGTCGAGGCGTTCTTGGGGGATATTATCCAGGGAACGGTCCAGGCTTGGAGGCCCGTGGAGGGACATGACGAGCTGTAGGGGGAGGCTGCGGAAGACGGGGATGGGCTGAATTTGCTGGTGATGCTTACGAGAAGAGTCGACGGATTGGGACACAGACAACATCGTGAAACGAGATATTCGGTGCACTGCACAGAAATGAACAAGAGGATAAACATTTTTGATTCAATGTGCAACCTATCTCCTCCAAACCATCCTGAGGTATCAACTTCCGCAACGTAAAGAAGGACCATGAACAAAACCAACTCCCTGTGGTATCCCATACATCCAATGCCCTCGAAATGAAACCCATACATGCCAACATCATCAAATCATGACCCATTCCACGTCATAACCCAGATCATGCAAAAATATGAAAACAGTCCACCGCCATCATCATGCCATGTCATGACCAATGCAATGTGAAAGCGCGCAACCCAGAACCCCCTCCCCCCTCGTCCTTCTCCTTAGAAGCGCAGCGCCCGCAAGTTGGCACCAATGTACTTGGCCGCACCGTCGCGGAAGTCGTCCTTCAGATACTCGTTCTTATCCGAAAAGAAATTGATGAGCGTGCGGTCCTTGGATGTCCAGCGCGGCCAGTTCTCGGCCACCTTGGACTTGGCGCTGGTGCCGCCCGAGGCGTTGTTGGGGTCGAGGTTGTAGACAAAGTTGGCATAGTAGCTCTGGATGCTGCGGCTGGCGTAGTTGGGCAGCATGCCGAAGAAGACCTGCAGGATGTCGCTGGCATGGAAGGTGCCCATGATCGGGGTGCCGCGGTTGTAGCTGGCCAGGTAAGACCAGACGGGAACGTTGGGGTTCGCGGCCGTGGTGTGCTCGAGGAAGACGCGGCGCGTCAGGGTGAAGGCGATGTCACCGAGCAGGGCGGCGAGGCGCTTGAAGCCCGGATAGATGTCGTACAAGAGGCCGCTGCCGAAAGGCGAGCCATCCCAAACATAAGGAGAGTACTGGTTGACGAGGCCCTCAATCTGCTTCTGGGTGGCGTCGTGGAAGAAGATGTTCCGAAGGTACGACACGATCCGGTCCGTGCTGGTGACGTTGGGCTGGAACAGGGCGAACAGGGTTCCCTCGTCCTCCTGGTCGCCAATGATCATGGGCACGGCGGCGTACTTGCCCTCCTTGGACAGGACATCAGGGCTCTTGGTGAGCACCTTGCCGTCGGGGCGGGGGAGGTACGACAGGGCGACCGAGTTGTACGACAAGACGTGGGGCACCGAGTTGGCCGCGGCGAGGAACCTGTTGTAAGGCAGCTGACGGAGGCAGTTGAGGGTGTCCTTGGCCGAGGAGCAACCCGCCTTGGCCACGACGGCGTTGTAGACGGCCTGGCCCTTGGGGCTGTCGACGGGGTTCGAGGGGACCAGGCTGCCCGAGTTCATGATGGCTCCGCGGAACAGGGGCTTGCCCTTGTACTTGTTGTTGCCGTCGTAGAGGGCCATCTGGTTCCAGACGGAGATGGCGCCGGCCGATTCGCCCCAGATGGTCACCTTGTTCGGGTCGCCGCCGAACGCGGCAATGTTGTCGGCCACCCACTCGAGACCCATGCGCTGGTCGAGAAGGCCCAGGTTGGCCGAGCCGTCGGCGAGGATCTCCTTGCCAGGCATGAAGCCGAACCCGCCGACGCGGTAGTTGACGGCCACAAAGACGTAGGGCTTGCCCATGTTGATGGCGCTGCTCACGAGCTGGCCGCCGTCGTACATGGAGCTCCAGCCGAGCTGGGGGCGGGGCGAGAGGGTTAGCAAGACGAACGAAACAACGTGACCAGTTTGCAGGATCGGCATACCTCAAAGCCACCGCCGTAGATCCAGAACAGGACGGGCAGCTTATCTCCAGCCTTGGTGCCCTTGGGCCGGATGACGTTGATGGTGAGGCAGTCCTCGCTAACTTTGAGGGCCTTTTGGAACAAGGGCAGGTTCGTGACGGTGGTCAGAACCTGCGACAAGAGGCCGTTGTCATCCGAATCGGCAAAGAATTGCGGGCACGCAGGGGCGATGCCCGTGGCATCAAAGACGCCCAACGACGAGTTGTGGCGGACTGGCGGCTTGAGCCGCAGGGAGCCGGTGGGGGGCAGGGCGAAGGGGATGCCGTTGAAGGCCTCGGTGGCCGAGCGGGTGACGCCGACAATCTTGCCCGCCGAGACGGTAACGGTCGGGTTGGCCCTCTTCTCCACCACGTGGGTGGGAGGTTCCGGCGGAGCCGCAACAGCCCGGCCAAGGAGGGCGGCAGCGAGGAGAGTGGTGATGCCCTTCATGATGTGGAGAGGAGGACTCAAGGCAAGGAGAAAGCCAAGGACAGAGCGGCACAACGGAGGACCGCAGGAGAGGAGGAAGGGCTCAACGTTGGCTTGATCTCCCGGGGTTGGACGTCGCTGGCTGCTCTCTCGTCGTGCCTCCCGTTGGGAAAGGGCGCGACGGCCCTTCATATATCCCTACGCAAGTTGAGAAGCCATGGCGGGCGACGGAGCTCCTCCGCATCTCGTCGCGTGCCTGGGTAACAATGGGCGTGGAGAAGGCTAGCCGCATGTCACGGCCAGGTCCCCACTGCTCCCGGCGGCCCTGGGCTTGGAGGGATCCACGGAGGGTGGGAGCTCGGCGTCGGGCCCGGTGACCCAGGGGAGCACCCAGCGGAACCATGCACATTTGGAGCCAGACTGGAACGGGCAGGCGCCCGAGAGGGTCGACGGACCAATTCCTCTTTGCGGCTGCGGCCGCGACGATAACAGAGACGTGTCTTGTGGTCTGCAGAGAATCCCAGAGTCGACATTGGTCGTCCCTCTGCTACCCCGTGGGGAAACGGGCGCTTGCTACTCTGTCAAAGGTGCCGAGTTTCCGACAGCATTGGGTCGGGTTGGGCCCGGCGACGAGCCAGTCAGAGCCGGTGGTACTCGTCGCTGCCGTGGAGAGCCTCGCCGCGGTCAGCCGCGCGACGCCAGCCCTCGAGGACCAGGCACAACGACCAACCTACAACAAAACAAAACATGGCTGTAAGCATGTTCAAACGCCAGCTCGCAAGAAGCATGTGAAAGAACGGCTCCTGTGCCTGATTCCAGCCCTAAGCCTCGGCAATTCCGCCGCTAATAACACAATAAACGTGCGTTAGCGTGTGTGCCGAACCATGGGAGAAGGCGACGGGTCTGCGCGTTGCGGGTGGGGTGAAGGTGTGAACCCCGCATCGCGATCGGGCGGGCAGAGAAGGGCCGCCGTGTTCGCATTAGCGTAGGGTGCCAAAAAGAAGCACTGCTTGGGCTGTCCGGCAACGTGGGATGCAATGGAACCCGGAAGCCAGAGTTGGAGACGAGGCCGGAACTTTGTTCTGGGGTAGCTAACGGAAAGTCGGGCGGAGTGCCGCGCGAAGAGATTTTTTTGTTGAGCGGTCGCTTGTCGCTTGAAGGCGTCATTTTCGGCCTCGACGGTAGGTTACCCCGGAACCTCGCTGGGAGGTTGGCATGTCTTGAAATAGCAGCCTTCTGGCCTTGGATCATGTCAATGGCATGCCCCGTCGCTCCAAAGTTTGGTAACTCGACGGGAATCGGCATGAAGCGAAATCATGGCGAAGGATGGAATCCAAGATGGGCCGTTGATTCCTTCCATGACTTTGCCCAAAATCGGGGTTCCAGTCTGTGCGCAACTGAGAACCTGGGGAAAGTGCATGGAGGATCCGCAACGCTGGCTTTGGCTGGGTTGAGGCTACAGGGCAGCATTTTGCGGGGAAGTCCGGTGCCATTGCCTGATTGGGATGCTGTCTCCGATGTCATTTGCTCACTTGACGGCATTCAGCTTCTCATCACGGCCACTGTCGTGCAGCCTGCAGAACCCACCCTTCGCTACCACCTCGTTACCTCCCTACCTCTACTTCCCTCGCTCTCTCTCTTCGCTATAGTACACAGTGCATACTTGAACACCTTCGTGCCCGTACGCGAGCTGCCATGCAGCTGATCATATTCCGGGTTCTTCGCTTTCCAATTATAACACATCCATCCATGTCCATGCGGATTTTGGGTTTCTTGGTAGGCCAGGTATTAACTAACGAATCGTGCATTTGCACGCGTGGGATGGAAAAGGACCCTGGACAGCCATGTCGGGGTCCCAGCCTAGAGGTACCTACCACCACCACCACCACCGAGGACCCAACGTAGGTACTGTGTAGACCCCAAGACCCTCTGCCCTTCTTTCTCCGCACCACGACCTTTCCATCTGTGGACGTTGCTCCCTTACCTTCCTCATTCCTCCTGTTTGATCTCCGTCTCGGCGTCGTTGCAATTCACACAATCATGATGACGAATGTCCCTTTGCCGATGTCGCCGACCTCCACACGCCTTCCCCAACATTACCCGCACACCGCTGCTTTGGTTGCAGCCGCTGTGGAGCGTCGCTCCAAGACCCCATCCCCGAGACTGCCATCGAAGCCTCAACAAATTACTTGGCGAGCAGTGCATTTTTCCATGATCGAGTCGTCTTCTTACGCACCTCCTCTCTATGGAAAGCCTCTGCCACTCTTCACGTTTGAGACGGCGTCAGGTTTCCCACGTAGCACCTATACTACTACATACATACAGGTACGCAAACAGGCATGCCGGCAGCGTATTTCACAGTAAGCAGCCGCAGCGGGATGCCGCCCAAAGAGATCCAGCCCGGAACAGCTTCCGCCCTTCTCCGCCTTCCAGGTTTCCTCCGGGCAGCTTACACCGGGAAGCCCTGGGAAGCCCGCCAAGCCACCGCCGCACCGCCGGTTATTCTAGGGAGGTGTTGTCCCGTTGGCCCGGTTTCAACGTCGGGCCTTCTTTCCCTCTGCCTCTATCTGTCTCTCTCTCTCCTTCTCGTACTCGTAGCCCCTACCAGCCTCCCCCTCACTCGCCCACCTCCGTTCTTCCGGAGCGACATCGTTCCGGACGAGAACACATAGCGTTGGGCTCGGAGGCGTTAGAGCCTGGAACCCGTACATAGCACGTAGAAGCCCCGGACATCTAGCCTGACTTGGGTCGTCACTGCTACGAACCCCGCCTCTTCACCGAAGCACCACTCTGGTTGTCATCAACACGAATACGCAAGCAAATGTAGATGAACGCTGTCTTCGCATGTGAAAACGAGGTCCTCCAGGCTGGCCAGTTGTCAGAGAGTTCGCTCTTCCCCCTCCCCTCTCGAGAGCAGACAGCCTTCGATTTCCTCTCTTCAGATGGGGTTCCGGCGCAGTCGAACTCGACGACCTCTCTCTGGTGCGGGGGAAGCAAGTCCCGCCGGCATGCGTGGAGAAGCTTAGCGTTCCAAGCGCGCCGTGTCCAGCAAAGAGCACAACGCCCATGGCACAGGCGCCAGCCCCCGCACTTTTTCAAAGTCTCAAGACGCGCGCCCCGAGCTTTCGGGATGCGGAACTCCCCAGACAACGGCGCACCGGGCGCTACAAGCTCATCAACACACAGGTAACGAATGTTGGGCCTCTACCTCACTATCCGTTTTGAGGACATGAGAAAAGGGAGGAGCCATCCGGCCTGTCCCTGGAACCCCTCTTGACTCGCCCATCAGCTTCTACGATCCTTTGCTCCACGCCGGCCGCCCACGAGATGCGCAGCATAGGATCCGTGCCGCTCACGGCGCTTGCCACCCATCTCTTGCCGCGTCTCAGCTTCCGTTGGGTAACTGCACCGTTGCGTTGGGTTCTGGTTCCTATCAAACACGTTCATGAAGCAGTTATGATATCCTAAATGTGAAGAGGAGACCTGTCATCCTGTCATCCCGCACAGCCCCACGGTGTCCTATTGTTGATGCTCATCTGTCAAAGGCGCAAGACATTGCCTACAGAGACAGTTGTGATAATTGATCACGTATGCATCATGTCAAAGTTTGCTCCCCAAAAAGAGGACTGTCTGGATGTCAGCGATGTGAGGTAAGTTCGGTTGATTAAGAAGTCATGATCACGGGAGAATCAAGGCTGAGAGATGTCCGGCTTGTCCCAAAGATGATTCTTCAGCAACCCTCTTCACCCATACAGGCTAACCATCGATCGTGCAGTTTCATGAAAACAATGCGTCACTAGGAATGCTCCTCTGGTGGCATGAAAGAGAATTCTTGAGCCGACAGGCTGCTCCTCCTTACCTAATCATCACCTTGGCTCACTAGATCAAGGGAGCGCTTTGGGTTATGGACCGCCCCTGAACCCGATTATACCTCGCACAGCATCTCAGGTGTGTTTATATCATCTTGAGGAGAACCCGGCTTGAGATTGCACAGGCAAAGGTTACCTACAATCGCAGGTCATCTGTCCCCCCAGCATGCTCGTTGAGCTATCCACCATATCAACCCATGTGATGGACGTTGTATCCTCCCACGCCATACCCCCTTGACGATACCTCACGCACATAAGCATTTGATAGCGAACCGTGAGCGCAGTCAACCTTCATGAGCGTTCCGAAGTGCCATTCTCATCATTATCGTCATCGCGAGAGCTCCCAGAATCCCGATCCCATGAAAAAGCCCAAGCCAGCCAGCCCAAGTCGTGAGACTCCCCAGCAACCCCAAACCCGAGAAACTCCAGTCTAATCGTCCCGTTCCCATTGAACCCCATTCCCATGCCATGCCATGTCATGCCACTAAGCCCAGCGACGGGGTATCGCATGCTGTGAAACCCTCCATCATCCCATAACCATCTTTGATCCCAATTCACTGTCCTGCCTCTGCATCTCGAGGCGTTCATCCTCATGACCCTCAGAATCACCATAAGCCCCCACACTGTCATGCTTGAGGAAAAAAGAAATCCCAATGCCAAAAAAATATACACAACGAAGCGAAACATGAGAAAAGCCACCAAGTAAGTTCCCCTGCCTGCTGCAACGCTCAACAAACCTCGAGCGTGCTCGCTGGCCTTGCGGTCCTCCTCCTCTTAGTAGCAGGACTCAGCAGGGGCCGATCGTCCGAGCTCGAGCTTGCGTTGGAAGAGGGAGGGTCTGAGCCACCCAAGCTGCTGCTGCTGCTGCTGCTGCTGGTGATGGTGGCCATGTTGCCACCGCGAGGCATCGGCGCTTCTGCGTCATCCTTGCGCTTGCGCTTGGGGCTCAGAGACGAAGCCGAAACCGAGTGCTTGTACGCCGACGAGGCAGACGCCGAAGGCCGGGTAAACGACGAGCGTTGCACAGGAGAGAACATTTGCGGCCGCGGCTCCAGCAGGGGGTCCCACAGGCCGATGTAGTCCGGGTCGTCATAGATGGCGTCGGCGGCCATCTCGTCGCCCAGAGCGCGGGCAAGGCGCTCCCTCAGCCCGAGAACGGGCCAGATGTTGACCGGGGTGCAGGTGATGTCGATGCCGGCGGTCGAATCCTCGCCGGGACGAGGGCGGGGCGCCTTGTGAGGGGACAGGAAGCGCTCCATGAAGGTCGCCGTGATGGTGGCGCTGTAGACATAGAAGCACGGGTCGCTGCTCTGGTCGCTGCCCTCGTCATGCGTGATGATCTGGACCCGGACGTCGCGGAAGGCCGGCGGCGCAACGCGGATGGTCCGGCGGGAATTGCTGCTGGGGGGCGAGCTCGATGACACTTGCGACGAGGCGCGAGACGACCCAGGAGACTCGTGGTAGCAGTGGGCCTGGGCCATGGCGAGCATGATGGCGACCATGTAAGGGTCCTGAGCCGGGTCGGCGGGGACGAGCATCTTGGCGCGCAGCTTCTGCAGCCTCGCGACGGGCTCGTTGGGCATGCCGCCAGGGCCGCGAAGGACGCCGTACAGGTTCTGGCGGATGTTGGCGAGCTGCGACCGGCTGATGTAGGCCAGCAAGGGCATGCCGGGGTCCCTGGCGTTGACGCCCTTGGGCGTGCCGCAGGCGGAGGAGGCGGCGGAGAGCGTCGGGCACGAGTCGAAAGACGTATCGGCAGTGCCGGTGCTCTTCCAGAGGCAGGGGACGCGGACGACCTTGCGGAAGACGCGGTTGCCAAAGTAGAGATTCAGCTCGGCCCCAGTCTTGGGGCGGCTGAGGGTCGAGGGGAAGAGGGTGGACAGGATGTGCTTCATGGCGCGGGTCTTGCAGAGGGTCTTGGCAGGGGTGGCATCCGGGCGGAGGAGGGTGTGCAGCTCCGCCGTGAGGGTCTGGGCCATCTTGGACGGCTCAACCCAGACGCTGGCGACAAGGTCCGGGACGGGCCGCACCACGGCGGGGGCTTTCCTAAACCGGGCGCCGAGGAGGGCCGAGTGCATGTCGGTCCAGCAGATCGGCGCGATGTAAAGGGTGGTGCCGGCGTGCTCGTGGAGGATGTCGTACAGGGAGCCGGGTTCAGGCCGCGTGATGCGGGTCCTACACCGGCCCCGTTTCGGCGGGGTGGAATGGGGCCCGGCGCCGCATGGGGCCGGCAGTCGGCGCACCGTCGGACCGGCCTTGTCGGCGGGGCTTGACATGTTGACGATGGCACGCAGCTGATGGAATATGTTGCTGCCGAGGAGAGATCTAGATGGCGGCGACGCGGCATTAGCATGGCTGATGATGATGAAGAGTTTCCGACGACTGGCGGTGTGTGTTGACGACTTGGGCGCTTTCCCTCATTGGTTTGTTTTGGCATTTCTTTTCCATCGCTTGCTTTCCTTCTGATGTACTTGGTAGGCGCGGGGAGATAAAAAAAAAAAAAAACCCAAAAAAGCAATCGGAGACCCGACTTACTCGATCGTGATCATGGAAAAGGCGATCGGTTGCCTTGCCAGGGGTGTGTGGAAAGGTGCAGCAGGTGCTGGAACCCGCTTGTCGCGGTCTGCCCCGCGAAATGGAGGGCGGAGAGAGAGCGAGAGAGGCTTGATTCGGTTGTGAACGTTGCCCGACGTGCTTTGAAAATTGCAAAAGTCGCCAAGGTCGCAAAAACAAACCCCCCTTGCTTCGGGTATCGAGAAATGTCAACGGGGGAGAATCGCGAAATGGTTAGGGTATTTTTGCTGGTTGTGTGTTGAGGTGTGTCTTTGGGGGGTACCCAGGTTGGGTAACTACCGCAGAGGAGTGCGGGTTTAAGAAACGCGATGGCATGGGGGCATCAGTCGAACCCCCCCCCCTCCACGCCGCCCGGCCTTGGCTGAGGTGTGGCAAGCAGAAAAAGCGCCCAACAAAGCTCGGCCCCTTCGGGTTACGGCTGCGGGCAACGCGCTAACACGCGAAGTCCCGTGACTCGCTTACCCGCCCCAGGTCCGAATGGCAGGCACCGACGTGGCCTTTGTCGGCGCTCGGCCACTTTTTTTGTGCGCTGACGATCCTGCGAATCATACTGATTCATCTTCCCACCCGGGCCTCCCTCAGACATGCATCCGAGCCACACTGGACTGATGATGTCGGTCGCCGGGGCGGTCTCAGATGTCACAACCACACAACGAGCTACGGAGTACTGACGGCGTACTTTATGCAAACACCATCCCAAGGCCGCTCGAGGCAAGGGGGCCCTTTCCCCTAACAAGACGCGCCGAGGCGGGCGCAGGGTGCATATTCGTACATCCTGATGCACCTTGGGCACTCACGCAGGTGAAAAAGCCTACACAAAAAAACGACACAAAAAAATCAGCTCGCAACTGGGAACCGCGAGAGGGTCGGCGTCATGAGCCTCCGGGCCAGTATTAGCCGCAGCAGGTTCCATCCAATGAGGCGCAGGGGGCGGCCAACCAGCTCCAGCGGGATGGTGTGTGGCTGCCTGCGGTGACGCATCGGAGAGGGAACTGCATCAGTGAGGAAGGTGATTCGTATCCAACTTGAATTTGCGCCTCAGGCACAAGAGCTGCTGTGCCAAGCAAACAGGTTCCTCGTCGGGGAACGTCATCCATGATTGGTGGCAGCCTGGCCGTTGTGTGTGAGCAAACGATGCTTTGCAGTTCGCACGGTGTACCCTATTTACCAAAGATGTGGGTCATAGCAGACCAATCGACATGAGATGCTCTGGCCAAATGATGACATCATTGGCCATGGCTTGCCGGCTCCTGGCAGCCCCTTTGTCTCTTCACAGTGCGAGTCTATTGCCATGCCTACCAATCAGCGTTGCCCTGGGCGCCAGCCAGAGCTCGCGCCCCGCGAGGCTGCTTCCTGGGAGCATCCGTTTTACGGGACCTGACTGGAGAGACGTACAGCCCAGTAGCTGCCCTGTCCGGGAGTTCACTTGACGACCCGACCACGGACGACGACACCGACGACGAGCATCCCCGTCCACGTCGACTTCTACGCAATCCACGGAGCCAGCCAGGCACGTTGCCCACGATGCCGGTACGTCGAGCAGCTTTCGTCAATCTTCCTGCCGCCTCTCCCGCCCGACCGCCTTGAGCTTCCCCCCTCCTCCCTCCCTCCCCTTTCCTCCACCGCCCCGCAATGCATCACCACCATCACCACCACCGCCGCCGCCGCCGCGCACCACCCAACCCGCATTCATCCAACATCCTTCCCAACCCAACGCTGACCCCAACAGGCCTACAACTCCGTCTTCAACACGGCCGACCCGCCGCCGCGGCTGGTGGGCAACTTCCCGCTCTTCCCGCTCCGCACCAAGCTCCGGGGTCCCGTCTTCCCTCTCCCCTTCCCGGACCCGCCGCTCCCTGCCAACGAGTCCCCCGACCCGACCTCCGAGAGCTACGACATCCTGGACGAGGTCCTCGCCCTGTTCCGCGCCAACACCTTCTTCCGCAACTTTGAGATCCGCGGCCCCGCCGACCGCCTGCTCGTCTACGGCATCTGGTTCGTCTCGGACTGCCTCGTGCGCATCAAGCCGCACGCCACCCTGCGGGAGGCGACAAAGGACGTGCAGAACCTGGCGCTGGATCTGAACTTTGCCATCCCCGGCGATCCGGCCTGGCCTTTGAATCAGGTGAGTATAAAACAAACGGCTCGGAAGGCTTGGTGGAATCGATATGTGGGATGGATCGGGCACGCTGACATGTCTTCTTTTGCGCTCCAGATGTACGAGCCCCCCCGCGACAGGCAAGACGCCGAGGTGCTCCGGCAGTACATGTCGCAGGTCCGTCAGGAGCTGGCCACCAGGTTATTGGCGAGGGTGTACGACGAGGGTGACGACAAGCCCAGCAAGTGGTGGCTGAGCTTCACCAAGCGCAAGTTTATGGGCAAGGGGCTGTGAGGGCACGATAAGGGGGGAGGGGCCTTGGGCTGTAGATTCTTAGACGCCAGAAAGAAAATAACACCATGACTTGCTCGGCTCGCTCCGGGCTGTCGTTTTCACGTTGCGGCCGTGGTGTTGGCGATGGTGGGCCGCGCCCTGTAGGTCATCTATTATGGTCTCTATCGGGAAGGTTGTGCGTGCGTGAGGGTCCGTCCAACGCCGACGTTATGTCCGTTGAAGCCGGTAGGCCACCTCGCAGACAGAGGCTTCGTCACCCCGAGGCCGGCGTCTCCACCCCCGGCGTTGCGTCCTGGGGCTTCCCCGCCGCCGGCTCAACCTTTCTCCTTTTAAACTTGCCCTTGGCCGCCACCTTGCCCTCCGCCGGCTTGGCCCTCCACGCGGTAAACACGAAGCCCTCCGCCCCGCCGCGCTCCGTCATGAGCGGATGTGTCCTCCCCGGCAGCACCTGCCACCTCCTCGCCCGGCTCGTCTGGATCGACACCCCCTGCAGCAGCGTCGGGTTGAGCGGGAACCGCTCGTTGCCCGGCCACCGCTCGAGCTCCTCGTTGGAGAGGCCCTCGATCTCGGGCGCCCCTCCGCCGACCCACGCCGTGCGGCGCGGCACGCTGAAGCAGTCGGCCAGCGCCGCCAGGGGCTCGATGGTGGGCGAGTAGATGGCCACGGGCGCGCCGCCCGCGAGGAGGGGGAGCGTGTGCCGCAGGATGCTGATGGGGTCCATGGTGCTCGCGCACACGAGGCCCGAGAAGCCGCCGGCGCGCGTGCTGTCGACCACGTAGCGCGTGCGCGCGAACCGGCGGCGCTTGCGGTGGAAGTTGCCCCGCCGGCTGGGCTTCCACGACGCCAGCGTCTCGGGGGAAGCGGTCGGGGGCGGGGTCGCGTAGGACGAGTCGAGCTCGGGCTGGAGGAGCTGGAGCCAGCTCAGGGTGAGGAGGTGGTTGAGAAGGGGGTGAGGCGGGTGGTTGGGAGAGGCGATGTCGAAGCCCCAGTAGTTGAGGAAGGAGAGGTTGGGCTGGCTGCTGCTGTGAAGGACGGTGATGGTGTTGGTCTGGGAGTAGGGGATCATGAAATCCGAGGGTCGTGGCTTTTTCGCCTTCGGCTGAGCGTCGGAGGGTTGCGGTGCGGGCTCGCCGGCGGCGTCTGTCATCTCGGTGTCGCCGTCTTTTTGTGCGGTTGATGTTGTGGTTGTTGTTGTTGCTGCCGCTGCTGCTGCTGCTGCTGCTGCTGGTGTCGGTGCTTGCGTCTCCGCCTTGGTGACAACGGGCAGTTGTTGGCTCGGGGCCTTGCTCTCTTCTCCCTCTCCCTCCTCCGAGCCCTGCTCGTGCAGCACGCCCATTCGCTCAGCCATGGCAGCAACCAATAGCCCGCACGTGTCGTCCACCACAAGCCACCTTCCACGCAGCAGCTTCTCGTCCACCGGTGGGCACGCCTGGGCCCCCTGGCCGGGAGAGGCGTTGGGGTCCGGCAGGAAGACGTCATGGCCGCCAAAGTGCACATTGGCCCAGCAGCCGACCAGGCCGATCATCTCGGCGCGCATGTCCAGGATCTTGCTCGCATCCCGTTCGTCCAGCTGCCACTGCGCAAAGGTCGCCACGTCGAGCGGCAGCACCTGGAAGCGGCGAATGTACTTTTTCGTCTTGAGCAGCTTGTACTTGGCCAAGCTGAAGCTCGTCTTCTGGTCGAGGGCCGTGTGCGAGAGCAGCAGCTTGGCGATGACGTCCTTGCCGGCATTGTTGCCCTCGCGCTTGAGCTCCTCGATCTCATCCTGCGTCAGCCTCTGCCGCGCGCTCTCGTCCAGCACTGCGCGATCGGATCGCGCCACCACGTTGCCCTTGTCGTCCACCAAGCTGTACTCATCGCCCCCGGCGGCCGAGATTACCGTATCGTGGCCGTTGCCGCTGCCGGACGCGGCCGGTGCGACGCAATCTGCCGCCTCTTCCTCTGCGAAAACCTCGGCGTAGAGCTCGTCGGCCGGGACGATGTGGAGGCGTGAGAAGCTCTCGTCGGGGCGCTTGTCCTGGAGCTCAAAGGTGAC
This sequence comes from Remersonia thermophila, assembly GCF_042764415.1. Lineage (NCBI taxonomy): Eukaryota > Fungi > Ascomycota > Sordariomycetes > Sordariales > Chaetomiaceae > Remersonia > Remersonia thermophila. Next base: position 113,749 of record NC_092217.1, read on the forward strand.
GTGGTACGGGCGGCCGAGAATGAGGTTCGTCGGGAAGGAGCCGTACTTTCCTAGGGATATCGTTCTGGTCGGTTGTCAACAGGCTGTTGCAAGATTGCACCGACGGGCTCGGCGGCGCAAAGGCGCATCATGGCGCAGATGGGAGCAGCCCCAAGGAAGGACTCACGTGTTGGGGGTCACCTGGAGAACCTTGGTGTTCCCCGAAGGCAGCTTGAGAGCCACCCAGGCATTGGGGCGAATGATGGAGTGCATCTTTGCGCTGGGTGTTGCGGAGTTGCTTCTCTGGCGGTGGCTTTTGCATTCGCCATCAATGGAAGTCCAGAAAAAAAATAAAATGTTCCAACGTTGGCGGCACTGGACGGCAGCACGGTGCACAAGTGGGGCTCTCCAGCTGCGGGGCACCCGACTTGCGCATTGGCCCGGATTGGGCCGTGAGCCGCTGCACCTTGCATTGCATGCGCTGGGGCACCCTGACGGCCCGCTGCGTTTCTGCTGCGGAGGCGCCTTATAATACCGTGTAGTAGTAACTGGTATATACCTACCTACCTCTCAGTAGGGATTACGGCCAATTTACCTTACACTACGGCATCTACATACCTAGGTAGGTAGGTAGGTACCTACTAGTATCCTTAAAAGGTACCTAGGTATCTAGATGTCTACAACGAAATGACATGTATGTACCCGTACGACACAGTTACGTATCGGGCGGATGCATGGGGGTGGATGCATGGACGGAACCTGACGCACTTATAGTAATGTGTATGTTGACGCTACCATCTCGGTTTGATTTTATACTATGGCAGCCCTGCAAGTTCATCCAGGCTCCTATGGAAACCGCCTACCTACCTATTGAAGGCATTCGCGGTCTGTCTGCTTCCGCTCTGGACATCCAGAGGCAGCGTTGACAGGTTCAAGTTCAGCGGCACGGGTTTGCAAGACGAGCAGACATTCCAGTCTACCTAAGGTACGTATTGACCTACAGAGGTATTCTATGATCTTGAGTAACGGCAGCTAGCTAAAAGAATGTAGTACCTCTCCTCTGTCTTTTTTTTTTGGTTTCTTTTTCTTGTCTGGTTTCATTGTTCTCTTCGTTTTCTTTTCCCTCTTTCTCCTCGCACCCCTTGCAAGCAGCCCCGTTATCACACATTTCTGCTTACCTTCCCTGCGACATTCGCAGCATCTCTGCCTTCCAAGTGACGCCCCTCCCCGCCCGCTGGCCCGTCCTTCACGAGAACAACAAGCATCGAACGAATGTCCTCGAGCTTCTGGTTGACGTGGGGATCCACGGACGACGCAGGCGTAACGGGGAGAGAAGACGGGACGGAAATGGGCGGATCAGGGTACTCCCGGTCCGCCTCCTCAGACACCGGTGTCGGCGCGTCCCAATCCTCGTCCGAATCGTCTTGCTGGTCCCACCAGTGGACGCGCTTCTGGGAATGGGCCCGCCGCCTCGACCGGCGCTCCGTTTCCTCTTCGAGCCGTCTCTTCTGCCGGGCCTTCCGGATCGCCGCATCGACCCCCTTCCGCAGGAGATGGCCCGCCAGGCTCTCCGCCCACGACGCGGACCAACGATCGACCCACGACGCGAGCCAGTGCCTCCTGGACGCCACGCCTCTGCCCGAAGGCTCCTTGTTCTCGCGCGCCACCGCAAGGCTGATCAAGTACGCAATCAAGGCCCCCGCGGCGGCCCCGTACATGACCCTTGTGTAGCGGCCAGGGGCGGTTTTGGTGGCGGGGCTCGTGGGCTTGACGCGCTTGGAGGAGTCGTCGACGGCGCGGGGGCACGCGACCCAGCTTCGCGCGTCCATGGCAACGCCCGCACCGTCGAGGCGAACCCAGGTGATCACCACGGGCCACGCGCGGCGCTTGACAATGTCGACGGCCGTTTCGTTGCCGGATATCGACGACGGGTAGAGGCCGGCGGCGAAGAAGGGGGATTGGCCGGATGGTAGGAAGGAGTACTGGCCGATGGGGTTGATCTCTGCGATGATGGTTAGCTCTCGCCGGCGATAAAAGGGCGACCAAGGGTGGATCAAGCCCGGCGGGGGGAACACGTCACCATAGCTGGTCCCGTTGGTCCCGCTGAAATAGTCCTTGCAGGAATCCGGGACTTGAACGTCGCCCCACGCGCCACGGTTCGACGCGGCGGCCGAACAGCCAGCCTGCAGCTGCTCGATGCATTCCAAGGACAAGGCATCGTCGCAGGTCCCGTCGCCCTGGTAGAGCAGGCTCAGGCGGTCTTCCGGAATTCCATCGGGGAACACGACGGCCGACACGCGCCAGATGGAGCCGTTGAAGTTGCGCACGTTGAGCCAGGGCGACGGCGTCATGGACAGGGTCGCTGCCGTGATCCACATGTCCTGGGTCAGGTCGAGCGAGGTTGATCCGGCCAGGGGAACATCGCGCGCGAGGTTCACCTTGAGGTCCCATCCGTCGACCTGGCTGAACACGTCACCACCACCACCATCATCCCCCGGGCAGATGTCGTAGCCTGGGATGGAGAAGCGGTTGCCAATGTCCGACTTGACGACGGCAGCGCGAAGGAAGTCCTCGGAAGGCAGCCCGTACGGCGCCGCCTGCGTGGCAAGGTTGCCCCCGACGAACCAGACCGTGGGCAGAGAAGGGGGCGCGGTCGCGGCGGCCGCGTCAGTCACCGTCACGGTAACGGTGGTGACGCCAGCGTCGTCCTGGGCGAACGACGGGGCGACGGCGAGGCACATGACGCAGATGACGAGCCTGGCCGACACCGGGAGGGCCCGTCCCTCGTGCTGGCCCTTCTTTGAGATCATGGTGTTCTGGTGGCTCGACGAATCCATCTCGTCGTGGATCGATGTCGTCAGGGATTGATTTCCCCGCGCACTCAAGCCCCGAGGGCTTGGTATCAGATGGGTTGATGCTGTGCCGACGTGTCGTTGTCTAAGGTGTCTTTTGTGACGCATGATGTGCGTTTGTCTGTGTGTGTGTGTGTGTGTGTGTGGGATGGTTGGATAATACTTGTGTCAATGCTCATGTGAGTCAATGGTCTCTTGGCTGTCCATGCTTTCCAAGAGACACCGAGAGAGAGAGAGAGCCTCGTGGATGGGAAAAAGCCGGCGATGCTTCCAGGGAGAAGGAGATGTAATACATATACCCAATGGTAGTGATCCAAGCTTCGTTTTCGTCATCTTCGCTTAGACCCTCTTGCCCTGCGTAACTCGTGATCTTTGTGGCCTCTTCCTAGCTCAGACCGCCTGGTATGGCATGAAGTCGTCGAGAGGCTCGAGCGGCCGCGCGTTCTCAAGTCTCACGGACTCCCGGATTCGGAATCGATTCATAGGCTCAGGGGATGAATGATTCAACGAGCGAAGAGTTGACGATGAATTGACAAGTCGAACACCGAGAGGTCGGGGTGGAGGAGCCGTGAATTGTTATCTCGTATTGTTGCAGTAGCAGGTATATATGGTGCACTAGCTGATGGCAGCATCAGCGGATCCGTTTTTGCTGTCACAGTTATGAGCCCGGTCCTCTTCTGTTTACGCAGCGGATCCGTTTTTGCTGTCACACGTATCGAGAACCTGGCGGAGCATGGTGCTGGCTCACGGCAACGACAGCTAGATGAAAACGATTCCAGTTACAGAGCATAATTCAAGAAAAAGAAACCAAGGAAAAAGAAAACTTCGAGTGTGACCTCCAAAATAAAAGGAAAAAAAAAAAAACTATTATTCTCCCATGCCAAACAATGAATACTAACTACACAGACAGCACGCTACCAAGATGACAAGCGACCGACCCGAACCCAGCAACTCCAGACACCGCTACGTAGACGTGGACACGACCCGCCGGAACCGTTTACTCGGTGCTCTTGTGCAGCACCTCCCGCGCCATCGCCCTCCCCGCAGCCCTCCCGGAAAAGATGCACCCGCCGAGGAACGTGCCCTCCAGGGCGCTGTATCCGTGCACGCCGCCGCCGCCGAACCCGGCCGCCTCCCCGGCCGCGTACAGCCCCGGGAACGGCGTGCCATCCCCCCGCATCACGTTGCCGTCCAGGTTCGTCTCGATGCCGCCCAGCGTCTTTCGCGTCAGCAGGTTCAGCCTGACGGCCATCAGCGGCCCGTGGTTCTTGACATCCAGCAGGCGGTGCGGCACGGCGACGCGCGCCCGCTTGTCGGGCCAGTAGTTGCGCGCGCTGTGGATCAGCATGGCCTGGGCGTCCTTGGAGTAGGGGTTGTCGAACTGCCCGTCGCGGGCCTCGACCACCTTGCGGACGGCGGCCGGGTCGAGGCGCGGGGCGCCCGGGACGTTGGCGACCAGCTCGTTCATGCCCGCCACGAGGTCCTCGAGGTTGTCGCGCACGACGAAGTCGGCGCCCTTGCTGACAAAGTTCTGCACGGCCTGCGTGCCCTTGGAGCTGAAGACGCGCTGCATGAGGAACTGCCAGAGGGACTTGCCCGTGATGTCGGGGTTCTGCTCCGAGCCGGACAGGGCGAACTCGCGGGCCACGATGGTCTGGTCCGTGATGAACCACGTGTAGTCGTAGCCGGTGCTGCAGATGTGCTGGAGGGTGGCGAGCGTGTCGGTGCCGGGGAACAGGAACGGCGGCAGGCGCTTCCCGGTGGCGTCGAGCCAGAGCGACGAGGGCGCCGGCAGGATGCGGATGCCGTGCTCGGGCCAGATGGGGTCCCAGTTTTGCAGCCCCTCGGTGTAGTGCCACATGCGGTCGCGGTTGATGACGTGAGCGCCGGCCTCCTCGGCGATGTCGATCATGCGGCCGTCGACGTGGGCGGGCACGCCGATGACAAAGTTTTGGGGCACCTTGGGCCCGAGGCGGTCGACGGGCCAGCACTGCTTCACCTTGTCGACGTTGCCTCCGATGCCGCCGGACGAGACGAGCACCGCGGCGCCGCGAAGCTCAAACTCGCCGACGACGTTGCGCGACGACTTGACGCCGCGCGGGGCGTCGTCGGGCTCCAGCACGCGGCCCTTGACGCCGACGGCGCGGCCCGCGTCGTCGACGATGATCTCGTCCACCATGTGGCGAAACTTGAACTCGACGAGGCCCTTCTTCTCGGCGGCGCGGACGGGCTCGGCAAAGACGCGGACGACCTCGGGGCCGGTGCCCCAGGTGAGGTGGAAGCGAGGCACCGAGTTGCCGTGGCCTTCGGCGCGGCCGTCGCCCCGCTCGGCCCACCCGACGTTGGCGAGGAAGCCGATGCCGCGGGCCTTGACGTAGGCCTCCATCTCGTCGGTCGCAAAGTTGACAAAGGCCTCGGCCCACTTGCGCGGCCAGTAGTCCTCTTCGCGGTCGAAGCGGGCCGAGCCGAACCAGTCGCGCATGGCCAGCTCGCGCGAGTCCTTGATGCCTAGGCGGCGCTGCTCGGCCGAGTTGACGCAAAAGATGCCGCCCAGGGACCAGAAGGCCTGGCCGCCGAGATTGGCCTCATTCTCCTGGTCGACAATGAGGACGCGGACGTTCTGCTGAGTCAGCTCGAAGGCGGCGACGAGGCCGGCAAGGCCGCCGCCGACGATGATGACGGGCTCGGTGTGGGCGGGGGCGGCCATTGTCGAGGCAGGGAGGGGGGCGGGGAGGCTTCAGTCCGGGGCCAAAGGGCGTTGGAGAGCCGAGATGGAACGAAAAGGGGGGGGGGGGGGAGAGGGAAACAATGGATGAAGGCTGAGGCTGGGAAACGATGTTCAATATCTGAGCTTCCTCGAGGTCGGCAGCAAGCTCGGCAAAGTGGCAGAGGTGGGTGTCGTGTGAGACATGGGAATGGGAGAAAAGGCGTCGGTGGTTCACTATCACGGCTGGCATTCGGCGTCCGCGGCCATGCTGTTCCCGAGAAGCAAGCGGGGCCGGATGCCTACCCCGTGTCAAGGAGCACAGATCTCAAGGGTGCCTCGGCTTGTCATCAGGGCATGGTGGTGCGACTTTGCTGGCTTAGGGAGCACCGGCGACGACGTTAGCGACCGAGTTACCCGACCTTGGGTAGCGTTAATTCGTGAACCAGGAGCCGTGAGCGACCAACCTCAACGGGTGACCCCACGTTCCATTCCGGGTCCCCACATTTCCAGGGTTCCCCACACTCCGTTTTGGGGCTGGTTGTGCCCGGCGGGGGGCGCTGGGACGGACGGCACCTGCGATGCAGCGAGTGGGTACCCCACGGGACGGGACTGCACGGGACGCGGGGCGGGGGGGCCGAGGACAAAAACAATGGACACCTACCCCAACTCCAAACCTCCCAACCTCCCAATCTCCCAATCCCCTTTCCCTGAATCGACAACAAACAAGGGCCGAGTCATTTTTGTACCTGATGGAACGACATCAACGATTGGTGCCCTGGCGCGACCAGACAGTGGGATGGGAATTGGTGATTGGCACAGTGCTACCTACCTACCTATGGTCATGCCTCTTGAGCATAATACCTTAGGTACCCACCTTGTAACGACCTAGTTACCTAGGTAGTTACTGCGTACTATACTTGTAGGGAGCCGGGTCCCGGTCCCGTCATTCCAGACCCAAGAACCGCAATCCACAGTGTCGACCAATAACTACCACCTACTGCGCACCAACCCCTTTGTTTACACAAGGCTGCTGACATGCGGCAGTATACCTGTGGGCTGGTATTATGAATTGACAGGCCCCGAAGCAAGCATCTGGGTACTATAGCTTTCTGGTAGATTATCTAACTCACGCTATGTAAGGGACCCCTAATAGTGCTGAAGATCCAACCGTAGAAACTCCAAAACAAAAGACCCATCCATGGAAAGTAAATACACAAAAAAGAAAAAGAAAAAGCTCGCCGTTTCACTTGACACCCACCCTTACGCGGGCTTGACATGTCAAAGCGATTCAGCTACGAAAAACCCTCCTCGGGGGTTTTTTCCCCCAGGAGGATTCAAACCTACGACCCGGCGCCGGTAACGCATCGTAAGCCAAACGCTGCCAGCTGGACGACACAGCGCCCGTCGACGTGCCCATGGCAGCTGGCCCTCCTGGGTCGGACGCCGGCGGTCCCGCGTAGAGTGTTGATAAACGTCCCATAGCCATGGAACGGGGTGCCCCTAGCGGCACCCGCACCCGATGGTGGTGTGGTTACGCCATCCACGGCATTACGGTGAATAAAGTTCCCTCCCCCCCTTCTCACAACCCCGCCACCGCCACCCACACCATCGCCATCACCGCCCCCAGCACCACGGTCCCAAACGATCTTGGTACCATCGCCCTCCCCGCGCCGCTATCCAGCTTGTCCTCGCTCGTCTCCTCGCACACGCCCGTCCCCTCGAGCACGGCCTTCGTCACGTACACGCGCGGCTCGCCCTGTTCCACATACATGGTGACGTTGCCGGTCCCGTCCGCGGTGGTGTGGCGGCACCGCACCACCTCCACCAGCTCCTCGCCCGGGGCGAACCCGCCGATGCCGGTCGAGTAGCTGCGGCCCTGGCTGCTCTCGTTGGTGATGCAAAAGACGACGGTCGCGTTGTTGTCCCCCTTTTTGAGGCACAGGTGGTTGACGTCGACCCAGAGGGTTTCGGCGCGTTCGGTCACAAAGGTCGAGTTGGAGAGCCGGATGGCGCTGCTGCGCACCTTGTTGAGCTTGGAGGTGAGCACGTAGAGGGGGGCCGACGTGTCGTATTTGGACGTCCAGAGCGCTTCGCGGTTGAAGGGCGTGTCGCCGCCGTCAAAGTGCTGCTCTTGGCCTTGGTAGACTGCAGGGGTTTGCCGTCAGCGGTGGGCAATGCAAGATGTACGAAGAACCAACAAAAAAACATACCCGTCGGAATCCCGTCGCCGAGCAGGATGTACGTCATGGCGTTCTTGGCCAGCGCCGGGTCGTCGTTGCGCGCGGCGAAGCGCGGCATGTCGTGGTTCTCGGCGAAGCTGCCAAGCAGGGTCGAGTCGCTGCAGCCCGACGCCGCCTGGCTGCGCATCTCGGAAAGCTCCTCGAGGGAATCGCCGTTGAAGGCCCTGACCATGGCAAAGTACTCGAGGTAGTTGGGCATCCCGGGAAGCAGGCCGAGCGTCTGGTAGCGGCACATGTCGTTCTGGACCCCCGACAGCACCTCGCCCCACGCGAACACGCCCGAAGCCTTGACAAACGGCGCCAGGAACTCGTCGTTGACGTGCTTGGCCGCGTCGATGCGGAGGCCGTCGATCGAGTAGTTGGCCACCAGCTCCTTGACCCACTTGTTGAGCTCGTCGGCCACCTCCTTCTTTTCCGTCGCCAGATCCGCGAGCGCCACGCCGTACGGGTAGAGCCAGCAGTTCTGGTAGTCCTCGGGGGTTTCCCACTGGGTTACGTTGCAGTACGGGTGGAAGTACTTTTCGTCGTTGAAGGGGTTGAACTTGGAGAAGTCCACCTTGGGCGGGATGACGTTGTCAAAGCCCTGGGCCATGTTGTTGACCACCACGTCCACCATCAGCAGCATGCCGCGCTTGTGCACCTCGGCCACGAGCTCCGTGAAGTCCTGCTCGGTGCCGAACCGGCTGTTGAGAGCGTAGTTGTCCGTGACCCAGTAGCCATGGTACGCGTCGCCCACGGCCGTGTGGTCCTCGGTGTTCTTGACGATGGGGCTGATCTGAATGGCCGTGAAGCCCATGTCTATTCTTGTCGCGTCAGCGCTGGGGAGGAGAGGAGGGGGGGGGGGGGGGGGGGGAGAGAGAGAGAGCAAGCGTGGCTTTGAAACTGTTCCAAGGAAGCAAGGAACGCTTGGCTCACCTTGGATGTAGTCAAGCTTGTTTTGGAGCCCTTTCCACGTCCCGCCGCAGAAGCGGGACACATCGCATTCTTTGCTTGTCGACCCGTCCGTGAGCGCAAAACGGTCAATCATGACCTGGTAGATGGATTGCTTCCTCCATTCGTCGGCGCCGGCCGCGGACGCGCGACCGGCGAGGGCCAGGACGGCCACGGCCGCGTTCGCAATCGAGGAGCGCATGGCTGGAGTGCGGAAAACCCGAATCCAGGGGAAAGTTTCAGTTGCCCAAGAGCCAAGAAGTTGGGACTGGCGCGTTCTTTTGGACCACCGCGCGCTGCTATCTCCCCCGGATGGCTCGGCTGGCTCGGCGTCGAACTGCCCGGTAAACACACTCCAAACGAATGACTGGGGTCAGAATTCCTCAACGAGTGTGGGTGTCGCCGTTACCATCGCAACGGTCGTTGCGGACAGACGAGAGAGGGATGCGCGAGGTATGGATGGCGGCGCGAGTACCTTGGGGAATCCTGTTGAGGAAGGGCAGCCGTCGAGCCACGAGTCAGGTGTTGTGGACAAGGTTCGGATGAGAAGCAGAGGGCTTCGCGCCGGCCAGCACCGCTGTCTTTGCGGAGACCATCACACGAGCGAGTCCACTCTGTTATCCCACTCTCCTCCGTCAGGGTCGGTAGTCGAAAGGTGCATCCCTGATGGCCTGATGGGACTCTGTCCCGGTGGGAGATGTACTAGTACTGTGTGCTGCGAAGCCGACAGGAGTCCGGAGGGATGGGCCCTGGCCAGCATCACCGACTAGGCAGTACTGTGTACCTGGGAGATTGGGGGCAAGACGCGACCATCACGAGTTCCGCAGCTATGGAGAGTCTAGGCCAGAACATCCATGAAGGGTGGGGACACCACTGCCGTGCATCACCGGTCCGGCCGAATCAGGATGTTTGGTTGCTGGCCTGCGCCCAGGGGAGATCCAAGACCTAACCTGTCCGACCATTTCCGAGTCCAGTCTCCTGAACCGGAGGACACAGAAAAAAAAAAAAAAACATAAAAAACAACCAGGATACTGTGTACCTACCTACCGAGAATCTCTCAACGCCTCTCGGAGGCCCAGAGAAACGCATCTTTTTTCGCCATGCAGAGAGTGGGAAGCCGGCTTCTCTTTCTTTCCATGGCTGCTCACCAGGCTGATGAGACCGGGACAAGACAAGACAGGACAAGACCCGGCGGAACGCCACCTTGGGTTAGGGTTGGCGCTCATTGGCGTTGGCGGAAGATCGGAGATTTCTCTCAGCCGCTTGTTGTCCCTGGCGTGTGCTCCTGTGTTCCTGGCAGCTGTCACGGGCGGTTAGGGCGGGATCCGCTGGTGTCCGCGCGGGAGGCAGGGATGGCGGATGTCGTGGCGACAGGGGTCAACACAGTACGTCGGAACCAGACGCGGCGGGCCAAGCCGGCAGGCGTACTGTGCCCGTATACTGTGGCACGTATACGAAGCACGTATAATTATACGAAGCACGTAACCGGGCATATGTACTGCTATTGTACGTGTGAAAGTGGAGCCGCGGTGCAGGATGCAGCAGGGTGCAGGCCAAGGTGGTACGGGTCCAGGGGACCTACCATCAGCTCGGCCAGGACGTCACCGCTTGATGAGCCATGAGCGAACGCTCCCCGAGGGTAACGACTCCCAAAGGGGCCTGGTGCGCAGAGCATCGGGTCCTTTTCGTCGATGGAATCCGTGATCAACAAATGTGATTTCCTGTGTAGATTGCGGCTTGTTCACTGGTAATCTCCTGCTCATGAAGGATGTACACAGCACAGCACCTTCACGTATTTCCGTGGGCCTTGGCCCCGTCCGCGACCGAGAGCCGGATGGCGTCGAACAGGGCTGTCCAGGGGGTTTCCATGCTCTTGACCCCGGGACCACCCTTGTCCCCCCATCCCCTCCAGGGCACCAGGCAGATCGATCGACCGGGCCCCTCTGCCCGATTGCCGAGAGATAGCGTACCGGCACCCATGTGGTATGCTGGACTGCCTGTGTACTGTGTACTTATTGTAGTATGTGTGTCCTGTGTGCTGCGTACGCCATGCGCCCAGTGGGCCCTCTCGCCCCGGAGGCGGTGGCAGGAAAAAGAAACTTGCATCCCCACCAGAAACGCCGACGCTTGCGAGCAGGTGGCGATCACCGCCCGAGCCACCCGCACCATGAGTCGATGAAGATATTGCCTGTTGTCCGCGACGCCCCTGGATGGGCATTGGGATGGACATGCAGAGAGACCGTTGGACAGAGTGAACCCCCCCCCCCCCCCCTCCTCTCTTGTGTCGGCCGAGCGAGTCAAGTGAGCTCGGCGGTGCCTTGGAGCCAACCCCCCGGGATGGAGACGCCGCGGACAAGCCGGAGGCCTGGACCCAAGACAGGCGGCCCCGGTGGTTGGTGCGTATCAGCATCGTGGGTCATGTCGAACAGCGCTCGCGGTGCAGGACGGTATCCTGTCTGCTCGTGAGCTAACGAGGTTGGCCGCGGATCGCAATGGATTCCACCGAAGCAGTGCCACCGCTCCTTGGGCGGCGTTGTCCACGTCCACCGTGGTGGACAGCCCAGCCCACGTCAAGCTCGCGAAAAGTCGACGTACACCTTTGCTGAAACGGGCTTGCAGGAGAAGGCTGGAAAAGAGGCTGGAGAGGATTCTTCTTGTGTTGCTTCGAACCCCCTCCCCTCCTGCGGCAACTGTCTTTTCCTCCACGACACTTCCGCCGGCCTCGTCTCTCGTTCTTTTTCGTCCAGCGTCGTTGTCGTCGTTGTAGTATTGTTATTCTGCGTGTCTTCTTTTTGTTGTTGCTTTGCTTGTCAGTCTTTCGTTCCACCGCTTGGTCGCTCTCCATGGGAGGCGCGCGCCCGTGACGATGTCTCGTCGGTCTTTTGCTGCCCGCTCTCTCATCCTCACTCTCCTTTCGACCACGTCGCTCGTTTCCAGTCTCAAGTTTGACGTCGACGAGATCGACTACAATATCAACACCAACCGAACCGCCACGAACCCCCTCGACTACTATGGCAGGCGGCCAGAGGGCTTCGAGTATGCCAAGTCTCCCCGGAACTGGCGTATGCCCTTCTACACCCTGTTCCTCGACCGCTTCGTCAATGGCGACCCCACAAACGACGACAAGAATGGAACGATATTCGAGTCGGATATGATGAGCACCCAGCTCCGGTTTGGTGGCGACCTGGAAGGGTTGAGGGATTCGCTCGACTACATTGCCGGCATGGGTATCAAGGCACGTCGCCGCGGATGGAAGAGACATGTGGTCCGGAGCATGACAGGACTGACTGTGCAACGCAGGGCATCTACATCGCCGGCTCCCCGTTCATCAACCTCCCCTGGGGTGCGGATTCGTACTCTGTAAGTCCCCCCCCCCTCCCCGCGGGACCCTGGGCCATCGTCCTCGGAGCTTGCTGACCCGGGATCTGTTGATATCCACAGCCTACCGATTTGACCGTCCTCGACAAGCACTTTGGGACTCTCAAGCTCTGGCAAGAGGTGATCGATGACATCCACGCGCGCAACATGTGGGTCGTGCTCGACAACACCATGGCGACGTAGGCAAACACCCCCTGGCTCTCCCGGCCGAGACCGCCTCTGACATCGGGATAGCATGAGCGACTTGATCGGGTTCCAAGGCTACCTCAACGAAAGTACGCCGTTCCGGCCCGAGGAACACAAGGTTCTTTGGAAATCGTCCAGGCGATACCACGACTTCGACATCGGGAACGAGTACAACGAGACGTGTCAGTACCCGCAGTTCTGGCTCGAGACGGGCGAACGCTACACCCCGCCGGAGCTCAAGGGCTGCTACAACAGCGACTTTGATCAGTACGGCGACATCGAGGCCTTTGGCGTCTACCCCGACTGGCAGCGCCAGCTGGCCAAGTTCGCCTCCGTTCAGGACCGTCTGCGCGAATGGGTGCCCTCGGTCCTGGCGCGTCTCGAACGCTTCTCGTGCATGGCCATCCAGACGCTGGACCTGGACGGCTTCCGCATCGACAAGGCCGTCCAGGTGACGGTGGACGCGCAGGCACACTTCAGCTCGGCCATGCGCAAGTGCGCCCGCGAGGTTGGCAAGGACAACTTTGCCGTGTTTGGCGAAATCACCTCGGGCAACAGTCTCGGGTCCATCTACCTCGGCCGGGGGCGCGAGCCTCGCGCGGCGGCGACCCTGTCCCCCGCGGATGCCTTGGCTCTGAGCCCGCCGGACAAGGGCACGCCCGACGGCCTCTTCATCCGCGACCATGGTAACTCTGCGCTTGACGCCGGCGCCTTCCACTACTCCATCTACCGTTTCTTGACCCGTTTCCTCGGCATGAGCGGCAACCTCGAGGCTGGTTACGACCTGCCCCTGGATTGGGTCGAGGCGTGGAACCACATGTTGCGCACCAACGACTTTTTCAACCCCAACACGGGAGAGTTTGACCCCCGGCATCTGTACGGCGTGACGAACCAGGACGTGTTCCGCTGGCCCGCCATCAAGGACGGCGTTGAGCGCATGCTTCTCGGCTACTTCATCATCTCCATCCTCCTCCCGGGAGCGCCCCTGGTGTACTACGGCGAAGAGCAGGCCCTCTACGCCCTGGACGGTACCGCGTCCAACTACGTCTTCGGCCGTCAGGCGTTCGCGCCCTCGCCCGCCTGGAAGGCGCACGGATGCTTCGGTCTGACGGTTGAACAGTACATCGGCTGGCCCATTACCAAGGGGCGAGAGGGATGTCACGACGAGAGGGTGGCCTGGGACCACCGTGACCCGTCGGCGCCGCTCCGCAACATCTTCCGCCACATGTTCGCCCTGCGGGATGAGTTTCCGGTCCTCGAGCACGGCTGGCTGCTCGAGACCCTCTCCAAGGACACCCAGATGGTCAAGCTCAACGGCAGCACGGCTCCCACCGAGTTTGGCATCTGGAGCGTCGTCCGCGCCATGCACCCGGCGGCGCAGACGGACTCCGCCCCCCCGGTGTGGCTCGTCTACCACAACGTCGAGAACACGACCGAGTACACGTTCGACTGCAGCGACCCGGGCAAGGCCTTTGTGGCCCCGTTTGACGAGGGCACCGAGGTCCGGAACCTCTTCAGCGACGACCCGCCCATCCGGCTCGAGGCGTCTGCGCGGAGGAACAACTTCAGCCCCTCCGGAAAGAGCGCGGGCTGCATCAGCAAGATCACGATGCGGCCCTACGAGTTCCGCGCCTACGCCATGTCGGACCTCTGGCTTCAGCCCGCGCCCATGATCACCAGGTTCGAACCTGGCCACGACTTCCCGATCGACTCGACCAAGGCCAAAGGCAAAATCGACGTCGCCCTCGAGTACAATGTCGACATGAACTGCGACTCGCTGAAGAATGCACTCTCGGCGGTTGTCGTCACCGACGGCCGGAGCAACGGCACCAGCCTCAAGTTTGGGAGCGTGCGGTGTGTGCGCGTGTCGCGCCTGGACAAGATCCCGTACACGGGAGCCATCCAGTCGGCATGGCGGCTCGAGACCAGCCTGGTGGACGTCCCGGATGGCATCGTGAAGCTCACCGTCGCCGAGGCGACGGCTACCAGCGGGGCCTCGACGAACTCGACGGACCATTTCCTCATCCGCTTTGGGAAGCCCAACAACCCCGTCGTCTTCCCCACAGCCAACTACTCGCGGTCCCTGCTGTCCGTCGAGGGAGACCGCCTGTACGTGCAGCACAGCGCGCCTGGCGCCACGCAGTGGCGGTACAGCACCGACTGGGGTTCCAAGTGGAGCGCCTGGACCGTGTACGATGGCTCCGCGACCAAGCAGCCCATCACCGAGTTTCCGTGGACGGGAACCAAGCTTCAGGAATGGCCCGGAAAGCACCTGACGGTCCAGTACTACAGCAAGCCCCTTGGATCCTCGGCCTTTATCCAGCACTCCGACAGCAACGACGTCGTCTTCGAGCGCGCCCAGCCGCACATCAAGATCCATGGCCCGTTCAACCGATGGGGTTACGATGCAGGCCTTCCCGGCTCGATGGATCTTGTCTACCATCACACCTGGACCCTTCACTACATGTACGAGTGGCCGGCCGCCTTCCAGCTCAACATCTGGGGCATCAACCCCGACAACCAGCCCGACGTCGGCTTCATCTACGGAGACATCGACAACGACGGAATCGTCGACCGCCTCCCCCCGAGCAGCCTCGCCCAGAACGTCATCAACATCACCAAGCCGCCCCCGATGCCGGCCCTCGCGTACAAGCTCGTCTTTGACGATGCCAACTGGCGGTTCCAGTACATACCGTCGGGCCACATCGGCCTCCAAATCTTGATCTTCGTGCTGCTGGCCATTGTCCCCGTCCTGACGGCCATCCTGGCCGGCTGGGTCTACATGCGCAGCTTCTACCAGGTCAAGGTCAACAAGTCGGGCTTCTTTGGCTCCAAGGGCTGGGTGCCCTTGACCGGCAGCGGGTTTTCCAAGCTCGATTTTCGATCCCGCGGCAAGGGCGGGCTGGAGATGAGCGCCTTAACCCCGACGCCGACGCCCCCGAACGGCGTGGTGGCCGGCACGACAGGCGCCGGCGATCGCCGGACGGTGCTCATCGCGACCATGGAGTACAACATTGACGATCTCGGCATCAAGGTCAAGATCGGCGGGCTGGGCGTCATGGCCCAGCTGATGGGATCGGCGCTGGCGCACATCAACCTCATTTGGGTCGTGCCGGTCGTCGGCGACGTGCACTACCCGTTTGAGCGCATGGTGCGTGCCGAATCCATGTTCGTCCAGGTCATGGGCCAGCCGTACGAGGTCGAGGTCTACTACTACGTCAGCAAGAACATCACGTACGTCATCCTCGACGCCCCCATCTTCCGCAAGCAGACCAAGGCCAATCCCTACATCGCGCGCATGGACGACTTTGAGAGCGCCGTCCTGTACGCCGCGTGGAACAACTGCATCGCCCAGGCGATCCGGCGCTTCCCCATCGACGTCTACCACATCAACGACTACCACGGCGCCGTTGCGCCGCTCTACCTCCTGCCCCGGACGATCCCGTGCTGCTTGTCCCTCCACAACGCCGAGTTTCAGGGGTTGTGGCCCATGAGGACGCCCGACGAGCAGAAGGAGGTGTGCGACATCTTTAACCTGCCTCTGGACCTGGTCAAGGAGTATGTGCAGTACGGCTCCGTCTTCAACCTGCTCCACGGCGCCGCCAGCTACCTCCGTCTGCACCAGCGCGGCTTCGGTGCCGTCGGCGTGTCGCGGAAGTACGGCGACCGCTCTCTGGCTCGGTATCCCATCTTTTGGAGTCTCAAGAACATCGGCCACCTGCCCAACCCTGACCCGTCGGATACGGCCGAGTGGAACCCCGACAAGGACGTGTCCAAGCAGGCCAAGGGGGTGGTCAACGTCGACCAGAGCTTCGAGGAGAAGAGGGCGGATCTCCGCCGCCAGGCCCAAGAGTGGGCTGGCCTCGAGGTTGACCCGACGGCGGAGCTCTTCGTCTTTGTCGGCCGCTGGAGCTTGCAGAAGGGCGTGGACCTGATCGCCGACATCTTCCCCAGCATCCTGGAAAAGTACCCCAAAACCCAGCTTATCTGCGTCGGTCCCGTCATCGACCTCTACGGCCGCTTCGCGGCGCTCAAGCTCCAGAAGCTGGCCGAGATGTACCCCAAGAGGGTCTTCGCCAAGCCCGAGTTCACCCAGCTGCCCCCGTACGTCTTCAGCGGCGCAGAGTTCGCCCTCATCCCCTCCCGCGATGAGCCTTTCGGCCTGGTGGCCGTCGAGTTCGGCAGGAAGGGCGCCCTCGGAGTCGGTGCCCGGGTCGGAGGCCTGGGCCAGATGCCTGGCTTCTGGTACACGGTCGAGTCCATGACGCCGTCTCACCTGCTCCAGCAGTTCAAGCAAGCCATCGTCTCGGCCCTCGAGTGCAAGCCGTCCAAGCGCGCCCTCATGCGCGCCTGGAGCGCCAAGCAGCGTTTCCCGGTCAAGCTGTGGGTCAAGCAGCTGGACAACCTCTACGGCGAATCCATCCGCATCCACCACAAGGAGGCCCGGAAGAGGAAGCTCGACGCTCTGCATTCCCCGGCGCTCAGCGCCGCCCCGACGCGCCCGGCGTCCCCGATGAGCAGCGCAACCGCCTTCGACTCGGCCGCGCTCAGCCCCGGACAGGACCCCAAGCTCTTGACCCCGTCGCCCGCGGCCAGCATCGCCTCGCCGCGCCAGGTCTACTCGCCCGATCTGCCAACGCCGTCGACGCCGTGGATCCCGGGGTCCGCCTCGGGTTCCTTCCGCGACTCGACGGCGAGCTCCATCGCAGGCGTCTTCTACAGCAACACCGACGCCGCCGTCAGCAGCGCCAGCGTCGACAGCTTCTCGTCCCGGGCGCAGCGCGACATGTCCCCAGGGCCCGGGTTTGACTTCCGCCCCATGGCGGCGATTCGCCCGTCCCTGGGCCAGTCCCACCGCAACAGCAGCCTCCTCAGCCTGCCCGACGTGGTGGGCGATCGTCAAAACCTCAAGCTGCAGCAGGTGGACCAATTCTTCAACGACACCAACGGCGAGTACTACGCCGTGTTCGAGGAGATGCTCATGAGCATGACGGCGCAGAACTCGGCGACGGACCTGTGCATCGAGACGTACATCAAGAAGAGCGAAAAGGAGTGGTTTTCACGGTACCGCGAAGCCAAGCTGGGCCGGCATTCGCATGTGTGCAGCCCGGCGGGCAGCCGCCGAGGATCCACGGAAACGCGCCGGCGGAACGAGTCGATCCAGAGCCGCGGACGCCCGCGCCACCGCAGCATCACGCCCATTTCTGTGTCGAGATCCATCATCCCCTCGTCTCCCCCGCCCAACGACACCTACAGCGGCATGGTGGATGACGAGTTCCTCCTGGGCGAGGGATACCAAGCGCCGACCGGATTGAAGAAGTAAGTGATGATGGTGTTCCTGCTGCCTCCCGGAACAAACCCACCACCCCCAGATCGATGCTAACCGTTGCTTTTTCCCCCCCGCCCTGTAGGCTCTTGTCCATCCGCTTCGGCGACTGGCCCATCTACTCGTTCCTGCTCGCTCTCCAGCAGATCATCTCGGTCAGCTCGTACCAGATCGTCCTTCTCACCGGCGAGACCACGCAGACCCCGCAGAAGCTGTACATGGTGGCGGGAACGTACCTGGCAACGTCGATCCTCTGGTGGGCCATGCAGCGCCACTTCAAGTCGGTCTACGCGCTCTCCGCCCCCTGGTTCTTCTACGGCCTCGCCTTCCTCCTCATCGGCATCGCCCCCTTCATCCCGGACTGGCGCGTCGCCAACCGGGTCGAGGACGCCGCCACGTGCTTTTACTCGGCCGGCGCCAGCAGCGGCGCCCTGGCGTTCGCGCTCAACTTTGGCGACGAGGGCGGCGCTCCGACCAAGCAGTGGATCACCCGCGCCCTGACGGTGGCCGGCCTCGCGCAGGTCTACAGCATCGGCCTCTGGTACTGGGGCTCCATCGTCTCGGCCATGGACCCGACCCAGACCGTCTTTGTGGGCACGTCCAAGGTGCCCCAGGCCGTCGTGGTCGGCGTGCCCCTCTGCCTCTTGCTCTGGGCGATCGGCATCGTGCTGTACCTCGGCCTGCCGGATTACTACCGCCAGGCCCCCGCCAGCATCCCCGGGTTCTACATCTCCCTGTACCGCCGCCGCATCGTCCCCTGGTTCTTCGTCATGATCATCCTGCAGAACTACTGGCTCTCGGCGCCGTACGGACGCAGCTGGCAGTTCCTCTTCACCACGCAGCACGTCCCCGGCTGGGGCATCTTCCTGCTCGCGCTCGGGGTGTACTGCGGCCTGTGGGCGCTCGTCCTGTGGGCCTTTTCGTACTGGTCCGACGAGCACACCTGGCTGCTGCCCATCTTCGCCATCGGCCTGTGCGCGCCGCGCTGGGCGCAGGAGTTTTGGGGCACGAGCGGCATCGGCTGGTACCTCCCCTGGGCGGGCGGGCCGGTCGGGTCGGCCATCGTGTCGAGGCTGCTGTGGCTGTGGCTGGGGTTGCTGGACAACATCCAGGGCGTGGGCATCGGCATGCTGTTGCTCGCGACGCTGACGAGGCACCACGTCTTGACGGTGCTGGTGGGCGCGCAGGTGGTGGGTAGCGCCTTCACCATGCTGGCGCGGGCGACGAGCCCCAACGCGCTGTCGCCGCACACAACGTTCCCGGACTTTTCGCAGGGCGTGATGCCCGGGGCGGCGAGCCCGTACTTTTGGGTGTGTTTGATTTTCCAGCTCATCATTCCGGTTGGGTTCTTCAAGTTCTTCCGTAAGGAGCAGGTTCAGAAGCCGTAAACGGACGAGACAGGCGAGAGGAGCGGTTTGGATACTCTTGTAGATGTTTTCTTGTTTCTTTTTTGGGCTGGGGGAGGGGGGGGTGGGGGGGTTGGAGGAGGGTTGTCTGTTTTATGACTTTGTTTTTTGCTATTGGATACCGATTATGATATAGATTGTATTGTATCACTACCTCGTTCCCCTGAATGAAGAAGTCGCCTTTGTCTTTGGTCCTTGTTGTTCACCTCCGCACGTGTTGTCATCCAGCCACCTCGTCATCACATCACAGCGGCGTCGCCTTCGGTTCTGTTCATTAATATTATCTCCGCGACCATCCGCCGCTAGGCGGGGTGTTGCATCGGCGGCGCCCAAAGAAGGTTCTACGGTCCCAGGAACAGAAGATGCCGACGCAGTGCGAGATTTGGCGCTTCTCGCTTCCGTTCGGGTCCTGCAATCTAGACAGCCACACCGAACCATGGTGAACCCAAATTTGGACGCGAAACGGCTGCCCTCAAGTTTCAGCAACCCCTTCCGACCGTGCAACCTATGTACAATACCTTACGCCCTCGAGATGGAGATGCCAAATTTGGCACCGGCTGCGGCACGCAGCTTGCCGTTTGCCTCCGTCGGGTTTGCGTTGCGCAGAGCAGAGCCGCGGTACGATGCAAACGCCAAAACACCAGAACCCTGGGCATCATCCAGGACACGACGAGACGAGACCAACCCAACCACCTCGCTCGCTTTTCCCACCGGAGCTTCCACCTGTCCCGTCTTGATTTGTCTTGTCCTGCGCTCTCCTCCTTACCGTTTTGGTCTCGGTGCCAGGTTGCAACATGACTTTGCTGGTTCCTCCGCGCTTCGAGTCTGGGTTCTGGGTTCTGGACCTGGTACCGCTACCGTTTAATATACAACGGTTGCATTTTACCCGGCCGCTACTGTATACCACACCCTTCTTACCCCCAACGTTGTTCCGCGGCAGGACCCCATTTCTTGGGGAAATGTCCGGAACCGGTTACCGCGTCGCCCAAAATAGCTACAACCTGCCGGGCCGGGCTGGTTCGTGCCTGGGTCGCCACCATGTCCGCGCGCCGAGAGGTCGTGGGAGCGAGACTTCATGTCATGATGGGGCCCTGTTTGGCGAGCGAGCGGCCAACGAGCCGAGGGGCATAGTTTGGTTTATTATGCCCCGGACCTCGTCTCCTCCCCCCCCCCCCCCCTCCTCTCTCTCGCGGAACCACGGCTGGCTCTTGTCCTTCTTGCTGCGCGGCGGACATCACCCTTTCCGATGGGCCGGCTGAGCGACGGGCTGTTGTAAAGCACACCGCAAGATCGATCCCGAGCAGAGCGGAGCGGACAAACGCGACGACAAGATGCAGATCCGCGGGGTCCTCCTCGTCTGGCTTGCTAGCCTGGGCGGGCTCCTCGTGGTCCCGGCCGACGGACGGAGATCGGCCACCCGGAACAGGCTCGCCCGCGGCCTGCCGGCGTCTCACACGGTGCACGAGAGGCATGAAAAGAGGCATCTTGAGGGGTGGGTGAAGCGGGACCTGGTGGACGAGGGCTTGACGGTGCCGGTGCGCATTGGGCTGAGGCAAGAGAACCTGGAGCAGGGGCACCGGTTGCTGATGGAGATGTGAGTTCTTTTTTTGGGACGTTGCAGCGGGCGGAAAGAGAAGGCTAGATGTCGGAGCCAGCTGGCTGACGGTGTGCGCAGATCAGATCCCCGCTCGCCAAAGTACGGGAAGCACCTCTCGCCAAGAGAGGTGGTGGACTTGTTTGCGCCCAAGACGCAGTCGGTAGAGAAGGTGAAGCGGTGGCTCGTTGAAGCCGGCGTGGACGAGGGCAGGCTATCGCAGTCCCCGAACAAGCAGGTGAGTGAAGGCGGCCGGGGGAGAATCAGCCTATGAGTGCTGGGACCTGCTGACACGGGGATTTGAAAGTGGATTCAATTTGACGCTCCGGTGCACGAGATCGAGGACCTCCTCTTGACGGAATACCACCTGTATGAGAATGCCGAGACCGGGGTGCAGAGCATCGCTTGTTCCGAGTACGTGGTCAGCAGCAGCGGCTTTTTTTCTTTTCTTTTTTTTTTTTTTTGCGTGAATCTTGGGGGGGCTGACGGGGAGACACAGATACCGCCTTCCACACAATGTGTCCCACCACATCGATTACATCACGCCCGGCATCAAGCTCGAGACGAGAGGTTACGATGACAGGATTGTGAAGCGAATGATGGGCCGTCGCTCCTTGACCGGCGAGCTTCCCCGGAAAGGGAGAAAGGGGGGGAAGGGGAAGACGAAAGAGACGGCGGCGGCTACGGCGGCAGCAGGCTCCGTTTCCACGTCAGCAGAGGTCGCGGAGGGTCGAGATGGGCCGGTGATCACCACAGATACGGCATCTGGCGCGAACGGGAGGCTCGTCACGGTGACGACACCAGGCGGACGGAGGGTCAAGAAGTGCAAGCCGAAGGCTCCTCCGGAGCCCAGCCACCCGGGACCGATCGACCCGTTGTTTCTCGTGACAGGGCCGTGCCAGAGGGATCTGACTCCGCAATGCATTCGGGGTAAGTTTATGGGGTGAATCCGGGTATTTCTTGTGCGTAGATACCGAGTACTAACGCCGCGTCCGCAGCCCAGTATCACATTCCCAACAACACCAGGGCGACCAAGGGCAACGAGCTGGGCATCTTCCAGAGCTTGAATCAGCATTATAGCCAAGAAGATCTGGATAACTACTGGAAGCATGTTACGCGGTAAGCCTTTGCTTTTTTGTCATGCTGAGCGACAGCTTCCGGGCCGCGATACTGACACAAGCAGCTGGGTGCCTCACGGAACGCATCCCGAACTTCGTGCCATCAACGGCGCCTATGGGCCGACCAACGAAACGCACAAGGCCGGCGATGAGGCGGACCTCGACTTCCAAATCGCCATCCCGCTGGTGTGGCCACAGAAGACGGTGCTGTTCCAGACAGATGATGAATGGTACCAGAAAGACCAGCAGCGAGCAGAGACCAAGTACCCGGGCTTCTTCAATAGTGAGTGTTTCGCCTCCCTCGCACGCTCGGCCTCATCATCGCGTGAACCTCTCACTCACAAACCCATCCAGCCTTCTGGGACGCTCTCGACGGGTCCTATTGCACTCTAGAAGCGTTCAACATGACGGGCAACTGCAAGTCCGCTCAGTGCCGCGACCCAGAATACCCCAACCCAAATGCGAGCCCTACCGAAGGCGCCTACCACGGGCCGCTCATGTGCGGCGCCTACCGCCCAACCAATGTGATCTCCATTAGCTACAGCGGCACCGAGCACTCGTGGCCCGCCAACTACATCCGTCGCCAGTGCTTCGAGATCATGAAGCTCAGCCTCCAGGGCGTCACCGTCGTCGAGTCGTCGGGCGATTTCGGCGTTGGCGGCCGTATGTGGGACCCTCATGGAGGCTGCCTCGGAAGGAATCGCACCGTTTTCTCCCCGCGCGTGCTCGGCGTCTGTCCTTACGTCCTCAGCGTCGGCGCCACCGGCCTCGCCGAGCCCGAGTACTACACGCCCGGCGAGACGCCGAAGCTCAGGGAGGTCGCTGCAGAACGGTTCGCGTCCGGCGGTGGGTTTTCCAACGTTTTCGAAAGGCCGTCCTACCAGGACCGACACGTGCGGGAGTACTTTGAGCGTGCCAACGTTTCGCATATGGGATATGAAGTGAAGGGCGGTCAGGGGTACGCGTCCATCAGCCCACCGCCAGGTCCCGGGAAGTTGTTCAACATGGCTGGGAGAGGGTATCCGGACGTGAGCGCGTTGGGAGAAAACTTTCGCGTCGTGCTACGCGGGTATCCGAACAAGATGCATGGCACTTCGGCGTCGACTCCGATCTGGGCGTCGATTCTGACCATGATCAACGAGGAAAGGCTGGCGAGGGGGAAGAGCACCGTCGGCTTCGTTCATCCGGTTCTGGTAAGTGTGCCTGTTTGGGCGTTTCCACTCCGGCCAGGGCGCTGATGATGGCTAGTATGCACACCCCGAGGTCTTCAACGATATTACCGAAGGTTCGAACCCGGGCTGTGGCAGCGAAGGGTTCCCGGTCAAGGAGGGCTGGGATCCTGTGACAGGATTAGGGTAAGTACAAGGCTCGGAGAGGTGACAAGGATCTTGCTAACGGTGCACACAGGTCGCCCAACTATCCGAAGCTCCTGGAGTTGTTCTTGAGCTTACCATAACAGAGGGACGGCGTTGTATGCATTGCCTGTTAATATCTTTTTGTCTTTTCTTTTTTTCGTAGTAGTATATCTGCATGTGTATAAAAGGTTTGGGAATGTAGATCATCATTTTATTAGTCACTCGATACGTACCGTTCGCTTCTCTTAGACACCCCGGGGACATGAGAATCAGTTCTACGCAGTAGATGTCCACTGATGTTGTGGAACTCCATCTGTCATCAGCGAGTTGAGCAAACATTTCAAGCAGCACTGTCACTCAGAGGGGCTGTCGTCACCCCAAACGCGACGCTATGAACTAACTCGTCACCTTTTCCCATGGACCCCAACGGCGTGTGTTCGCTCTAGAATGGCCTCTCGTCCGCACCCGCTCCACACCCACCACCCCTTCATGCCTCCTGAGCTCTCTCGTGACGAAGAGTCTAGTTGAGCCCTGTCGCCAGCCTGCGGGATGTGACATGTCCATCCTCTCCGGCCCATGACCTAGAGAAGAGCTGCTTTTACAGTAAATATCGTCTTGGCTAGAACAGCAACCACATCCCCCGCCCCTGATTCAAACGACGATACGCACCCGGTAATCTCCGAGTACAACAGCCCACCAGTCACACCCAGACCATCAGCTCTGCCATGAGGAGAATCCACCCCTCCTCAAACATCCCTGCCCCTTGGCGTCGTACGTGCGGTGTGTGGTCAAGCCACGCGCGCATGCGTGATTCTATCCCGACGTTCCTCCATCATCACCTCACCGGCAGTGCTTCTTAGGGGTGACACAAGACAGATAACATCGTCACAAGTAGCTGCCGGCATAATTGTCTTCATGATAGCATGAGAGGAGGCAATGATTCCTTTTTAGACATGAATAAGCCTTAATAATGCCACGGATGTATGACTACCGACCAGCCTGCCGCGGTACTTTCTGGACAAAGACGACGTTTTCTGGTGCTCTACCTTCCCCTAGTCTTCTCTAATATCATATACTCCTGGTGGAGGAATCAACGCGGCTGTACCGTTGTTCAGCCTCCGTGGAGAATCAAAAGTTGGCTGTAAGAGAAGACGGTCGCTTGCTGGAGTACTTTTGCGCCGTCATTCCTTGAGCTCTTGCAGTACTTGATGCAGCCTCAAGGGCTTCTACAACTCAACTCCCAAGGGTGTAGGGGGCGTTGACAGGGTTACTTAGGGCGGTGACATGCCAAGTGACTGAAGTCCAGGAATTACCTTTGGGTATCACACTCACATGTTGATCTACCACCTACCATTGGTGAGAAGCAAATCATGGAGCCCGCGGACCTCTTTCCCAACCCGATTGAAGGACATGAGCATCATTGACATCCCCAGGTTTTCCTAAGAGGCTCTCGGTGGCAGCATTCCGTGTTACGCCGGTCTCAAAGAACTCGGTGAGGTAGTAGCTACGACATTCAAGTAAGCACTAGGCAAACTCAGCCCTGTCGCAGACCGCCTGTCAGCTCCCAACACTACATCGAGGCGGGTCACCTGAGCCCCATCACTATTTGACCTGGTAGAAATGTAAAGCAGCCTTGGTTCCCCCCTGTCTTTTGATGTTTCAAATAAAATGCATGCATGAAGACTTCGTACGGCTGCCTACCTCACTGCAAACAACTCAGAAATTCTCCGTCGGAGTTCTTGAGAGCATTTCGTAACCAGGAAACACTGCAGTTAATATGGTAGTAGCCAAGTCCGTCGGTGGACTTATCCGGCTATGAACTGCAACGTCACAAGAGCTCCCCCCACCGGAGGATACGGGAAGGATCGGAGAATGTAGTCCAAAACGCGGCCTTGGTTCTATTTTGGGATCGACTCCGAGAGGATATGATGATCGTCACAGGACCGGCTCAGTGGCAACTTGTAGGGGCAAAGGCGGAGTCAGGATTTCTTTAATAGACCCGACAACTATAAAGATTGTCGTACATCCGCAAGTGTGCCAACCTCACTACACCAGCCAGCACATCCTTCTCGGCCCCTCCAAGACTTGGCCACTCCTCCCCCCCCCCCCCCCCCCCCCGCGCGTGCCGACCATCCAGGCCAAAAGAAGCCCATCATCACACTGGTTTCCGTCCTCCTCACACCGTCAACCGCCCAATATGCACTTCTCCACCCTCGCCGCTCTTCTCGCCACTGCCTTGGCAGGACTTAGCAGCGCCTCGACCGTTCACAAGCGCTGCTCACCCATGTACGACCCGGATCTTCCAGGCGGCTACTACCCCCCCGCGCCCTGCTGGCTGGGATTCGACCCGTCCTGCAGTCCCTACATCCCGGAGGGCCGGGAGATCACGATAGACGCTGAGCACGGGGTGGCGATCGTATATGGCATCTCGGAGCACTGCGCAGGGCTCATCGCCACCGAGATCGACCGCACCGCTCAGGGTCTCAAGAACTTTCGCTGGATCCAGGATCACGGTTGGATGACGGTTATTGAACCGAGGAAGGAGGGGGATGAGAGGATTTTGGTGTTGAGCGGAATGACCCCGGCCGCGGTGCAGAAGTACCAGAACCTGACGGGATGGAATTGGTCTTGAACGGGGCAAGGAGGGCTTGTTGGGAGGGTTTGTTGAGATTGGACGGCTCCGAACCTGTCAAGGGTGATTTATTAAGTAGCCAAGGTCTAGCCCTAGGTCCCTCCCCCGTCTTTGATACAAGAGCGTGAAATCAATTCAAGAGTTTCGCGGTTGGTTCCATGAAACGGGGAGCGATAGACCAGAACAGGAGCATTTTATGAAGGATACGTGTTCTGGTAGCCTTTGCTTGTGGAAAACAAGTGATGTAAAAACGCCATTTGGTATCCTACTAACCCATCGTTTCCCGCATCCTAGAGTACCTCCTGTTAAGCAGAAGCAGTCTTCAGGTTGGCTCGCAACACCACACCGTTCCCCTCCACAAAGCACTAAGAAGGCTTGATCTAAGCCTTATCAATTTCGGCAGCTGGTTCAACAACACCCTCGCCTTCCTCCTTCTTCTTCCTCGCCGCAATCGCCTCGATCTCGGCCGTCAACCTCGACTCGCCCTTGCGGGTGTTCCACGGGTGCGGCGCGTCCTTGCCGAAGAGCAGCTCGATCTCCTCGAGCGTCTTGCCGCACGTCTCCGGGAAGAGCAGCCAGAACCACGCGGCGGCCGCCACGCACAGCACGCCGAAGATGATGAACAGCTTCCAGGTGATGTTGACGAAGGCCGGGGGCGTGAACATGCCCAGGGCAAAGTTGAAAACCCAGTTGCTCAGCGCGGCGAGCGACATGCCGGTGGCGCGGGTGCCCAGGGACCAGACCTCGGCGGCGTAGATCCAGCACACGGGGGCCAGCGTCAGGGCGTACACGACGATGAGGAGGTACGAGAAGGTGATGACCGTGTTGGCAGCGTGGCCGCTGGTGACGGAGATGACGATGTTGGCGTTGGGCGGGTCGCCAACGCCCCCCGGGACGTAGACGTGGTGGCCGCCCATGACGCCGCCGACCACAAAGTGGCAGAAGCCCATGCCGAGGGCGCCCCAGACGAGCAGGGTGCGGCGGCCGGTCTTGTCGATGAAAAGCCTGGGTGCGTTTCCATTAGCATGACCGGCTGGTGGAGCAAGGGGCAATTCGAGAAGGGACACCAAGAGAAAACGTACCACATGACGCCCGTGAAGATGATGAACACGGCGTACTGAATACCCGAGGTGACCATGGCCACGTCGCCCGTCAGGCCAGCCATGCTGGCGATGTAGGTCAGGTAGTACACAATGACGTTGGCGCCGGCGAGCTGCTGCCAGGCCTGGACGGACATGCCGGCCATGGTGCGCTTCCACATGCCGTTCTTGAAGAACTTGCGCCACCCGCGGCCCGCCTCGCGCTCGGCGTTCATGACGGTGACGATTTCCTCCCACTCGGCCACGACGAGCGGGTCTTCCTGGTTGCCGCCGGCCTGGATGTTGGCCAGCGTCGCGACAGCCTCCTTGTTGCGCCCGACCTTGGCCAGCCACCGCGGCGAGCGCGGCAGGAAGGGCAGCCCGATCATGAGCAGCACGCACGGCACGAACTGGGTGCCCCACGCGACGCGGAACGACGCGTCGCCCGGGATCGACGCGCACGCGTAGCCGATGAAGTACATGATCAAGATGCCAAACTCGATGGCGAGCTGCTGGATGATGACGATGGAGCCGCGCTTCTCGGCCTTGGCGATCTCGGCCAGGTACACGGGCACCTGGCTCGAGGTGATGCCCACGGTAAACCCGTTGAGCACGCGACCGGCGATCAGCTGGCCCCAGTTCTGGCAGGCGACCTGGATGGCGGTGCCGACGAGCCAGAAGATGCAGGCGAACATGATGGAGTCGCGGCGGCCGATCTTGTCGGAGATGGGGCCGGCCACGGCGGATCCGACGACGGACCCGGCGGCGAGGGCGGAGCCGATGGCGCCCTGGACGGCGCCGGCGGGGTTGTCGAAGTACTCAATGTACTGCTTGGTCACGACGATGGCAGACATGGAGGAAATATCGAAACCGAAGCTGGGTGGCGTGTCAGCCAGCTGCGGCTTGCCCGACCATGGGAGTATGCAGACCAGGACGAGGAGACGGGCTGGGGGGAACATACAGCATGCCGCCCAAGGTGGCGATGATGGCCACCAGGTGGACATTGTAGATGGTGGGCAGATTTAGCCACCCCATGTTGGCTGAGATGTGCGTGGTGAGTGCTCTCGGTCGGTTGATTTGCGGTTTTCGAGATGCCTCCGACGATGCCGAAGTCAGCGGTCAAGCCGTGCTTCTTTCAAACCCGCGTCTCTGTGTACGGCCAGATCGGAATGTTGCTGTCTGCTGCCAACCGTCTGCGCCGTCGCACACAATCGATCCGGGCCTCCGGTGATGGTGTCGTGTCGGGCCTGAGCCGTGGCGTCCTGGTCCTGGGGATCAATCCAAGCATCCCCCATCGACAAGCTCAAGAGGGAGCGCCTGGAGCTTTTATTCGATTCTCGCCCCCCCTGACCTCCCAGCAGCGGCCCGACTGGAGCGGATGGCCGCAGATCCGTGGAGGTTACATTGGTCCACGCGAGCCTTCTCCATCGCGCCCCATGGGGCGGGTGGGTGTGTCAGTGAGCCGTAGTGTTTTGGTGGTTCTCGAACCCCCGTCAAGCTCGCCCGGTCGTCATCGGGCCTATCTCCGCCAATCCCGGGCTCGATGTCGTCCTGCCGTGTAATCATGACAACGGTAGCCATATGGCTGTAGGTAGTTTTCCCGGACGGCCAGTATCATGCATCGTCTGCAACACCGAGCGCTCCCTACTGGCGGCGTTTGTGCGACTTGATAGGCGCGCTTCTTGGTGGTCCGGGTCATGTTGCCGGGTGATTCTGCACGGCGGGGATGGTTGCCAGACGACGGCCGAGGTACGTGTGATTTTACGTCCATAGCTCCTCAACCTTACCACGCAGTGCCGAACGATGGCGGTTCTTGGGCGTTGGATGCCGCTGCTGCAGCAACGTTGCGCGGTGGGGCGAACACGGCGGCTCAAGGTCGATTCTCCTTCCGATTCGAGGCCGCCGTTCACGGCGTTCCTCTCGGTTATTCCTCCGCCCTGTTTTCCGCGGTTTCGCGACAAGGGATATCCCCCCAGGGTACAGTAGCACCGGTGAGCAGCAAGCTTCCCCGCACACCGGCCCCCGGCGTGGACTCGAGGTCATCAATGAGGCGTCTCTCCGTGATCTCCCCGTTCCGTTGCTCTTTTTGTGCTTGAAACACCAAGAGCGCTGAAATCCATACACTAATACTGCGTACGCTCTGCACCTTACGCACTAGGAGAGGTTTTCAAGGTCATGTTTCATGCGGCTAATTTCCGCGAACCGAACCGACTTTTTTTTATTTCCCGACAGAAGTACCGAAGGGAAACAACATCCGGCTCGGATTGTTGCCGTTGCCGTGGTGCAAACCGTAGTTTTTGGTATTTGGGTAGCGGGTTATAACCGGACGCGGCGCTGCAGATATACAACTGGGGTTGGCCAATCTCCTAAAGTACCGAGCGCTATGTAACACGACACATCGTAGTGAACCGTGATCTGTGCTATCTCTGTCTCTTTATGTTTCCTACGGAGCCCTTGTGGGTGCTGAGCGGACGGAACACGTGCAGATTGACTGGCTAAAGCATCGACAACAGGCTGCAGCGCTTCCATCGCTAAGTGAGGCCGACAGGTCGCGAAGGCTGTGTGTGGGTTTGTATCCAAAAGCTGCTTCGTCGGATACGACCAGCTGGATGCGTATGTAGATATGGCCTGTTTTCAGATTCAGGACGCAGTCTTGACAGCAGAACACGCTTTCGGGTCCATCAGGCCAATGAGAGGAGCTTGATGGCTTCATTGTACAGCACATTTAAGCTTACCTACATGAATCCTACTATATGGACATTCCCAGCAACCAGGTTACAGATAGGCTCGTATGCATCAGACTAAGGTAGCAGCAGCGTTGATGACCAACACCTATAAGGGTGCCTTTGTCTTTTTTGCCTTCGGAGCGTAGCTGACCCCCGAGCTGGCTCCGGCATGCCCTCCCTATCCCCGCGAGAATTACCCGATTTGGCAATCCCGCCGCAGCCGGCGGAATGGGCACAACATGAGGCAGAAAGGCCGTCAGCTTCGCCGGAAGAGCAAATGCCCTCCCTATAACTTGGAATCATAATCATTTTCTAGATACAGGTGTGATTCAATGTGGAACCTTGTTTTTATCGGGATAATTGTGCGACTGGTCCCTAGGTCGCTAGGTAGGCAGTTAACAACCATCGCGAAAGATGGGCTCGTCAAGAAACGACCAGGTCTCATTTCACACTTCTAGGTCACTTGTTTTCTTTGAGGGCAGTCTGCACTCCGGGAAACCGGAAGCAGCAGTAGGACCGCCAAGGGAAGGGACAGAAACACCAGGATGAAGAGAACCGTTCACAGCGGGGATTGCGATGGTTGTTTGGCACACGGAGTTTCAGATTTTCCCGTTCTGAAGTTGTCCGGGACAAGCACTGATCTGATGTCGATCTCTGGGAAGGCGTTTCACCTGCACCCTTGTTCGGGACTATTAGTTACAAAGATGGCTGCAAGCAAACCATCACCGTCAACGCGCTTACGGGCTCTAGCGCCGCCGCTGAGGCACGCCACCGAGAGGCCAGGCTGTGCTCTGGGATGATATCTACGTGGGTTGATAGGTTAGCGGCCTCAGCACCGTCGAGTCCAGGCACGGTCAGACACGGCCGTCTGTCCCCTGGAGACCGCGTTTCCGCGTCGAGCTGGCTTTGAACGTTCCGGTTATTGCCTCGCGGTTGTTGCAGACACTCTCAGGTAGAGACTGATCTGGCCTATGTCTTGATCTTCCATGGCATCGTGTATTGAATGGCAAGGCGGCAAAGTTCATCTACAAAACGAAGAAGAGCTTGGACTCGTCGTGATTCAAATCGACCCAGAAGAACTACCTACTACTATGCTTATATGTTTCCCATACCTGTTTTCCCAGCCTGATGTGACCCGCTCGTGGCGCGCGCAGCAGTGCACATTGGCGTCTTCTCTGGCGGTGCTGCATGCAGCTCAATGTGCTGTTTCTCTCCGCCTTGGGAGGACATGAGGGGACAGAGGGAGAAGGTGAAAACGAACGAGGGAAAGAAGGGCGAAAAAGAAAGTAGATATGGCCCCATCCACGCACGGCTATCGCCCTCATCCTGTGTTGCTGTGCTTGACCGTGAGACGTGCGAGCCCCCCCCCCCCCCCCCCAAAACGCGTTGCGGTCAGCCTCATCGCATGAAACTTCCGCTCTGCCTTACCGCAGTGACTTGTCCAAGCCATGGCCGGTCGCATATCTGCGTCCTGCATCGCGTTCCCTACCACACGTGTTTTGGTGTTCGGCCACCGAGCTGATGTGCGATCTTGGCGCATCAATGACAGGCGCACGGAATCCTATCGAGGGTCCCGGCGGAGTGGGATAAGCGCCGAGCCCAGCCCCGGCCGCCCATGCACGCGGCCGGCGGCGGGCGGAGTTGGTTCTATCTATCGTTGCAGTAAGCGCTGCTGGCGCAGCCCGCGACGACGTTATTCGCCGGAATGACAGAACCGACGCAGCAGCTCTGCAGGTCCGCTTCCCACCGCCAACAAAGCATCGCGGGGCAGAATGCGTTGTGCAAGGGGTTGCATTTGATATCGTGATGTGACCGAAACACCATAACAATGGGTCAGGGACGGGACGGGCGTGCATTAAATGAAACCGGTGCAGCCCCCGGGCAAGGCTGCGATGCTTGCGAGACACTTGAACACAGTACGCACTACCGACCCATTTCCGGTGGTTGATAATTTGATACCATTCTCCCACAACATGGCGATTGCTAGCCGGCCAGACAGACTTCGGTCGGCGAAGTCAACACGGATGCAGGACGACACGGAGCTCGCTCGGAGAGAATACCTGTGGAATAGGCCGGATGGCGCGAGGCCCGACTTTGCCGAGAAGTACGCGCACGGC
Organism: Remersonia thermophila; assembly: GCF_042764415.1. Classification (NCBI taxonomy): domain Eukaryota; kingdom Fungi; phylum Ascomycota; class Sordariomycetes; order Sordariales; family Chaetomiaceae; genus Remersonia; species Remersonia thermophila. The sequence goes on from NC_092217.1 coordinate 145,374, forward strand.
GACGACATTCTCGTTTCCTGGAACGCGCTCAACAACAGCATATACGACCTGTGGTTGACGAGCTGGGACCTGGGGAGGAATCCGGTTGTGTTGTGCCTGAAGAGTGAGTTGGGAGGGCAAAAACGAGCCTTTGGCTGGCTGGCGAGAAACGCGAGGCTGACCTGGACCCGCCAGGGTCTGTGAACATGTCTCAGGACGGCAACTTGCACCTGGTGACGTCGAACCCGCCAACGCCCGAGCTAGCCAGCCACACGCGCTACGTACTCCGCTTCAAGCCGCCAACGGGGCGGGGAGACTTTGTGGCGTCAGACCCGGACATGTCGAGTCCTGGCTTCTTACTGGTTCAACCAGGAGCCGGTGACGCCAACGCAGACGGAAGGGGGTTGGGCGTGGTGGTGCAAAGCACGGCGTCGACGACGTTAGCGACGGCGACATCCTGGGCGACGCCCTCGCGGAGCGTTGCCACAACGGTGGCGGAGACGGAAACGAACGGGGTGGCAGAGAAACCGGGGCTCAGTCTCTCACCGGCCGCGGCAGCCGGGTTGACGATAGGACTGATCCTCGGGGTGGCTTTGCTGGTGGCGATTGAGCTGTGGTATCTATCATGGCGGCGGAGGCGGCAGCAACTACGAGGGGAGGAGGAGGAGGAAGAGGAGGAGGGGCAGGAGGAGGAAGAGGAGGAGAGCGGCGGCGTGGAGTCTCAGCGGATATGGAAGCACCAGAGACGACACGAAGCGAGAGACACATTTGGGACATTTTTGGAGGTGGGCAAAGCCGAGAGGGTGCTGATCACGGAGGCGGCGTGGATGTCGCCCGAACTGCCGGGAGATTCGACCTGGGGACAGAGGCTGGTGCATGAGCTGCAAGGATCGGGGTTTGGGAGATCTGACAGCCGGGCCGTGACGGTGAACAGCTCCTTGGTTGAGCTGGATGCCGAGCAGAGACCAAGACGTCAAGAAGGATAATTTGATTCTTTCGTTGGGACATGCATGATTTTGGGGCAGGGATGGATCGGAGATGTAAAAAAGAAAGTTCAACGTCCCACCGTCCGTCCAACGCCTCTAATTCCCAGGTTCCCTAGGTGGTGTAGAAGTATCTCAGGTGGTCGTGTATAGTACCTACATACCTACCTACCTGGTAGACCACCAGCCTACCTACCTATGGGTGTGTTGTGATGGGTGGTGTTCCACACCCCAAAGATGAAGATGAATTCCCGGGTTCTGTCAGGATGGATGGAATATCCCAGGTTCCGGGTTCCGGTGCTGCTCCCGTCTCTGGTGATGGGACGGAAGGTCCAGCGTTGAGGTTCAGAATCCCGTTTCTTCCATCATCCCCGTCCCCGTCCCCGTCCCCGTCCCTGTCCCCATCCGGCCCGGGCCATGTGGCAGGAACCTGGGCTCTGACCAATTGGTAATGCTGCATGGCTGCACGAGAGCAGAAAACACAACAGCGTGGACCGGTCACAAGACCGAGATTGCAGGACCCGACGCGGCTCCCGTTGGGTCCGGGCCGGTTTGCGTACCGGCTGCAGCTGAGCCCGCACTGCCTAGCAGGCTGCTACGAGGCTGCTAACAGGCTGCTAACAGGCGTCCCCTGCAAACCCGGTGCACGGATCTTAGCGACCTATGCTAAAAATCGCTACCACGACCAGCCCCACCCGTTCAGCTTGCCTGCCCCGCCGGATCGCCCAATGCCACACCATTCTGGCGCTTTCCAGATTTCGTCTGCGGCGGGCAACCTTTTTGTTGGGGCCCAAGCCCCGTCCCCGCGCTGCTGGCTGCCGTGTGCTGCGTCATCTGGCAGCTGCGATTCGCAATCCGCACCTCACTTCCTACCAGGTAAAAAGTTCCAAGCCTTTCCATTCTCCCATTCTCCCATTTCCCCATTTCCCCATTTCCTCATTCCCCCATTCCCGCCATCCCCATCCCCATTCCTTCATCTCTGACCTACCATAAGACATCTCGTGTTCATTTGACCCGGGCCGGGTGGTAAGGTACTAGATATTTGCACAGTAGAGAGGTGAGCCCGGAAGGCTGGCCGTTGGGTCGTTGGGTCACACGCGGTGTTTGCCTTGTCAGTTCTGTCTCAGATTCACCATCCTCCTTCAGTGCCACCAGTGCCACCCCGGTGGCCACCACCCAGTGCTCCGCTTTTTCTCTTTTCGCCTGCATTCTTCCACCCTGGTTGTCCCTCGCCTGTCGCCAGTCGCCAGTCGCCTGGACGTCGTTTATGTTGAATCTTCTGCCGCGACTCCAAAAAAAATCGCGACTCGAAGCGGAAAACCAAAGAGACGACCGCGATTGTTCCCTTTGTTAACCCTTCGCCGTCCCTGTTCCCGACCGCCATTTGCAGCGATCCAACTCCCGTCCTTCGTTTAGCCCGCGCCCGCCTTCGTCGCCGACGCCCCTTTCAAGACCAACAAGACCCTTCGATCTGACGTCGTTTGCATCCAAGTCCATGTGGAAGACGCCCATCTCCACCCTGCACCGCTCCGATATTGACTCCCGACTTCCTCCCTGAGATCGTACCCTTTGCATTTTCAGGCTGCAAAAACAACAGAACCTTGCCCAGACACACACCCGCACAACTACCCTATACGCCCACCCAGACACAGACGCACGTAGGCAAACAGACCGAATCCGACCACGACGATGCAGCGCCCGTCGCTGGACCTGAGCGAGCCCGCTCGAAACCTCGACGAGTCGAACGATCACGCCTCTGCCGGGATGACGGAGCCCGAGGACGACGGTCCCCTGACGCCGCCCGAGGAAGAGATGGAGCTCGTCGAGGGCGAAGAGCAGGACCCCAAGGTGTGCCCACCGCCGCCGCGCATCGCTGCCCGGCTGTTCTACCGACCGACCAACCAAGCTCGCCGCAAGGACAGCGCCGCATCATCCCGACGCAACAGCATCTCGTCGGCCCACTCCCGTTCGTCGCACGGATGCACCCGCACCGGCGGGCCGCAGAGCAAGTATGTCGCCCAGCACCTTCGCCGCGCCTCCATCCTGGAGGATCGCAAAGCTCGGCTCGCCAGCCGGGCTGCCCACGCCGAAAAGGTTCGCCTGCGCGCCGCCCTGGCCAAGGCTGCCGCACGCGACATCAGCGCCAGCGAGGAGCGCGCCCTCGCCGCCGCGCAGACCCGCGAGCGCAACCTGGCCGAAATCGCGGCGGCGTGCGCCGAAGAGGTGCGCCGCGCCAAGGCCATCGCCGAGGCCATGAAGGAGAAGCGCGAACAAGAGATGCGTAAGCTGAAGGTGCAGATGGAGGAACGCTTGGCCGAGGCCGAGCGGCGCCGCGAGGAGCTGCGCAACCGGAACGCCGCGCGCGCCGCCAGGGGCAGGGAACGCGGCCAGAGCCTCGGAACCCGCAAGCCGCCAGCCGTAGAGGTCATGCCCCCGGTCAAGGAGTCCAAGGAGCGCCCGCAGGCCGTCCTGAGCGAGGAGGCGGCGGTTTCCAGGATCCAATGGCACTGGAGGGCCTACCAAAGGCGCAAGGCTGTCGCCGAGTTTTCGGCCCTCGGCCTCTCCCTGGACGCGGTTCGGGACACCTCGTTCGACCAAGTCGCCATGATGCTGTCGCAAGAAAAGGTCCTCTTGCTGACGGCCCGCATGCTCCGCATATGCGGGCTGAACGAGGGAACTCCGGGGTCCGTGGAGGAGATGACGGCCGTGCGGGCCTTCCTCAGCGCCTTCCTCATCTTGGGGCATCCTTCGCAGGTGCTCACCAACAAGGAGGACAAGGGCGACAAGGTGGCGGCGGCGGCGGCGGGCCCGGGCCAAGGCCAACCCATGCCCAAGGACAGCCTCGCCAACCCTCAATCGCAGGAGCTGGTGGGCAAGGCAAGGGACCTGCTGGTCCAGTTTGAGAACATCCTGGGGCGGCTGACCGCCTTCAACAACCACATCCCGCCACCCACCCTGCTCGAGGCCTTCCCGCAGGTGTACTCGACGTTTCACAAAGCCTTCATCGCCTGGAAGGCGCGCGACTCGAGCTCGCTGGTCGAGCTGATGGTGATGCAGTTTGTCGAGCTCGACGCCATCTGGGAATCCGTCAAGGACGACACGGACGGGTCGGTGGACCAGGTCTACAAGGAGAGCATCCGGAACAACCAGGTGCTGCTGCTGGTGAGGATCAAGAAGCTGGCCGGCCCGGAAAAGGGCAAGCAGCTGGTGGCCGAGGCCGTCAAGGCGGCTCGCAAGGCAAGATCCAAAAAGCCGCGGGTGGCGGACGGAAGCCGGTCGGTGACGGAGACGGCCATGGGCGTCCTCGGCGTGGACGGCCGCTCGCCGGCCCCGACGACGCAGACGCCGACGCCGCCGGCAACGCCATCCAAGAAGGGAGAGCCCATCACGGTGAGCGTCATCATACCTCCGGCCAACCGGCTGCTTCCGGACAACCGGGTGGTCGTGCACGAGCTGTCGATCAACAAGGAGTTCCGCACGTCGCCCAACGAGTACCACCGGCAGCAAGAGCACCTGCTCGCCCCGCTTTTCCAGGAGATGCGGGCCACGATGCAGGCCGGCGACCAGGACAAGCACTTCCTCCTCCTCCTCAAGGTAGCGGAGATGATGCGCGACAAGCTTTTGCGCATGGTTTCGCCCGGCAGCAGGATCCACACCATGATCTCGGAGCTGCTGGACACGGACATGGCCCGCCAGCAATTTGCCGTGGGCAGCTTCTCGTACGAGAAGTTCTTCCAGGCGATCGGGGCGCTGCTGCCGAAGCTGTGCGCGCCGATCCGAGACGCGGCGGCCAAGGCGCTCGTCGAGGACAAGCTGAGCCACGGCAGCCACGTGGACCGCCTGCAGGCCCTCAACGGCTTCATCAACGTCATGGTGAGCGACTACACCAACTATCTGCTGCACTGCGCGGCGCCGCAGCTCATCGCCCAGGGCGCTGCGTACGAGGCCAAGGCCTTCGCGGCGGACCTGGAGGCCGGCCGGCACGACCTGTCGGCAGCAACGCGGGCGTGGCGCGCCGCAAGGCACAAGGTGCTTGCCGAAGCCGCCCGGCGGGACCCGGAGGGCATCAACCACCCGGGATCGCGCCCCACAGCCAACCGCATCTACGCGCAGTTGCTCGTGGATTTGTTTACGCAGCTGGCGCCTGTGGCTCGCGACGACGTCCCCGAGATGCTCCGGCTCGACCACCAGCGGATTTTGGCCATGGGTCGCACGACGCGCCATGTGGTCACGGCCGCCGCCATCCTGCTGCAGTGCAAGAACTTGCTCAAGCGCGACGTGCGCCTGGCATGGCGGACGGAAGCGCAGCGGATCATGGGCGCGCTGAGTCGCATGGACCCGGTCGGTTCCGGCAACAGCGGCAGCGGCCCCGGCGGCGGCGGCGATGACGCAAGCTACCTTGGAGAGCAGCAACCGGCCACCCCCCTGACGCCCGACACCGCCACGGACGTGATCCTCGCCGCGCTCGAGACGGGCCGATCCATGCCGCCGACCACGCGACAGCACATCCGGGCCATGGTGGCCAAGTTCCTGACGGCCAGCGCCGAGGCGGCCACGCCGCCGCCGCGACCGCCATCCACCCCCTCGTCCGACAGCGACGGCAACAGCGGCCCCTCGAACAACGGAGAGATCCGCGAGCCCGTCCTTCGGCTCCTCCTAGGCCGTCTCCGGAGCCACGTTTTCGGCCGGCTGGCGGCGGGGTCCACGACGGAGATGGCGCGGGCGAGCAGCACGGCAGGGGAACGCCTCGCAGGGTTGGGGCTGGCGGAGTTTGTGGACCGGGCGAAGGATATGGTGGACGTTATGGGCAAGGTGTCGGCCGTGGATCGCGATGCGCATGGGGTTTGGTGGGATAGAGTGGCAGAAGAGGTGGAGAGAGAGGCTGCCGACAGGCAGCAGGGTTCAGCCAAGGTTCAGGGTCAGGTTCAGAGTCAGGCGCAGGCGTAGGCATTTGGCATCGGTAGGTGTGGGCTATCGGTTGGAAAGTTATGGTTTCGGGGATCAGATACCATTCATTGGCGCTTAGGTTCGCCTGGAAAGGCGGTTGGAGGGATGTTTGGGACCGGGCGGTTGGGTGGGGTTGGGTGGGAGATGGGGTTGCATCGGTATTGCTCATGGTATGGTATGCTCAGGTATGGCATGGTCATGGAGATTCGGGTGGCTTAAGGGTGACAGGAGGGGTTCGGGGTTTTTTCTTTTCTTCGTCTCCGTCTTCGCATGATTCCCATGGCGTTTAGGGCGCATTGATCCGGAGGATAGAAGGGTTTCTGAGCTTGGAGGTTGGTCCGTTGGTTTTGGGAGTCCTGGACCTGCGGTACGGTACCTACCACCGGGCGTTCGTATGCCAACCCAGACTTGGGCTCCTTGGGCAACAGCGCAGTGATGAGGATGAGTGAGTTGGAGATAGGAACAGCATTTTCTGGAAGGGTTTTATTTGAACGCCCGTCGTTTTTTTTTTCTTTTTGATTGCCTGATGCATCCACCTAGGTACCTAGGTACCTACCCAGCTGGTCGTTGGCCAAGGTTGCGAAAGCCCGAATGGCAGAGTGTACGCTACGCTACGGGTAGCATCGGGTTGCCGTCTGCTGGTGGTAAGACTCTGAAACGGTCGGGACCTGACCCCGTGTCGGTAGCTGTTCGGGCCGTGAAAGAACGATACCGACTCCGTGCCGTGCGTGTAGTATGCCGCCAAGCTGTACCGCAAAACGCTGTTGATTTCACCGGTTGTGTCGATTCCACGGCGACTTCATGGGATCCCAGGATGGGCATGGTTAGTTATTGCCTAATATCCTTTCCAAATGAGTGTGATCTGCACTGTACAGGCCTCTCAGGTACGTTATCCAGGACCCAGCTCTGAAGTTGTATGTCATCGTGAAACCCAACTCGGCCAACGGGACCTACAGCCCCTCTCTCTCTCTCGACCGTTGGCTCGGCTGGCGTCACGGATTGGAAGATTTGGAGGGCCATGGTGGGGTACCTACCCGAATGGAGCAGGTGGGGTGGGGGGGCGGCACGAGCTCAGGCTCTCGGCTTTAAACTGAAGATGGTTGGAGGTAAGGTAGGCGCACCACGGGCAGCGAAAGGTTGTTGCGTCGATTGGGTCATTACGTTGTCATGGCTCCCTCCCGCATGCTCGTGGCCGCGGGGAGACACAGACCCAATCCCCTTCTTCGCTCCATCCACCGTTTCACATCTGGCCGGGCTTCCCTCCGTGCCGAGTCGTTGTCGTTGGTTTCTCTGCCACGTCGTCCATTCTCCCCTTCTTCTTCCTCTTCCATTGCTGCTCCCGTGAGATCCTTCTCGTCGTCGACACCCTCGACAACCACCAAAAAGGGGGCACGATCCTCTCCTCTCCGTACCCCGACCCGCACAACCACCACCCCCACCGCCGCCGCCGCCGCCGCCGGCTCAACCGCTGCACTTCCCGGCCTCGTCCTCCTCCATCCACGCCACTGCTCCCACGCTTCGTTCCGACACAAGCTTGCCAACATGACGGACCGCGATATCCTCCCGGACACCTTCAAGCCGGTCCACTATGACCTCGTCATCAAGGACCTCAACTTCGAGAACTGGTCCTACAAGGGCACCGTCAGGTAGTTGGGTCCAGCGCCGCCCAGGTTTGCAACGGTACGTGCGGCTGACAGGAGCAGAATCGATGGCCAGCTCGTCCGCCCTGCCACCGAGATCGTTATCAACACGCTCGAGCTCACCCTGCACAAGGCGACCCTGACCCTCGGCGACCAGTCCTGGGAGTCGACCGCGTTCGCCGAGGACACCAAGACGCAGCGATCCACCATCACCTTCCCCCAGGAGCTGCCGGCCTCGCCCTCAGCCTCGCTCGCCATCGAGTTCACCGGCCTGCTCAACCACGACATGGCGGGCTTCTACCGCAGCCAATACAAGCCCGCCGCCCCCGCCGCCGCGAGCGTGCCCCGCGACGACGAGTTCCACTACATGCTGAGCACCCAGTTCGAGGCGTGCGACGCCCGCCGCGCGTTCCCCTGCTTTGACGAGCCCAACCTCAAGGCCACCTTCGACTTCGCCATTGAGATCCCCGAGGACCAGGTCGCCCTGTCCAACATGCCCGAGAAGGAGTCGCGTCCCGTCCCCGGCGGCAAGAAGCTCGTCTCGTTCGAGCGCAGCCCCGTCATGAGCACGTACCTTCTCGCCTGGGCCGTGGGCGACTTCGAGTACGTCGAGGCCTTCACCGACCGCCTCTACAACGGCCGCAAGCTGCCCGTCCGCGTCTACACGACCCGCGGCCTCAAGGAGCAGGGCCGCTGGGCCCTCGAGCACGCCCCCAAGATCATCGACTACTTCTCGGAGCAGTTCGAGATCGACTACCCCCTGCCCAAGAGCGACATCTTGGCCGTCCACGAGTTCACCCACGGCGCCATGGAGAACTGGGGTCTCGTCACCTACCGCATGACGGCCATCCTCTTTGACGAGCAGCTGTCCGAGGCCCGCTTCCGCAACCGCATCGCCTACGTCGTCGCCCACGAGCTCGCTCACCAGTGGTTCGGCAACCTGGTCACCATGGACTGGTGGGACGAGCTCTGGCTCAACGAGGGCTTCGCCACCTGGGCCGGCTGGCTCGCCACCGACCACCTGCACCCCGACTGGGAGGTCTGGCCGCAGTTCATCAACGAGGGCATGGACCAGGCGTTCGCCCTGGATGCCGTCCGCTCCTCCCACCCCATCCAGGTCGAGGTCCGCGACGCCCTCGACGTCAACCAGATCTTTGACAAGATCAGCTACCTCAAGGGCTGCTCCATGATCCGCATGCTCGCCTCCAACCTCGGCATCCAGACCTTCCTCAAGGGCATCGCCATCTACCTCAAGCGCCACGCCTACGGAAACGCCAAGACGGAGGCTCTCTGGGCCGCCCTCAGCGAGGCCTCGGGCGTCGACGTGAACGCCATGATGAAGCCCTGGATCGAAAAGGTGGGCTTCCCGGTGCTCACCGTGTCGGAGGCGGCCCAGAAGCCCCAGATCACCGTCCGCCAGTCGCGTTTCCTGTCGACGGGCGACGTCAAGCCCGAGGACGACACCACGACGTGGTGGGTGCCCTTGGCCCTCAAGGGCAAGGTGGGCGCGCAGGACGGCGCGGTCGAGGCCGTGTCCCTGACCACCAAGGAGACCACCATCGACGACGTCAGCAAGGACTTCTACCAGCTCAACGCCGGCGCCACGGGCTTTTACCGCGTCAACTACCCCGAGGAGCGCCTCCGCCTGCTCGGCACCCAGCTGCAGCACCTGACCACCGAGGACAAGATCTTCATCACGGGTTCCGCCGCCGACCTGGCCTTCTCGGGCCACGCCGCCACGGGCGCGCTGCTGTCGTTCGTCCAGGGCCTCAAGAGCGAAACGCACTACCGCGTGCTCAGCCAGGCGCTCGACTCGCTTGCCACGCTCAAGTCGGTGTTTGGAGAAGACGAGCAGATCAAGAAGGGCCTGGAGAAGCTGACCCTCGAGCTGATCGACAAGGCGCTCAAGCTGGTGGGTTGGGAGGCGTCCAAGGGGGAGGATTACAACACGAGCTTGCTGCGGAAGAGGTTGCTGCTCGCGGCCGTGGCGAGCGGGCACGAGGAGTACGTTCATTCGGCATTTTTTTTTTTTTTTTTTAGTTTTATCCATTGGCCTCTGCGGAAGAGAAAAGGCACCGATGCTGACTGATTTGCTCGCGACAGGACCATCGCCGAGGCTCTCTGCCGCTGGAACGCCTACCAAGCCTCTCCCGCGACCTCCCCCATCCCCGCCGACCTGCGCGGCCCGGTCTACCGCGCCGCCATCCTCCGCGACCCCGTCGCCGCCACCAAGGCCCTCAAGCACGAGTGGTTTACCACCCCGGCCATCGACGGCAAGGAAGTCTGCCTCTCCGCCCTGGGCCACGTCTCGGACGAGGCGGTCGTCCGGGATGTGCTCATCCCGTTCCTGTTCAACACGTCCCCGCCCGCGGCGGCGGCGGATAGCGTGCCGGCGGCGGATATGCACATCCTGGCCGGCGTGCTCGCCGCCAACAGGGTGGCGAGGCCGCTGCTGTGGAAGTTCTTGAAGGAGGACTGGGACGCCTTCAACAAGAAGCTGGGCGGCAACCCGATCTTGGTGGACCGCATGGTCCGCGTGAGCCTGCCCAAGTTTGTGGACTACGCGACGCTGGGCGAGATTGAGACCTTCTTTGAGGGGGTCAGCACCAAGGGATTCGATCGGACCTTGGAGCAGGTCAAGGATTCGATTCGCGGGCGCGCCGCGTACAGGGCGAGGGACCAGGAGGGCGTGAGGGGGTGGCTGGTGGCGAACGGGTACGCGTAGGAGGCTGGAAAAAGCCTGTGGACATAATATTCCCATGTCCAAGAATCTGATTGAGACAACTTGTCCAACCCATCCCCATCTCTGCCACAGATGTAAACATGATAGTCGTGCTGCGTAATCAATCCATGACACAACGAGCCGAAGATGTCGACATCGATAGCGACCTTCCTTGAGGTCAAACCCGCGAGCCTGCAAGGAAATTTCCTCGAGCACGCCGATAAGTATCATCTTGCGCCCGTGAGGCTGGTAGACAGTCGTTGATTACCCCTGAGGATGGTGCTGGCACCTAGGAATGCTGGTGGCGGATATCGTTAGATCGTACCCAACCTTGCACGTTGAAGTACGATGCACCGCTCGTACCGGCCATACACGCCCAAGTCCCATTATCAAGTACATCCAGGGAGGATTTCTCTGCGTCCCCAGGTAGACGGGTCGCGTTCTGCCTGTTTACCCTACTATTATGATTATCCCCAAGCCAGTATCAATGAATACGACATGAAGAGCGTGATGATGAATCGCGGAGAAATCAGAAAGGGAGCAAGTCATCATTTTTGAGCCCTTTTCCCACGTCAGCTTGTATGCAACAGACGGGGAATTGGTGTGGTGTGCTGGTTTATGCAACGGCGCCTCGTCCCGGCCATGGCGGCCTCGTGACAACACTTGCTGTTGATGGTGGACGACAAGGAGGGTCTGCCGCCCCCCCTTTCACCGAACCAATGTTAACTCAATGTCTACAGAACGTAACGTACCGAAGCCATCGTACAGCATCGGATACCCCGAAATAACGATAGATGGACGGCAAATTTTGATTTCTGGAGCGAGAGCGTGTAATCTACTGATATCTCGTCGGACTCGCTCAACATCCGGCAGGACCTTCTTTCTCCCTAGCATTCTCCCAGCCCGAACGGAGATCGAATCGCCATGACGCCATTGCTCGCCGCTCCATATCCCCAATGTCGTGCTCTCGTCACGCGCGGCCGACCCTGGGCCGCTGGGTTGGTTGGTTGTGGGCCCCGGGGGAGGAGGGCAGCTCATCTGGGCCCGGCGATAATTATTATTACCAGGTCCTACAGGGCTGACGCTCCCTGGGCCTCGGATCCGAGATTGCTCTGCAAGCTGGGCAAGCCATTGGTCTGCGACGATCCTGGGGAGGTGTGGTGATGCATGCCTCGCAGGCGGGCGGGCATCCGCGGGAAAACGGCAATGCGGAGGTGGAAAGAAGGGATCGGGTTCCGAGCCATGGCGCTCTAATACTCTCTCCAAGGATGGTGGTTTGCCACGGATACGGGGCTGGTGAGCGACATGACTACATAGCTTGCCCATTCACTATCTCGCAGATCGAGAGACGGCTTCGAGACCCGATGGTATTGTTTCCACTTGCAGGCATGCCAAGGACTATTAGCATTTCGAAAGAAAAAAGATATTTACATGATGAAAGCACAAGAGGCTGAGAGAAGGGAAGTCGGGGCATAGTTTATGAGGATCAGGTACAAGGCTTTTTTTCAGATGATAATAATGACGGTAATACAGTCTTCTTTCGCATCCATCTGCGACCTGGGCCAGCCACACATCCAGCATGCTGTCCACCACCATCCACCTCCGCGGGCCATAAGCCACGGGCGACATGCGTTGGCGGACAAGATACAACGGCGACCGCAAAATGCGATGGCTTCTGCATCTCTAGGACCTACCATCGCAGAGCATGGTGCGTCGGTTGCTATTTTCGTCCCGCGCCCCCTCCGAGCTCCCCTCCGTGAACCGTCCGTGACCTGCATGGCGACCCCCAACCACCAACCACCGCTGAATCCCACCTCGCCTCCTCACCCTCACACGCCGTGGTGTCTTCCTTGGACCTTCAACGACGCAGATGGCCCGTCGGTCGGACATGATGTGTGGGATTGAGGGGTGAGGAGGAGGCTACCTACCTACAGGACCATGAACCATGACCCCGCGGCGAATCCCTACCTCCTCCTCCACTCAACATTCAACCTACCTTTCGCTGCATCACCAGCCACATGCACATGTACGCGCACATCCATTGCGCATACACGTACACGCCCGCCAACCCGCCCGCTGCCTCTCACGTCTGGCGGAGCCTTACCCCCGCCACACGACATGACGCGACACGACACAGCACGACATGACACGGCACGACCGTGGTTGTGGTCGTCGTTGCCGTTGTCGTCGTCGTCGTCGTCGTCGTCGTCGTCGTCGCCACTGCCGGGGACACTGCCGTTCCTGGGTACCGAGTGGAGATATGGGAGGGGAGGGGCGGGTTCCAGGAACGTAGCTAGTTAGTAACCGTGGGTAGGTAACGGTAGCTAAGCCAGGTACGTAAGAACCAGGTAGCGAGGCGAGGGGAGGGAGGACCATGAGCGCGTCATAAGCCGGCTAGGGGTGGAACAGAAAAACGAAAAGCCCGCCCGAGGGCCTACGGAGAGGACGAAGCGAGAGGCCCCTCTACTGTTACTATACACATAGGGCTAGGTCCCCGATGGAAAGAAAAAAAACCAGGTCACGTAGCAGGGTGAAGTTTTCCTGGGGGCTTTCTTTTCTGGGGTTTACGTGGCGTTGGAGAGGGGCTGGGCGCGGGGGAGAGAGGGCTACGACGTCATGATGTCGTAAGTGTAAAGGGATGATGGGATAACCCCCTCCCGGATCTGGGTCTATCTGCTGTTCTGTGGGAACCGTGGAGGCTTCTCTGGGACAGAGGGTGGTACGGAAGGGGTAGTAAGACGGGAGGTAGGGTGGTGATGAATGTACGGATTGGGAAAGCATGTCATCTCCTCAGAGAAGGCAAAGAGAGAGGGAAGCTGTTTGCGCTGTGCAAGAAAGCCCGATCCGTCCAGGTGACGACGACGTAGCAGGGGAGGGGGAGGGGAGGGGGAGGTGGGGGAAGGGGAAGAGGTCGGGGTCTCTGGTTTGTGGGAAGGTCACAGAGGGTGTCCGGGGAGGATTCGTCCGAAAGCGCCGGTGGGGGAGTAAGCTGCAAGGCCGTACGGCCTCAGCTAGGTAGGGGAGGATGGGACGACGTGATGGTCATCCTTCCTGTTGGGAGGTGTGCTTAATGCCTCGGCTTGTCACGGTGGTGTTGGGCGGACGCAGGTGGGCAGTGTAGCGAGGTGAAGATGGCGGGGGCTGACATCCAGAGGGCGTGACAGGAGGCGGAGGAAACCGGACGGAGACTCTGCTTCCACTTCCACGCGCATCCTCCGCCCGAGGGACGTGCTCTCTGACGCAGCTCATGTCCTACACTAGCTGAGGACGGCGTCTGGGCAGGGCCCAAGCTGGATTCATTTCTTTCTTCGTTCCCCTGCTTTGCTTTGCCTGGCCTGGACCGGCCCTTGGTGGACGTTTTTGTGCGTCAGGGCATGCTGGACAGACGCCAGGGCGGACCCGATGACGGCGAATGCTACGTATCCGGCCCACGGGGGAAGCACACAAACAAAAAGTCACATGGACGCACTCAAAAAGCAGAAAGAGGTGACATGCGGGAGGCGCGGGTCGAGAGAGAGAGGATAGCAGATGGGCCCGGTACGCCGCCGCGCAACGTGGCATGGATGGGCTAGGACGCCATCTCCCCGTGGAGACCCCGCGTTGATTATTTTACGTGAATCTGGGGAACATGGCTCGCCGAAGCTTGTCCGTGCTCGCCCGCCGGATTTTCCTTTTCCACCGAAGAGAGAGAGAGAGAAAGAGAGGGAGTGACGAGGCACGCAAGAAGAACTGCCCCGGCAATGGGGGCTCGCAATGGGACTACGGCTGGGGTTCCTTACCACACACACATACACATATACATACACATACACACACACACACACATACTGTGTACACACACACACAGAGAGAGAGAGAGAGCACGCGCAGGGCCGGCCGGCAATCGATCCAAGGGACCAGGGACAAACAAGGGACGTTATAAGCGGGGCCGGGCGAGGCGAGGCCGCGATGCCTAATGGGTCGTCCCGCGACGCGGAGCTCCGAGTTTGATCATGTTTTGGGAATAGCCGGGTTAACGGTATGGACGTTGATGGCCCGGGGGGAAGGGGGGGGGGGGGGAATGCGGAGAGCCCCAGCCCAGAATGACCAGCGCGAACACGGGGCGGGTGCAACGTGCAACGGTCGTTGAACGGTCGTTGGAAGAAGCTTGTTGTTGACGGGGTTTGCTGCACGCGCTTGCTTGCTGCCCGTCATCCTTCTCTATTACGTCCTATGTACCTTGTTTTTTCTTGTTTGTGACGAAAAAAAAAAAAAAAAACCTCTGGTGTCTCCTTTTTTTTTTCTCTTGGCTTCTCATGATGGCCGGCGAGCCGCATGACGGCGAAGGGTATGGCTCGGAGATTAAGTGCATAATTAATTGGGGGAGGATGACCCCCGATAGAGGAACACGCACATACTGCGTACGCTGCTAGCACCAAGGTAGTTAGGTAGTGTAGAGACGAGCGGAGGAAACAAACAAAACAGCAACAAACGACAAACAACAAACGAGCATCGAAACAAGATGACGGCGCAAGTCTCCCTGCGAAGTGAAGCCCAGCCGAGCAAGGGGCGAGGCATAAAGGATGATTTGCCTCGTTTGCTTGGGAGCTGCTTTCTTGAGGATGGCGGCGCTGCTGGCAGGAGATGAGGCCCTCCCAAAACGGGCATCAAGACCGCTGGATCCGCGATTCGCGAACAGGACCCAGGGACCCAGAAAACGGCCGATGATGGGCAGGGCAAAGGCGAACCTGGAACGCGGTGTAACGCTCTCTCGGGGTTGCCAATGCCCCAATGCCCCAATGCCCCAATGCCCCAAGGACGATGGCGAGTGGTTGTACGCAGTATTAGTTACTGTGTTGTAAGTCGTGTCCGACGGCATTGCCAACCCTGGGCAAGCCCCGTCCCGGGAAACGCCCCCAACCCTGGCTCCTTGCCCACTTCCCCGGACGAGAAATGACAGGGGCAACATGTGACGTGCCTGGTTCGGCGGCGGCGCCCATGTCTTCCGGAAGCGAGCAGCGGCCACGGCTAAACCTCGGAAATGTGCCGTGTGCATTGGAGGGCCCGCGTCGGAGCTGAGACGCCGTGTTGCTGACCGAGGCTGTAAGGGGGTGGGATGCGAAGCGATGCAGCCGGGGTGGTTTTTTTTTTTTTTTTTTCTTTCCTCTTGGGTTTCTGTTTTGTTGGTACTTTGGTGTTTCTATAGTACTGCGTACGCCGATGGATGGATGAATGGATGCCAGGGAGCCAATTCTGAAAACGAGAGAGATCCATGGTGTGGATTCGATATGTCGTGCATCAACATCAAACAAACCACTACCGAGCTTCACTAACAGTTAGGCTACGTACCACCAACCTGCGTTGATTCCCGTCACCACCTAGCCCGGGGCAGTGTCCCACAAAACAACTTCCTCAGCAGCTTCTCGATGCTCGCTTGTGCGCTTTGTTTATGCTTCCTGATGCATACGCTTGTCTCGGTGCGGTTTGGCGTTGCGGCCTCTCTTGGCCCAGCCAATTACCGAGCCGGGGCGATGTTTTTTTTTTTTTTTCCTTGTCTCCAGGTTTTTTTTTTTTTTTTGGTCTGTTTGCCATGCCAATGGCACAAGGTGTCAGCGCGCTGAAGACAGATCGGACTCGGGAAGGCGCCCGAGGCTTGGAATGGCGGGCCGGGAGGCGGCAGGCGGGAGCCACTTTCTCCAGGAGATGCGGAGCTGCCGTTCCGACAGCCGACCCACCGCCGGGGTCCGGGGACCAATGGCGGGGCGCCGACGTCTGGCGCATCAAATTGCAAACCGGATGCGCGCGTGGTTTCCGGCCCAGGAAACGTTGTTTGGCATTTTCTTGGGTCTTTTTTGTTGTCCCAACAAGAAACAAAAATACACCCTACGGGACACAGACAAACTCAATATCAACCCCCCCCCAAAACACTTACATGATGGCATCATCTTGTGGGGCACAGGACAAGACACAGCTTCTTAGCATCAGAGTAACTCTGAGTGCTTGTGCTTGGTAACTATCGTTCCTCGTTCTCTGTACGTAGCTACCGAGCTAGCTAGCTATCGTTACTCCAGTCATGACACCAATGTCACTTTCATCCCCCATCCACCCGACCCGACCCTGGCCCCCCACTCCCCCCCGGTCCATGCAACGCCCCGCAAAACTCACCAACTTCCCGACAGGCCGGCGCAACGCCATTCCCCGCTGTCCGGGGTTCCGATTGGCTGCCTGCCTTCCAGCGCGATTCCGCATCTGCAAAGCACGACAGCACAGCGTTTGGCTGGGGTTTTTTTCTCCCACAGGCCCAAAGTCTCCGATGCGATCCGATTGCCATTGCTGGATGCCAGTCACGTATGTAGGGGGTGCGTATGTACATACACATTACACATCCACATAGGCGAGACAGGGGGCTGCACAACCTGGAAGACGAGCAGCTGAGAGGGAGAGATGCGGTGGAGACGCCATGAGGCGAGAAATAAAATTGCCCGAAGACAAGGGGTCCAAGAAACCAGCCTGATGATGAGATGGATGCGGCCGGCGCAAGCGGGAACAGCATGGCGCACACGGCATGCACTGACGAGGATCCCGCGCGGTCCAGCGGCCCTCACGCCCAGCGTCCGACCGGTTTCCCGGATCCCACTCCCTCCCCCCAGTCTGGCCCGGGATATTCTCGGACGGACCACGCGCCACGCGCTGGAGATAGCATGATGAAGTGGACGGGCCAGCATGAAGCTGCCACTCGCGAGATGCACAGATACCGATACGTAGTAGTGTAGCAGATCGGCCCCAGCCAGGAACGCAGTTCGCTTGCTCAGCCAGCGGCCTGGTCCACCCACCCGCCCTGCCGCCATCGCCGCGTTCGCTGCCGAGAGCGCCCCAGTGCCCGTTAGACACCATCGGGGCGGCCTTCTCGCGGAGACTGATGCGCCGAGAGCCTGTCTGCCCCCCCCCCCCCCCCCCCCCCCCCCTTTCCTGCTTCCCCCCCTTCAAACCCCCCACGACCCTCGTCTCGTCTCGGAGAAACTGCGGATGTCGTTGGCGAGCAGGCTTCGCGGTTCCGGCGCAGCAGCGGGCAGCTGTCTCGCATTCTGCCTAAAAGAGCAGAGAGGGTTCCGTAGAGAGGCGGTCTTTATATTGATGCCCTTCGCCGTTTCGAGCGCCTTGGCTGCGCCTATGTCCAATCTTCTGGCTGATGGGCCTTTTGCTGCTGCGTCCTCTGTCGCATGCTTGTGTTGTGCCTGCTGGTGCGCCGAGGGGACATCTCATCGTCGACCGAGCTACATCACACCTTACCCATTGCTGGATCTTCAACCCTCCGACGCACGTAGACATCCAAGAGGAGGACGCCCACCGAGCAGAGAAGGCTGCAACAAGGGGAAGGGGACGCGACGAGACAACACCTGCGACGGACCGGAAAGGGAAACTCGGGGGGGGTCCCTTTGAACTTAGCACCGTCCCCGTTACCACCGTCACTACCATCACCACCACCACCACCCCTACCGCAACCACACATACGCAGTAGCAACACGAGAACGACCGTGAGAACGGCCGCGACGAAAAAGCACCACCAACGACGACGACGACGACGACGACAACAGCAACGAGAGGAAGACGACGACAAAGGATCGCCAAACGACCGAGACGCATCCCCTGGCCAGCCTGCAGCCCGCCCCAACCCGGAAAAAGCGCCTGCGGATCGATCCCATCACGCCGCCCCACAACCCTCTCACCACCTCGATGCGGCACGACCCAGCCGACTCGTCGCCGAGGACTCGATGGTTCGCAGGACAGGACAATGACAAGTTCAGGAAACGGCGGCACCATGACCATGTCAACCAGAGCAGCAACAGCAGCAGCCACGGCGTCGGTGGCAGGTAATGTTGGCGGCGTTGGCGTGGGTGGAGGAGCTGGTGGTGGTGGAGGAGGAGGAGGAGGAGGAACAGCAGCAGCAGCAGCAGCAGCAGCGGGATTGACAGGGACAGGGGTGGTGGAGGACGATGTGGTCATGGGGGGCACCTCGACAACCGCAGCCGCCATCGCCTCTGTCACCTCGCCAACAAGACCGGCGACAAGAGCGATGACGTCGTCGGCAAGAGCAGCAGCGGCAGCGTCGTTAAAACCCAAAGGAAGCACCATCGTCAGCGCGAGCTTGCTGGCGACGGTGGGCCGGGACAGGAGGGTGGAGGGCCTGGGGACCAGCAGCGGCGGGAACAACGGCAGCGGCAGCAGCAGCAGCGCCAGCGCCAGCGCCAGCGCCAGCGTCAGCGTCAGCGCCAGAGCCAACGGCGGGCTGGGGCTCATGGGCATGGGCGACAGGGGTCTCGAGCCACGGGCGCGGTGCAGCCAATGCGGGCGACGGAGGAGCACGGCGTGCCACCATCCGGACCCCCCCCCTACCACTTCTGCTTCGGCATGCTCGCCCGAAAACGCACAAGCCGCCGCCGTGGTTGGTGCAGGTCTCGGGCCAAGACCCCGCAGGCTGTCCAAGCTGAAGCACCGCGCTGCTGCAGCTTTAAGTGCGGCCGGCTCCTCCGCCTCGACCTCAACCGCCGATCCCGATGCGCATCGCCACCACCATTACCACCACCAGCACCACCTGCAGCAGCACCACCTGCAGCACCACCACCACCACCACCACCACCACCACCATAACCACCACAACCACCACCACCTGCAGCACCTGCCGCCCGATGGTGCCTCGGTGCCCTCGGTGGCCTTTTCCATCCCCCCCGCACCGCCTCGCCGCCCATCGTCAACGACGACGACGTCGCCCGCATCCGGCACGCCCAGCGACTCGAGCTCCCCCGACGCCATGGAGCCCCCCGTGCTCTCGTTTTACGGCAAGGAGCCCGTGCCGCTGCCGTCGCGCTTCGCCCACATCAAGCGCAGCCTCGTCGCCGGCCACGAGGCCGAGCTCGAGGCCTCGTGGGCCCGCCTGATCCGCGCCCTGCGCGACGACGTCGACGACATCGCGTCGCGGGGATCCTCGCTGACCCCGAGCATCGACTTTGCCGACATGCACCGCCCCGAGGCCCGCGCGGCCTTCTCGCGCGACCTCAAGCGCTACGGCCTGGGCCTGATCCGCGGCGTCGTGCCCCGCGCCGACGCCCAGGCCGCCATCGACGAGACGGTCCGGTACCTCGAGAGGCAGACCGACTTCAAGCCGCCGTCGCCCCAGGACCCGACCTGCTTCGACTTCTTCTGGACCCCGGCCCAGGTGCGCACCCGCGCCCACCCGCGCGTGCTCGAGGCCCAGCGCTTCGTCATGTCGCTGTGGGACCAAAACGCCGAGGACCGCATGGCCACGCGCTTCCCCGTCGCCTACGCCGACCGCCTGCGCATCCACGGCGCCGACATTGGCAGCGTCGGGCCCGAGTCGTCGTCGGCCAAGGCCAAGGAGGCCCAGACGGGCGACAAGCGGCCCGCCCCCGACGACTCGGACGGCTCCGACGACGACGGCTCCGACGACGACCGCGACGACGACGAGGACCCCAAAAAGGCCGCCGCCGAGCTGCTCGGCGAGTTCACCTCGTCCACCGTCATCGCCCAGGTCGACAACGGCAGCCTTGAGC
The DNA here is from genome assembly GCF_042764415.1 of Remersonia thermophila. Lineage (NCBI taxonomy): Eukaryota > Fungi > Ascomycota > Sordariomycetes > Sordariales > Chaetomiaceae > Remersonia > Remersonia thermophila. The sequence continues at coordinate 165,193 of NC_092217.1, forward strand.
GCTGGGAGCCCGACGGCTACGGCCGCGGCGGCACCTACGAGGCCGTGTTCCGCGGCGAGTGGGAAAAGTACGACCCCTGGGACCCGACCCACCGCATCTCGGCCACCCAGGACCTCTACAACGGCTACGGCGTCTGCAGCATCTTCCGCATGTACCAGGGCATGGTCGCCCTCAGCACCATCGAGCCGGGCCTCATCCGCCTGCTGCCCTCCCCCAAGCTCGCCACCGCCTACTTCCTGCTGCGCCCCTTCTTCTCCCCCAAGACGCGCGCCCCCGAGCGCCGCGAAGGGCCCGAGTGGGACGCCTTCCTCGATCCGAGCAACTGGACCCTCGACCGCGAGCAGTCCACCATCATCCACGGCGCCGTGCCGGGCCACGCCCAGCGCCTCACCGAGCTCTGGCACCCCCACCTGCACCTCCGCCGCACCCTCGTCACCATCCCCACCCTCCAGACGGGCGACTACATCGTCTGGCACCCCGACCTCGCCTACCACATCACCTCCAACCCCAACGTCATGGCCAGCCGCGCCCCGTCCCCGCCGCCCCCGGGCGAGGACGCCGACGACGGCCCCTCGGGCCGCCCCGTCTCCATCCTCGTCTACGTCCCCGCCGCCCCGCTCACCCAAAACAACGCCCTGTACCTCGCGCGGCAGCGCAAGACGTTCCAGCGCGGCCACCCCAGCCCGGACTTTGACTGGACCGGCTCCGGCCTCGGCAGCGAGGCCACCCACGTCCAGCGCCCCACCGAGACGTACATCGCCGAGGTCGGCGGGCCCGCGGCGCTGCAGAGCATGGGCCTGGCCCCCTTCGACGTCGCCCCGACGCCGCCCGGGACCGGCGCGGGGCCGGAAAAGGATGGCGACGTGCCAATGGCCGGCATGACGGAGGGCGCAGCAGCAGCAACAGCAGCCGCGACAGCAGCCGCCGCGGCCCCGGCGCCGTCGTCGTCATCTCCTCCGGCATCCTCATCGCCGATGGCCACGTCGCCGACAACCAACGCGACGCCGACGACGGCAGCCGCGGCGACGGCCGCCGCGGGCTCGGCGGCGGGCCAGGAAGCCGCCGCCTCCATGACCCGCGCCGAGGCCGAGGTCGCCCGCCTCGCCAACATCATCCTCTTCCCGGACCGCTACGACTTTTACATGCCCAAGGCCAAGAACAGGCACGGCTCCGGCCACCACGGCGCCAGCGGGAGCAACGCCGGCGCCGCCGGCACCGGCAGCGGCAGCAGCGCCACCGGCAGCGGCACCGGCACCACCGGCGCGGGGAGCAGCAGCAGCAGCGGCAGCAGCAGCAGCTACAGCAACAAGCGCAGCAAGGTGGACGTGGGCAGGCTGTTGAACCCTGTGCTTGAGGACGAGCCCAGGTTTGCGAGCCCCAAGGGCAAAGAGCCGCTCGTGGGGAGGTAGCATTTTGAACGTTGGTAGGGAGAGGCATGCATATATATATATATATATGTATATATATATATGGTTGGGGAGGCTGGGAGAGAGAGCGCATATTTTTCTTTCTCTCTTCTCTCTCTGTCTGCTTGTGTGTCTCTGTGTGTTTGAGTGTGGTGTTTTTGTATTGAATGGCTTGGATGGATGGATGGATGGATGGGTTGGGTTGAAAGAAGGGACACGAAAGATTCCCACCGGCCGGTGTTGGTGTTGGTGTTGTTGTTGGTGTTTGATTGGAAGGGTTCGTTGTCGGTTTCACGCAAACGTACAGGCTCAAAGGAGAAAGGTCTTATCCATAGAGGAGACGTCGTCGCACCCTCATACCCATTCCCCATACCCCATACCCCATACCCATATCCATACCCTCTTGTTGATTTCTGTTGTTTTTGCTGTTCTTGTTGTTGTTGTTGGATAGTAGTTGTTTGGACAGGAGGGAGAAGGAGAGCGCATAAGGGTAGGAGGGGGATTTCACTTGGGATCTGGAGCGAAGAAAGGGGGGGACAGGGGAATTGGATGGGGTTTCTACCGAATTCTTCTTGTATTCGAGTTCATAGTTTTCCATTTTCCCCTTTCCTGTCTTTTTATTTTTTGTCTCCCTTTTTTTTTTTATCTCTTTTTTTTCATCATTTCTTTCTCAGGCGCGCATACTTTCATATCATCATCATCATCATCCCTTACCCTTCTCACCATGGCTAGGAAAGGGCCGGCCTTGCTTACCGAGGTAGAGAGCCGATATCCAACGGCACACCATCGTTTTGTGTTTTCCTACCACGTCTTCCTTTCCTACGACTGTTATTCTCTCTTGGCTGGCCGCACGTTTGTTCCTTCGGCCGACATGGCGCTACAGGGCATGGGATGATTACAACGCTGCCGCTTTCGCTAGAGCATTGTGCCCTTGGGGGCAAGGGAGGGAGAAGAAGCACGGAACGAATGGAGCCTTGGTATGCCACAAGATGGCTGATCTGCGCAGCAAATTCCTAGCCCCGTGGACTCGTCGATTGCGTTGGCTCATCGTCCTTGCTGGCGGCGGCTTAATCACCTATTACCGTACCTAGTCACAAGCTTCTTTCGTTGGTTCGAACGCTCGGGGTGCCATCTCCGTGACGGGCAACTCAGGCTGAATGGGTTGCGTCAACCGTCACATCTCGGCGGCATCTCTTATAGATTAATATAACCCCATCGGGATAACTAGCGCGGGGATGACACCCGCGCATCGTCCCGCTGAGCTGACACCGCCACCTTCTGCCCCGTCACGCGCGCGAGCTCGGCTGTGATCCAGAGACCCCTGGGACGTCGTAGCGGCGCCGTGACAGCCTGTCTACACGTCCAGACCAGCTGCCTACCTAGGCACAGCTCCCCTAGGCCATCCACGGCGCTATCCGACCGCCCCATCCCGGCTCCTCAGATCCGTCGCATCGACCATCTTGGCTCGGCAACGGGACGGAAAGACGTGTAATTGCTCTTGGCCACCAAGCGCCCACACATCGCTCGGTGCCATATTGCGACTGCTTTGTCTTTACCATGACGGTCCTGTAGGAGGCCCCCAAGGACGAAAGGGAAGGCGAGGGGAGGGGGGGAGTGAGGGGCCACATAGCAGGGCCACGTCCCAGACGGCCGGCCCAATATCATCTCCGCCCAGCCCTTCCATGACATCCATGACGGGACGTCTCCTTCACAAACGCGGGGAAAGCATACACCCACCGGTACTTGACTTCGGTACCTGGGGGAGCCTGGCACGCACTCGTACGCATTCCAGGCCGCCGATCCTCCGCTAGCCCGAGCGAGCTAGCGAGCTCCTTTCCCTTTCGGCACCTAACCCACCAAACCACCCAGAGCTCCCCGGCTCTGCGTGCCGCGTGCGAGCGAGCCAGCCAGCCGGCAACCGAGGACGCCCCGTTTCGTCCCGTCCCGTCCCTACGGTCCCTACGGTCCCTCCTGGAGCGACACCCTCTCTGCTCGCTGTGGCCCCCACACAGCTCTGGCCGCGCGGAGAAGCAGCAGATGGGTGGATGGACCAAGCGTTGCGGGTCCAGGGGACAACAGCATAGCGCAGCAGAGCACGGCATAGCGCAGCGCAGCGTGCGCGGCCGTTGCTGAGGTTCGGCATGGAGAGCCTGGGATGCGCGGTTCCTCGAGGAGTCGGGGAGGGCGGGGAGGAAGCGGAGGTCGTGGCGGCGAAAGGTCGAGGTCGGAGCCGGCGCCGGAGCCAGAGCGAGGGACACGCGAGGTCGGCACGGCTGGTTATGGCGAGGGCGGTGTCCGTTGCGTGGATGGATCCCGCGAGAGGGCGCATGAAGACGGGCGAGGTGTGGTTCGTGGCACAGTTGCATGTGCCGACAGGTATGAATACGAAAGCGGCGAGGGGCGGGGTACGCAACCCGGGCATCCAGGGGAGCGCCAGTGGTGTCGATAACATCAGCCGTGTCAGGTGGTTGCTGGTGGATAGGGCGATCGCGGGGGAGCACGGCCACCAAACGGAGAGAAAGCTTGTTTATGTTGGAATCACGCCGGATCTCGTTCGGGACAGGCAGCATCAGAGGCCGAACGACAGCCTCGCCGTCGGCAAGAGGCCCGAGGTCATCCTATCTGCGCGCCTCTCCGCTGCTACCGGGATACCATCCTCTCTCTCCTGCTCCACAAGGACGTACGACCTCCCTCGCCTGGCTCCTCCTCTCCTTCACCTCCGAGACTGGACGCTCATGGACCCGAGCGTCGCTCACCCATCGAACCGGGGCGCACAACGCTTTCTGATCGACCCTCTGTTGGAGAGGATGGCGAAGGAGGTCGGCTTGGCGCCGGCACGGCTCCGCGAGCCGAACATCATCACGAACCGGAGGATGGATGTGAAGGCCTATCCTCTCAAGGCCGTCTTCTCGCGTGCCACGCTGCACAGCTCGGCCGCGGGTCGCTCGGCGCCCGCTCCTCGTCTGACAACATCAGGCCCGAAACACAAGGGCAAATCACAGGACAAAAAGGACAAGAACGAGACCGCGGCGGTGTCTAGGCCGGCCGGGATGTACTATCGTCCGAGATGGAAAAAGGTGCTCGGCCGGATCCTCCCGAGACAACACGGCTCTTCCCGTCACCAGTCCTCCACCAGCACCCTCCATCCGACTCCCTCGCGACACCGCCCCTCCGTCACAGCCTGTCGTCTACCCGCGCCAGCACCCAGCCTCATCCGGGCCTTGCTACCCTGCCTCATCTCCCACCTCCCTCCCTCTCTCCGCACTCCTCTCTCCGCACACGCCAACCTCACCCACCCCCTAGCGCCCATCCTTCTCCAACCTTCGCCTCTCCTCGACCTCCTTCACCCGTTCCCCGCGCCGTCACCATCCGCGCCTCCCATCTCCACCTACCGTGCTGCCCTGACCAATCTCTTCCTCGCCGCCATGCTCGCCCACGTCCAGCGCACCCTCCTCCCCCGCCGCATCGCCTCGATCCTCCTCCCTCCGGGCGGCACCGCTCCGCTCGAACACATCCGGCTGGCAAGGACAAATCCAGACGTGTTTGTTGCCGAAGCGTTGGGACGGCGCGCAGGCGCGGCGGGGAGATACACGCTGCGCTCGGCGCTGAAGAGGGAGGTCGGCAGGTGGGCTTGGGAGGCGGGGGTGGCGGGGTGGTTGGCTCGTGAGGTGGAAAGGGCCGGGGGGCATCAACAAGCCGCTTCCGGGCCGGAGGGCCCGGAGAGCCCGGAGGAGAGGCGGCTTCGCGCGCGCCGCGAAGCGCGGCAGCGGGCCGTGGCGGTGATGCGGCTTTTGTGGGTGCTGATGGAGGTCGAGCACGCCTTTGCGCTGGGTATGGATGTGGCGGCGTGGGCGGTGGCGGGCTGCAAGCTCTTGGCCGGGTTGCAAGGGGGAGCCGAGGCCGCGGATGCCGGGCGGCGTGCCTTTTGGGCCGCCGTCGGCGCTGCGGGGTGGTTTCGGGTCACGCTCGCGGCGTGGATGCTCGGGGACGCGGTTGGAGGGAGGTTATGGCCGCTGGGGGCGGCGAGCTGGGGGCGGTTGCGGCAGGGTTGTCCGGGCCTCGCAGGTGTTCTCCTGGGGGTGCCGGCGGCGGTGCTGATGGTGCTTCGTTACCGAAGCACATTCTTCATCGCGCTCCAGCTGAGCGGCCTGTTTGTGTTCCTCGCATACATCGGTGTTGGAGCCGTCGGCTTAGCCGTGGATGTCTGGGCAGGTCCCATGAGACGGCGCGGGACAACAAAAGGGAAAAAAAGGTGATGGGCGAAAGTGGTATTAGATGTTTCCATATTAACAACTATGACACTGAATTCGGTGGATATCTCATTGCTTGTACACACCATTCTAGACACCATTCTAATTATTAGGCGGTAGGAAAGAAACAAAACCATGAGAAATAGAAGGGGGGGAATTCCCAAAACCGCCGTGACGCCTCTCTCGCCAGAAAGCACTTTTAACCTGCCCATGATGGCCCCTGATGTAAACACACGAAAACAATTCAAGCCGCCGCACCAACCCTAGAATGAATCACACCGTCTGGGCCAGCCTTCCAAGCATGAACTCGTCCAGATGCTCGAGGCTCGTGTCGATGTCGGACTTGAGCAGCGATTTTCCGGCCGTCATGGGCAGGCGTTCAGGGGCGGGCTGGGTGAGGTAGACCTTGGCCCGGGTCCTGTGCGCCGTGCGGAAGAGCTAGTAGACATGGCTGTTAGCATCGTGAACCGCGCAATGTGCAGCACCTCGTGGTTCTGACACGGGGGGGGGGGGGGGGGGGAATCGATGATGCTCACCCTTAACCTCTTCAGAATCTCCGCCATTTCCTCCAAGATCATCCCATCCACCCCCTCCTTCGCCAGGTCCCTCCGGAACGAATTCCTTCCCACCGCCCTTACCAGCTCCCTCTGCATGGCCGGAACGTTCCGCCCCTGCGTCTCCTCGTCCAGGTACGGCGGCAGGCCGAGAAAGGCGTCCAGAACCTGAAAGAGCAACACCTGGTTCCCGCTCAGCCCGTCAAACTTGACCCACCGAGGCTGCTCTTGACCCTCCTCGATCTTCTCGTACCCGGCTCCCCACCCGTAAAACCCCTGCACGTGAGACAGCCAGGCGCTCCGCGCGATGGAGTTATCGTGGACGCGATCGTAGTAGCTGCTCAGCAGGGGCCGCAGCTGGCGCGTGATTCGCCTCACATGGTGCAGGCAGGCTGCCGCGTCGCCGCGGCAGCGGGCGCGGATGGCGCTGATGATGGCGTGGTAGATGGGCAACGCAAAGGCTTCGACGTCGTAAAAGATGCGGGAGAAGGCTTCCTCGGAGCGGGCGATGACGGGAGACTGGGAGGCCGGGTCGTTGATGCGCAGGGCGTAGCCGCCAAGCGGGGTGAAGTTGAGGACGAGATTGGACATGTTGTTGCCCGAGTCCGAGCAGAGGCCGAAGTGGCGTTGTTGATAAGTCCAGGGGAGGATTAGCTCGCTTGGAAGGGGAACGACACGTTCCAGCTGGGCGACCCGGACGACGGGAATGATGGCCCATCTGAGAGATGGGTTAGCATGAGGAACAGAGGCTTGGGGGGTGTTACACGGGACATACCGGTAGGCATGCCGACACCAGGCGACGCAAGCGTAAAACCCGTTGTACGTATCCCTGGGGAAGACATCCCACTGGCCAGTCTCGGCGGCCTGTAGGAGCTTCTCGACCGCACCCAAGTCAACACGCTCGCTCAGCAGCTGCCGGAAACGGGACCGGAAGGCAGCAATGCGTTCGCGGTTGACCTCGTCGTCAAGCGACGGCTTGGCAACGGCAAGCAGGGGCAGCATCTCCTCGTAGATGTCTCGGTAGGCGCGCAGAGGTGCTGGCCATGTGGTGTGTGCGTGGTTGGACCGTGGCGGCCACTCGCCGGCGCCGTCTTTGCGGATCAGCTCCGCAAGCAGGCCGGCTGTCTCGTGGCACTCTGCCAGATCTTGGATCTCGTGGAGCAGCTGGCGAGAATCGGATTCATCCTCGGTAGCGTCCTGGCTGCGGTGCCCAAGGTTGGAGAGCATCGTGGACCAGTGCCATAACGCCCGAGGGAAGCTCCGCGGCTTGACAGCCGGCAGGTCCCGGCGTTGTTCCCTCAAGGTCCAGACAAAAGTCACGATGGTGCTCAGCACCGAGAGAACAATGAGCCCGACGAGGTTAGCCATGGTCGTGGTAGGAAGGGAGAAGTACAGAAACCGATGATCCTGGAAGAGACAACAAAGGCAGATCCCGGGGCCGTGGTCCTGGGGAGGGCGATATTACATACTCCGAGGACACGGAAAAGAAACAACGGCAAGAGGAAGGCATGGGAACTTCTGACCTTCAGCGCGACAGGCCCGTCGTGTTCAGGTCATGTGGTGGACAGGATCTACGCTCAGGTTGCCCTGCACTTTCGGGGCTGATCGTTTGTTCGCTCGGCCGGCCGGCCCGACGGTGATCCCACTGGCTGTCTTACGGCAAGAAAGCACGAAAGCCACTTGGCTTTCCACTGCGGCGCCTCTGCCAACCGCACACCAACGTCGTTGGGCGGGCCATCAGAGACACGAGACGGCACCAATTAACAAGACGTATGCCGCTAATGCCCAAACCCCAACCTAGAATTCACAAAGATGGTGTCAGATGCACCCCAGCCAGTGGTGGATCAAGACGCCCCGAAGAGCTGGAACCAGAGAAACCCTGGGCAACCAGCCTAGGTTCTTACTGTAGCTGGCTAGCTAAGCCACAAGCGTTCCCCTGCCCTGCGTAAGAGCCGTCGTTGGTGGCGCCGTGTTGTGCTCAGAATCCTGCGTGTGAGATGTGAATACCTCGGTGGCGGCGAGATCGCCGATGCTGCAACCTCCCGCAGCATCGAGCTTCCAGAGCAAGGACGCCTTGGTGCCAGGCACAGGGACAATGGGGACCAAGATTTGATAACAAAGAATCGAGGTCATGTGGGTGGTTCCCTGCGGATAGGGCCGTGAATTCCGTAGCCAGGCACAGGCTCTAGCTATTCAACATTACTCAGGCGTCTTCCCACAGCAACCTCATGGACGTGTACGAGGGTGGAAGGCGAACGGCTAGCACGCCCGACATGGCATTAACCGTCAGCGGACAGAGGGAGGAGGAAATCCAGCCGTGCATCGGGTAGATGAGCCGGTCAGATCTCACTTTGGGAAACCTGCGGGCGTGATGTGGCTGAGCAATCACGGGGCTCCTGATCGGTTCATGAAGCCGACAGATCGAAGACGGAGGAATGTAGATCTGCGCTAGGACTGCTGTTTGGTTTAGCATCGGCGCTAACCAAGCTGCGGCGTTGTTCAACGCCGATCCAGTGAGAGCAGCTCTCCCTGCTTAGATCCCTCGGAAGATCCGATCCGACGGACGGCGCAGCTTGGCGCAGGTGGCTGATTTATCACATCGTCGAGCTGCACAGCTTTTTGACGTGTACGTCAGCCCGCCATGCCTCGGCAGCTCCCTACTTCGTGTAGCGTAGTGCGATCTGCAATTACAGGGCCACTACACTAGCGCCATCGTTGTCCGATCGATGGGGCGGGCGGTCGACATGATCCAATGGCATGGCGGCTGCACCCCCCCACCCCGACTCGGGGATCGTGACGGCTGCATGAGATCCATGTCAACCACCATCTCCGGCAGGGACCTAGCTGCGCATGGCAAGGAGATGAAATGCAAAAAGAAACACTCAAAAAGAATACAAAGTCCCGAAACGGAAAACCTGAATGGACGCCCGCTACCCGCCCCTCCCCAGGCTCGCCTTCTCCTCTCAAGATCGAATCTGATTTGAGAACAGCCGAGGGAGTCGGCGATGCGCCGGGCTACGTACTATACACACGTTTTTCTTGTTTACTACGCCGTACGCAGTATAGCATTCCCTTGCTTGCGCCTCGTTTTCAAAGTGACCAATGACCTACCAACAGGACGGCAGGCAGGGGGTAACCAGGAGGAAGCAAGGGATCGAAGAAGAATAACTACTTCGTAATCCCCCCCGGGGTGCTTGATCTCCATCGACCTTCTACATCACTTGTTTGACCTAACAAACTCGGGGGAAATCAGAGGGACGCAGGCGCACCATGTCCCGCCGGCGGCTGAAACCTTCAGGGACAAGTCGGCGCCGGGTCTGGGCCCAGCGTACTGGGACAGAAAGGGGTCTGCAGACGGAGGGGCATGCTCTTCTTGGTTTGCGCGAGTTTTACTGGACCGTGGCACGCCGGCTCAGGGTTCCGCCGCTTCCCCGTGACAGCTCTGCAGCCCGCTGCGGCGGGCTTGCGGCGTCCGACGGTGAACGGGACTTGGCGATGCCCCAAGATCAGGGGTCGCCGAGTCGGCACAGCTCCCGGGGCAGGTTCCTACATACAGTGTACATCAACAGTCCCGCCTTGGGGCACCGTTGACATCGAGCGCGGTTTGAACGTGGCTGACAAACCAAATCCCCAGTGGTGGATTCTTCCTGTCATTCATGCACGATGTGCATTGGCTCTGCCGCTGTAGCACACGCACTCGAGAGGGTCACACTTCGTGGCGCCATCTTGTGGCAGTTGCGCCGCGCCCGCCTTTTAAATCACGATATACCTCCTGGCGCACCTTGAATAACCGACCCTTTGCTCTTCTCTCCATGTTTTGTATTATATCATCTCTACACCACACAGTGTATATTCAGATACGGGCCTCCTGACTCACCACCATTTGCCGTGTCCTGTTTCTTTGTCGTCGGGCTTCCCCCTGAGAGTGCAGGGATTCGTACCCAGCGCGCTCTGGATCTCGGTGCTCTCTGCCCTTCATACTTTTCGCCCGTTCTTTTTCCTGTCGGGCCGGCTGGCCCAGCCGCCCATAGATTTCCTTCTCCCGTATCATTCATTAATACCCGTACGCAAGCACCTGGACTTGCGGGGCATTGCGCCTTTGCGCTGTTACCTTCTCGAGCCCGCTCAAGACCACAAGATCGCCGCCAGGCACGTCGCCCGCATCTCTACCGGCTCTTCGGGCCCGTCATGTCAGCTTCGGGGGTGTGGGGTCCGGCGCCGCCGGGAGTGGACCTCACCGATAACCAGAACACCGACATCATCGGAGCCGTCGTGGGGATCATGGTCATTGGCATTTCGGCCGTGATATTGAGAATCTTCACCCGGTTGTCGCACAGCGGACCAGGGCTGGCTGAGGATGACTATATGATTGTGGCGGCGGCGGTAAGGATTGTTTCTCACGGTGAAGGCCGGCTCGCTAAGCGGTCATGGCTGACTTACATGTCGCCCAGGTTCTCGGGGTCGGTACGGCGGTCTGCTGCCTCATCAGCCTGCCTTGGGGCGGGGGAAAGCATCTATGGGTGGTCACAGCCGACGAGTTTGACAAGCTGTACCAGACCACGTACGCCTTTGTCATTGTTTACATTGCTTGCATTTCGGCCACCAAGACGTCCATCTTGCTCTTCTACCGCCGCGTGTTTGGGAAGGGCATCATCTGGTATATCGTCTTTACGCTCACCCTTTGTCACTGGGCCGAGGTCACCATTACCTGGCTGTCGGGCTGCCGACCCGTGAGCTACTACTGGAAGCAGTACACGGATCCAGATGCCGTGGGCGCCTGCATCGATGCCCCGCTGTTTTATTTTATCAATGGCATCATTGGGCTGGTCATTGATCTTGCCATTTTGCTGGTGCCCATCCCAACAAGTACGCCAGAAATATCCCTGTGTGCTCTTCTCCCTGGCCCTTGACGAGGGACTAACGAAACAACCCAGTCATCACACTTCAAATGCCCCTGACCAAGAAGGCCTTCATCGGAGGCATCCTCCTCCTCGGCGGATTGTATGTTTTTTTCTCTGCCCTATTCCTGGCCCGTCCCCCTTCAATGCGGTATTAACAAAGCACTCCTCCAGCGTCTGCGTCGCCTCGGCCATCCGAATCGTTATGATGGACCACCTCGTCAAATCCCCGGACTTCACCTGGGCCATGTCCAAGGTTTTTATCTGGTCATGCGTTGAGCCGTTCGTGGGCATTGTCTGCGCCTGCTTGCCCACGTACGCCCCCCTCGTTCGCAGGCTGTGGGGCGCCGCTGCGACACACTCGCGCGGTTCCGGTGGTGGACGCGCCGGTGCTTTGTCTGTCGTCAGCCACATGGGCGTTGGCAGCGGCGGCATTGGCAAGTCTGGAATGGCCCAGTCGGCGGTGTGCGTGGCCGATGTCAAGGCTGGCCACCATCGTCATCCCTGGGGGATTGGCCAGTTCGCCAAGGGAGATACGACGTCCCGTGGCGATGACGAGATTGAGCTCACTGTGGATATTTCGGGGAGGGAGGCGCCTGGCTCAAGAGGTCAGGAGAGTGCGGACAGCGGGGTGACGTGCAAAAACGAGATTCTTGTGACGAAGGACTTTTCTTGGACGAGCACTAGTGTTTAGGGCCGGACGGGGAAACGAGGTTCTTTGATTCAATGTTCTTTTTGCCTCATGTAAGGCAAGGTACTTATATTCTATGTTGTCGTATGAGAAGATAACGGGCTGGAGAGTGGTATGGTGTAAACTTGTCTGGACGTAAGGTACTGTGTATACAGATAAATGGAGAAAAGGTGCCATGATTCTTGCTAGGGGAGCTCTGCTTGTCTACGGTCCTTTGTATCCGAGCCTTGGTAAGTAGAGAGACTCATTCTCTTATGTAATTAGATGAAGCCCGCCGGATGCAAGGGCAAGCAGTAATTAAGGACCAGACTTTTCTTCCCAACAATATCACCGTCGTGCATCTCGATTTGCCCTTTACGCTTCTGCATTCTCTCATTGTTGACACCTTCTACAACAATACGGCTAGGCCAATCGCTTGGTTGTTTAGCTTTCAGGTATTAATGAGCCAATTAAGCCAGGTAAATATGGGTTGTAGACTAGGCTGGGGTAGAAAGAGCCTGCTCGAGATATCCGTTTCTAGACCAGCATGTGCGTACTAACGATCGAGAAAGATTATTTCCGCCGAGTTGGGACAATAAGATTGCCAATCAAACACGAGACACGGGAGCAATGAATGGTGGCTACCAATGTTCAATCCAACCATATTACGGTGCAGATTAATTACCTAGTCACAGGGCATATCCCAAGCCTCCCTTATATCACCACCTCAAACCCTTTCCCATCCTCAAACCACTCCCACGTCTTGGCGGCAATGTTGTTTGGGTTCCGCACTGGATCGTCAGGAAACACCTGCCCTGCAACATTGATAACCCCGATGTGCACGCCCTCGGGCGCGTACGTCAGGTTCAGGCTTTGCACCAGGTTGCGCTGTGCGGCCTTGGTAAGTGACAATTCGAACAGCTGCGGGATCGGGTGGAATGGCAGCGCGGAGCTCGTTACGAGCAGGGCCGGCTTGCAGCCGGCCTCGCCAGACTTGGCTAGGGAGACCAGGTGCGGGATGTAGCGCTGAGCGACGAGGTACAGTGCTGATACGGTGATCTGGATGCAACGTTAACTTGGCTTTATTGACAAGGTGGGCTGTCAGGAGGAGGGTGAAGTATGTACCTTGAGGTCATACTCGATCTCCTTCACATCTTGCTCAAAAAAGGCAGAGGGAATCACCCTCGCCGCGTTAAAGAAGACGGCTTCGGGCTTTCCCAGCTCGAGATCCGCTCTCTCCAGGGTCTTGATCAGGGCCTCAGAATCCGCGATATCAACAGCGTAGGTTCCGACCTTGACTCCAGTCCCGACACTCTTCTCAAGAACTGTCTTCTCGACAGTAAGGGATTCGGCGCGGCGGGCAACCAGGCCAACATTCTTGTAACGCTTGGACGCAAAGAGAGTGGCTACGGAGCGGCTGATGCCCGGGCCGGAGCCGATGATGAGCAGCGTCTTGGAGGTCATGATGGCGGATAGCGGAAAACGCGATAGTTGTGAGATAAGGACCAGTGCAATCCTGCGAGGTTGGGATGTGAGTTGTCAATCGAGAAGGGGAAGAATGATGGCAGTTCAGCCAGAAGCAGCTATAAGGAACAGGGTTCCCAGAGACATGGTCGTCATCTTCACGAAATATTACGAGACAGAAGGGCGACCGGCAGCTGAGAAACGGAGTCGTGTACTTCCTACGTACATTAATTAATTATTATAACTAAGACCATTAGACGCTTGTTCCTTCTTGTGTCCATCTCCGCTGTATTATAGACCGCAAGAACAAGGCGGTTGAGCATTGTATTGTTACTACGATGATGGCGTTTTGTTGTGTCCGGTTGGCTCCGAGATGGCTGCTTTATTCACTGACCTTGTGCAGTTGGTTCCGTCTCGCCGCCGAGCTGCATGGCCGAGTCACGCCGGTTCCATTCAAGCTGGCCACTTCAGCCGGAACGCCAAAGACATGGACTCGTTGCTGGGATGAACGGAATGTGCCGAGGCAATAACACCCGCTGATGGCACCCCGCGAAACGGGTCTGCGTGCGGCGCAGTCCTCGCGCGAAAGTATCACAAAATAAAGATAACATGGAAACAGCGGCATAGGCGTTGTAAATTTGGCCAGTTTGGAAGCTGATTGGCACACTGCGATATCTTGCAGAGTTGACAAGCGTCAAGGCTGAGCCAAGGGAGGGCAACCGTCAAGCGCAGACACGGGTTTCTTCTAATTACTATCCATGGTCCCTGGTGTATCGGCGCGTCTTGATGTAAGGATGTGACCAAGACCAAGACGCATGGCTCAGCGGCTAACTGTCGCATTGTCACACACCAACCTCACACCATCACATTCTCTCACCGCAAGACCATTGTCCTCGGTCCCCCCCTCACCAACGCTTACATCCGCGGGAGGAGGGGGCCCCACCATTGCCATCGCCACCATTGCTCCCAGCACAAGCACCGCAACGTACAACCAGGTAATACCTGTCCACCAAGTCCCCTTCCCTGCAGAAATGCCGACAGAAAAGCACCATGTCAACGCAGGTCCACCAATAACAGCACCGCCAGCGGTCTCAAGCAAGCTGACCAACGCGAAGAACCGTGAGGTTGTGGAAGTAGAGATGTGTGCCGTCGCGACAGCGCGGCAGAGAGGACCTTGCACCCCGCTCCCTATCATGCTGACAACAAGGCCGGCTACAAAGATGGCAAATGCGCGCCCCCCTGCAACAGCTTGGATGCCTGCGCCCGCGAGCAGGAGCAACAACGAAACCCGCTCGAGGCAGAGGTCCCTGGCAAAGGGTGTCAGGTTGGTTATCCTGGCCGAGACGGCCGGGATCAGCAGCATGATCGCGAGCTGCAGCACGCCAAGAGGCGAGAGGAGGTAGGTTGCCTGAGCCAAGGTCCATCCAAAGTAGGTGCTCATATGCTGTGCGAGGATCGACGAGTAGGCGACGAAGAGAACGGGTTGGAGCAGGAAAGCGGGCAAGGTGAGCAAGACGTTGCGGTTATGGAGCAGAGCCAGGGATAATCTAATCTCATGGATCTGCTCAGACAGCTGATGGCTGAACCGTCGGGGTTCGTCCTGCCTTGGAGTCCCTTTGTCCTCCGGTGGAAGAGTCTCAGGAACCAGCGCAATGCTGCCGAATATGAAGGGGCTGATTCCGAGGACTAGGAGCACTGGGAACCACGGCCCAAGGTGTTCCATCAGTAGCCCGGCTGCAACGGGTCCTAGAAGCCCCCCAGACGCGGCGCCTACAGCAAGAAATAGAAAGGAGTTTGCCCTGAGACATGTTAACCGGCCTGCAGTGCAACCGGGGTAGAGCAAACTTCAATGCGCACTTACCGTTCATTTTCGCTGCTGATATCTGATGCTATCGCATGAAGCGTGTTCATGGCAACGGGAAACCCACCGCCTATGAGAAAGAAGAGCGAACCAAACAAGCTGAGGTGGACGTGGGGGCGCTCGCCGATGACCAACATCAGGGGGCCCCAGGAAAAGGCGAAAAATATGCCGGCGTAGGCAAGGAGGAAGCTGGGCTTGCGACCGATACTGCTGGCATCTCAACACTGGCCCAAGGTCTCATCCATGCTCATGAGAATCACTACATACCGATCTGCCAGCGCTCCATAAGGTAGCGTGGCCACGAGACCGACCACACCGCTCAGCGCACTACCCGCACCTCCTAACCAGGCCAGCTTACGTTGAATGACATCCACTTTGCATTGCCGCTCGTCTATCGGCTCTGATGCCGGCTTCTCGTAGTGTAGGTGACAGATGGCGTCTTCTACCAGGCGAAGAAGTGGCATCAAATAAAGCAGACCGCTTGCAGTAACGCCGAACATGATGGCTGACAGCAGAACGATTGTCGTGCGGCTGTTTTGAACCTGCAACCGCCTGGCGAGTCCATCCCGGAGGTACTGGTTCGGTTGGTTCCTGGTGGGAGGAGCGGCGGGCTCAATGTCATCCTCAAACGGATTGAGCAGCGGTGCGTCCTCGTTAGGGTCTAGTTCCGCCATATCGAGTGAGTGAGTGTTCATGGCTACGTGACAGCGTGGAGACGGATGAACGGTCGGAAAAGAATGAATTCTCCCCCCCCCCCCCCCCCCCCCCCCCCCAGGCAGCGTGTTCATGGTGAGTGACGCGTCATAGGTATGCGCAGCCTCGGCTGCACAGCCCAGCCAGCGCCTTATCTGAAGCCAAGGACCGAGATGATAGGGCAGTCCCGTCGCTAACAGATCTACAACCATCAATACTATGGCGGTGATGGGTTACGTCATCCACTGGCGAATGCTTGCCCTGAGGAGTGATCTCTGGCAGGTTCATGTCAATAAACTCTCTTATAGCTCCACAGGCCGGATGTGCCCTGTGAGAAAGCGACTGGTTTGGGTGCAAGAGATATCTGGCAGGGGCTGCATCAGGTGAGTGGTTCCCAGAAGGCAGGGCTGGCCTCTTATATCGCCCTCATGACCCAGGTCGGTTGGATCACGGGTCTGCTTTCGGTGTCACACACCTGACCGAATACGCCCTGGTGATTCATACAGCATTGCCCAGGTCGTGCCTGGATAACGCACCTGGGCAAGATAGAAACACCCTCTAATATAATAAACAACAACTCTCCTCGGTGCAGTCCCCATCTACCAACACATCACTGTCTCAAAACGACAGAAGCTCGAAGGTCCGCTGCTGCCGCATGTTCGCATTATCTATAACCCATAATAGTGCCTAACTTCGGTACGCAATGGAAACAAATAATCAAATTAATCTAACCAACACGAAGCTCAGCTCTCTCGGGGAAAGTGAAGGTGTAGAGATTGCTGAAGAGCATCTGGCCAACGATGGCTGGACCCCCGGCTCTCCTATAAGCTTCTTTGACTGGGGCACCTTCGACGAATTTACCCTCCGTCCCCGCAAGAATATCCGCCGCTCGCGCCTCAACGCATTCCTCTCTCCTCTGCGCTCCGTCAACGCCGGCGCCGGGCCCATCAGTGTCGAAGGCCTCGGTGGCCTCATCGAGTCAGCTCACAACCTCTTCCACTCCGTACGACGCCTTGACTTCATGGAGTCCGAGCGAACAATATGCCTGCCCTCCGAAGGAGCTCCAGAGTCCGCATCACCGCCTCATCCACCTACCCCCGGCGACCTCAAGCGTTATGAAAACGAGCTCTTCGATCTCTCCAAGTACTTTGGGAGCTCATGCATGTACCTCACCGCCGCCACCTGGACCGAAGAGTCCCGCGCCGGCTCGCTGACGCTTTACCGTGTACTGCTTGAAGAGGACTTCGAGACCGGTTTTAGCAAAGCCATCGCCGTACGGCTCGTGGTGGCGATGCTCGACGTGCCCAGCTCTGTCCTCGCACAGATGCGTGCCGATGAGCGCATTCGACAAAAGACGGTTCTCACACGAGTGGAAGCGGATGATAGAACGTTTGACTGGCGTGCGAATGCGGGGAGGGCGCCGAGGTATGCTTGGCTTGCGGACACGGAGGCGGAGGAGAGGACGGCACGTCTAGGGGAAAGTAGGAAGACGCGCAGTCGTAGTCGGGGTCTTTCGCCGGCCTCTGAGATTTGGGGAGGGGGGAGGCAATTAGCGGAAGGGAATGCGGTGAGAGCCACCATACCGCAGTTCATTGCGCTCCTGCATGCACAAAGGTCGCTGCTGGAGTGTGCCAGATCGACCGAGGTCAGAAACGGGTACCTAGGGGATGGAAGGTCCAGGCAGGTTGTGTCCTTGACTAGCTTGCCGCGGTCAAGACCACATATCGGAAATGCCGTGCATGTGGCGGTCCTGGCTCCCGAAGAGGCTCAGTGGGTTGATGAGGAGACTGTTTGGACTGATCGTGCAGGGCTGGCGGAGTTGCGGCAGAGGGCATATTGGGATGTGATCGAGCGAGCTGTTCCGAAGGGCCTCAGCGGGAGAAGTAGAAGCAGGATGGGACGATGGGGAGTCAGGGGAAGCTCCTTTCAAAATTAATCCACGAGACGAAACATCGAACCCAGGCAAACAGCTTTTTACAGCAGCATCTTCAATATATGTGGGACGATGTCATCGATCAGCCCGTTTGGCGGAATTCACATCTTCGGCGCGTAGCGCATCCTTGCTCCCTCCGCAGTAATTAGGCACCTCAGTCATTTTCATCGCTTTCATCTTTCTAGACTACGTATGTCGATTTTTAGTAATTATCAGAAAGGTTGCAACCAAAAGGGATGTCATGAGAACAACAACAACAGACGAGGGTAATATTATTCAACCCAAACCAACTAAAACTCTAACTATCACGCAACATGCCTCTGCACCTACAAATAAGCCACTTCCGTAGAAGCACCCGGCTTTCGCACATACAGGCTCATGGGCTCTTCTTCCTCCTCCGGTTCTCTCGGCAGCTCGGGGATGTCGAACCGGTCGTAGTCTTGGACCATCTTCCTGACCCTGGGCGAGTCTGGGTCCACTTGCATCGAGTTCCCCTCTACATGCCGACTTCTGATCTTGGGTATCTTGACCATGGTCTGCCCTGAGCTGAGCTGCACTGCCTCGTCCACCCATTCCAAGTCCTCATCCTTCTCCGAAATGGTGCGGCAGATGATAGCCGCGGGCTTCGCCAGGTCTGCAACAACCTGCTTGACGGGGTTCCAGTAGCGGTATGACACCACGAGGGTGTTCTCGTCGACCAGCAAGTAGAGGCGGCCGGTGGAATCTACCAGCGTGACGCCAATCTCCCGCAAGAGCTCCTTCTCGTCCTCGTTCCACGCCGTCCTCAACCAAGAATCTGAGGCAGGCATGAAGATCGGCAGCTGCTTGGACGGTTGCCCACCAAGTGCCTGCACCAACTCCCGCAGGCATGCTGCCACGGCAAGCAAGGCCATGGCCCGATTCTGATGAAACCTCGCAACGGTCTCACACAGGCCGCCACTGTAAAAGAACACCACCTTGTTCACGTGGCTCAGGACCTCACCGCCATGCCCTTCGTTGAGATCCAACAACCCAACAAACGCCTGCCACTCATCAGAAGACCCCACCCGCCTCTTGATGTCCTCAAAGCTCTGTCTCATCTCCTCTAGATCCAAAATCGGCACTCCCGAAGCCAGGGACTCGAACCCCGACGAAAAGAAACTGTCCACTGTCGTCTTGCCAACGATGTGAATCGGCTGATAGGCAATCGACGGTATCCAGCTATCGGGCAAGAATTGCACGTCCTTCCAGGTGATCTGTTCGAGCAGGGGATCGGGTTGAACGAGCTCCTGCAAGCTCCGGAACTCATACTCGGGCCGCCCCGCGATAAACGCCTCCCACTCGTCAAGGTTTGCGCCAGGGGCGATGCAACGCACATGCGTCGTGACGCCGTCCAGGGAAGGGATGGCCACAAACATGGAGTTGGGCGCCTTGCAGCGCCAAAGCAGCGTGTGTCGTAGCCTAAGGCGTCGGGTGCGGCGGGTGCGTGTCGATCCGGGCGCCTTTTTGCGGCGCGCAATCCGCTTCTCGGCAGCGTCGATCTGGGCTTCAATGGACTCGATGACCCAGCGTGGATAGAAGGCTTTCCCCGCGCGGTAGGCCTCAAGCGTGCAGTCCGCGACGCACTGCTCACGCAGCCGGCGCTGGTCGGTGTCCATAAACGTGTAGGGTCGCTGGACGGGTTTCAGGAGGATGTAGGGCAGCTTGCTGTAGATGGAGAGAAAGGTGGGGTTGGCGAGGAGGCGGCGGATGTCAGTGAGAGGGAGGTCTGACACGGACTCGTCGTCGTCGAGGTCGATGAGTGAGTGGGTGTGGAAGAAGCCATCTTGATAGCGATCGCCAGGGGCCATTTTGGGAGTCCAGAGACGCCACCACAGGCCAGAGTAGGAAGCCTGGCGATCGTCGAGACGGCCGAGCACCCGCGACGCAAGCTCAAGCAGGTTATTCATGGCCGGTTCCTGTTCGAGGACCGGATGGCCGTCGTGTCTCGGCTACTCTGGAGACAGAGAGGCTGCTGTCACAGCTTGCGCGGGAGCTTTCATCCCAGCGGCGCGGGGAGAACCTCGCGGTGAAGTTGGCAGCGGCTCCCCGCTCAGATGGCCGAGAGTGGCTTATTTTTTTTAAGCTTATTATTTTTTTGGGTACGACGACTGCCTGCGGCTTACCTGCAGGGCCGCGGACCATAATCGGAGGCGGCGGCCAGGCTATGTACACGACCTGGAAGGTGGCCTGAGCTAGGGTGGCCGAGAGACCGACCTGAAAGTCGATTGGCGCTTGGACAGCATGGGGTTGAATCCTTCCAAAGAAGCGGCCGTTCGCCTTGCACTGACCCACCACCCAGGCTGACCTTGGTCGTTTAGGCGTACGGTGTCGTTAATACGAGATGCTCTGTCCATGAGGTGGCTCGAAGTCGCCGTTCACGTTTCAACATGTGGAATGTGTAATAATATCGAAGAGGGAAAGGAAAACGATCAATAGTTACTCAGCAATGAGGCTCAAGCAGGTGGGCCTTCGCCTTATGTACTTCCGGGGACCAGGGTTGCACCACAGTTGTCGTCAACCTTGAGCTCAGGCGGTTCACCCAGGGCGTTAAGGTACTGGAAGTCCAGGATGATTCCTACGCAGTAAGTGTTCCTTTTTTTTTTTTTTTTCTTTTTTTTTTTTTTTTCTGTTGAGGCAAAGAACATCCACGCTTTACAAGGGTTAACCAGCGCATCATCGTCACGCAACTGCGTTGCCAGTCATACCCCCTCGATAGTAGATTGTACTCTCTACCAACATCGACTCGTCCTGACTGACAACACTGGGCTCGGGTAGGATATTATTAATTATTTAAAACGGTTTGGCTGGCAAGGGTGTCCAAAAAGATCCCCTAGCTTAATCGTTGATGTCACGATCTCCATTGCGATGTGGGTGTGGGCTAAATCGTGTCACGGCTACAGGTGCCATGTTGCAATGAATGAAAGATTAACTTGCGTAAAGTTAGGTAAAACACAAAATAAAGCAAAGCAAAAGACGAACGGCTGGTTTTTTTTTTTTTTTTGAAGAAAACATGTTACCGGCAAATTTTGCTAGGGTCGATACCGCTGGAGAAACCAGCTATCTCTGTCCTATATTAGTCTTTCCATCCCTCGCGATGACGAGATTAGAAGGGACGTGCTGGTGATAATCTCTGACTTCATATCCTGAGAGACTGCCCTTCCTCCTTCACACCACAGGGCAGGCCCAGCCAAGTGTTTTTGTTTTTTTTTTTTTATTCATTCTATCCTTAAATATTGGATGTCGGACGTTGTGTGCTCCTCTATCACCGTACCAAGTTGACACCAGTAGCTCCAGTAGCTTCATTTTCCCTCTGACCTCAGACTTCGCCCTGACCCTCACCCATGGATGAGAACGACTAGGACATCACCTTCCTCGAGGACGACCATGAACTCCCATACATCCCTATGCTCCCCGACTAGTGGTACGCTCTGCACGCAACCACCACCAGCGCAACCAGCCAGCCCAGTCCTGCCGATCATGCCGAGCCCGTGCCATTCCCGACTCCTCCGCTCTCAAGGTGTACCGCAACTGACTCGCGACTGAACAACGTAGAGCTCACCTCGTCTGGGTACCATCGGACGAGGACTACTTATAGAATCGAAACAAGCTCCATGACATCATTCCAACCCGAGCCGGCTATCACCCCACCACCTCTGATCCCGTCTGAGGATCCGCTTTACACCGTCGTCTATCCTTCAGCGCCTGCGCCCCTCGAGCTAACACCCTCGGCTGAATTCTTCAAACGCATCAGCTGGCTCCCTGGCGGTCCCCGCGTCGATCTCTGTGCTAGAATCCCGACTGCCATCCCAATCTCCAGCGTCGAGACTACCGTAGATGGCATGGCGCAAACCCTCAGCATCACGACCCCCGCGTTGCCGGCACTCTTAATCACATTCAAGACCGGCTTTTTCATCGTGCTGACGGTGGGGACGGTCGTCTTGGTGGTAACATCGCTCTTCCTCGTTGCCACGGCCGTCTTTGCGGCGGTGTACCCGCCAAAAGTGGTCGATCGAATGGTTCCTCAGGAAGTGGAAAAGGCGATTTTTAGGAGAGTTGGGGCGCAGGTACTGGCGCTGGTCATGGGTGGATGGGGGTGGTATCGGTGGAGTATGTAAGGAGGCCTGGGTGATAGTTTGGAATGCACATGAAGCGTGTGCTCCCTGAGTGGGAGATGGGCGACTGGTTCATTGGCGGGTTGAGCTTCCTGGTTAATGATGGGCTTGGAATAAGGAGTCTGTGGTCGAGGAAACGGGTGCTGGGGAGTGCAGCGGGTATGCGGCAGATACAGTTGGGGGAACTCGATTATAGGGTAGTAAAAGCGCTTGGACACAGCGTAGGAGTAATGAAAGCGAGCGGTAGCATAGGTGACAGGTATTCGTCATGACTAATACGTGTGTGGTTTTGTTTTTGAAACCTTGCTAACTGCCCAATTCATGGTCATGAAATCCAGTCTATGTCTATCGATGGCTTGGTATCTTGGAACGAAAATCAGTCCGAGTCCTCATCATGTCCGGGCCACACAATCTCCCGTCTATATACCGCCCGTATACACCGAAAGAAAATAAACAACCACGCCGCAAATAGCACCGCCGTCATGACGGTGGCGAACCACAGCATCCCCGGATTCCCCAGAGCATATCCCAGCCGCAGCGAAGCGAGCGTGAAGCCAACGTTGGGAAACACAAAACCCCACCAGCTCAAATGAAAGGCTCGGTCCGGCATACCGGCAACCACCGCCACCATTGCCGTCGCAAAGAACCAGAAGCTTAACCCCCACAGAAACACCGCCGTACACAGCGCCAACATCTGCACCCCGGCTGCCAGCGCCTGGATCTCCGCCTCTCCCAACCCAGCCGCGATCGCCCAGACCGATGACGGCAGCCCCTTGGCCCCTGTTGCGGCCTCTACCCCTTCCTTGACTATCACCTGGCCTGCCAAACCCGCCAACACCCTCGGCACCTCCGCCGCCATCGTCACCAAGGCCGAGCACGTAAAGCTCGGCGGCCCAACCGCAATAAACATGCCCGGCCTCTGGGCCGGCAAGCCGAACACCATCAGCCTGCTCAGGTACGTGGAGTACATGAACCCAGAGACGGCCCAGCCCAAACCCTGAGCCGCCAGCCCGGCCGCGAGGACGGCCAGCGCCTGTCGCGGATCCGCCAGCCCCCTCGCGCAAGCCCCCGCCAGGGTCCCCGCCAGCATGATCGGAAAAACGGGCAAGAACCACGCGGGCGTCATGGCATCCACCCGCAGCCTCCGCGCGGGCTTTTTGACCGTGGACAGCAAATGGTACTGCATCACGGAACACGCAAACACGAGGCCCAGGTACACCCAAAACACGGGCTGGAGGAAGTCTTGGGTGAGGGCCGCCGCCATTTCCTCGGACAGGAAGATCCGCGCGTACTCGGCCGCGTTGGACAGCATGGCCGCGATGGACAAAAACAGGGTCGGCACGAACAAGGCCTCCGACGGGCGCGTGAAGGCCCGCCGCAGGGTGCGGCGGTAGAGCAGGAACCGCGTCGTGATGGCCGCCGAGATGATCAGGAAGAAGGCCACGTCGAGCAGGAAGAGGGCCAGGCCGATGTACGACAGGCCGGGGAAACGGTAGGGGATCAAGGCGAGGGTAAGGGCCACGCCCGAGGTGCTCATTCTGCATCGTCGCGTGATCATGGGTCAGTTCCTTTTTGCTCATTTTTCATCAGCTCTTTTTCATTTTTTTCTTTTTCTTTTTCTTTCTTTCTTTCTTTCTTTTTTTTTTTTTTTATTTTGCAAGGCACAGGACCATCTCATGCCACTTCTGCAAAGTGAGCAAGCTGTCCCGGGTGGAAATGAGAAAAGGGGGTCACGAACGTAACTGTGTACCAGGCAAACGTGAAATGCATGAGCCGATCCCTCCAGGGCAAGCTCGGCTGCACCAGCGTCGGCACACGCTCCAGTGTGCACATGTTGTTGGTGGTCCCGTCGTAGGCTCCATCGCCATCGCCATCGCCGTCGCCGTCGCCGTCCGGAGGGGTCGGCGGTAGCGCTGTGGATGCTACCAACGCCGCCGCCGCCGGGTAATCGCCCAACGGCAAGCCCAGCTCGGCGTCGGACTTGCAATGACGTCGACAGGTGCGTTCGCGTCGTGAACGGGGGCCGGCGCTGACGTCTCCGGCGCCTGGCGTGGATGTCGTCATGGCAGGGTGGAGTTTCGTGGCAGAGACGGTGCCGGTGGAAAAGGCCGTCGAGGGGGCGCTCGATGGTAGTGGTGGTGGTTGTGGTGGTGGTGGTGGTGGCGGCGGTGGCGGCGGTGAACGTGAATATGGCTGAGATGGCGGATTCGCGGGGTCATCCCCCTCCTTGCTGTCCATGATGTTGGAGTTTCGAGCGTTTATGGCGGACTATGCTCGGTATCGAACTTCCTTACCCGAAGGGTTGAGGTCGGGAGGCTATGGGATTCGTCTGAGGAGTTCCGTGATATTCCAAACTCAAGCTGCACAAGCAACCGAGCTTGAACCAGAGGGCTGAAGGTACCATGGCAGCTTCTCTCGCTTTCTTCCGCCCCTTGCCCCGGCCCCAACCTAGCAACCAACAGACGCTCCGAGGCGGGGTGGGTCGCGGCGCAGCCGGGGCTCTGCCTGCATGCGGGTCGTTAACAGAACGATCCGGTGAAGAGGGGGCCGGTCCGGAGCATGGCCGGTGGGGTTGGGTGGCGGCGCTACGAGCTCGGTCTCCTGATGGTTCGGACCGGACCAAGTCGTGAGCCAGTTGGGACCGATAGGTTGGTGGCGTGACAAGTCTAACCCTCGTAAAGCTGTTGGCCCAGTGTTCGGAATGGGAATGCGGCTGGTCGGGCTGGGTCGAACTGAAGCCGATGATGGTTCTTTGAGTGTAGAAGGTCTATTAATAGCATGCTTCGTAAAGGATCTACCACCGTTCCAATCCTTCCATCACCATGCCCCTCGGTCGCCTTCAAGCCGTCATTCTCGGTTGGGAATCTTCGCCCCAGCTCATGCATCAACGGTAGCACCATGTTGGGTCCCCCACGGTATTGCTTAAACCTGAGCATGAATGGCAGCACGACTGGAACAGCGCATATCCAGGTGGTTGAAAAACACATAGTGTCACCAGGCATCATTCTCTTCCACAAGCATTGGAACAGCGAGTTGTGAATTTGGTACATTCCATTCAAAACAACCTTCCTCCCAGTTAGCTTGATTGACCAAGCTGATACCATGATACAAAAAAAAAAAAAAAGGAGACGATCCGTGATGGAAAGGTCCAACACCCTCGGGTAATGCACCGCCGTGAGGAAATGTGCATCGGTAGAGCGAGTGCTGGTGCTGTAACCTGGCGCCTCTATTCATGACCATCTTTCCCAACATGTTCGGTTCCCTGTGCCTGTAACCCACAAAAGTGAAAGCAACGCCGCGTGAGAAAGCCACCCAAGGTCCGTGTAGCGGTTTTTGACAAATAAACAAGTTGGTATCATGCGACAGGCCCAGCCTGGTATGTAGCGATGGGAAAGCCGTCGAAGCGTCGGCGATGCGAAATGCGGTTCGATAAAGGTGAAAAAAGTCGGAATAAAGGGAGGCAGCGATTGCGGAGGGCGGCCATTAAGGTAGTGAGAGGCATGTCGTGTTGTCGTAGCAGTGTGTCGTCGGTCGTAAATCACAGACTTTCTGCACCCGGAGGAACACGCCACGTCGGGTTGAAGGCGGCATTGGGCTTGATAAATCATAAGCGAGACCGTCCTGCAAAATCCCGTGGCCCGGAGCGACGCAAAATAACGCCAAAACGCCAGTAGCGCATGCCGAAAGCCGCAGTTGTGTCACCTGCGACAACGTGGTCGCGGGTGACGGGCGGACGGGCGGGCGAGCTGATTGAGTGCGTCTTGATGGGCGCCTCATTGGCCGCATTGGAGGCGGCTCGCATCAGCTCGGCTAGCCCGTGCGTGAGCGCACTTCATGGTCGGCCCGTCATTGCTTGCCCTCCTTGGACATGTCGTTCTCGTTGCGGTGATGATGCCGATGGGATTTGTGGTGGGCGTGTGTATCGATGCGCACGCGCTCGCGCTGGCGCCCCCTTGTCTCCTCCTCGTCCACGATGCTTTCCGAGCTCAGCCGTCGGCGATCCTCCTCGTACCAGGCGCACAGGGGCTTGCCGCCAAACATGAGGTCATCGTCTTCGATGACGGTGGCGACCATCCACAAGCTGCTGGGAAGGTCAAGGTCGTCGACCGAGTCCGAGGGATCTGGGATGTACAGGTTGGGGACCACGAGGTGCGTCCGGGCCCTGTGGTCTGGTGTGGAGCTCTCTGATGCTGTAGACATGGCGGATATGTGTGGATGGTAGGGTTGTAGGGTATGCGCGGGTGTCGGTTCCCGGGTGTCGGTTCTCGGGTGGATGTGGGGAATATAGGTTTGTTGTAGCCGGAGACGTTCAAGCTGGGATGCAACAAAGTTTTGCTGTGTGAGAAGGGAAGACAGGAGAAGAAAGGAAAACCTTCGAGGGCGTCGTTGTCCTGCAGGAGACGAGGGAGAGCTGCCCGGTAAATAGACGAAAGGCAGAAGCAGGGCCTGCACGGTGGCCTTGTCGTGGCGTTGCGGCTCCCGTCACGTTGACCAGTTGACCAGTGACAGCGACACAAGTCAGCAGAGCAGTGCTGCTGCAAGTGATGCAATGAAGAGCCCAACTGGACGATGAGCGAAAACGAACGCAACGCGCAAAGATCGGGCAGGTGTGCGAGGTACGGAAAAGAGAGCTGAAGGTGATCGCCACGGGAGGCTGCCAGGGGCCTGCCTCGTATAAATGTCCCCAATGTTTCCAAGTTTCCGGATCGGAACCCGAAGCGATGCTGATGGAAACTGGTTGGGATCTGGACACATCCAAGGTGGCCACCTCATTCCCGGTCCAAGGCAAGGTGAGCCAGGAGCTCCAGCCGGAAGGCAACCCGTACGTAAGGTACCTAGGTACCGTACGTACATCCATGTGAAATCCGATGAAATGGGACGCATGCGGGGGGGCGTACCCCGCCGAGGGGAACCCTGCAGTGCCGTTTTACCGAGGGACCCCGCCGTTTCAAGTCCCCAGACGGAGTAACCTTAAGGGTCATTTCCACTTGGCCCCGGCTTACGAGTCACCGCCCGGGCGAGTAGGACCACCAAGCGCCTCCGGTGGCAGGATCGACCGATCCAGCCTTGGAGATTCGCACAGCCCAGCCGGCGGCGTCGTGGTTTGGGACTCGGTAGGGCCAAACGATCACCGGCCTGCGCATGTCGGGATGGAGGGCATTGGCGGGCAAGCGATCGCCCTTGAAGAGACTTTTCGTTGGGCACCTTCAGACGAATCCACACCCATTCTTCTTCTGACACCGAAAGTTGCCACTTCTGCGGGTACTTGTACGTGTGTTTGGGGGATGCCTCGACTAAGTGTCGTCTCAATTCCTCGGAACGGCCTCGCCGTGCTTGGCAAACCGCCCCATGCAAACAAGCTCCTGTCTCTCTCTCTCTCTCGCTTTCGCTCTCTCCCTTACGGTGTATACGGTACCAGTTAGGTACCTACCGTACCTAGGCAGCCAGGAGCTGGTTGCGAGGACAGGATGCCACGAGGCCGAGACTCCCGTCCTTACCCCCTCATGTCGGGCTGACCTTCGAGCCACTGCAACGTGTGTGCTGGGGCTCTTCCAATGACAAGCGCGCTCCCCGGACACAAAGAACTGCGTTTTTTTGTTGTCTCGCCTTTCATTGGAGTGTACGCAGTAGGGCTGACAGCCCCCGCGTCTGTCGTGTCTGGTCCGCTCATGGCCCGCTCATGGCCCGCTCATAGCCCAGGCCACATGGCTGTAAGCATGGATCAAGACCCATCCCCGCCTCATTCCCCGCAAAAGTCAACATGCAAGAATGGGAAGCAGCGCAACCCTCTCCGAGAGCCGTTGAGGAACCCTGAATGCCGCCATGCAGTTGGGTCCTCCGAGCCCATGTTTGGACTGACCGGAAGTATAGTCTCCTTTCCACAATGTTAACCCCGGCTGTGAGGTAGTGTCTGGTGCACCAGTTCTCTCTGCCAATCTCTTGCTTTACATGGCTTTCTCAGCGCTGCGGAGAAACAACATGACGTTGCCGCCATCGTGTCACAGACTGGGCTGGCAGATCTGCACTCTTCGCGACCCAAACTGGTCACACGGTCTTCAATTTGCTGTCCTTCCCAATGGGGCGGTTCGACGTCTGACAGGTTGCCCACGAGGATCAGCGCTCATCTGAGAGTGCAACATGGGCTTGGGTCAGGATGCTGCCTTCAGCTCTCCGGTGTAGGTACCTGATCGCTTCATGGGCCATCATTGGGGCATTGAGTTTCCCATTACGACCACAACCATGAAGCACGTACGGTAAGAAACACAGTTGCTTATTGTCCATCCTTGGACACAGCCGGCAACCTCAAAGCCTCCGTTTCCTGCAACGCAATGATCCCACAGGGACAGGACGGGATCGGCAAGCGACGGGCACTATTTTAGCTTGGGGCGAATTACCTGAGCTCGTTCCAAAAATACGCCTGCATAACTGCATAACGTTACCACAGGTGTGTGGAGTGGGAGCAGAACAATGAAAAAGCACGTCCCAGGACAGAGAGAGGCGGAGCTCGGTAATGATGTAATTCAGTCATGAACTCGGCTGGACATCGACACGTACCTACACGTAGGGCATAACCACCAACCAGAACACCCCTTGAAAAGTTGGAACTTTGGGCGAATCCTTGGCTCGGATCGCGCGTCATGACCATTCGCTGTCAAGCTTTCGTCCATTCTGCCTGCGGGGGCCATCTTGCTGCCTTAACGTAGCTGCCAAGGATGACATCACCGATGAAGCTTTCCTTGAAGCCCTCAGATCATCGTGAGATTTTTGCCATGCATCGAACACATGGGGATCAACGGCAAGGAGGCTCATGACGAATCTTGCTACAGCTAGGGAAAACATGGCACTATGCAGACGGAACGAGTGGGAACTAAAGAAAGCATGACAAAACATGCTGTACTTTAGTCGGCATGCACAGCAGGACATTGAAGACGAACCGAGACGTGGACTGAGCTGTATTAAAGTACCCTACGCAGTAGCTTCCCGCGACAACATTCTCTAATAAGCCAGGCCAACACCACAAAAACACGCAGATGATCACAAAACCAGCCCAATCCCAAGAGGGAGGCAGTCCGTCTATATAGTGCAAAAAAGTTATCCCCTACCCAAGCGTTTTTTATTTTCCTTGCCAAAGCCATGCCAGAGCCCTAGATTCGTTGGTTTTAAAAGTCCTTTTCCACCCGCCACGCATCATCGTACACCCTATGGCCGTCCTTGATCAGGTCGCAGTCCCTGTGTCCCCACTTCCGGCGGAAGATCTCGCGGCCCGTCTCCGTGATGAGGTCCAACGCCTCGGCGAGCCCCTGCTGAGGGTAGTAGAACGGTTCGCCCTGCCCGCCGTGCTGGCCCAGCTGCCATGTGTTGCGTCCACGATTGCCGTGTTTGTGATCTGTCGATGATACCCAAGTTAGCGTTCCGTACCTAATCTGCCTGGAAACGACCGGGGGTATGCGTCATCATGTCCTCTCCCCGGTCGGAGCGAGGCGGGTTGAGCTCACGGTACATGTTATCCGACGTAATGCGCAAGGCGTGCCACTTTGCGAGGTTCGGGTCTTCGTCCCTGCGCGCCGCATCGTGGGCATCGCGGCGCTGCTTTCCCTCCGGCGGCGGCGGCGGGTTCGGGTCAACAAATTTTGCCTCCACGCCGTCGACGCGGTAAAACACACGCAGGTCCTCAAACGCCGAAGCCACATCCGTGACGATGCCCACCCTGTCCTCCTCGATCGTCCACCCTTTCATGCGCAGCCGCTCGTACATGTCACAGTCCGTCGCGTAGTAGGGAATCAGCGTGTCCCACCCGCCAATGTCCTCGTACGCCTCGGGGTTGACGAGGGTCAGGTGGTCGTAGGCGAAGAAGCGCATGGCCCACCTCCCGCCCTTGGCGCGCTGGTTGCGAAGGGCTGCGAGGGCGAGTTCGTAGAGCGATTTGTAACCGGGCTGGTTGTAGGGCACCGTGATTCCGCCGCCGCCGTCCTCGTATGAGAGAGCAACCACATCCATGTGGCTCCAGAAGTAGTATGGCCAGTTACGCTCGTAGGTCAGGGAGAGGTAAAAGTTTTGGAGCTGCGCGAAGCTGAGCAGCGTCGGCGTCTGGATGATGTTCACTCCGAGCGCCTTGAGCGACGTGTGGTTCAGGAAGAAGGGGTTTTGCAGGGAGAGCTGCCCGCGCGCATTGGCCTGCTGCACCCCCGTGTTCTCAACAACGTAGATCTGTGAGGCTGGCCACCCAGCGGTGATGTAGCTGACGACGGCCTGCTGCAGCACCGGCCAGGTTCGCGTGAAGCCGATGAGTAGCGGAGGAGCCACAGGGAGGTGGTATTCCTTGTACATGTCCTCGCGCGGTTGGTTCCATTTGGGTATCGGCGGCGGCGGCGATGTCGTGAGCAGAGGGAAGTTCTCGCGGATCGGCGGTGGACGGTAACTCGGCTCGGGCTTGTACTTCTTCACTGGCGCTTGGGGATCCGCCCCCTTAACTTCTTGAACCTTTTGAACGACCAGGTCTTGAATCGTGACGCGGGAGGACGGGAAGGCGATGCCTGCGATAAGGAGGCAAACGATGGTGAGGATGCCCAGGTTCAACAGCACACGCCGGATAGGCATGCTGAGGAGCATCTTGGGCGGCATTGTCGATAACGGGGGGGTTTTTCGGTGAGACCAGCCGCGCAGAAGAGCCCCTTGGTACAATATTGCTAACGGGAGGTCCTTACGGGCACCTTGTAGAACGATACAAGACCCCGGATTTCTTAGTATTGGCAATCCCTTGAGGTGCCGCTCAGCAGCTAGGGGATGAAAGGAGTAGAGGTGCTGAAGATGCGCGAAGTGATAGTCATCGAAAACCGGAGAAACAGTTTACTGGCCCTTCAAGGACAGAAACCACCCGAGGGTGTTTCTCAGGAGGTGGCACGGCGTCCTAGGAACGCCAGTACATCATCCTGCAAGCCACCACCCTGCTACTTGCCCAGCGACAGGACGAAACGCCAGGAGAGCGGCGGGACGAGACGACACCTTATCCCATCGGATATGCCGGATTGGATGCCCATGCTCTTCGTATTCACGAGCTGTAGGCGTGCGTCATCCAAAAGCGCAGGGAAATAAGGGTCTACCCAAGCATTCCTGGAGGCGCAGCCTCGTCACGGCCCTGGCCCTACACGTAGAACCGCTATTGAAGACATCATGTTGTCCCGTTTCTCGCACGATCCTCAGATCGTTGACGGGCACTCCTTGCCATTTCTGGCCTAGTTCAGCAGCCATGAAATCCACCGCACGGAGATATTCACTTCGCGGAGTTTGGCCGTGCATGGAACACGCAGGGACTGAACGCCGGCAGCGTCAGCACAGAGTTGATTCAGACGTGTGTTCACCCCACGGCTTTTCAGGCAGCCACAAAACAGGGTTCGGAGTTTTCGCGTCAAGCGCAACCTCGAACCTGGCCCGCTCATGATCAACAAAGCGCGATGGGAGCAGCTTCGGCATTTTACGTTGGTCTGGGAATTCGGCTCAATATCTCCAACTATACACACGTATCAACAATGGATGCAAATCAGTATGAGTAATTAGGCAGTGAATGGAACGGCGGAAAGGGGCCAAGATGAACGGTGTCGTGCATTCCCCTGTCCCTATGCGCGGGCATGCCGCGTTGAAATAGATCCTCGAGGCGGCTCGTGAAATGGCCATTTCAGTCTACCCTATCATGTCCATTCTGCTATGTCCATTCTACGTTGAGGTCGCCACCAGTCATTGCGACATGACCATGGGCTTTGCAATGCCCGTACCATGCCTAACTAATGTTTCGTGTTGCTTCCACTTTTGTGGCTATGCCACTACGAAGAAACCTGCAGCAACTGTCCCCCGTGCCTTACATTCGGATAGTCCCGAACAACTACCTGAATGACCAAGTACCAAGGGGCAGCTAGCACCAACATATATGGTTTCCAAGGCATCGACCATACTTTAGGAGACCGTAAACACAACACTTCAGTGTGTCTCTACTTTAGATAAACAAAATCATTGTTGACATTTCCATATGTCGTTGACTGTTAGTAGTGGGATAATTTGTTGACTATCAACACTGTTCGTTACCAACCATGCCCTCTCATCAACAGATCAAACGGGTCGCTAAGTCGTGATCACGCCCCTGGCCGTTTTCTTTCCTTGCTCCTAGCTCGATTCAGTGTTATTTGTCACCCGCCAGGCTTCGGTCCTTTGTCTCCTCCTGTTCGTTCTGCACCATTTTCCTCCCAGGACTCTCACTCGTCTTGTCCTGCTTCCCATCATCCCGCGAGCCGTCCTTCTTGCCAATCTTCTCTTGCCGTGACAATTCATCCTCCCTCCTCTTCTTTTCTTTCTTTCGCTCTTCCCTGATCCTTGTCCTTTCATGCTCTTCTTCCTTCGCCCAGTCACGGCGTTGACCATCATCACACGGCCGCCCTATCCCCTGGACGCGATCCTGGAGCGCAACGGCGGGGGTGTGCTCCTTTCCGGCCTCCCCAATCTTGGCACGGACGATGAGGCTGATGACGATGGCGCTACCTACAACACCCGTCAAGACGAAGCGGTACGTGCTGTACCACGGTGGCGTCCAACCCCGAACCGTAGAGCGGTAGTCGAAGGAATAGAGGCCGCAGAAGGCCAGGAACTGGGTTATGAGTGCCCACTCCACGGGCATGAACATGGTCGGCCAGGCGATGACGGGGGAAAGGAAGCCGACCGTGTAGCGCAGGCGAGTGCGGTCATGGGCGGGCTGCTTCTCGCCGAGCTCCAGACCCCAATGCACGGCGCCAAGAAAGGAGATGATGACGGCTCCATACCCGACCTGAATGGGCTCCAGTATGCTCAGCCAGTAGGTGGCTGCGTCGTGATCGAAGAGGATACGGTTCAAGAGAAAGGACCTGGTTGGCAGCTCCGTGTTGAGGTTCCACGAGAGAAACACGGTGGCCATGGACGTGGCCAGGAATGGAAGCGTCCCGGCAAGACCCAGGACATATGCCCGGCGGGGTACCGCGGACAGAGCAAACGTCTCTTTGATCGATTGCTGAAGTTGTGTAAGTGGGGAATCGCTCATACTGGATGGGTTCGTGGTGTTTGTGGTTTTCAGGTTGCCGTACCATATCATTCTTGACCCCGACCAGGATGTCCACGTCATCCGACGGTGCTGCTTGGCTGGGCTCCACGAGCTGTCTCACGCTTGACGTTGTCGTCACCTCTTCGGGACGGCATTCGAGCTTCTTCCGAGCTGCTTGTCTTTCGAAGTCCTTGTCGATCTTACTGGGCTGGAGAGGTGGTCTGGTGGCCAAAGATGCACTGTACGAGAACGGCCCGGCTCGGTCTGGGACACCTGGCCTCCGGACAGACGAGAGTGAAGGAGAAAGGCTGACGAAATGTCTGCGGGCCAAACTTGGCGTCATAGGGGTGTAACCCCTAAACGACTGCGAAGCCCGTCTCGCGAGAAACATTACTAAATATTCGCAAGGGAACAATAGGTTGTTTGAGGCTGCAACCTCTAACTACGGGAGGTGAACTAAATCGTTGGAGAAAACGTCCACGAAATGATGGTTGAGTACATCCCCGATCTCAGGGTACGTTGTCCGAAGAGAAGTATAATTACGGATTCAGATGAACGGCTGAAAGTGTCATGCATGGTGACGTTGGTGGGGTTGGGAGGACCAAGTCAATGGAAGTGGGATGGCAGTTTGGTCAAGAGGTACTGTACAAAAAAAAGAACCCGACTGAGCCCCCCGAGGATGGAACATGCCAGGGAATGATTTCATTGCGGCCCTTTGAACCGACCACATGCTTGTTTTTCCGGCTTCCTTCAACGTGCGCTCCATTATTGTGGTTTCCCCGTGACATTCTGTTTGGGGTTCTATCAATGGTCAATGACGTCATTGTTCAAAGGCTGAGACCTCAAGGCTGTACTGCGTAGCAAGGGACTGCGGTGGAACGCGGCTGAGCCAAAGCATGGCCGCGAGAACATGACATCGGTAGAACCAGTCAAAATGAAGCAGTTCTGTTGACAACGTATGCAGGGCAGTATTCCATTGCACACGCACCCGGATGCCCCGGAGAGCTGCAAGTCGACCTGTTTTGACATATGTGCCTGGGGTTTGATGCTGCTGCTGACCAACCTTGTCGGGCCTCCAAGTTCAACGTGGGGCGCTGAAGCCCAAGCAGGTGGCCCGAGCTCCCAGTTCCCGCCCAGAGCGCCGGAACCCTGATGAACCCTGATCCAACCCTAACCCAACCCTGGTCTCGGCCCCGTCATTGCCAAGGAGCTGCCATCAGGTTCCATCCCGCATCGTCATCATCGGCACCACCAACCGAAACTGCAGGACCTCAACGTCAGAGGGGCAATCCAGCCCGGTATCTTGCCAAACGCTGTTGTTGTGCTATTCTTGCAGCCATCCGGAGAATCACCGTCTTTGGTTCTCTCCTAGGTTTTGCTAGTTTTCATCGCTTCGCAGAGATCTTGCTGACCGAGTTCCTTTGCGATTCGGTGCGCTGTCCCCAGCCCCCCCCCCCTCCTCGTGACCCTGGCTGATGACATAGAATTGGGCAGCTGTCTTGTCGGGTTACGCACATTGCCGGGAGACGTCGATATGAACAAGTCCCAAGCCGCAGCATTCATTTACCCACGACGTTACTAGACACGACCGTCGCAAAGTAATCGCTCGTTTGGACGCTTGCCCATGACCCCGCGCCGAATACCCCCCTAGCCACGAGCTTCGGTCCCCCCTGCCAGGGTTACGGCAGCATACAGTGAAGATGCTGGAAGGATTAGTCGCGGGGCTCCTCAACCGCTTCCTGGGCATGTACGTCAAGAATTTTGACCCAACGCAGCTCAAGGTTGGCATCTGGGGAGGCGACGTCAAGCTGAGCCAGCTCGAGCTGCGTCGGGAGGCTCTCGACCAGCTGAAGCTTCCCATCAATGTCATTGAGGGATACTTGGGCGAGCTTACCCTGAACATCCCCTGGTCCAACCTGCGTGGTGAGCCCGTCAGGGTCACCATCGAAGATGTCTTTCTGCTGGCTTCCCCCAAGGAGGAAGCCGAGTACAACGAGGAGGAAGAGGAAGCCCGCAAGCAAAGGTTGAAGATGGAAAAGCTCGACTCGGCAGAATTGCTCAAGGAGCGAACCCAGGCAGGCCTGAGCCTGGAGGAGCAGAAGCGCAGCCAGAGCTTCACCGAGAGCCTTGTTACCAAGATTGTCGACAATCTCCAGGTCGACATCAAGAACATACATATCCGTTACGAGGACGCCATCTCGGCCCCGGGGCACCCCTTTTCTCTCGGCATCACCCTCGAGAATTTCAGCGCCGTCAGCACCGACAGCGAGTGGAAGCAGACCTACATCCAGGATTCCACCTCCACCACCCACAAGCTCGCCACCCTTGAGTCCCTAGCCGTGTATTGGAACACGGATACGAAGCTCATGGGTCCTGGTCGTGAGGCGCGCACGCCAGATTCCGAGATCATGCCGCAGGACGAGATGCTCGAGAATCTCAGATCATTGATCGCCGGGAACAGAAATGAGGTCGCTGACCACCAGTTCATTCTCAAGCCCGTGTCTGGCCAGGCCAAGATCGAGCTTGACAAGACGGGCAGCCCAACAGCCCCCAAGTTCAAGGCGAACCTGCTTTTTGACGAGATCGGCTTGGTGCTGGATGACCAGCAGTATCGCGACGCCCTCATGATGATTGACCTGTTTCACTACTTCATCCGCCACCAGGAGTACAAGAAGCTTCAGCCCAAGGGCGTCACACCCAAGGAAGACCCGCGCGCATGGTTCAGGTTTGCAGGCGAAGCCGTGCTGAGCAAGATCCACGAGAAGAATCGGCGATGGTCCTGGGAGTACTTCAAGGAGCGCAGGGACGACCGTCGGCGATACATCGAGCTCTTTAAGAAGCGGAAGCAAAGCCTACCTCTGACGGCCGAGGAGGCTGAGGACATGAAGAAGCTCGAGTGGAAGCTCAGCTACGAGGACCTCCGGTTCTGGCGCTCCCTGGCCCGCAACCAGCTCAAGAAGGAGAACGCCGAGGCGCTGAAACAACGACAAGAGCCCCAGCAGCAACAGGGCTGGCTTTCTTGGGTCTGGGGAACGAAGCAGCAACCCCAGGAAGAGAAGCAAGACGACATGGAGTACACGCAGATCACCGAGGAGCAACGCAAGGAGCTCTACGAGGTGATCGACTGGGACGAGAAGGCCGCCCTGGCCGCAGAGATTGACATCCCAAGGGAAACGATCAAGATGCAGATCGAGACATCGCTGAGCACAGGTAGCTTCACGCTCAGGCAGAGCCCTCATGGTGCCACTCAGGACCTGATCAGCGTGCATTTCGACGTGTTCAAAGCCAAAGGGCTCAAGCGACCCGATTCGTTCTTCATGGATCTCAGCCTCGGCGGTCTGCGGGTCAATGACGGCACCACACCCAACAGTCTTTACAAGGAGATTGTGCGCGTCAAGGATGCCCCGACGCAACAGGATCACCCGCGGTTGTCTATCGCAGAGCTGGAGGACGTCAAAGAAGAGGCATTCTTTTCCTTACAGCTGGAGCAGAATCCCCTGGATGGACAAGGCGATGTCGCCGTGACGGCAAAGCTGAAGCCTCTGGAGATTGTCTGGAACCCGAACGTGGTGCTTGGCGTCGTCGACTTCTTCAGGCCTCCCGAACGCCATATGGAATCCATCACCGCGCTCATGGAGACCGCCGGTGCTACCGTCGAGGGCCTCCGCGAGCAGACCAGGGCGGGCCTCCAATTCGCACTCGAAGAACACAAGACGGTGAACGCCAAGCTGGACCTCCAAGCTCCTCTCATCATCGTCCCGGAGAGCGTCACGAGCACGAGATCTCAATGCGTCATTCTAGATGCTGGTCACATCAGCGTCACCAGCGAACTCGTGGACGAGAAGACCACCAAGGAAGTCCAATCAAAACAGTCCCAGGCGTACACCGACGAGGACCTGAAGCGTCTCGAGTCCCTCATGTACGATCGTTTCATCGTCAAGCTCACATCCACTCAAGTCTTGATCGGCCCGTCCGTGGCTGAGACCAAGCGCCAGTTGACGGAGCACGATGAACGGCGCATCTTCCACATTGTTGACAAGATCAACGTCGATTTCGTGGTCGAAATGTCCATCCTCCCCAAAGCTCCCAATCTTACCAAGTTCAAGATCTCTGGTCACATGCCCGTGCTCCAGGTGACCGCATCCGATTCTAAGTACAAGACTTTGATGCGGATCATCGAAGTGGCCATCCCCAAAGTCGGCGGAGAGCAAAGCCAGCCCGTGGAGCCAACGCCTAAGCGACCGCGTCTTGAAAGCAGCGTCTCAACGCGATCCCGGAGGCCAAGTGAACTTCCTAGGGCCACCCAGATCCTCCCATTCGTGGCCCAGCAGCAGGCCATTGTCATCGACGACGACGATGATGACGACGACAGCGAAAAGTTCGAGGACGCCAAGAGCAGTTCGCCCGACGAGCAACTTCGCATCAAACAGCGGCTGTTCGTGTTCCGATTTACGGTGGACAAGCTCAGGGGCTCTTTGTACCGGAGTGATCCGGACAGGAGAAGGCCGGACCAGCTTCTTGTTGAGCTGGTTGCCGAGGACTTTGGCGTCGAGTTCCAGCTTCGGCCGTTCGACATGAGCGCCGAGGTTTCGCTGGGATCCGTCACGGTTGACGACTTTGTCGAGAACCCTCCGGCTGAGTTTAAGTCGATCGTGTCGTCAGGTGACGTGGAAGACCGCCGAGCTTCCAGGGACCTTGTGCACGTCAAATTCTGCCGCGTCAGGAAGGAGTCTCCCGAGTTCATGTCGGTCCATGAGGGCATTGAGACCAGCGTCGACGTCGCTATCTCAACCATCAACTTGGTGGTAACACGCAAGACGCTCCTCACATTGTTGGACTTCATCCTCGTTACTTTTACCAACAATCAGCCTGCTGGGGGAACACCGAAGGTGGCCATGACAGACTCGGACTCGGACTCAGAGTCGTCCTCCGGCGAGGTGCAGCCCCCGCCGCCTCCAGCGCAGACCGAAGCAGGTCTCATCCGAGTGAGGGTGGACCTGAAAAGTATCCGGATGATCCTTAATAACGATGGTATCCGGCTCGCCACCTTGTCATTCAACCATGGCGATGTCTGCGTGTCTATCCGCGGCCCAACAATGCGCGTTTCCACAAAGTTGGGTAACTTGAGCCTGGTGGACGATGTTAACATCGGCGTCCCCAGGGACTCCAGCCTTCGCCAGCTCGTCACCATCCAGGGCGACGAGCTTGCCGATTTCCACTATGAGACATTCGATGCCAGCAAGCCTGAGGGATATCCTGGTTACGACTCGTCCATCTTCCTGCGGGCCGGGTCCGTGAGGGTGAACTTTGTTGAGGAGCCGTTCCGCAAGATTGTTGACTTTCTGGTGAAGTTTGGCAAGATGCAGGCCATCTACAACGCCGCAAGGCAGGCTGCCGCAAATCAGGCAAACCAACTGCAGCAGAGCCAAAGCCGTATCAAGTTTGATATTGTTGTCAAGACACCCATCGTGGTGTTTCCGCGCATCGTGTCCCCCGACACGGCCAAGCGCGACGTCATCACGGCGTATCTCGGTGAAATCTACGCCCAGAACAAGTTCGCGCCGCTCGACGATTCTGAAAACTCCGAGATCGCCATGAAGCTGTCCGCTGGCATCCGCAATATCCGTCTGACGTCTCTGTTCCACTACAGCCAGGACAGGCACGAGGAGCTGGAACTGATCGACCATGTGGACCTCGGCTTCAAGATCACATACGCTGAACACAAGGAAGGCCTGAAACGGCCAGACCTGGAGATTGACGGGAACATGACCGACGTTCACCTCCGCATCACTCCTTACCAGCTCAAATCGCTTCTGGAAATCTCGCGGGCAGTGCCTGCAGCCTTTGCTAGCGATGTTGGTCAGCACACGGCAGCGGCCGAACGGGACGTCGACAACGCGACGCTGCAGCGGGCGAGAACGATGCCCAGCTATAGCGGCGCCAGCAAGGAGCCCGTGGTGGACATGAGCCCAGAGCTGGGAACACACGGGAAGGCTTGGACGAAACTGGACCTTGTTTTCAAGGTGAACGAAATTGGACTGGAGTTGATCAATGCCTCCGAGGATGCTCCTGTCGGTGACCTCGAAGCTGCAGGCCTGACAAAGTTCAGTCTCAACTCGAGCCGCCTCAAAACGCGCATGGACTCCAATGGAAGTGTGGAAGCTGAGTTTGTCGTTCAGACGCTCAACATCTACGACACACGGCACCGTGATACCAATAAGTTCCGGCGCATCATGACGAGCAGCAATACAGGCGTCGATCAGCTGATGGCTAGCGTCACCGTATCAGGCAGGGAGGTCAGGAACGTCATTGCCGTGGTCGCCATCGATAGCCCGCGCTTCATCTTCTCTCTCGATCATATCTTTGCTCTTCAACGGTTCATCACCATTGCAACACAGACTGAGGAGCCGGTCCTGGCTCAGGAGACGGTCCCTAACAGCCCGGAGGACATGAGCGACGCGGATTCCGTCCAAGCGCTGAGCCGTCCTAGCCTCTCGGCAGATAGCAGCAGTCTCTCGGGCCGGCCTGACACCCCCACGGTGTCACAGCCTGAGCCGGCTGGGCCCAAGACGTCCGTGGCCTATCGGGTCAACATTGTTGATGCTCAAGTCATTTTCATCGCCAATCCCTTGATCACCAATTCGGAAGCCATAGTCTTGGGGACAAAGGAGGTCGTCCTGTCGCAGCAGCATGCCATCACGTTCCAGGTTTCTCAATGTGGCATGTTCCTCTGTCGCATGGACAGGTTTGACGATTCCCGGCTTCGAATCATCGACGACTTTTCGCTGCAGGTCGCCATTGATCAATCCCAACCGGCGGCCATGAGGATCCATGCCGATATTGAGCCGCTCATCCTGCGGCTTTCCCTGCGTGACATTCTCCTGGTCATGCAAACCCTCGCAAAGGCTTCGGAGCTTTCCGAGGGTGTCCAGGGTGACGCGGCAAACAATCAGGTTGCGCAGAAACCAAAGGGACCCAGAACCCCAGGCCTCAAGAAGCGACCGGCGAGCAGCAAAACTCATTCGACCTCAGCCGTGAGGACGACACGCACGAAGAGCACGTCCAGTGCCTTGTCGGTCCGCGGCGGGCAGAGCCAACCTCATGACATTATCAAACCACCACCAAGATTGGAGGAGTTGACGGTCGCCATTGCGGGCGTGCGTGTCATCCTTCTGGGTGACACCCACGAACTCCCCATTCTGGACATGAACGTCAACAAGTTCACCGTCGGCGCCGAGAACTGGTCGTCCGCGTTGAAGGCAGAGGCGGCGCTCAAGATGTACGTCAATGTGTACAACTTTGCCAAGTCCGCATGGGAGCCTCTTGTGGAACCTTGGCAAGTCGGCTTTGGTGTCGCACGCGACCAGCGGACGGGAGCGTTGTCGGTGGATGTGGCGTCCCGGTCCACATTCGACGTAACCATCACCACGGCCAGCATCGCTCTGTTCTCCAAGTCGTTTGCGTTCTTTGCCCAGGACCAGGACGTGCTCAGCAAGCCGCGCGGTGTCGAGGCCCCGTACCGCATCCGCAACTACACCGGCTTCGATGTTGTGGTCCGTTCCAAGAGGTACGGCAGCGATGAAGTCACGACCGTTCGTATCGAGGACGGTCAGGAGATCCCATGGAGCTTCGAGGACTGGGAGAGGATGCGAGAAAGCCTGTTGCGTGAGACCGATAGCACCAACAGCGTTGCCGTTTTGCTCGAAGGAAGTGGGTTCGATCCGGTTAAGAACATCCCGCTCTCGAAGGAAGGCGAGGTTCTGTACGCGCTCAAGCCCAAGACAAACGACGTCCTGCACAGGCTGTGCGTGGATATCAAACTCGGCGCCGACAACATCAAGTATGTCACGCTGCGCAGCCCGCTGCTGGTCGAGAACGAGACAGATCTCCCTGTTGAGCTGGGCGTGTACGATGCGCGCGAAGGCCACCTGCTCAAAATCGAGAAGATTGCTCCCGGCGAGGCTCGTCCGGCGCCTGTCGGGGCCGCGTACCTGAAGAGCTTGCTTGTCAGACCCGACCCCGGGTTCGGTTATGGATGGAGCAGCGAGACGCTATGGTGGAGGGACCTGATCGTGCGGCCGACCAAGACGCTGGTGTGCAAGGGGGATCATGGCGAACCGTTCTATTTCCAGATGTCGGCGCGGTGGGATAGGTCCAATCCACTCACTAGGTAAGCCCGCTCTGTCGTTTCGGGCTACATATCGCAACAGAACTGACCAAAACAGGACTTACCCGTGCATGCGGGTGAAGCTGTCGGCACCGATCACGCTCGAAAATCTCCTTCCATACGACTTCAACTACGTCATTTACGACAAGAGGACGGGCAAAGACTGGACCAACTTCCTGCGCAAGGGCGGTGTCAGCCCTGTCCACATCGTGGAGCTGTCGCACCTCCTGCTGCTCAAGGTCACCATGCAGGATTCCCACTTCAAGTCAAGTGAGCCAGCCATCATCAACTCAGGCGCTGCCGATGATTACAAGAAGGACGGACACCTTGTGTGCCGCGATGATGCCGGCATGGCCCTCCACCTTCGCTTGCACTACTTCCGTATTCCCGACAGCGGCGGTGCGTTCAAAGTGACCGTGTACAGCCCGTACGTGATCCTCAACAAGACGGGCCTGGATGTGGCGGTCCGAGCCAGAGGCTTCATGCAGAGATCCAAAGCATCAGGCGAGCAGCTCATCGACGTTGGTGACGGCCACGAGCGCAAGACGCGGCCGCTCATGTTCTCGTTCGGGACCGACGACCACAGGAACCGCGCCACCATAAAGGCGGGCGACTCGGAATGGAGCAAGCCGCAGAGTTTGGACGCCATCGGCAGCACAACCGAGTTGGTGTTGCAGTCCGCAGGCAAGAACGCCGAGATGCACCTAGGCGTCACTGTTGATACGGGTTCGGGGAAGTACAAGATGGTCAAAACGGTGACGCTGGCGCCGCGGTACGTGATCCAGAACAAGCTCGGCCAGGACATCCAGATCCGCGAGCCGAGATCGTCCGACTTTATGGTTCTCAAGAACGGTGCGCTCCAGCCTCTGCATTACCTCCAGAGAGGAGGGACCAAGCAGCTTTGTCTGTGCTTCCCAGGCGTCGGCAACCAGTGGACGGCTCCCTTCAACATTTCGGATTTGGGCGTCACGTATCTCAAGATCGCCCGAGGCCGTGAGCGGCAGCAGCTGATCCGCGTCGAAATCCTCATGGAGGACGCGACCATTTTCCTGAACATCGGCATGGAGCAGCGCAACTGGCCATTCTCGGTGCGCAACGAGAGCGACACGGACTTCACCTTCTATCAGGTCAACCCCAACATGGACGAGGATGGGTCTGAGGACACGTCGGGATGGAAGCTCATCCGCTACCGGCTCCCTCACCGGAGCATCATGCCATACGCCTGGGACTTTCCCGCGGCGAAGAAGAAAGAGCTGTGCATCGTGGCACACAACAAAGAACGGCACGTCAAGCTTGCCGAGATTGGCAATCTCATGCCTATGAAGCTCATTGCCGAAGACGGACAGCAAAAGATCATCGATATCAACGTGACAGCGGACGGTCCCACACAAACGCTTATCTTGTCCAACTTCAAGCCGTCCCGCAGTCTGTACAGGCAGCGCTCCAGTGCCGGATCCGGAGCTAGTCGCGAGGGCTTCGAGGCCAAGGAGCTCGACAGCAACGTAACGTTCAGAGCACAGTTACGCCTGGCAGGCATCGGCGTGTCGCTCATCAACGCGCAAGTGAAGGAGCTGGCGTACCTGACGATGCGGGGCGTGGAGCTCAAGTACACCGATTCGCCGTTGTATCAAACGGTCACCTTTGCGGTCAAGTGGATCCAGATCGATAACCAGCTCTACGGCGGCATTTTCCCGATGATCCTCTACCCCAGCGTAGTCCCCAAGAGGGCCCAAGAGATCGATACGCACCCGTCACTTCATGCCATGTTGACGCGGGTCAAGGACGACTCGTACGGGGTTGAATACATCAAATACGCGACCATCCTGCTGCAGGAGATGACGGTGGACCTCGATGAGGACTTTATCTTCGCGGTGCTTGAGTTCTCCCGGATCCCCGGCGCGTCGTGGTCGACAACCGTGGAGGAAGACCGCCTTTGCGACGACCGCCTCGACATTCCGCAACCCAAGCAACAGCAGGTCGGGAGGGACATCTACTTTGAGGTGCTCAACATCCAACCC
This sequence comes from Remersonia thermophila, assembly GCF_042764415.1. Taxonomy (NCBI): domain Eukaryota; kingdom Fungi; phylum Ascomycota; class Sordariomycetes; order Sordariales; family Chaetomiaceae; genus Remersonia; species Remersonia thermophila. Next base: position 208,299 of record NC_092217.1, read on the forward strand.
ATGCAGCTGGACCTGTCGTTTGTGCGCACGGAGCGTGTCAACGTTGAGGACAAGACGTCGTCGCGCAATCCGGTCATGTTCTTCCTCAACGTCTTGCTCATGGCGGTGGGTAACGTGAACGACGCCCAGCTGCGCTTCAACGCGCTCATGCTCGAGAACGTGCGCGTGTCGATCCCCGTGCTGGCGCAGAGCATCTACAACCACTACTTCCAGGAGGCCATGGGGCAGACCCACAAGATCATTGGTAGCGCCGACTTCTTTGGCAACCCGGTCGGCCTGTTCAACAACATCAGCTCTGGCTTCGTCGATATCTTTTACGAGCCGTATCAGGGGCTGATCATGTCGGACCGGCCTGAGGATTTCGGCATTGGTCTCGCCCGCGGCGCCGGGTCGTTCTTCAAGAAGTCCGTCTACGGCTTTACCGATTCCTTCTCCAAGTTCACCGGCAGCTTCGCCAAGGGCCTTGCGGCTGCCACCATGGACAAGCAGTTCCAGGACCGGCGACGCATCACTCGCGCTCGCAACCGGCCCAAGCACGCACTCTTTGGCGTCACGGCGGGAGCCAACAGCCTCTTCACGTCCGTGGCGTCGGGAGTTGGCGGGCTGGCACGCAAGCCGCTCGAGGGCGCAGAGCAGGAGGGCGCGCTGGGCTTCTTCAAGGGCATTGGAAAGGGCGTGGTCGGCCTGGCGACGAAGCCTGCCATTGGCGTGCTGGACTTTGCATCGAACGTGTCTGAAGGCGTGCGAAACACCACCACGGTCTTTGACGGCGCGGAGCTCGATCGCGTCAGGCTGCCAAGACACATCCCGGCCAGCGGGGTCGTGTCGCCGTACTCGCAGCGCGATGCGCTCGGGCAGAGCTGGCTGAAGCAGGTGGACAACGGCAAGTACTTTGACGAATCGTACATTGCACACATTGAGCTGCGTGGCGAAGATGGAGGCAGCGGCATGGGCATGGTGTTGATGGTGACGTACCAGCACATTCTGCTGGTCAGAACAAGGAGGCTGCAGACCGAGTGGGACGTTCCTCTCAAGGATATTCACACCATTGCCAAGGAGAGAACGGGATTGAGCTTGATCCTGAGAGGAGGGACGAACGGCCCGTTTATACCAATCGCGGATGAAGATCAGAGGACATTTATTTACGGGAGCATCCGAATTGCGGTGGAGGAGTTCAACCGTAGATTTCGGGGATTGCAGTAGGGTGCAACAGACGAACGGGAGGGGGTAATCAGGAAGGCAGAGGAGGATGTGAAGGTTGTTCGAAGGAGTGTACGTTGGTGGAAGTGAGTTGGGACTGGAAGAGAGCGAGAAAGAAAATGAAATGAGTGAAAGACGGGGTGGATAGGGTGGATCATTGTATAGCGAGCGGTGTTTGTGTTCTGAAGCTGTTGCTGTGAAAGTTTCGCTGCTTTTTTATCTTGTCCCCAGGCGGTCTTACGCTCAAGGATGATGATATGCCTTGGCTGATTCGGTGTCTTGTCTCCCTGCACATAGGAAGTGTCTCTCTCATGTCTTGTGTGACCAGCAAATGGCTACCGTTTGTCATCGTGCATGTTGAACGGCGGATGGGAAATGCCAGGCACGCATCTCGAATGAGATCCGGGCCTAGCTATCCGCGGCGTGGCGCAATACAGTTGGCCGCGATCAGCTCTGGTGGCGGTCTCACGGGCTCCCCTCCCCCTGTACGTCTGCGGCGCTGCTGCATGCTGATGGATGCCTTGGAAGTTGTTGTCAAACCCACCTTGACGCCTTTCATGAACCCTTCCCTTAACCGCTCGCTTCTATGTGCTATGTGTCGTTGGTACGTCACCCAAGCGCAATTGTATCCATCATCTAGTACAGATACCTTAGCTATCGTGACGCACCATGGGCATCGGATGGCGCATGAAGCAGGCCAGATGGCAGATCATCGAAACCAAGTGGCGCGTAGAGGAGCGCTACTCTAAAGCCAAACGCACCTCCATGAGGGCCGCAAACAGGATACGCCGAGGAACCCAAAAGACGCTCTTGACAGACCTTCCCGTCGATATCTTGGCCCTCATCTTGGGCCACTTTTGTATCCACTGCCGTGACCGCGACAATTACATCGCCCAGGCCTCCTTCGCCTCCTCCTGGAGCAGCACCCTCCGCGAAACCTGGTACGATGACGACCGCCGCGACCTGCGCAACGCCTGCCTCGCGGGATCCCAGCGCCTCCGCGACGTCGCCCAGCACGTTCTCCACCACGTCTTCCTCCCAGACTACGCCTCCTGCAAGCCCTTCGCCTTCCCGCACCCAGAGCCCCAATGGACCCCGCGCGTAAGCCTCTTCCTGCGCACCCTCTGCGCCCGACCTGACCTTGCCGCCGCGGTGAGACACTTCCACATCGCCTCCGACGGCGACTACGTCCGGCGCGGCACGGACGAGCTCTACATCCTGCCACCGCCGGGGCCCACCCCGATACGCCCGCTCGGGTTCGACGAGGCGGACGCCAAGGTCACCCTCAACCACCGCCTGCCGCCGCGCATGGCATGCGTGGCGCGCATCTTGGGGAGGGCGAGGAACCTGCAGACCGTCAGCATGAGCCACGCCATGTGGACGTGCAAGGACAACATCCGAACGGCCCTGCTCGCGGCCGGGGTGGGGGAGCTGGGGATCCGCAGGCTGGATGTGTGGAATGCGGTCCCGAGGCCCTTGGAGACGGCATATGTGCTGCTGGAGTTCGCGGCGGAGAGCGTCAGGGAGCTGGCGGTGCATGGACGGGATGCGCTGGTCGAGATGGGGAAGTGGAAGCTGGCGGGGCGGTTGGAGGGGTTGTGGAAGCTGACGCTGACAGGGGCGGAGGTGCACGGGGAAGCGGAGTTGGGGATGGTGTTGGAGAACTTGGGGTGTGAAAGGCTGAAGGAGTTGACCTACGAACCTTGTTAGTTCTTTTCCCCTTTTCTTTTCTTTTCTTCTTTTCTTCTTTTCTTCTTTTCTTCTTTTCTTCTTTTCTTCTTTTCTTCTTTTCTTCTTTTCTTCTTTTCTTCTTTTCTTCTCTTCTTCTTTTCTTCTTTTCTTCTTTTCTTCTTTTCTTCTTTTCTTCTTTTCTCCCATGGCCCCATCGGTATTAACTGCAACCTGAATGAATAAGCTGACTGACTGATGCACCTCGATTCCCCTTGGCACCGCCCTCGCGCCCGGAATCAGTGGTTGGTTTGCAACACTACAGCTCCTACCTAAGCCCATACTCTGCGACAGTCCTTCTCAGGAGCCGGCGCACCCTCCGCTCCCTACACCTTGGCTTAAGCACGCATGACCACGTGCCCAACCTCGACGATCCCATGATACCATCCTTAGAATACCTCGACCTCCCCAGCTTCCCCGTGCTGGAGGAGTTGTTCCTCAACGCCCTCTTGTTGTTTTCGCAGGGAGAGGACAGCCAGGACCCCCTTGATCTCAAGATGGACGGGAGGGTGCTGACGCGGCTCCTGCCGCCGTCGATTGCCAGGTTGCGCTTAGCCAATGATACGACCGAGGAGTTGTATATGCACTCGCAGAAACAGATCTTTAGCGCGCTGGAAGTGCTCGCAGAGGCAGTAAGCACAGGAATGTTCCCGAAGCTAAAAAGAGTGTCGTATGAGACATGGGATGATGATGAACAGCAGGATGTGGCAGATCATTTCATTGAGGAGTTTTTGGTGTATGGCATTGAGTTCGAGCGGAGGGATCTGCCCATTTCGCCGAATATGACGATGGGGTATCGATGACGCAAGGGAGGGATGGATCACGTATTGTCATCGTTGTTGATGCTGGAAGCCTAAGGCGATACAGTGGATGAGGTGACGTCTATAGTTGAAGCCTGTCAAGGCTCAACAGCATGCTGGCATCAACTCCTGATCGGTTTTCATGTGCTTCTTCTGATATTATAAGCACGACGAGATGGATGTCATCTCTGCTCAACAACAAACCGTACCAAGGGCACATAACGTGATACATTGAAAAGCCAAGCGAGTCGGCCTAACGATACATTATCCAAACAAGGTAGACCAGATGAGTTGTGTTCGTCATGTGCTAATGGCTCGTTTTACAACAAAAGTCTTCTTTGTCATCCCTGTGGTTAATTGCCGACTTGAGCATTTACTATAGCTATGTTGGAAACCGCGACTGAAGTGAAATCCGGGCATGTATCATTGGTACTGGCGTTCTTGACTCCAAGTTTATTGGCGGATGTTGTCCTAACGCTCGTCATCAACTAGGTAAGTTGATTTATTATCAGAGCACTATGATCGTTGTGTGTGTGGCCACGATATTGGAGAATCTGCCGAGGGCTCCCTGGCTGCCCATCAAGGGATTCCAATGACTCTCTTCTGCCACGATGAAAAGAATCCTGTTCATGAATAGGATGTCCTTTCTGAGTTCCTCAACCATTCCACTTGTGCGGAGGAAGGGGTCTTGCCAAGGATGAACCCCGTTGTTTTCGACGAAAGAACATGGCACCGCCGTTTTGGAGGACTATCGTCCCCACCGAAAGCGTCGCCCCTACGGTTATTGACTGCAACAGACGAGGCAAGCTTCTTCCAAGATCACGAATTCGACACAGTTGGCTAAAGCACCTAGGTACCTTACTGCGTACCTCGCAAGAAATGTACTAGTAGTTGGCATGTGTTTACTGGGAGCGATACAGTGGGCCAGCAAGATACCTAGTTCATCATGGCTTGCAAAAGAAGGGTGATTTGTGCCAAGATGCGTCGAGAGCTGGGCATTTTGGCCAAGATCGCCAAGCCACCTAAGGTTCAGCAAGCTAAGCGCCGAGCGCTGGGCTGGTGTGTGGTTGAAGAAAAGAGGCGCTGAGCTGCCTGGCGCCGTCAACAAACCGACATCAACGTCCTCCATCATCGGGTTATGAAAGGGTCGCATGAACCCGGAGATGTGGTGCGGTGTAGACCTGATGAGCAGACGGCATGTCTGTGGTCCCGATCTTCACATCGTGCAAGGCATGGCATGCGCATGGGCGCCCGCCGAGGGTTTTGTATCCCCCCGAATTCGTCTCATGTCCCCCGTTTCGCCCACAAGCGAGCCGCCGAGATCCCGAGACAAGCTTTCTGCCGGGGTCCAATGGCAACCCCTGGCGACAAGTTCGTCACAGCCATAACAGGGGTTGGTCTCAGACGCCATCAGCCGACTTTTTCTGAAAATGGCTACGAACTTTCCCCTTCTTGGGCATTCTCCGCTCTCGTCACGATCGGGAGCCCCTGTTTCCGCGAAGTGGTGTCTCTGCCGCTGCCGCCGTTCTGTGCTTTGGCTTCTCTTTTTCCCCTCTTTTGTTTTCTTTGGCTCATTTCCCCCATCTCAGTCCACCGCTTTTATTCGCCATCACGGTGATAAACCTTCTCAACGGGATTGCTCGTTGCTGGGCAAGAGAGATAGTGCTGGACACTCGTCGCTGGTCGCTAATATCCCCCACCACCTTCGCTTCTTTTCCTTTGTCGACGCACCCTTTGCTCCGAGATATCCTCTGATACCCGCTGGCCGAGTTCCCCCATTCTCTTCGACCGCCTCGACGAGAACGCACACCTCTTCACACCACCAAGCGGATCAACGCCAAATCTCTCACCTCCGCCACGCTCCGGTCACGCGTAGCACCTTGACCAACAACAACAACAACCGAACCTCTCCCTCATCAACACAACCACCGTCACCATGGGCAACAACCTCTCTCTCGAAGAGCCCTTCGCCGACACGTCGGGAGCCGAGCTCGCCGACTTTGACAAGTTCAACGATATGGTCATGCTCGTCGCCTGGGCCGGCTCGTTGTACGCCATCGGCATGATCTGGTGCACGGTTGGCCTGCTGCGGCGCTGGAACTCGGATCGAGACCTCAACCTCATGTCGGTGTTAGCCGCCATATTGATCTCAACAGGGTGGCCGGTCGTCCTCATCTACTTCGCCATGTCGGGGGGGATGGATAATTAGGCGGTGAAGGGCACCGGGAATTGGCAATGGTGGAAATCGTTATCAAAGTGGCAGGCTCGTGGAGGACCAGATCTCGTAGGATCAAGGAAATGCAAAAGGGCGCTGGATTCATGGGGTCACTGGGGACTCGTCGTTCGAGACGTTGACCTGGAGACAGTCACCAGGGGCCGTCATACCTGACAGGGCTTGGTTCGGAGGGTAGCAGTGTTGGGTCAGAAGAGTGGTTGAGGATAGCGGCGTCGGGAAGGCTTTGGACAACGGGTCATCGGTCTTGGGTTTCATCGGGCAAGCGTCGGCTTCTTTTCACCACATGTAATCGCATAACTACGATTTGGCTTTTCATCTCCTTTTTGCCCTCAAAGTCCCACCTTGTGGCGTTCTCTGCGACGATGGTGATGTGACCAGTGAAGAAGTCCTAGGCGGGCATCATGCACAGCATCCATCCTCATCCCAACACGGCGACGGATAGCGGGCTTGTGCCAGTTTGGTGGAGCGGAAGATTTGGCACGGGGAGGACAAGCCGACACGGCCTACATGGCCGAACAACCTCCTTCATCGATGCGGCATTGAACTTCTATGTCAATGCGGGACGGGCATAAGCGTCTCGCAAGTGGCACTAGGCCGCGAGACTGGCGATCACTTCTGTCATGACGGCTCACGGAATGCCAACGACGAAGGGTTTGATCGGCGTGTCCTCAGCTCAGAGCCGCAACATGCTCTAGAACCGCACCCATCGTCGTTGTCTACGGAAGGGTTGTCGACAGGATCATGATAAATAGCTACCTAGATAGCCAGCTGAGTCTATATCCTCCCATTCAAGCTGGTCAACACCACTACCGCCGCGTCTCTTTCTCTTCTTCGCGTTGATCTCACCACCGGTTCAGCGAACCGTTTTCACTCATACATTTACTTGTTTCCTGCAGCCGAACCGCAGGCCGGTCTTTACCTCTCCGTCACCACGCACGCTCCTTCAAACCCATCACCATCGAAAATGATGTACACCAAGTCCCTCGTCCTGGCCCTCCTCGCCTCGGCGGCCTCGGCTGCCGTCATACCCCGGCAGAATAACAACAACAATAACAACAACAATAATGATAATAATAATAACCAGCCCAACTTTGGTCGCTGCACGCCAACGATTGACTTCCAGCTCGGCCGCGCCGGCCGCAAGGCCGACGAAGGCACCTTCCTACCCACCGACCCGCTGGTGGCGCAGGGCCAGCAGGATGCGCTGAACCCCAACATCATCACGAACCGCGTGTGCGACCAGCTCACCAACGTTTGCGAGGCCAACGACGCAGCCAAGCAGCTCTGCCGGCAGGCCCAGGCTCAGGTGGCGGCGTCGGGGGCCAGGGACGCGAGCGTCGCGGCGGCGTTCAACCGGGCGCTGGGCTTCTGAGAGCAGGGAGGCGGTGATGGGAGGAGGGGAGCAGGGGAGAGGCAGAGACAGCCGGCTGACTCTTTTCGCGGCGTTGATCGCCTTGATCACCTGGGTGGGAGGTTCAGGGAAGTCGGCCCGGTACGTGCCATGTAGGCTAGGTTCAAGGGTTATATGCCCAGGGACGATACACCTGGTCATTCCCCAGGCCCTCGGCCGCGCCTGGAAGATGATTCGTCAGGGGGAGGGATTCCGACACTGCCGTGCCTTGTCTGCCTTTGTTACTAGGCCCCGGTATCGAAGCAGCTATGCAGCGATAAAAATAAAACAGTAAAATGCAATGAGAAAAACAAGAAGATTGTTTGGGTACTTATCCGGCTGTTTGACAAATCGATAATAATCATCATGTCCATCGTGGAAGTTAGGTTGTGAGACGGCAAAAATGTGACGTCACCTTGGCTCAGTGAACAACAGTGAAGCGGAGGTCTCAGTGACTTGGCAGCAGAACCACGGCTCGCGATAAGGAAGGAATGGAGGCACCGAGCCAAAACACTACAAAAGACTAGAGGGCTTATTGTGCCAGCCCGAGCGCGTGCAGCAAGCTTGATACGGATACGTTAAAGGGGGGAGGAGAAAGCACTAAAATGGATTGGACCTTGCAACGGCGGGGTGTCACCGGATGTAGGGGAGTGGGGTGGGAGCAGGAGTATCATCTATGTGAGGAGTGAAATGTCGATGAGGATGAAGTGGTAGGGTGGGGTGGTGAGGATGGGGTGGTGAGGATGAAGTGGTGAGGATGAAGTGGTGAGGATGAAGTGGTGAGGATGAGGTGGTGAGGATAAGGTGGTGAGAGGATGAAATGGTGAGGAAGAAGTGAGGATGATGTGGTGAGGATGTGTCTGTTTGGCGAGTCAGACTTGAACACCGTCACGACGGAGAGGGTGGACATAGAGACGAGGTATTGTGTTAAAGTAGCATTCGTACGTTTTGTTTCCCCTTGCAACCCATCCCTCCTGACGCTATGATAATTAGTTCGCTCATCATTATGTCCAAATCATATCAATGAAACACCCATTACGTGCTGCTCTCCCCATCCGACGGTTTCTCCAAATGGTGGTGCTGGCCCTCAACATCCGCGGTGGCCTTGGCCTCACCGCCGGCAAACGTCGCGTGCGGCACCCAGCGGGCGCTTGTCCTGGGCACCGTCTCGGACAGCATCTGATCGACCTGCTCAAGCGTAAGGCCCTTGGTCTCGGGAACCAGCAGGTAGGCATAAACAAAGCAGCAGCAGCAAAGAGAACCCCAGATGTAGAACACCTTGGGGCCGAGGTTGCCCTTGTCCGCGTCCACCATGTAAGGGGTAATGACAGCGATGATGCAGTTCCCTAGAGCAGATGGTTAGCGCTTCATGTCATGTGCATACGGGTGCGGTGAGGGGAGGGAACGTACAAAGCCAGTTGGAAGCCGTCGACAGGGCCACGCCCTTGGCACGTATCGGCAGGGGGAAGATCTCGCCGATGACCACCCACGCACCGGGGCCCCAGGTGGTGGCGAAGAAGAAGATGTAGATGCAGATGAAGGCGATCATGGCCTTGACGGCGTTGTCGTCGTCCGGCTTGACGGTGCCCACGATGGCGACGATGAACTGGCACACAACCATGCCCAGGGCACCCCAGATGAGCAGCGGGCGGCGGCCAATCTTCTCCATGGTGTAGAAGGAGATCGGGGTGGAGCAGACATTGACGAGGGTCGTGACGAGGGACATGAGGAAGGGGTTCTGGATGGTGCCGAGCTGCTGGAAGAAGGTGGTTCCGAAGTAGAAGACGAAGTTGCAGCCGGTCCTGGAGGGGGGAGCGGTGGTGTCAGTTGGGCTCGTTCGTCATGACAGGCGTTTCGGCGGTTCCCCTGCATGAGGAGAGCGGGGGCTATTTGCTTACCATTGCTGCATCATCTGCATCGATGTGCCCAGGATGGTCCTCCGGAGATAGCTGCTGCCGCTCCACAGCGAGCCCTTGAAGCAGTTGGCCCAGGCCTGGAAGTAATTGCCCTGGGGCACCATGGCCGTCTCGTACTCATGGTTGGCCACGATCTCGGCAAGCTCATCGCGGATGTATTCGGACTCGACGGGCTGGTCACGCAGGCCGGCGAGGGCCTTGACGGCGCGGTCCAGATCGCCCTTCCTGACGTAGTAGCGCGGCGACTCGGGCAGGCAAGCCAGACCGCCGGCGAGGATCAGGGCCCAGGCCATCTGCAGACCGATGGGGATGCGGTACGAGCCGCTGTCGTTGCGGTCCTCGGTGGCGTAGTCGACGGCCGAGGCCAGGAGCAGGCCGATGCAAATGCAGAACTGGTACCCGCTGACGATGGCACCGCGGACCTTGCGAGGAGCGATCTCCGACATGTACAGAATGATGATGGCCGACACGAAGCCCACGCCGAAGCCGGCAACCAAACGGCCCGCGACGATCAGCCCCAGCCCAGCGCTGGCCGTCTGGAGAATGACACCAACAATGAAGACAGCGCAGCCAAGGATGACGGTCGTGCGGCGGCCGAACCAGTCGGCCAGGTCGCCGGCGAAGACAGCGCCAAAGAAGGTACCGGCGGAGAGGATGGACGTGATCAGAGACTTCTTCCACGCGGGAAGGACGGTGGCGTGGGGGCCCTCGATGGTGTGAATGAAGTATTCCATGCCCATCACGCCCGAGATGTAACCAGAGTCGTAGCCGAAGAAGATACCGCCAAAGGCCGCGAAGACGCACATCAGGTAGGCCTTGAGCGTGACGGGGGCCTCGACGCGACTGACGTCGGGCGCTCCCGAGGGGAGGACGCCTCCACCGGCCATTGCTGGTGAATTGTTGACTTGGGAGGGAGAGAGGGAGGGGATGAGGCCGAAGCAAAGGAAGGCAAGGGGGGAGAAGAGGTGATGGAAGGGATGTTGTTGTGATGCTCATGGACAACCGGAGAGCAAGAGGCTCCGTCTTTATACCTCCTCTACCGCCTTCTTGTCCGCTCCCGGTGCTTCGGGTCCCTACCCCATCTCCCCCGGTCCCAAGCATCAACCCATCCCCGGCTTCCCCAGCTGGAGATGGTCAGATCTGGTAGATGGCGCGGGGAGCAAGGGAACCTTCGCCGGGTAGTGCGGCAGTTTGCCGTTTTCCCCCGTTGCACATGACCTATCCGTCCTGCCGGGGAGCTTGCGGGGCAAGCATGGGGGAGGAAGAGCCGTCGCGTGGTCCCCTTCGTGCGTGGAGGGCCGGGGATGCCAGCATGATGGACCCGAGCGCACATGGGCTGAGGATGTTGGGGCGGAGACGTAGTTGGGGAGGAAGCGTGCTGGCCGAGCAAAAAGTCTTTTGTCCCAAGGTGCCTTAGGACGCCCAGTGAGCTGTCCGTGGAGAAGCAAGGGAGTGCTTGCGGAGGGCTGCGAGGGGTTCTCTTGCAGACGCCGGCCACACCCGCTGGGTATGAGAACGGCAAGGTCTTTTCTCCCTCCGCGACGCGGTTGAGTAAGGCCGGAGAGGCACCGGTCGGCGGATGACCACGGCAGCCACGGCGAGGTTTTGCATCATCATTCTGTTTCCCATCCCCTATCTTGCTCGGGTCCAGCGGGTTGGTGCCGGTTCTACACATCGTACAAGTCTTCATCGTGATCAAGATTGACGTGTGCCAAGAAGCTCCTCTTGCTTTTCACTCATCAATGACTTTGACCCGCACCTATACATAGTTCATCCTACGTACCGGCCTGAGACACACACTGCGCAGCACGTGCCCCAGGTGTCAATACGGGCGGCAGTCCGCAAGCGCTGGCACCTCACCTCTCCATCCATCGCGCTCACGGCCTTCACCGGCCGGACGGTCCGTGTTCGGTGGTTTTGTGGATGGGGTGGGCCGCTCCGAGTCAGAACTATCGGCGTCGGGCCCGCCACTGTGGAACTGGTTCGCTTTCAGCCGGTTCAGCCTGAGTATCTACTGTGAGTCGTCTGATGTCGGAAGCTTCCGTGGGAGGGTGGAGAATGCGTACAGCAGAGAATTCTTCTGGCGCCTCGGATGGGGCTTCGGATAGGCTTTGTTGGCGGAGAATGTTTGACATGGGGGCTTGGCCTACGCAGGCGAAAAAGCTTATCTGCTGTACGTACCAGGGGTTGTTGGTGGAGCAGTCAAACATGAACTTCGAGATTAAGTTCATGCTTGTGAAAAACGCGAGGATATTGCGGGTGGCTTTGGCCGGCGATGCAAACATTGTCTGTGGGGGTTTGTTGATGAGAACTGTTCTTGTGACTGGTGATGTCGTTGTAAGGCGTTCAGTGATCATAGTTACAAGCATCAGTCTCACCGTTGTATGTAGTTACCGTTGTACGCCATGACCAGGACTGCAGTTCTCCATGCTCCACTCGTCCCTAGTCCCGTAACTGGCGTGGGATGTTTTTTTGTGATGCGGAGCCGTGGCACAACGGCCCCGGCAGAGACTCCAGATAACTAGAGTATGTAAAAGTGCGTGAGGGAAAAGACATCAATCGCAAGAACAACATCTCGCACCAGACCCTTCCGGAGAGCCAAAGCTTACATGCTCCTCCCCTCCAATGGCCACGCCAATCCCCAAGATGGCTCGCGCAACATCCTCGCCGACATCCTTCTTCGCCCCGCAGAGCGGGCAATGAGGCATCAGCGCTTCCTCCTGTCGCCGTCTCGCTTCCCATTCTCTCTCCCTCCGTCCCTCATCTAAGCTGCCCCGCAGGATCCAGTCAACCCCAGCCATCTCCCTTTGTTGCCCCGGTGTGCGGTATCGGTCCCCGTATCCGGTCTTCCCGCCTTTGATCACCAATAGTGGCTGCGGATACAACTCATCAGCGCGGGGCCGGTGCTCTGGGGCGGCTTCGCTTGTTAGCACCGGTCCGGCGTTTTGACGAGAATAGTTTGAAAGATATCCATGACTCCGACGATTGGTCAGCTGCTGCTGCTCTATGCTGCAGGTTGGCAGCCGGTGATCAGCCGGAACGGAAAGGCATGTGAACGACGAGACGGCGTAGGGATGTGCAGCGGTGGGGATCAAGCTCCTTGTCGGCGGGGTCGCGATCTTCGTAATGCCTCGTTGGTGTCGTTCATGGTCCTGGTCCTGGTCCTGGTCCTGGTCCTGGTCCTGGTCATGGTTGAGTGGATGCCCGCGCGGGGGGTGGTGAGAGGGCGCCTCACCTGACGAGTGATCGCCCCGCGGGGTACTAGGCTGTGCGATGCCCTCTTGTAACAACGTGGGGAGGGCGGAGGAGCTCGCCTTCGCCACCTCTGACGATTGAGGGCTGGTGGATGGGCCGTCTGTCTCTGCATGCGGGCCGGGGGAGGCCGCCAGGCTGGTGACGGATTCCTGGTTGGTGTCTGACTGATTGGCACGCCAGACGTCGGAGGTTGCAGGTGGTAATATTGGAGAGATGTCCCTGGTTGCGTCTTCGGGAAGGATGTCGATTCCGGCTTCAGGGGTTGGGGTTCGAGGAGCTGGGATCAACGATTTCCTCCTGATCATGCGATCCTGTGACGGAGCCTCGCCCACGCTTCTCGAAGGGGACCCGGACGAAAGGCTGTCATCTATACGATGCTGGTTGAAGGCTTGGCTGGCACTCGCTGGCCCCGAAGTCCCCAGGGGTACTTCGGGGCTGTTGTTCTCCGCCCCATCTGCCCTATTCTTCGTGTCAGAAAACTTGTCCCGTCAGCTGTCACGATTCGCGTGGGGAGAAGGCATACCCGGGCACGAGACCGTATGATCCAGCACCATCCGGCGGCACGGGAGCGTTTCTGGGATGCTCAAACGGCGTCGAACCAAGTTCCATCTGCTGTGCCGCTCCGCCGTCGAATACGCTGAACCCCTGACTTGGCGGCACTGGCATCGGGCTACCGATGTCCACACTTGCACCACGGTGCCTCTGGCCTACTGATTTGCCAATCGCCGATGGGCTAGAAGGAAGCAATGCGCCAGATCTCCTCTGGTCATGATGCTCATCGATGCTGGCTTCCAGCGCACCGGGCGATCTTGGCTGGTCTGGCTTTGTGCGGTCTTGGCTGCGCTTTTGGAGACGGTTATGGTGCGAATTATCTTTGGCCTTGTGACTCTTTCTGCGGCGAGGGCGGAAGATATCTGATAGTCGGCGCCTGGAACGTTTGCCAGCGCCTGAGGTTTGTTGCTGAAGGTTTGAGAGACCAAAAGCGTCAGCTATGCTGCGGTGATAGGGACGAAGAAGGATGGGGACCTTTTACCTCCATGGGTTCGGGATTCCATGATGATGCGTTGCGTTGTTCCGGACTTTCTGTGCCAGGTCCAAACTGGGATGGAACATCCTTCGATTTCCCTTGTTCTTCCGTCTGAGCCATGCCGAGCCCAGCCGGGTGAGAAGTTTTGAGCGGTTGGTCTGCCTTTTCCCGCGCGGCATGAGACCTCGCCACGTGGGAGGTGTCGAGAGCTTCACTCTCCACCTGCTCACTAGCTTCCACGCCGCCTTGACTCCCTGGCCCCTTACCCGCGGATCCAACATCTTGCTCACCTGCTGAATCCGCTTCAGATGCAGCTCGGATTGCTGACTGGCCTTCCAAACCGTGCCCCGAGCTAGTCCGTTGGCCGTCCTCCGAAATGATTGCCATGGTTGAACCTAGTGGCTTCGAGGAGCTCGCTGACGTAACGGGTAAGACACCCTCGAGCAGGACCGGATCATGAAGCGGTCCGGACGTGGCCAACATGATGGTGCCCTGATCGCCCTCCCCCGAAGGAACGGCTGGACCATCTCCAGCCTGATCGCGCAGCTGGGCATCCCGCAGGCTTCCATGGCCGGCAACCGTGTTGTAGATGCCCAGCCCGCGAGGAAAGCCACACACACTGCCGCGGATGTGACATGACGGAGCACCCTGGATGGACGCTCGGCGTGCTCGCCCGGAAAACACATGGTGCTCCGCAGGATCGGCCGAGCTGTCGTGGCCGCTGATGCTGTTGTAGACGCGATCTGTTTGGAGGTTCGGATGGCTCAGCTTTCTGATGGCTCGCCCCTCAATGGGATATGGCGGATAGGACGGGGCATCCTTGAGGCAATGGTGACAGTTAGTCTGATGGTGGCTGTGTTCCCCGATGGAAGTTGGGTCGGCGGACGGGGTCTTGGTCAAGAGGCTAAGATTTTGAACAAGATCCTTGGTCGTCAGAACTTCGGGCTGGGGGGTTTCGAGTGTTCCGTCGTCAAAGTCGGTCAATTCAATTCCCGAATCGTCGCGAGTGTGCTTATGCGGCGCTACGGCATTGGACAACTCGGGGTGCCCGTCTTCGGCAGGTCCTGGATAATAGGAGGTGACGTGGACCGTCCCGTCCCCAGGGGTCGGGGGAATGGAGTCGGGGTACGACCCGGGCATGTGATGTCCCTCCATCGGGGTCGATCGAGGTCGAGGTGGAAGACTAAACGAGCGTTTGGAGGATGGAGGAGGTTTTGTGAGACATTGCGACGGGGATACTACTTAAGGCATGCGAGTTCCGTGCTGTGGGAAACTCATGGAAGGACAGGCCAGAGACAACCTTGGCCGTCATATAGCGGATCGAGTCATTTGACCGGGATCGATATCCAAGGATCTGTGTGCCTTGGAGTTGTGACATCATCGTCCGATCCCGGGCGACCACGAGACACAGCAGCTTCTGTTGCCCGCACAAACCAAGCAAAGAACGAAGCGCATGAACAAGACATATAGGAGTTTTTTTTCAAGCAAGGTCATGAACCCACAAGGTTAAGCTTGAGCCTCTCATACGATTCCTAGTTGCTATCGACAGCATGCAAAAAAACGGCAATGAGGCGCACCCCGGTAACTGACTGTGGGGACCTAGGTGGGTAACGTTATACGGTGTATTACTACCTAGGTACCTATGTAAGTGCCCAAACCGGAAGTATGTAAGGTCCAAAACCTAACCTCAGGTCGCAGGTAATAATGGGGCATACGCAGGCCCGAGGAAGAACAGATATGCCAACAGTGCCCAGCAATTTCGCACACATCATGATAGAGTTGAGCGAAGTTCAACCGCTGCCCACTTTCCCGTTCCTTGGGGACATGTTGGCTACCTCAGCAGTACCATCATTACTCATGTGGCAGACACAGAGCCCGTCGATTTGGGCGAGGTAAGGTCTGTCATGGCGACAGCGGCGACTGGGACTGGCCCGGCGACTGGGACTGGCCCAGCGACTACGGCGTGGTGTGGTTCCTTGTCTCTTGGCTAAGGTTGCTGCCCGTGCCTGCGGTATTCATGTGTTGCTTGTTTCGCACCAGGGAGGTGAAGCGTGTATTACCCAACGGATTACCAAGACGAGGTCATCCCACCACAGCCTGCTTGACCACCAGATCTTGCAGTCGACACGCAGGATGATGAAGAGGGTGGCAAAAGCCGGTCAGGGACCATATGGCGGCGGCAGAGCCGGGCCCGATGGTTGGGATTTGGCGTGTCTCAAGGCCCGCCAGCCGGCGCGTACGGTAGTCCTAGAGGTCTGTGGCAGTTGGTGAGGGTGACGGGCTGCGTGCCTCATGGCCAAGGGAGTGTTCCATGTCTCCATGAAGCGCAAGGCCCGAGGATTGCGAATAAACAGGTTGAAATCAACTGTCGGATGGGTATTCTCAAAGCCATCGGATCCAACAAGAATTCTCTGCAATGGGGAGTCTTGAGGGGATGATTAGGGGACTGCCATGGACACCACTTGACCCTCCGCGCTGTCACACTATCTCCCACCATCTTCCGGAAACGTGGAAACCACTCGGGACCGGCTCGCTCTCGGTGCCGCGAACCTTCCGACTCCTCGGGGATCGATTCATGGCCAGCTCAAATTTCCGGGAACTTGTGTTGCGGAATACATGCAGACGGCGGAGGGCAAATTGATAAGTGCAAGACACAGCAGATCGGTAAGCGTTTCTTATAAGGTACCTACGCTGCATCACAGTTTCATTGCCTGAGTAAGAACTCTATTCTTCTGGGTCTTCTCAACCGAGCGCAAAGAAATCAGGGGGTTCTTTTTGTTTATGACGCGTCCCCCGCCTATACAGAACAACGACGTACGCAGTACGTCTTCCCAAGCCACAACCTGTAGGTCAAACGCCAATCGGGTCTTGATGCAGACCATTGCGGGCGCGGGGTATGCCGGCCAGCCCCCAAGACAGCCACCTCGGCAGGTCCAGCGCAACAAGATTTACTGACGAGGTCCTGCGGCGTGGGTGGTCTACGGTCAGTTACATGACGTTCCAGTTGTATCCAGTCGGCCTCTGACAGCGTTGTTGCAGCAGGCCTCCAAGTCTCTGGACGCGTCAATGGAACCGATCATGGCCACGCACGGCCTTGAGCGGCTCAGCAGCGACATCATTACTGCGTACAGGGTACGGCGGTTCATGCCAAGAAGGGTCCTAGGTAGCGCCAAGCGGCTCAGCCCCCCTTGACGCCACTGATGTCATACCACAAAGCGCCAGGGCCAAGCCACAGAATGACGTTGACAGCGGGCGGCATGGCGCGGCAACGGCATGTTTCCCTCGATTTCCACGAGACGCAGAGATGGAAGAGGGCCGAGACAAACGAGATGCCCACTTGGCG
Organism: Remersonia thermophila; assembly: GCF_042764415.1. Lineage (NCBI taxonomy): Eukaryota > Fungi > Ascomycota > Sordariomycetes > Sordariales > Chaetomiaceae > Remersonia > Remersonia thermophila. The sequence goes on from NC_092217.1 coordinate 225,194, forward strand.
CTCAGACACACTACGCAAACATGCAAAGCCACAGGCCCCGTATCCAGGACCTGAGGGGAGAATGGGGTGGTTGGCTTGGCCGTGGGACTCATTGAGGCCTCACCTGGTTCCACAATAAATAACACCTAAGAGCGTGCCCAGCAACGGCTCTCAACACCCCGCTCGTTGAAGCATACTTAGATACCTAACCAGCTCGACGTGAAGTGCTGTTCTCTGTGTTAGTTGTCCGCTCTACGCCCACACACAGCATCACGTTGCCAGTCCACCTCGAAAGAACCATGGGCACGAACGACAAGCCGGCCGCCCAGCAGGGCCAGCAAGGCCAGCAGCAAAACATCCCCCCGCCTCCTCCTGGTCCTTCTCCTGCGCAGGCCACCCAGGCCGAACGGCCGAAGCACTCCAACGAGACGCCGCTGCCCGACTACGACATCCCTGCGTACAATCCTGCCAACCCGCAGTTCGCTCCCCCGCCCGGAGACGACGATGACATTTACAATGCCAGCCCGGTCGATGACAAGCCTCCGAAGTGGGGTTTCCACAGCCATCACTCGAAGGACAGCGACGGCAAAAAGAAGTCCAACAGGCTGTCGGCTTTGGGCGAAGCCTTCACCTCCAAGGTCGCCGGCCCCGTGAACGCGCTCGTCAACAAGTTTGGCGCCGAAGGCTTCCTCCCCGAGTCCCTGGATAAGGAGTGCGAGAAGGCTGCCCGCATCTTGCGCGCTTTCTGCAGTACGTTGCCTGATCCACCGCATCCTGATGGCCTACTTTCACGTTTCTAACACCTGGACAGAAGACGGCATCTACACCGACGCCATCCCCACCGCCGCCACCGCCGCCCCGCCCGCCGACGGCAAGCCCGGCGCCTCCCCCAAGCCCGCCGGCAAAAAGTCCCGCACCCTCCTGACCATCCCCTCCAAGGTCATCGCTCGCGCCCAGGGCCTGGCCATCTTCACAGCCGTGCGCCTCGGCTTCCAAGCCACCGGCTCCAGCGGCAGCGGCATCCTGATCGCTCGCCTTCCCGACGGCTCGTGGTCGCCCCCTTCGGCCATCCAAGTCACGTCTATCGGCGCCGGCTTTGTCGCTGGCGTTGACATCTACGACTGCGTCGTTGTCATCAACACGCGCCAGGCCCTCGAGCTCTTCACCAAGACGCGCCTGAGCCTCGGCTCCGATCTGGCCGTGACGGCAGGGCCCTTCGGCGTCGGCGGCGCGCTCGACTGGGGCGTCCCCGCTCCCGAGGGCAAGTCGGCCGCCGGCACCAAGACCGAACCCGCCGCGGCGACCGCGCCAGCACCGGCCGGAGCGACGACCTCCCCGCTGTCCGCGGACAATACCCAGTTCGCCACCCCGCCGGTGTCCGCAGAGGTACTCTCCTCCGACGAAGAAGCCAGCAGCGGCAACAAGGGCAAGGCCAAGGCCAAGGACAAGGCCCCCAGCGCCCTGCGCGAGGCCCTCAAGAAGCCCGTGTACAGCTACGTCAAATCCCGCGGGCTCTTCGCCGGCATCCAGGTCGACGGCACCGTCATCGTCTCCCGCGACAACACCAACGCGCGCTTCTACGGCCAGCCGCTCACCGTCCAGCAGATCCTCGCCGGCGAGGTATCTCCCGCCGGTGCTCCCGCCCCGGGCGCAGCCACCACCTCCACCACCACCACCACCACCACCACCGCTGCTGCTGCTGCCGGGGCCGCAACCGCGGAGGAGAAGCCCCACAAGGGCGTCCCCTGGCCGGCCGGCGCGAAGCCTCTCTACGAAGTCCTCCGCGCCGCCGAGAGCGGGTGGGCCCAGAAGCAGGCCGAGGCCAAGACCCAGGGGCAAGATCCGGCCCAGCCGGCGACGACGCAGGCGCAGCCCGCCCAGCCGCAGCAGATCTGGACCCCCCCGCCTCCTCCTCCTCCTCCCCCCTCTCAGACGACCCAACCCGCCGCCGACGCCGCCCGCGGCGTGACCGCGGGCGTCCACAACCTCTCTGTGAACGACCCCGCCGCCGCCCCGTCGTCGTCCTCGGGGCTGCCGCCCGAGTACTACACCCCCGCTGCGCAGGCGAAAGCAGCGGAAGCCGCCGCCGAGGCCGAGGCTGCGCAGGCCGCGGGGCTCGCAGACAACGCCGACCTGCCGCCGCCGCCCTCGTATTTCGACGACTCGCACCCCGTGGTCCCCGGTGCCAGTGGTGCAGCCGGGGGGAGTGGCGACCTTCCTCCGCCGCCGGCCTACGATGATAATTCGAGGCCGCAGGGGTTCGTGCCTGATCAGAAGTCTTAAACAGGCATGACGGCCAGGGTTCTCATTGGAACGATGCTTGAGCTAGGGACGGAGAGAATGGACAGCATGTCTGTTTTTGAGACTGATGTACGAACGATTGTTACGGTAACAAAGTAGTGTGGGAGGAGGTGCTAGGCGATTCTGAACTTGGGAGTCCATGTCTGGGATGAGCGATGGAGTGCGGGAGAGGTTTGATGGATTTCTACTCCGTACAGCTTCTTTAGTTTGTAAGACGTATTTAATGAAGTATCAATGCGCCTGTCAGTCAGATCGATCATGTCCATGAAATGATTTGGTCTCGAGTTTAGTCCTAGATTGAGACTCTTCTGTGACCAAAGCCAGCAGTCTACTGTGATGCTCGACATGTTAGTAGAGTCGGTACCTATCACCGGCCCCGCATGATCGTTTGTCGAATGTGATCTATCTTCAAATTCAAATCATTGATTAGACCCCATTCTCTTCTTCTTCATCTGGCATCCACACGAGCTCAATCACACTGTCTCTGCTTGTCATGGGCGCTCCATCTGGGTTCTTCCACCGCCAGTCATCATGCTTCAACACGTATACTTGCGACACGGTCCCGTCTTCGTTTAGCGTCGCCTCCTGCAAGTCCCACGATATCTTCCGACCCGTCTTGTGCAGCGAGGGCCGCCGGGGGCCCATGGCAAAGTCAAAGTTCCATCCCTTGTCATCCGGGGCTGGGCCGAAGGTGGCCTCGAGCTGTTTGAGATCAAAGTCGATCCCTCGAGGGTAGAAGGCGACGCTAAAAGCGTTGGAGATGACGAAGTTGTCCGCCGTCTGGAAGCGTTGCAAGGTGCAGTCCTCGCCGCAGACGTGGGCGACCTTGGTGTAATGCCACGGGTGAGCAATATGCCAGATGCCGCCGCGGTAGTGATGCAGCGACAAAGGGCGCAATCCGGATTCGTAGAACCCTGATGGGTCCCCGAAGATATCCAGCTGCCAGAGGCCGTGGAGCAAAGTCAGACGCACTTCGGAGTTTGCATAAATGCACCTGCGGAGCAAAATGTCTCCTTGCGGACCCCAGCCGCTATTGGCCTCGTTGACCGCTTGGTCGGATCGGCACGAGTCGTACCTGTTTGTAATTCGCTCCGCCATAGGGACGCTGAGGAAGATGCCGGCGCCACCGAAAGCTTGGGACCCGTGCCGCTGGACATTATTGACGTCTTCGGAGAGAGCACCGATGTACAAGGGCCTTGTGTGGTCGTGCTCGGCAAGCATCTCGGAGAGCGCGTGTATGGATGGGAAGAAGGTGTCGTCGTCGCATAGGACAAGCCATTTCTTAATGTCTCGGGCAGGATGATGGAACATGGCCGGTACCAAGCTGAGGTATCGGACGGCCATGATATCTTGAGGTTCGGATCGGTACACATCGGCATCGATACCCGCGCCTGTCAGCTTTGTTTGTGCTTCCTGGAGCTGGTCATCGGTGGCGTCAAAGAGCTTGAGGATCAACTTTCCGCCGTTGGACTTGCCGTGACCGTTTGTCAACCAGTAGGACCACTCGTTGATGGGGCTAGTCCTTGTTTCGATGAATCTCTGGTACGTGGTGGACACGCCAAACATAAATTCGGATGCATTGGCTGAGCTGGGAAACGGAGACTGGGAGACGGGAACGACGAGAGGATCTGGGCAGGACGCGTCCTCGGGCTCCCAGTTGGAATCCATGACCCGGGACTCGCCGGCAAGGAAGGTTTGGTTGATCCAGGTGATGGAGCTTCTGGGGATGGGCAGACGATTGACCTGAACGTATCGCTTAAGGTACTCAAATGTGTTCCTAAGGCCGTACTGTTTCTGCCACCTTCTGAGCTTGTTCCTATCGGCGCCACAGGTCATGTTGCGGGAGGGTCGAATCGATGGTTTGCTTGTTGAAGGCGTGATGCTATCCACCCAGGAGGAAAGCAGTTCGGATACCGTGGGCATCTGCTGCGATATCGCATCCTTGGCCGATGTTGCGGTATGAGCGAGGGTTGAGCTGACGTTGGCATCAAACTGCAGGAAGAAGCCAGCGATCGACACCATAACGAAGGCCAGGATGAAGGCGCGGGCGAAGGCGTTGCGTATGCTGAACCATCGCCGCCGCGGCCCTGAGACCCCCATGGCGTCGTTGGTGCAGTGCTGAATGAGATGGCTGGAAGGATAGACGGAGCGCTGCTAGAGAAGGGAATCAAGTTGTGGTGTTTTTGCTTCCTTGTCCCTGTCGACCGAGGTGCAGAGGATAAAACCTGGGGTTGTTGGGCAAGGTCCCATTCAGGGCTGTGTTGCTGTTGTCTTACGACCCGATGCGATGACGAAAGGCAAAAAGTCCGGCAGAAAAGTAAACACAAGGTATCGAGGGCGAGAAAGCCTGCAACGTTTGTGCGAAGCCTTGGGCTCGATGGGGACACAATGACACAAGTTGGAAGGAAGGAATAGCACTTTTGCAATTTTGGCGTAACGTTGGATGCGAACGGCTACCGCGAGGATCGAAGCATCCGTGTGTTACCGCAACAATCCTCGACCGCGTTTCTTCTCTGGTTTCTTCCTTGTTCCGTTCGTTGCTTCATGTGGCACCCTATGGCATTTGCAGGTACCCGAAACGATAGTAACCTGAAAGCCGCCATTCATTGACTACCGAGAACTACCACAGGAGGCTCTTTGTGCAGCAAGTGACGTTGATTTCATGGACACTCAGATGTGAAAGTGAGGCAATGTTGATATTGACCCCTGACGGTTGCCAAGCAACGCATCCTGGCTTGGTTCCGTTCAACGACTTTGAACCTGCTCTGGCTTTTAGATGCCTGCCCTGGGTGAACCGAGACCCCCAAGCTCGGCCCAAGAACTCACACGATTCTGTAGCCAACAAGCTCACCCCCTCTCCACGTCTCCCACCTCCCCACAGGCCTCCCTGCCGCGCCAACAATCTCTCCATTCCTCTCGGTCACCACGACCGGCGGCGGCACATACCTCACAGCGTCCCATGCACGTGTGCAATCCACCATGGAGAACAACGTGTCAAACACCCCTTTTACTTCCAACAAGACGACCCTCGCCGCCTCGCGGCCTGTGCCGTTGTCGACAAGGAACCTCAGCAAAGGCTGAGTCTGTGCACGCTGAGCAGGAACTCTACCCGAGGAAGCGGGATATGCACTGCGATCTCCCCAGATACAAACCTCCTTGACCTCCCTCTTCGCTTTCAGCGCCCGGATAAAATCATCGACGCTTCTTATCTCGGCAGCTCGCTTGACGCCAAGCTGTAGCGCCTCCAGCGCCCGTGCCCATGGCGGCTGTCCTCTCTGGCCATCCGAGTAACCATGTCCCATGCTCAATGAGCTGGTGTTGTCAGGTGCCGTCAGCTTCGTGGCTTGCACAGAGCTCTTTATTCTTCCCGCCGCAGCGACGGCTCTCGTCCTCGGCCTGTCTCTGGTTTTCTGATCCGACATCTTTAGGTTGGAGCATATTGAACATGGCAGAGCGTGACCGCCAGTATAGATTTTGGGGTTCTTGGTCTGGCGTTTTGCTGGCATCTCGTCCGAATCGGAGTCCAAGGGAATGTATTCTTCGTTTGCCCAGCGTGTGCTGGTCGATCTGGTTGGTTGGACCAGAGGCGTCTTCGAGGTGGTAGCTTCGTCTTTCGGGATGGTCTCGTCCAAATCATGTTGAACGGAGCTGAGGAGATCTTTTGTTGGTAGTGTTGCACCGAGGACCTGGCGTAGACGCGTGAGCGGACCTTGCACGTTTGTCCCGGGGCTTGCGGAGTTCGACTCGTGGCAGTGGGGAGCAAGGAATCTCTTCCCTCTTGACGTAACTGCAGGAACCGCGCTGTTGGCCTTCGGGTCGCGGTCTGCTGCAAAGGATGAACCGCCACGCTGAGTGATAGGATGGCGCTGGCTTGCAACTTTCAGCTCGTCGTCAAAGTCGCATCTCGAGGCATCGCTCTGAGACATATCCCCTGGGCGCGAATGAGGTGTTTTCGAAGCATTCCATTTCTCCAACCCTTCCTGACACGTACGGACCAGTTCGTCAACCACCGTTGGGGCAATACCAAGGTCCTGGTGCAGCTGGCGGAAAGTGTCGGCTAGCAAGGCATGTCGCGGCGTATCGGTGCTGTTGGTCTGATCCGCTTTGAAAAGCATACACAGGAGCACCAAGCCGATAGTGTCGGCCGGGTAGTCTGTATAGTGCAGCTCCTCTCTTCTGTCGCCACCGTCGCATGTGATGATAATCTTCTTGGCCGATACGCTTGAGACTTTCCTTGCTGTCCTTGCTTTATTAGTCGTCTTCTTCGAGCCCCCTTTCGTGCTCTGTTGTACTCGCAGCGTCCACGGAGGCCCTGATCTTGATGTTGTGGCGGTCTTCTTGTCCTGTCTCCCTCTCTTCTTTCTCCTTCCGCCGTCCTCACTGTCATCCCCGTTTCCCTTCTTCCTCTTCCGCGCCGCTTGAGTATATGCCATGGATGGACTGTCGTCCTTGATATCATTGCCTTCTTCTGCCATCTTGCATCCTTCATCACCAGCATCATCGTCAACCCCGTCCTGACGGACGAGCCTGCAGCCTGAGTTAACTGCCCTCTGAAAGTTCGCCCATCTCACCTCCCGCTCTGCCTCCTCTATCTCTCGTTTCAACACACACACTCGCACGATGGCGTCGTCACACCCAAGCAGTGTGAGGACGCGAAGAACTCCGTCCCGAAAATTTGCCCATCTTTGGAGGGCTTTCATGAAACAGGGAGGGCAGAGAACCGTGCCCTTTTGAAGTACTCTACCTAAGGGTAGTTCAGCGGTGGTGAAGCCGCCGCCGTTGTAGTTGTAGTCGTCATAAGCATGGACCTCATCTCTGGTACCGCTGGGCCCATGGTTTTGGCGAATCACAAAAGCATACGGGCTGATGTGGGCATGGTAGAAAGCGGATATCGTTGGTGTTGTAGGCTCGGCTTCCTCTCTAGCATCGGGCTTCCCCTTATCGACCATCGCGTATTTTCGTCGCGGCGGTTTCGTTAATGGCGAAACAGGCGCTTTAGGTCCTTCTGATGACGCCTGATTTGGACCGTTCTTCTTCCCTGGCCCACTGGGATCTTCAAACCCATAGAGATGCCACGGGATGACAGGCGTCATAGGTGTGACGACTTGTAGAGCGGCCGGCTTGCAGATGCCACCTGGATTGTCGGGTTTGGTGCGCATCGGCGAGTTTGGAAGATCGAAAGGGTCGATGGTTTGTGGTCGACGTAATCCCGGAAGCCAGTTGCGACCCCTTGACGATTGATGTTGTGTAGTGACCGATCTATTGGAGCTGGATGGGTGGGCCGTCTTACCGGCCTTGCTTGCGACCTCACACCTTGTCGGCGGACTTCTCGTATGGACTTTATTATAGGCTCGAGCACTGTTGGTTGCGGTCTTGAGATGCCTTGGAGCCGTCGACAATGATCTCCGTGTCGAGCTAGGATGATAATTAGGCCAACCAATGTTGGAGTTTGAAATGGAAAATGGATCTGAAAAGCCCGTAAAAGAGTATTAGAGGGCGGAGGCAACTAGGATTAGCTGGAAAGGAGGTCTGATCTTTGATGCTTTGTTCCCAACTTGCAAACTTTAATAAACTAAAACGGGCGGCGTGGCAGGGCAGTAATTATGAACAAAGAGCAAAATTGGCCGCATTTCCTCCACCAAGAAACTTTGTGTTGAATTAGATCGGTAACGTCGCAGATGGCAATGCAGAACTCGGTGCCATTGAATAAAAATAGCCTGGCGCAAAGACCTAGCTAGGCTTTGTTCATCGCATGCATCTCGACAACCGGAGCCCACCTCCCTCCCGTCGTCCTCCCCACCGTCATAATATCCAACGGCGGACATGTTCAACGATAGTGAGTTCCAGTAGAGAAGTACAGATATAAGGATTGGTATTTTACATATACTACGACCGAGCAAGTCTAGTTGAACACCGCTGTTGCCGTTTGAGTGGTTTCCAGGAGAGGCTCCGCCGCGAAGCATCCTTGATGGCCCAAGGCAATCCCGGCGAAACGACACAGAATCAACTCAGAAGACAACCAGGTGAAGCCAAGTACAGCTGCTAACCAAACCGAATTCCCATACCAGGCTGCCAGGTCCCTGAATTCTGTGTCTGGGGAGGCTCTCCACCCTGTCTCCCACCCGGCGTACCACCAGCACCCGCAAAGCGTATCCCCATGTCCGGCGACCACGCAGTCTGCATGTTCCCGACTGACTGTGCAACTTGTATTGGGCGCGGCTGTTGGATCTGCGTCTGGACAGGCGGGTTCTGCTGCTGTGGTAGCGGCGGCGGCGGCTGTTGTTGATGCTGATGGGGTTGGGCGTAGCGTGATGGTGTTTGGTTCGGCGCGGGTTGGTACGATGACGGTGCTTGATGGGATGACGCGTTGGTTGGGTTGAGGGTGAGGGAGGCTAGCGAAGGCAATGAGAGCTCCCTGTGAGACTGGATGTTAGCATAAACGCCAGGCCAAGCCAGGACGGACACGTCTGGACTCACTCTTCCAACTCCTGCGCCTCTTTCCGCCTCGCGGAAACCCAGTTCCTACACTGAATTCTGAAGCCTTCCACGATGCGGCTCAGATCATTGTAAAACGTTCTCGCCCCTTCCAGGTTATTCACAATGTCTTTGTACTTGTAATAGGCCGCATCGAGCTTCTGCAGCGCCCGCTCCCGCTCCTTCTCATGGCTGCCCTGCTTGCCCAGGCTCCTCTTTTGCGACTCGAATTCGCGGTTGGCCCGCTCCAAGTCGGCGATTATCTTCTCTTGGTCCGCCTTCTCCTTCTCCACCATCTCCAGTTCTGCTTCATAAAGCCGATCAAGACGTTTGGTGAAGAAGTCGTCGAAGTGCGCCGGGACGATGGCTGTCTTGGGATAGGCGCGCTCGAGACGGGCCGTTTCGGCCAAAATCTCCTCTTTGATGTCGTCAGCCCTGGCGCGAACACGCAAAGACTCGACGCGCTTTCTGCGGCGGGACTCAAGCCGCAAGACGTCGTTGTACACCCCGCGCAGTCGCCCTATGGCTGGCTTGAGGGGTTCAGGTATCTCCGTCTTCCGGCTGTTAGGGATGTAGTCCATGATGCCACGGTCCGGCCCGGCGAGGATGGCGAGAGTGTCCTTGACAGCGACGAACTTTTCGCGAACGATAGCGTCGCTGGACGTGCTGGAGGCTAGATACCCCTCGATCTCGGCGACCTGATTCCAGAGTTTGGCGCCGCCATCGTGGCGAGGGTCGGCGCGTGACTCGGGTCGCGTCCACCGTTGGGTGCCGTGCTTGAGGCGCAGCTTGCGGTCTTCCTCTTCCTCGGCGGCGAGCAGGGCCTTTCCTTCCTCAAAGATCATCTTGTCGCTGGCGCAGAGCTTTTCAATGTCGCGGAGACCGCGCTCGAGACGGTGGAGGGCGTCCACCTGGCGGATCTCCTCGGCATGTTGAACCAGGGTAGAGGGGAGGCCGAGGGGCTTTTCGAGCGCCTGCAGCGACCCGGGCAGATTGAGGCTGGACAGAATACTGTGAAGGCTGTCCGTCATCGACTCGAGTTCGGCGACGATGTTGGCATTGACAAGGCGGTCGCGGCGTTCCTCGTATATGGAGATGGCGACGTGGACCGAGAAGGGGACGAGCTTCGAAAAGAGCGGAGGCCCGAACTCGGCATTCTCGCCCAGGTAGTCGTGGGGGTTGGCGATCTGGGGTGGGATGCGGTCGATGGCCAATTTGGCTCGTTTGAGGATGGCGAGCTCGGGCTTTGAGGGCACGATCTCTGAGGACGGTCAGAACCAGTCTTCCCGGGAGGAGGCGACGGGATGTCCGGACTCACGCAGGTAGATCTTATCATTGTCTCTCTCGGCCCGCTTGAGGTCCTGCTCGAGACGAGCCTTGAGCTTCATAAGGTCATCCACGACAGCTTTGTTGAGATAGTTTCCCCTGGTCTCCTTAAGACCCTCCTTGACGCAAGCCAGAGCATCGGTGAGGCGCGCGACCTCCTCGCCGTACTTGCGCTTCTCGAGGCAGTCAGCGGCGGCGCGGAACTGGGCGGCGGCAGCAAAGTGGTGGTGCTTGGCGCTGACGTGATGGATCCAGGCAGAGCTGATGGCATCGCTGCGCATGGCAGCTTCGCCGGCCAGGTTGTACAGGTCGGAGACGCAGGCGGCCAGCTGGGCAACGGAGGCATCCTTGTAGCCGTCGGATACGGCCTTTTGCCAGTAGCACTCCTGTGCCTGCGCCAGGAACAGCTGGTTCAGGGACGAGAGGGTCGCGTCATCCATGTCATCGGGGGGGTTTGGCATGCGCAGCTCGGGAAGGACAATGGTCTTCATATGCTTGAGGACACCGGCGGCCTGGGTGAAGTAGCTGGCGGCAGACTTGACACCCTCGGCTGTGGAGCGATCGGCGGCGACGGCGAGCTGCGAGTACAGGGCGGCCAGGTTGAAGAGAACATTCATGAGCTCGTACTGGAGGTTGTTGTGCGCTATAGGACGGCCGGTGTTATAGCCCAGCGAGGGGTACCAGGTAAAGTCGACCCCGATCTGGCGCCTGCGGGTCAGTCACGTCGCGAGGCGTGTCTTGGGAGAGGGCCCGTGATGCACACGCACATCAATGGGGAACTTGCCGCTCACCCAGACGAGCTGGGCAGCATAGGCTTGTAGCTTTTTTATGGCGCTCGGGTGGGGGTCCTGCGAGTTCACGGCGTCGCGACGGAGGGCATCGATGACTTCGAGGTCGTTGCGGAACATGTCGGGGTGTTGGTCATACTTGTCCGAGATGTACTGGCGGATGGCCGAACCTAGGGAGACATGGGCCGAGCGACGGAACTCGAGCCATAGCATGGTGCTGAGAAGAGGCCGTCATGTTAGTGGTGAGCTGTGAGCTTTGGACCGTCGCCGGCTCTTCCGGGTCAACAGAGGGCCCCGACTTACGATGCCATCTTGACCTGGGTCAGGCGTCAAGCCGAAGGAGGCTTGAACACGGGTTATCCTCTGGCTCCAAGTCTAGGTAGGGTCCTGGGAATGGAAACCCAAGCAAGGAACTGGAGACGGACCGTCCCGTGGCCGAAGGTTGTGCGTGGTTCCCGAAGTGCCTTTTTGCTGATGTCATCAGGCACAGGATCAGGGCCCCGCGTCAGGCCTCACTTTTGTTTGGTGGGGGGGCGGGGGTCAAACTTCGTCCCGCCCAGTAGCATGGCACCCCCCAGCTAGGGCGCATCCATTGGAACCGCGCCAAGGCTGCCCCACCCGACCTTGGCCTGTAGTTAGCTGTAGTTAGGAGCACATACAACCTGGAAGAATGGACGCGGGCGTCCATTGATGTGCCCCACTTCTAGCCGAACCAAAGAGGATGCACCCGTGGAGTCCACTTCCAGGGTTAATTACTGCGGTAGGTATTTACTGTGCACCTCAGGGTTAGCACAGGTCGTCCTCAATTTCGACCTCCGAGTCCGAGATGGACTCGGTCACCATTGTCAAGGCTGGCTGGCAGGTAGCTACATGTCAAGGAGGGATACTGTACATACATGCTTATTCTTCAGCTGTGAGCAGATACTTCCTCGACGACACTTTTCCGCTTGTCGTACGTGGATCGCACATGGTCATATTGATTGGATGCTGCTCTCGTTATCATGGACCTAGAGTAACATGGTCAAGCCTCATCAACACCACGCCCCAGGAGAACCACCCTGAATACCATGTCCCTCTGACAGCTATATTCTAATGATACAGGCTCATCCACGCATATCGCATCCAGCCTCATGACTTGATTCTTGCATTTCGCATTCCGACGTGAGACAGCACATGGTACAGGGACCAACCCATTGACATGGTCCCCTCTGCCGTGCCTATCGTAGAATTGTTATAAGCCATCCCTATGCCAATCCTCTGTTGTCAGCAAACTTTCACCTTCTTCTCCTCTACTAGGTTCGACTTCGAACATCTGCCTTGGTTGTCTTGCATGTCCACCGACACGAGGAACTACCCCCTAGGAACTACCCCCTAGGAACCTACATAGATAACATGGCGGGACTCACACTGGCTGTTCTCTACCTTGCCATTTCCAGCTTGCTTTTTTTGCATCATCGACCAGATCCTCTCATAGCATAAAAGGCACAAGCTGCAAGGCCGCTTTCCGGCACCTCACCTGTTTCCCATCATCGATAGCATCCACGATGTTCCGCGCTTCTCCCTCTGGCTCAAGTACAAGGAATGGGCTTACAACTACGGGCCCATCTACTACACACGTGCCCTCAGCCAGCCCTTGATCATCGTGTCAGACCAAAAGAGTGCCGAGAAACTGCTCGTCAAGCGTGGCCATATCTACTCGGGCCGCCCCCTGCTCCGCTGCATCCTAGACCACAAGGAGGGGCCGGCGTATGTGGCACTGATGGATCGTACCGGTACGATGCCGCCGCCTCTCCCCTTGGTTTTATCGACAGAGCAGGAAGGCTTTCGACTTGGCATCGGATACCTGGCAGGCCCAACGAAAATAGGTCCACGCCACCGTGAACGAGGCCTTACCGCCACTACTTCTACGGCCACATCGACATGGAGATGAAGCGGCACTTGGGCCTGTTCCTGCTCGACCCGGCGCCCTTTCTCGGCTACACGCGCGAGCTTTGCGGCCGCGTCATGTCCTGCCTGGCCTGGGACGATGCGACGCAAAGTCGCGCCAACGCGGACACGTGGGTGTATCGGTACTTTGAGCAGCTGCGGCGCGAAGGCGGGAACGAGACGCTCGAACAGCCCGAAGACCAGCAGGTCTTTGCCAGCTGCATGATCCGGCTCTTGACCTTGGTTGGCGTGGTGTCGGGCAGCGGCCTGCTCAAGTTGTTCCTCATGGCCATAGCGCTGCATCCGGAGTAGCAGAAGTATGGCGACCGCATACCCAGGGTGCAGGACTTTTCGCGCCTTCCGACCGTAAGAGTGAGTTTGAAGTAGAGACAATGAGGTAGAGGTCGAATGCACCCCTTTATGAGCGTCAAGGCTAGCAGCGATCTCGTCTCTCCGAACATATGCCAAAGGCTAACCACGGAGCGTGCATTATTCATCATGTTTAGGGGTCCCGCATCGGGCCGAGTGAGACGACGAGTTTAACGGTGTCAAGATCAAGAACGTTTCCGACAAGCACCCCGACGGCGACAACTTCTGAGCCGAGCGTTGGCTTGAGCCGGGCTGGCCAACCTACCGATCAGGAGCCCCTGACGCGGTATCCAAATTTCCGTGAGGGCTTCGGCATGCACACGTTTGGCTGAGGCCGCCGAGCCTGTCTGGGTCCAAATATCGTTGACGAAGAAACCTTTGTGTTTGGCGCGGCGACCCTGTGGGCCTTCCACCCGAACCAGAAGAGTTGCCCCCGTACGGGAGAGCCTATTCCCATTGACGGCCAGGCCACGGATACCCGTGTCATTTTGGAGCCGCTGCCGTACCAGATTGGCATGAAGGTGAGGAATGAGGCCACCAAAGTGATATACACGAGGGTGCAGGCCTGCATGCGCAAATAAATGCACCGTTAGCTGACGAGTGGCAAACACCTCCCCGCACACCCTGGCGGAGCTGAGAAGTGGATTCTCCATCCGAACCGAAATCAGCGGTTTACGTTCACTGCGGTGTTGGACGGCGATGCTTTGGCCGAGGCGCTGTTGTCTTTGAATGTGTTGAAGGGAAACGTAGGTACACAGTATTACAGAGAGATGGGTTAGGCCGTCACGAGCACACTCGCTGGGGGCGCGCATGATTCCTGACAGATGTGGTCTCCCACGTAGTCCTGCACACCAGATCGTCCTGCTCAACAAACATCCCCTCAGGAGCTCCACGCCAAGTCCGTTGGGTACAGCTAAGCTGAACACAAGCGTCGTGTTGGGCTTCCAGACCCGGATCCAAACACGCTAACACTCTCCACTCACCACAGCCCCCCTGGCCTAACATGACATCACTTGGCAGCGGGCCGAGACTAATTGAATGCTGATTACCCCGCCAGGAGGACTTAAGCTCCCCCTCCCCCCCCTTTCTCTCGATCACCGTTGAGGTAACGGCGTTTCAAAGGTCAAACTGGTATTCACGACTTGAGAAGCAGAAGAATCTTCATTCCGAAGACGCCAGCCAACATGGACCTGTCCTCTGTTGCCCAAGCTCTGTCCTCGGCCAACGGGCCGCAGGACCCTGGTGAGTGGTTCCGGGCCACCCTTCCCGCGCAAGGGGCGCATCCCATGAACGTGCTGAGACGTTTGCAGGCTTCCTCAATGACATTGTCAAGCTGCTGTGGCCCAACATCCGGGTGGCCAGCGGGAAGATGATCAAGGATATCGTGGAGCCCATGTTCGCGCAGCTGCTGCCGGCGCCGCTCGACACGCTCCGGTTTGAGAAGATTGACCTCGGAGCGACGCCGATGCACTTTGGCAAGATTCTCGTCACCCCTACCACGGCGGGCGGAGGCATCAAGCTCGACCTTGATGTGGAGTGGGATGGAGAGTGCGATATCGAGCTGAACGCGAAGATGATGCCCAAGATAGTGAGTTGTTGACCATCGGGCCGCCATCGAATCCAATGCTGCTGCCACGGTGCTAACACGGCACAGGGAGTCGAGCACATCAAGCTGAGCGGCCGGTTGGAGATTCTTCTTTGCCCGCTCACCGACACCATCCCTCTGGTAAGCCCTCCTTTTCTTTTCCCCTAGGGTTCCTCCCGCGCTCTAACATCCCCCAGATCGGCGCCGCCCAAGCCGCCTTCATCAACCCCCCCTACCTCAAGTTCACTTACACCGATGCCGCCCACGTCGCCAACCTCTCCTTCATCGACAAAAACATCCGCAAGATCGTCCTCAGCATCATGTCCTCCATGGCCGTCCTCCCCAACCGCTTCCTCATCAAGCTGGACCCGACCGCCGACATCTTCCGCGCCTACCAGTACCCCATCGGCGTGCTACGCCTCACGGTCCAGTCCGGCGCCGAGCTTGGCAAGAGCAGTGAGGGCAAGAACTTCCTCAAGCGCCTGGTGCACGACGAGCCGGACTGCTACGCCAAGGTGCGCGTGGGCGCCGGACCGGACGAGCTGTCGGCCAAGAAGAGCGAGTGGTGGCAGACGAGGACCATCGACAACTCGCGCCACCCGGAGTGGAACGAGACGCGCGACTTTATCGTGAGCGACCTCGACCAGGAGATCATCGTCGACGTCAACGACGAGGACAAGGCCAACTCGGACGACGACATCGGCGTGGCAAGCATCACGGTCCGTGCGCTGCTGGCCGAGCAGGACGGGCGGAAGGAGCTTTCCCTGACGCACAAGGAGGAGCCGACCAGCGGCAAGGTCACTGTGGCGGGCCAGCTGCTACGGTTCGTCGCGGACGCCAAGAGCCTGACGGCCTCGGCAGCCGAGGGCCAGTTGCTCGGCCAGCTCACCGTGCTGGTGGCGGCGGCTCGCGGCGTGCGCGGGGCGAGCCGCGAGGAGACCAAGCCAAGCGTGCGCGTCACCTGGGGCGATGCGGCCACCTTCCGGACCGCCATCAAGACGGACGCGCCGGGCGTGGACATCGAGAACCCGTCGTGGGACCAGGCGTTCCGGGTGCCGCTGCTGGGCGGCGGCCCGGCGCTGGCCGACAGCGCGCCCGTGCGGATCGCGCTGCTAGATGGCGAGACGGAAAAGGGCGCGGTTGAGGTGCCGCTGAGCGAGGTGCTGGGTGCCACGGACCTGACGCTCGAGAAGTGGTTCGACGTTGGGTCGGGGGCCAAGGTGCGGGCGGCGGTCGTGCTCAGAGGGCTGCAGGCTTAGCGTTGTATGCTGTTGAACTTTTGGCTGCATCTTGGAAAAGCGTTGCATTTGTCGCGGAGAGCTAGTCAACGATGAATAGAGACTGAGCATCGTGGTATCTAATTTCGCGCTCCGTGCCTCTTCCATCTTTGTCATGTCTTCACCTTCACCCTCACCACCACCCCCCACCCCGTCTTCGTCTCCCAGACCCCAAACTCGTTCTCTCTCCTGAGCGTGATCTCGTCCGCCTTCACCGTCATCTTCACCAGCTCCTCATCCACCTCCACCTTGGCCGCAACCCCCGGAGGCGTCCCGTCGGGCGCCGCCACCAACGGCTCCTTCTTCTTGCTCTTCCCGAACAGCCCCAGCCCCCACCGCCCGGCCTTCTCCTCCTGCTTCTTCTCCACCACCGCCGCCTGGACCTGCTTCCTCTGCAAGTTCGGCTCCGGCCGCAAGTACGCCGCGATCCGCCTCGCCAGGTCCTCGTCGCGAAACCACAGCGCCTTTTCCGGCGCCTCCGCATCCTCCCCCAGCTCCGCGCGCCTCTCGGTATCAAACCTGCCCCACTCCCCGTCAAACGGCCTTTCCACCACCCTCTGCAGCGTCGCATCCTCTCCGCTGTTCTTCTTCTCCTCCCCCTTGCCTCCCTGCTGCTCGCTTTGCCACCCCTCCACCACCTCCACGCAGACCACCCGCACCAGCTCCCCGGCCTTCGCCCGCTCCCGCACCCCGCTCACCTCGGCGCCCGGAGGCACGGCGCCGGCGGGCACGAGCGTCAGCTCGGCCGTCTTGATGTCAGCGCCGCCGCTGGCGACATCGGCCAGGAACGCTTCGACGTGCGGGAGGAGGAGAGTCGTCAGGTCGGCGGCGCGGGAGGCGGCGGCGGTGTCTCGCGCGCGCTGGGCGGCCTGGAGGCGGGCGGGGAGGGCGCGGAGGTGCAGCGTTAGGGGGCTGTTGGGAGGGAGGCCGGTCGCGGGATCGAGGGTGTGTAGAGAGGGGGAGAGGGCGGCGGCGGTGGAGGTGGTGGTGGCTTCGGCGTAGGAAGGGGGGAGGTCGGGGTCGGGAGTGAGGCCCATTTTAGACACAGGGAATGCTTTTTACTAGAGTGGCCCGTTTGCCTTGGTTACTGTGGTTGCGGTGGTGAAGGCGGCGGCTTGCTCTTCCGGGGGGTTGACAAATGATTGGTGATGTCAGAGACGGATGATGGCTGTCGCTTACTTGATGGTGCTGCTTGCAGGAAAAAGCACCCTCAAAGTTGAGAAAAGCGAAACGCAAATGGCATCAAAAAGACGCTCCCCGATTCAGAGGTTCAGATTTGTGAGCAGGTTACCTTGATCAACAAGTCCAGGACAACAAGCCGTTGATCTGATCAAGGACGACGGGCCTGCCATAAGGTCGTCTGATATGCCTCGTGGTCTGCCCTCGCTTCGCAGCAGGGTCCGGGGTTGGGGTTAGCGTGGCTAAGCTAGACCGGGTGCTGACAGCTAATTTCCATAGTGGGGGGACCCAGCGCCACAAAGCCCACGCGGAGATGGAACGGCGGCCCAGGCACACTAGTCACCGAACTACCTACCACGCTGCGGGTAGTTATGTGCTGTACATATTGTCAAGGGTGTGCTGTTCACAGTGGGGTACCTTACTGTGTAGACCGAGCGCCTGTGCCCCGCATTTCGGGGCTCTTCGATACTGAGTATACTGCGTATACTGCGTAGTATTAGTGCTTTTCTCTGCCGGCCAATAAGCTAGAGGTCCAGGGATGAGAGGTGCGCCGGTTCTGAATGCAGCACAATGTATGGATAACTATCTCCTGCGATGGAGGACAGGTACGACCTTGGAGGAAGAACGTGTGCGGCGGTCCCATGACATGACCTGCCCTGGGACTGCTGTGCCGTTAATGCTACACCCTCACCGCTGGGAATCGATACGGCTTTCGTAGTATTGCTCGTGTTTATCGCCTTGTCCGAGACTGCGACACGACGTGTTTGACCCGGACTGCCTTGACGGCAACCAATCTGAATCTAGCAGGCACAAAGTCGCATCCGTGTCTTACGGACGGGTACCTCCCCCAGCCCCGAACCACGCCGTTTTTCTGACTCGGTTCGGCTGCGGATCGACATGTCTGCGAGCTCACTTAGGTACCGAGGGCCGTCTGATGGTTACATAGGCGGAGGCTCCCGATGACCTGACTGGTCTGACCCCAGCAAACCGTAGCTCTCCCCATATCTTGGGACCAACCATGATGTGCCTTACCCTACTATACGGTGTACGTAGCTTTGGGCTGCAGGGCGGGCCCAAGCGAGACAAGCAACGGCCACACCTCCTTACCTGCTATCGTACCTCAAGCCTACTTCGTACCACTTCAGATCATTGCGAAGAAAACTCCAGGTTGGAGGTCGGCACGGCTCCTGGCTCTGTTCTCTAGCTCCCAGTTTGCGATATTCCGTAGGAGCATTTCATTTTGGTGTGTTACTGCGTATGCTGGCTTGATTTTGAAATAAATGTTGGCGGGTTGGTTGTTTACGGCCCCCAAAATCAACACACGCCGCAGCCGGGCAATGCTCGCAGCGCGTTGTGTTGTGCAACGCCCAACGCTTGGCGCATGCTGCTGAGGGGGCTGCGCCCCCTGGCCAAGGCACCCCGGTCCTCCCGCACCGACCGAAGCACCATTGAGGACGGGCACGTGCGGCCACTGAACACCCAAGACCGCCCAAGGGCGCAGGGAGGAAATGAACCGCGCTGCGCCACACCACATGGGCAGCATCGTAGGGGTCAATGAATAGCGGTCGGGGATGAATAGAAAGGTGTACAAATACAAGACGATTGCCGTCGCATTTCGCTGCATCTCTCCATCATTGTATATTCCACATCATCACATCGTTGTGGTGGCCAGCGAAGCATTTCTGGTCACATCCTCATCACTTATAACCAAGACTTTCCCGATTTGGTGAAGGGCATCCACCTCACCGCAACAACCACCACCCAACTCTCTACATTCAACACTCCCCACCGGACCTCGATCCTACTGCGGATCGAATTTTAACAACCTTTGAACCCTTTTATTCCACCGTCATGATGGCCTCCTACCGCGTTGCCGCTCCCGATGAGTACCTTGCCATCACTGGCATGGGAATCAAGCAGGTCAAGATCTGCAAGGCGGCATGGGTTTGGCCCTTCCAGCGCTGCATGCGCTTCAGCGTGCAGCCTCACGACTATGCCATGAACCTCCAGGCCATGACCAAGGAGAAGCTGCAGTTCCTGCTACCCGTCGTCTTCACCGTCGGCCCGGACGTGAGCCACCGCAGCGGCGGACCCCCGGTCATGCCGGGGCTCGAGGACGAAGAAGATGCTGATGCTGCTCATCAGCATAACCGCAGCAGCGAGGACGGCGACCCCCTCATGAAGTACGCCATCCTCCTCGCTGACTCGGGCAGCTCCCCCAAGAGCGACAACAGCCGCCAGTTCGTCGAGAACATCGTCAAGGGCATCATCGAGGGTGAGACGCGCGTGCTCGTCTCGAGCATGACCATGGAGGAGATCTTTACCGAGCGCGAGGTCTTCAAGCGCCGCATCTTCCGCAACATCAAGAGCGAGCTCGACCAGTTCGGCCTGCGCATCTACAACGCCAACATCAAGGAGCTCAAGGACGCGCCCAACTCGGTCTACTTTGAGTCCCTCAGCCGCAAGGCCCACGAGGGCGCCACCAACCAGGCCCGCATCGACGTCGCCGAGGCCCAGCTCCGCGGCAACGTCGGCGAGGCGCAGCGCAAGGGCGAGCAGGAGCGCGAAATCGCAAAGATCCACGCCGAGACAGCCGTGCGCAAAACGGAGCGCGACATTGAGCGCGCCCAGGCCGAGGCCATCCTCGCCACCCGCAAGGCCGAGCTCAACCGCGACGTCGAGATCGCCCGCATCAGCGCCAACCGCCGCACCGAGGCCCAGGACGAAGACCTCAAGCGCGAGGTCGAGATCAAGCGCGCCGCCGCCGAGATGGAGCGCCTGCGCGCCAGCGAGGTCGTCAAGGCCACCATCTCGCGCGAGGCCAAGCAGCAGGCCGCCGACGCCCTGGCCTACGAGATCGAAGCCCAGGCCAAGGCCAACTTTGAGAAGGACAAGCAGGACACCGAGGCCACCGCCTACCGCTCCCGCGCCGAGGCCGACGTCGCCGCCTACCGCACCAAGCAGGAGGCCGACGCCTGGGCGTACGCCGCCACCTGCCGGGCCGAGGCCGAGCTGCAGCGCACCCTCAAGGAGGCCGAGGGTCTGGCCGCCAAGGCCGACGCCTACGCCAAGATGAGCGCCGCCTTCGGCGGTCCCGCCGGCCTGCTCTCCTACATGATGATCGAGAACGGCACCTACGTCGCCCTGGCCAAGGCCAACGCCGAGGCCGTGCGCGGCCTGCAGCCCAAGATTAGCATCTGGAACACGGGCGCCGAGGCGGGCGCCGAGGGCAGCGGCTCGGGCGCGCAGGGCAACGGCATCGCTGCCATGAGGAACGTCTACCAGATGCTGCCCCCGCTCATGACCACCATCAACGAGCAGACGGGCATCACCCTGCCGGAGTGGCAGTTTGGCCGTCTGGCGACCAACATGTCCGAGGTGGAGAGGGCCAAGGGGTCAGCTCTGACGACCAACGGCGCTAACTAGGTAACCAACATGACGGTGCCGGTGGGGTTGCGGAGACCACCGTCCACTACTTACACTCTTTTTCTTTTTTCTCTTTTCGCCTTTTCCTTCTAGTCTTTGCTTGGTTTGCTCGGAAAGGCAAGAGGATGTCGGACTGGTTTGGTTCACGGACAATTATGGGGAGAGAAACTCATACCCGGCAGGCTCGCGTTCGCGTTTTCCTTTGTCGTATACCCATCCATGTATCATAGCACTTTTGGTCGATCGTTGATGCTTAGATTGCGAGTCTCATATGTACAATGAATAATAATACCCTTTGCTTTCTTCATATCTCGTTTGCTTTACGATGGCTTTGGGCTTTGTCGTTGGACCGTTGGTGGTGGTCAGACGCGGATGGTTCCGGTTGGCTGCAGAAATCATATCTTGGGCAGCCGACATGGCTCCCGACAAGCGAGCCGAACATTCATGGGACTGCCGCTGTGGTACGACTCCAGACCAAGTCCAGCCCATCTATGTCGGTTCGCCGACAGTGCTGTTGAGGTCAATTGTGTGTCGCTTGGAGTGTCAAGCGCATTCCGACCATCATTGTCTTTTGGGGAGACACCAGATACAATCTCCACATTCCTTGAGTACAAACGAAATCCCCGGAACGAATGCACCTGATCTCCCAGGCGTACTCGGTTCAGGCAGCCCATGGGTCACCAAGCTGCCGACATGAACTGCCGGAGCGGGAACATAAATAGCGGCACTTTGATCTTCATCCTTTGCCTTCCTTTTGACAACCAGACCCGCATGTACGTCCTCATAAGGCTGTCGTGCTCTATGCCATGGTTAGCTATATCCAACAAAACCCAAATATATACTACTTTCCAAGTTGATTGTACCTAGAAAGCACCCATCTACGAGCTCGCCAATCGGTGGCCCTGGTGGATATGAGTCCATGCTAGACGCCGAATCACACTCCCCCGGACTTGGCATGAATATACAGTTGAATTACCCGTGCCAATGACATGTTTGACACTCCCATCCCCGATCTACCTAGGGTCGACGCGCCCCAAAGGCAGCGCCCCTCGGCACTGCTCTGCCGGCGTCGCGGCTGGGGGGACGCGCGCGGTTGCCGGTATCCGGAGAAGGTCAGTGACAGCAGCAGCCTGGTTATGCTGGGTTTTTGGGGTACTATGGAGTGTCAGCTCGAGGCTGATGAAGAAGCGCTCTGGGGGATATATTCAAGCCAAGACCATAGGAAAGCCAACTCCCGTCATGTCTTGGTTCTGTTTCCTCTCTCGGCTGTCGTTGTGTTCACTTACACATCATCTCCCTTTTGGACGGCGCAGTCACATCACCACTCGCGCAAAGACTTGCCTACCATGTGGCTCAAACCGACCCTCGCGGCCTTCACGGCCGCTTCCCTTACCTCAGCCCAAGAGCTGATGCGCTTTGGCTGCTCTCAGCTCACCATCGACCGGGTCGACCCGCTGGTGAACCCAGACACTCTCCCCTCGCCGCACATGCATCAGATTATTGGCGGCAACTCGTTCAACGTTACCATGGACCCCAGCTCCTTGGACCCTTCCAAGGCGTCAACCTGTACGAGCTGCACGTACTCGGAGGACTTTTCGAATTACTGGACCGCCAATCTGTACTTCCGCGCTAGGAATGGTACCTTTAAGATGGTGCCGCTCTTCGCCAACCTCGGACTGAACGTCAAGGGTGGCATGACGGTTTACTAGTGGGTTCTGGTCATCCCGGGTGCTCTGGCCTTGATTCTGAAGATATTCTGCGCATCAGCATCCGCGGCTACCAGCCCAGCGCCCGCGTTACAGCCTTCCCTCCTGTTCGTGGCCCCCTGCTCCTCCTTTGCCGCCGATCGCTCATTGACCGAACCACCAGGGCTTCCGCATGCTCGTCGGCGACCCCAACAACCGCGACCCCAACCGCGTCCCTCGCCAACTCTGCTACCGTTGCGAGCACAATATGCAGCAACAACCCTTTGGCGGCGCGCCCTGCACGGGCGCCGACACAAAGGCCTTCCCCAAGGATACCTGCGGCGGCGGCTGGCGCGTGTAAGTTTGCGCCACCAATAACCTCGATCGTTGACCCTATTAATAGTCCTAACCTAAACCTCTCCTGAACAGGACTGTGACCTTCGGTTCCTGTTGGGATGGGAAGGTAAGACACGCCGCTTAGTCCGAATCTCTGAGGCTTGGGACTAACCTAGCAAGAACCTGGATACCCCTGACCACAAATCCCACATCGCCTATCCGGCCTCCGGCACCTTCGAGTCCGGCGGTCCCTGCCCGGCTAGCCACCCCGTCAGGATCCCCCAGGTCATGTACGAGATCATGTACGACACCAGGGCGTTCAACAACAAGGCGGACTGGCCCGCGGATGGGTCGTCCCCGTGGTACTGGAGCCACGGGGACCCCACCGGGTACGGTCTTCACGGAGACTACGTGTTTGGCTGGCAGGGCGATGCCCTGCAGCGGGCCATGGACACGAAGTGTGCCGGTGATCGGTGCCCCGCCCTCAAGAGGCAGACCGACGCGCAAGCCATCGCTTGCACGAAGAGGCAGAACGCGAGGGAGGACATTGGCGATAACAAGTGTACGTCGGGGCTGATTGCCGATTTGCGGCCCATGTGGATGGATGCTGACTTGCTTGACAGGGCTCTCCGAGCTGCCCGGTGCGCCCCCGCTGGTCTGAGCGAGATATGTTGGGAGTGCAAGGGACTGGTTTTGTGTACGATGGGGGTGTGGCGTGAGAGTGGGAGAGTTCTACCTGGAACTGCTAAGCGAGGAATGAGGCTATGATCTTGTTGTACGGTATATAGGATGCCCGGTGTCTTTGGGCATCAAAGATGTCGCTTTTGCTAGAGCACGACAGGTGTTTTGAGACGTCTGCATGCCATGGATAACTGTGAACTTCCGAGTCCTCCAACATCCAATGATACAACGACTCCAACTCCATGTTTCCTACTTGAGTAACTTTGTGTAACTTTCACTCCGACGTTAAAATAAATAAGAGAAAAAAGGACAAGTAAAGTAAAGTAAGTGAAAAGAGGGAAAAAGAAAGAGATAAGAAGTAGAAAAAAACGAAAACTTATGGTTCCTTTTTCAGGGCTCTCAGTTATGCCCAAGTCGACGTGACATCCCCGACATAGTCAGGTATATAGGTCTCTTGTGGAAGTATTGCGATCGCCATAGCGTGGTACGGGTCCGTTTCCAGAATGGACAAAGAATTGGGTTTTCCGGTTTGGAGAGTTCAGATGGAGTTAGCTGATTTCAAGAATGCGTTCTACGTATTTGTCATGAAAAGGGTCAGCATAGCTAGGTCCTGGAGGGTGTTCACAGTTGGCAAGTTGATCAAGGTAGCACAATATTGTTTGTAATGCGGGTAGGACAGCTGTTGTTAAAGTCTATCCATGTGAGCTGTCATCACGCTCGCTCTTCATGGAGCCACTGAGGGAGAGCGACCTAGATCGGGTATTGCTCCATCTATGACACCACGGAGCAAATAGGGCATTGTATAACTCCTGAGCATGCAATTGATTTGAATGGGCATGCACCTGCGCAAAGGACTGTTCTCAGTTTGCTCAAGAACAACAGTGCTAAGCGAGACTAAATTCATATTCTATTCCATCAAGGTGAGGTCCGAGGTGTCAATAAATGGAAACCCGCCAGCCCCTCTAAATGGGAGCAGAATGGCTCCGGCCAGCAGTTCAAACCACTGACTAGGGCTCAACTGACTCGCTCACCCCTGCCACCCAGACGAGAAGGCGCATTTCTTGACCGCAGAGCCTTGCGGTGAGTGTGTAATGGACTGGAAGAGATGCTGTAGGATACGTTTCCGACAATGGCCGCGGGCCTGGGCCTCTTCGGTGAGAACGAAATGCGGTAGACATCTCCATCGCATGTGATATGCATGACACTTTACTGCCTCACAGATGGGACTGCCAGGTCTTAGACCGCAAGGACTCCCGCCCAATCCAACGAAGATCATGTTCACTATGTAACTGCAAATATATACATGTTGTCAGGTCCCGGGCTGATGTTTACAGTGGAATGTGATCAAACTTTGGAGGTAGGGCGACGTCATGTACCGCGTAGTAGGCCATCAGGTTACCGAAGCCACAACCCTAAGAGCGTCAGGCTAATGACCGTTGCGACAGACGTCAGGAGCTTACACCTTTCATCATAGCACGCCCGGGCTGTTAAGCGTTCGCACCACCTCGTCTGCATACAGATCCATTGTATTGCCACAAAATGATTGAACGACATGTGTGGCTATCAAACTGTCGTGAAGGCATTGGCGTGTCATGATGGCCGCCCAGGCTACATCATGGACGGATTTGATGGATGTATAAGAAACCACAGAGGCGTTATATTTCACTGTGCTGAACATCGCGTGCTCTAACATACGGAATCCTTTCATCGACACTGCCCTTTCGCCCGGTCATATGACTGTGAGCTCTCCATGAAGCTGCCCGGCTCTGTCGTTTCCCTCTGTTAATCGAACAAGGCAATTATTGGATGTTGCAGCAAGGCATTGGTGATCATGAATAATCGCTTGGGACAGACTGTCAAGTCAAAAGATCTGTCGTCTAGATCCTCACAGAACGATCCATGTTGGACAATGAATGGCCATCACCCGTGAAGTTCAGGTTGAGCAAGAACTAATGTGCCTGTAGCTCGCCATGCTTCCCCTTTTTCCCTCTTACTAAAATGCCACGCTGGAGGGAAATCTCCTCTGCTCTGCTTGGCCCGGGTTGTTCACAGTTGCAGACAGACGTGGCGAGCTTCTCGGAAGGGATTGACCAATGTCATCCCTTGCTTAACGCCAGCCGAGATTGGCCAGCTGACAGCTTGCGCTCATTCCTTCCCCGTAGAGAAGCGGAACGAAGCAAGGGCTCGGTTGGTGGTTCCCTGGGATGCCCAGATGTGCGAAGAACCGGGAGCGAGATGCGGCAGGACAACGTGGAAGTTCATTGCCTGCGTGAGAGTCGGGGTTCGAATCCAAAGCACCAAGCTTTGTTACAAGGCAGAATGGCATTGATGAAGGTTCTCTCTGAGATACAGATTCCATTCCGTCGTCCGCGCGTCTCAGTCGGTATCCGTTGCGCTCTCCCCCTCTCCCCACCCGAATCCCCAGGTTCCCCGGACCCCGACTTCCTGCAGCCGTTCTTGCCGGAATTAAACAAGCCTGTTCGCGCAACCCTGCTGCCACTTTTCTTCAGTGGCTGCGATTGGCCACAGGCGTCGTCTCTCCTGCCATTCCATCTCTGTTGTGTCACCTTGGTGCCTCAGGAAACCAGTCCCCGCACCCAGGCCGTCCTTTTCTCCTCTCGTCCCCTTTTTCTCTTTTTCCATTCTTGCAACTTCATCCAAAACACCCTCCAAGCCCTTCCACACTACCCTCAACTCCATTCATTTCATCATCGCAACAATGTTCGCCTCCAGCCGGGTGTCTGGCGCTGCCGCGCGCATGGTTCCCAAGCAGCCTCTCCGTCTCATGTCAACCTCTCGCAATGGTCAGGGTACGTTCTCCGTGCTCCACTCAGCCCACCGGCGAGTGGGCCTGTTGCCCGCTTCCCCGGATGCGTTATTTACCAAGCTCGATCTCGCGAAACTTTAGCTCGTCTCCCAAGCTCCATCATCTCCACTCACTCCACCGCGCGCCTGGCGACTGGTCGCAACGGCCTGCTCCTCAATGGCGGTCGCAGCGCCTTCGCCTCCACCGTGATCCGCAACACCACGCAATCCCGTGGCGTCGTCGTCGAGTCCACGGCCGCCGCCATTCTCGCGGCTGCTAAGGCGCACGGCGCTGGCGCTGCCACCATCGGCCTGGCTGGTGCTGGTGTCGGTATCGGTACCGTCTTCGGGGCGCTTATCAACGGCGTTGCCCGCAATCCGGCTCTGCGTGGTAAGAATTGCATTTCACCTTGAGCTCCCAGTCTCGCGACACCAACCACATTTGCCTGTGGACCAATTGAGCGAAATGCAGCAATCTGACAAATTGTCTGTACTCAGGCCAGCTTTTCTCGTACGCCGTCCTGGGCTTCGCCCTTTCGGAAGCCACTGGCCTGTTCGCTGTCATGCTTGCCTTCCTGCTGCTCTACGCCTACTAGATGAGTTCCCCTGGAGCCATCGCATCGCACCTTGGCAGCAACGAGCTTGTGGAATTGGCGAGAAGCATGGGCGGGTCAGTGGGGACAGAACCGTTGAGATGGGGCAGGCTAGCGGCAGCGATTTTAGCGCGGGCCCACCAACACCGTGGGGAAACCAGGGCCCCGGCCTTCCCGTCTTCTGGACCGCGTTTGTTTCTCATGGGACCCGATAGAGACAGCCGGTGATTTGTATCATAGAAAGACGATACAGGAGGCATGTAATGCAAGGTGGTGAAAATGGGTGGCCAGATTTTTTACGCTGCGGCCTTTTCTGCATCGCTTGGCAAATGCCAAGTGAACGTGACGCTTGACACCAACAACCACAGCATATCTGAAAAACCCTCGGATTCACGTGCCTCAACCCGTGTCTCCCGGATCTGACAATCCGAGGTTGAGTATCTTGGCTTCCACCGAACTTCAGGGACCGATGGTATCTAGGTAGTCAACAACTCATTTCGGTCCATCAACTCCATGGACACTTGTATGATGAGTGTTTTTGGGGCCGTTTTATCTGTGCTTTGGTTTTGATGTCGTGTAGGTTTCCAGGGTTATTGTTTGTTTACACATTCCATCTGGATGACACTGGAAAACGCAAGTAATTAAATAGGTACCAGAGGAACCACATCTTCAAGAGAAGAACTAAGATACTATCTACCTACCTTACCTACCACCACATGTTGAATCACACAGGCCATTGCTGTTCGGCATCACGCCATGAAGGTGCGATAAACGGATTTGGTCTCTCCAGATCTCACCTCAGTTGCTCTAAATATACCTAATCATGCTTGGATATTGCAATGTCAATCCCACATGCACCTTTAAAACGCCCACCAGATAGCGTCTCCTCGTTCAACGGCCTGGGCGAGCCCAGCACCCACTCCTTCACCCGCCTCGGATATGTCTCTGGCTTCATGGCTGACTGGGACAGGACATGCACCCCGTGTTCATTGACGCCTAACGCCTGCAGGTTACCGAAGATGGCCTTATTGGTCACGACACTACCGGCCGTCTGGCAGTGTTCCACCGCGTCCTGGGCCTCAAGGAGGAACGGAAACCTTGTTCCTGACTGGCGGGACGACGAGAAGCAGCGCATGTGCGAGGAGTTTGGGGTGCGCAGGACGGACTGGCGGGGGCCGGTGGGGCATTGCAGATCATGAGCCATGGCGATGAGAGGTTCTTGATGGATGCCTGGTGTGCATACGCCGTTTGTGGAGTCGACGGAGTGGACGGGGAGGGCGATGATGAGGATGATATGATATAGAGAGCTCGACTTCGGCTTTCAGCAGGCGTTTTTCTACACCGGATTCCCGGGCTTGGAGGTGATGCATTATGAGATGGGAATCGGGGCGGTTTCAAATGTAGATTGTTGGGTGGTGTACCAAAGTATCTACAACATGCTTTTCCGCCAGATATTGCCCTGTGCTGTGTGCTCTCCACCTCCTAGCTTCAATTCTGAAGTCGTTATCCATGATGAGCTTAGATCAAGGGTGCAGAGTGCGCACTAAAGTGGTCAGAAGCCGTTGTAAACTTGGGAAGTAAAGAACAGTCTATGGTCCTAGTGCTGAACAAACGTGCGGGGTACCTCGGGATGCTGTGCTGTATGTTTCAGAGCCCAACAGGGCGGTCTCCATAGGCAGAACCCCAACCGGCGGGTGTACAAAGTTGTGGTGTGCCCGAGCAGACAAGATCAACCCCATGATCCTGTCCCATCATAGTAGTAGTCACTTTCAAGTTCACAGCCGTCGCTCCCATAAGCATCTCCCAAGATGGCAAACTCTTGCACTGCGTGCAGCAAGGCACCTCCCGAGGTGACTTTGAAACGTTGTGCCAAGTGCTCGATCGCGCCTTACTGCTCCCGCGAGTGCCAAAAGGCGGATTGGAAGTCCCACAAGAAAACGTGCGGCAAGGCAACGGATGGCATCGAGAACAATGCAACCAAGCGCACCGACGTCTCCCCGCCCAAGGGCCTCGATCAACCCATCACTATGCCGTTCACCCGCCTCGATCGCGGCGACTGGCTCCACGACCGACCCGAGAAAGACGTGTACCGCGCGCTGGTGGATGCCTACCGTTTGCGCGTCGCCGATTGTGTCAAGTCGCCTGGCCCAGATCAAGCTCTGGTGGGGTCTGGCCTGGAGGGGTTCCGCCACTTCTTACGCCTGACCAGCGAGAAAGGACTTCTGCCGGACTGGTGGAACGAGGAAAAGCAACGCGAGTGCGAGGAGCTGGCGACCCGATGGTCGGAGTGGCAATGCGTGAACAAGACAGTGGACGAGGCAGACATCGCGGCGCACTATGGAGAAAAGAGGTTTTCGATGCAGTTGAGAATGTTTGCCGAGGCTGTGTATGGTACCATACCGGGGGGGTTTGGTACTGGACATAGCATGAGACAGATGATGGTGGCGATGGAGCAAGGGTCGTTGGGAGGCGCTGCGTAGGCTTTTTCACCTTGGTGACCACTACGCCGGGCGTTTTACGACGCTTCAAACCGGAACAGGCAGGATTGGTGCCCACGATATGTACCATGCATTGACCGGTCGATGGGCGGACCATAGGTTTGATATCTAGCAAGTATGTGTTTTCTGTCCCTCTCAAGCGTACAGTCTTCAGCGTCGTACCGACCATCCGGACCAGGTGACTTGTGGACTTCATTTAAAGGAGGTTCTGCTACTGTCGAGGAACTGGGTACAAGCAGGTGCTATCAGACCTTCAGCTTCTCCAAGAATCGAGGAAGCAGCGATTGCAATGCCATCCGGTCTGCTTTTACTCTTCCGGGGCCTGGGTAGACCAGAAGCTGATAACATACAAGATAATAGTAGAACGAACATCCGGGGAACCTTTATCGCGCAGGCGAGTGGGTGCCTTGACGCTAGGATTCAGTTCCATAATTATCTACATGGCCTTTTGGCCTACCAATCCCCGGACCCGTCTTGTTTCCCTTCAGATAGGAGATCCCATCCTGCACCGCGCGCGGGTCGTGCCGCAATCGTTGGCGACGCCGTAATCGCAGCAGCCACCGTTCGGGTTGCACTCGTAGACATGGTTCTTGACCCGCTTCGTCTTGATGGCGTAGGTGCCTGCCCCGACGACGCAGTTGCCGCAGTAGACACCTTGAGTAAGGCCCTTGACACATTGGCACCCGTTGGCGGAACAAGCACGGCCGAACAGAGCGTGACCCGGGTTGTTCGAGGCAGGGGTCGCCGCGCCCGTGAGGGCGAGGGCGCCGAGGACGAAGATGGACGTGATGCGCATGATGGACGTCGTGATGGGGAAGGATGGTGGATGGCGGTGTCGCTATGGCACGTGAAGTTGTGCTTTCACCGGCTCCGAGCAGCGATGTTGTAATGGTTCTTGGTAAATGATCACATCCACTCCAGAATATTGGCGGAAGGACTAACCACATTTAGCCTTTTATTTCACCGCGCTTGCTCACTGCTGTGAGCCCAGGACGGGAGCTAGACAGGCGGGGCGCTGCGAAGCAGACGAGGTATAATCGGGCATGGATCCGTTACGGATGCGTAGGGCACCAGTACCCTCCGAGCGCTATCGCCGAGTGCAACCACACTGCTTTTCTTGCCCTACGCCAATGATGCTCGCTGCGGGGCGCTTGCCGTCCATGGCAGGTGTCAAAAACGTCTCATCAACAATACGAGCAAGGATCGGTGCCTTGTTGCTCCGACACGCGTAAGCATGATCTCTTGGTCAACCATTTCATGTAGATCTATCTTCCTTTATGTGTTAAAGTAGTGCTGGGTGACAGCGTGGAGTTCCTTGAATGACTAGTAACCACATTCGATGGTCTCCAGATAGTACCCCAATCATCTCCTGTATCCCTTGTGCGCTGCCACAACTGTGCCGTAAAAAGTACTATGTGCCAAGTATGTACACGAGAGATAGTTATCCAACCACCGTGCAGGCCATGTCACCAGCCCTATCCGAATGCCACCCCTCCCAACCCCTCCGAAACTGGCAACTCACCCCCCTGCCCCCGACTTTGCGCCTAACTTCACAACTCTCAGCCATAATCATCTTCAAAATGGTCTGTTAATCTTCTCTGCTAAGGCTCCTCCCCGTACAACACTTCCAATACCATCAACTGCAACATAAGCGACCCATCTCCGCAGTACCCCTTTACGTCGCTGAGGCCTTGCCGACCGGCCATAAAATGTTCAGTCATCTGAAACCTGAGAGAACAAGGGGGAAACCGTGCTTTCTAAAATCGACGACATGTATAAAAGCCACGCCCGTTAACAAATACCTAGCACTGCTACCCTTTTTCTACTAACCTACTACTAGCAATGCAACCTCTTGGCCCAACATGCGTCAATCCAACCCATCTATGAGTCCTGCCCAACACCAAACTCCAAATGCCATGCACACAAATAGCAACTCGCCAAGACCACCCTTGGAAGGAAGCAAGAACTGGAACTAGAAATCCAGCTTACCAATGCCCTTTCGTATCCTTATGCCTCTTGATATTGTCCTTCCTCCCACGTATCCCGCAAACCTCGCACACGGCGTCCTCGCGGGGGATGCCGCGCCGCCGGGCCTCGTCGGGGTGGTGCGACCACATGTGCCGGTTCAGATCCTTAGTTTCAGCACCGCCCATGGGGCAGAGGTCGCACCTTCGCCGTTTGGTGTGGTTGTGATAGTGCTTGCTGTTTGTTTCTGTCAGCACACGGTGGTTTAGGCGCTGAACGATGCCATGGCCATGGGGCTTCCCGGCTTCTGGAGGTACTCACTCAAGATCACACTTTCGTGTAAACGGTCGGGAAGAACACCCTTCGTGGGGGCAGTAGAACAGATTGGGGTCCTGGTACTCGGGCCACGCGGACTGCCTCACGGGGCTGGGGGCATCGGACGATGGAGAGTGATACGTGGTGGTCGCGGTCTGTCCGGTTTGAGGATAGTTAGCATGCTGTGAAAGCTTAACTTCTACCATGCCGACATATATTGTTGGTCCTTGTTTTCAGGGACAAGAACAAGGCAATGGTTCCAGAGAAGCGTACAAGGCTGGCTCGTGGGCTTCTCTGGTGTGACCAAGGATGATGCACCAATTGGCGCTGGGAGGCCTGGAAGGGGGGAGACGAACGGACGAGTAATATCCTGCAGAATCTGCGGGGCTCGGCGACACCGCCGATAAGTATGCCGGGTTGATGGTTTGGTAAACCGGGTCGTATTCGGCGTACGTAGGATACGACCAATCCCCAGTGGCGTTGTAGACAGGATAGTCTGAGGACATCGTTACCGATACGTGCCTTATAGGGCTACCTGCGGTCTAGGATGCTGCAAGGATGTGGTGGTGTCGGTTCTGTGCCGCGTGCACTTGTGTAAGTGGTATGGGTGTTGGCGTTTCGTTCCTGGGCGCTTGTGTCAGTAATCCACACTACAAGCATCCTTGACGGACCGAGCATATGCAACGTACTGTTCTGAGCGATTGTCTTCGTGTTCTGCCGAACGCACTTGTTTCCGATGCCTCGAGTAGGATTAAAATTGTATCCTTCGGCGGACTGCTGCCATGGCCACGAAAAGGCCTGGGAACCGGCGCAGAGAAATCCATGGTTCAAATAATTTTCGGGTCCAAAGCCGCAATCCCCAAAGTACGTCACGTTAAGCCTCCGCTCTTCTCACAGATTGATCGCAATTCCCCCAAGGCAGCCATGGCTCCCCATGAGGCCGATAGGCAGGACAGTTTGCCTGCCTGACAGCACCCGCTCCAGAGTTGTGCACAGAAAGGCATCCTCCAAGCCACATTGAGGCCCACAGCAGGTGAGAACGTTGGAAACCAGGGGCTGAGGCTCGGGAGCAAAGCACGAGAGCGGGCGAGCCAATCATGGCCCCGAAGCGGACTTTGTAGCACCAACACCACATGCATAATGGCGACGATTATTGGTCGGACCAAACTCGCAAACGCGCCGCGTTGAATGCCCCGAGGCCTCAGAACAGCAAATGTCATCTGAGGCATCTGTGGCTCATTGATCACTGCCTGCTTGTGTCTGCCGCCAAACTCAGGAATCGGAGAGAGCATGGGATGCGAATGGTCCATTCCAAAGTCTGGAGGCATAAAAGGAACCCACAGTACTTCTGCCTGGCATTTTCTGACTGTCTGTTCTTCGGCCACCTCTGGTCATTGCACCTATACTGCCTGTCTGCCTCCCAAAAAGGCGGGTGTTTGTGGAAGCCTTGTCTGGCGAAAACACTGGTAAGATGCCGACATGATTGGGCTCCAAGGCGGGAAAAGAGGCCCCCGACAGAATCATCCAGCAATGTCTATAATGTTCTCTGAGCGCCCAATCCAAGAGTATGAGGTAAGTGGGACTCCCGGTTACCCTCGGCGCTGTCGCTCTAGATGAGCTCCAACAAGCCGTGTGGTTTGAATCTTGATCACAGCATTCCTCCGAAGACACCTTGAAGCGCGATTTTAGAAGAAGAAAGGAGGATGCTAGAGCCGACGCTTTGTATGGGCGGTTCAGATTAACCCTCCCGCCATCACCAAAATCTGGATCACAGCATCGTAGTAGCCTGTTCGTCACCACGCACGTCCAACCGGGCAAAACCTTGAATGATCCCGTAGGGTCCACCGCAAACGTCTCGTCGTCATTGTCCTCACCATGAATCCATACGTTCAGCCGACCCTTATGCGCAATGACCACGCGCGCTTGTTCCGTGCTGCATGCAAACCGGTAGCTGTAGCCGGATGCGATCTTGGCAGCGTTGGAACTCCCTGAGTCGAACTTGATCTTGTCAAAAATGCGAGCTGGAGTCCGCGGGACGGTCGGCGAGCGAACGAAGGTGGCAGAGAGAGCGATTGCTGTGACTTTGAGGCTCTGTCAGCGCACCGGGACCGGAGGTGGATCTCCACAGCATCCACGCATACTGTTCAGTGGAATGAAGATACAAAGGGGGGTACTTATACCCTCACCGGAGGCGTCAAGGATCCGACCATCTGTCCGTTCCCAGGGCTGGATGCGAAGCTCCCTTTCGGCAGATGAGGCGTCAACGTTGTGAACCGCACACATTGACAGAAGCACTATCAATGTTAGGAAGGCAAGAGTCCGAGATAGTTGCGGTCTCAGTGAGCGACGGGTTATCCTGGTCATGCATGAATAATTATCATGAGAAAAGACACCCAAGGTATTAGAGGATCCCAGGCCCGTTACCTCCAGACGCTCCAGCGGTGGTGATCCAGCGGCTGATGCAACCAACTGCTCCTCTCTCGCCTGTGGTATGTTCTGGCAGCTATGCTGCATAGAATCGTCCATCATTCCGAGGATAGAATCCAGGTCGCCCTTAGTGTCGGGCTCATCGCTGCTCGCTGCCTAAGAGCCAGTCGGGGGCTTCGCCTCAAGGCCGGCGTGATTCTTGACCTGAAAGACACCTTCGTTCTTTGCCTGGCAGGCATCGATGTGGCTTGCCTGAGATCCCGTCTTGTTGTTCGGCTTGGGAAGCCGACTCTCCAAGTCTCCCGGGACCCCGGTCCCCGATGCGGTCTTTGGGACTTTCGATCACGATGAACCAGCTTGCCTTTGCAATGCCCTCGCATGGAGGCTGGGTTCTTGATCGTTGGTCACATGACGCCTGGAGATTAACCGGGCGCTTTATTGAACCGTTCTCCGTGCTGCTCCCATATCCGGGGTACAACCGTCGTAATGATCGATAATTGTGAGGGGACCTTTGGTATTCTGGTGGGTTCAGTGCACCAGAGCTATTGAATGTCTTTTCCATTTTCATCTCCAGCACAATATATATTATCCAAGGAAACATTTGAGAGAAATATGGGTCAGGATGCTTGCGTAAAAGACACTTATCCATCCATCTCTTGTACTTGTTATTATCTATAACGGGGGTGAAAAGTGCTTGTTCACCTCGTTGCCAGTCGACAGGACCAGGTGTAGTTGAACTATATCTTTCCTGTTTCAGCGAGCTTGCGAGGTTCCGTTACTTGTCGATGGCGGGCTTGCTACGGCTGTGGACTTCTTCATGATCTGACAGAAGGCCGGATGAATCGTCAGGGTCCTCGGAGGGGTGACGAAGGGGTGTCCACTCCTCACCTGACGAAATTTGCACCGCTAGGTTTTCTGGATCGAGGACTGGGAGACAACGGCGCAAACTGGTCCATGGCTACCTTCGGGAAGTAAGCTTACCGCTAATAGTGTAGGTGTGGGGCGACCTTAGAGGAAGCGATCAGAGCAGTTAGTAGTGGTGGGGATAGCAGCCAGTAATTGGAGGCGTCAAGCATCGCGCCTACCTTGGGTAGCACGGCGTGAGTAAGTAGGAGGAGACATGCCTTGTTTGGGCCAATTAGGCCTGTCTTAAAATATATCAATGTTGTTTCAACACGGTATGTGAAACGAATAGCCATTCCCCTGAGGGACCCTGACGCCTACATTTCACAGAACCCATCGTTCGAGGTTTTCTTTTTCAATGGTTATCAGATTTGATTTTATTATCGTATTGAGATGGCCCGGACCTGTGAGAGTGCATACGACGGAAAAGGAGTGGTTGGAAGCTGTTCTTCCAAAGGAAGAAAACAACTATCTGGTGTGCCTCTCCATAAGGCTCCTTAAATATACAATGGATGCCCACAAGGGCGGTCTGAGCCAGCAGAATATCTGATGGCTGCCAGGACCAGGGTATGAGTCCCTATGGATCCTGCCATACGTATAAATCGACCAAAGGGAGGACATTTATAACGGATTGACTAACTATGGTACGTTTCAATGGATCATCATGCGAAGACATATACACGGGCAATTTGACTAGGAGACTAATGCATTTGAGAATGGAGGTGTAGCTGGTTTTGAGGTTCATTGACGCTTCGTCCCAGAGCCTAAGCACGTTTAGTGCGGAGGGGTGGACATGCCAGGTTGATCAGACATGCCTTGTCGTCTCTGATATGGCTTGATGCCCGTGGTCACGGCCAATAAAACATATCTCCTCCCACATTATCCCACAATAGTATTTACACTGAGCAAACCTATCCAAGGTACTGTGATGAGCGCTGACCTTGAGAGTGCATACGGCAGATCAGAGTGGTTGGACGCAGTTGTTTAACTGAAAGAAGAGAGTCTCTAGGCAGTTGCCCTCAAAAATGGGATACATACACGAAGATGCCCATGAGGGGAGTCTAATGTGGCAGATTGCCAGAAGCCTGGCCTGAGAGCCCGTGGAATGCTTTTGGGCTCCCGCAGGACATAGGTCAACCCGACGATCCTCACAGGTACATGGCGTTGCCCCACCAATTACACCACGAATAGCATCACCACCTTCCAACACCGTAGCTGATGGACCCAGGCTCCAGCAGTTCGCGCTTTCATATATTGACAACTCAGCGTTCCTGAAAAAAACGAGCGGTTACCGGATGGAACTCCCGTAAAGTGTGCGGGAAACTGAGAGGGAGTTCCATCGCCGCAATATACAGGTCTTGGCGGGTGTTCTGAGGATACGTCTTGATTTATCCGCCGGCACTATCTTCAACGTCAAGTTGCAACCCAGCCGGGCGGACCTGGACGGTCCGCCATGATAATCCGGCAGCCGAAATTGTTAATATGGAATGAGGTGCCGATCGCAGATCCGCTCGCTGCAAGGGCACCGCCGAGCCCCGAATACATATCCTCAGCTCTGCCGTCGTGCTGTCGAAGCCCTGACCCCCTTGAGACACCTCGTCCCCGCAGCACGGATCCGCAAAACTACGGGAGCTCGCCCGCAGCCATCCGTTCCCAGTCAACAAGATGGTTCTCACATCCCTGGTCAGCCTCCTTGCCGCCGCGAGCAGCACGCTGCTCCTGGTCGCCCCCGGCCCCGTGGCCGCCGAGGACCGTCTAACCTGCGGAGACGCCACCTACTTCCCCTCCGAGTACAAGTGCTACGACAACCGCACCCTCTGCCCGATTCAGTTCAGCCTTCCAACCAAACCATGCGCCGGGTCCGGAGGCTGCTACCCGCCGGAGCAATTCTCGTGCGAGGCACCCAGCGGCAAGGGCAAGGGCAAGGGCAAGAAGGAGGGCGAGGGGAAGGGGATCCTGCGCACGCTGCCTGAGGCGACAAGCCCCTTTACCTTGACGGTCTGGGGCACGAGGCAAACGTTCCGCAACCAGACGGTCAAGGCGTGCGGCGGATATCTCGCCATTGGCGCCAACGCCAGGCAGTGCCATGCCTGCACCGCCGTGGGCGGGACGGATTGCGGGAAGTACGCCAATGTGACGGCTTTGCTGCCGCACGGGAGGATGGTCAGTGGCTAACCCAGCGCTGTTCTTCCTGTCGAAACCCCCGCTAACACGCTTTCCAGAACTCGGGCGTCGCCAACCCGCAATACTGGTATGTCGACCCTCTCCAGGGCGTTCTCCGCTACACCGATCCCATCGCTTCGAACACGACCGAGGATGGAGACCCTGTTTGGGGCGTCGAATTCGCGGGCAAGAACGTCAAGGTCTACGAGAACGGTTTCTTTGTGTGGGACCGCGAGGACGCGATGTCGCATTTCTGGATGGCTTGCTTGATCACCCTCCCCGGCGGCGGCACGAGCACTGGCCGCTCATGGCGCCTCTATGCGCCCACGGGCATGAACCTGGAGCGTGGTGATTGCGAGCTGGTGAGGATCGTGGCGAAGGCGGTGGATAAGAACTCGGGCGTGTACCAGTATCTTTAGATGAAGGCATAGAGGGTAAAAGAGCAATAGAAATGATTCAGCCCCTCCCTTGCTTTACTGTCGTTCGCGCCGATCACACAAAAGCTCGAAGCTCGGATAGCTTGCCTCATTCTTCTTCAGCTGCTCACAATGACAGGTACCGACGAATAATCTTGGACAGGCAACTATGTAATCTTTTGTATAAGCCCAGCAAGACTCACGACAGCTTCCAAACGATGGGTGGCTGGGTTTTCGACAGGTTCTTCCCCACTACGTCATACATGCAGAGCACCTGAGAGATGACTGGTCTTCGTTCTCACGTAGGTTCCAGATCCGGTTCGATGCAATGCGGGTTCTAGACTGGCATGAGCCCTAACCAACTGTGCCGTGATGCAAGACTGCATGCATGCCTGGTTCAATGAACGGCATCCTACCCTTCTAGCCCCTCCAGTTCGCGCCGAGCCCAATGAGGTTGCTGGAGGCCACCACAGGGCTGCACCTCACCAGGCCACCACGCAAACCCGCACACCAGGCGATCACGACACATCCTTGGAGATGCAGATGGTAGGGCTATTCGGCGTAGTCATTGTATTAAGACGACATCGACTAGCGTAATCACCATCTTTGGATCCGACATGCCATTCATCCGGGTTTGTCGAATTAAAGCAGTGATTAGCACACTGAAGCACAACCTCGCCTGTATAATACGCCCCATGGGCTTTAGCTTGCTATCAGCCAGAAGGTGACATTGCCAATCTTGCCCAGACCCAGAGGCAAAGGAGACGAGCGGCAATCAAATATGTTTGACATCTTGGCGGCGCAAAATTGACACACTCCATCTGCGTCACCGATGACAAGGGGCGGCTGGTGCGCTAGGTACACCCCTCCGCAAGACTGAGAGTGGCATGTATCATGGCCTTGCCCAAACCGTTCAGAAACCAGAAAATCATCGATCTATTTTAGGGGAAGCAGTCGTAACAACAATGTCATAGTTCAAACCCCCCGCCCACTCCTTCTGCCGCCTAGACATAATAACAGGTAGTTACCTACCTTACCTTACCCTTGATACCGCTCAATCTGGCTATCAGACACATAGTGCGAGCCGCCTTCACAGCGCCAACCATTTCCCTCTCTCCTCCAACGATAGCCCTGCACACAAACTCCCATGTCCTTCAATACCTCCTCCACAGCCTTCTGTTTCTTCTTGTCCTTCTTCTCAGCCATTGCCTCCTGCGGTGTGGTGTCCTGCTGGTGAACTTGAGCTTCAAGAGTGGAGCAGCTGTTGTCAGGCTTACAAGAAGAGGGATTCGTGGCTGCGTCACCTCCATTCGGTGCCGTCTTGGCCCGAGACCACTTCGTTTCGTACATCTCCCTGATGCAAGCGTGTGGGATTTCGTTGGTGAGACACAGGAGGCCGTCGCGGAATGGTCCGTCGCGCCACATGTTGTACGGAATCGCCCGCAAGATGCGCCGAGTCAGCTGGGCAATGTCGGAAGCGTTACTCCAGGAAGGGGCCTTCATGAGGAGTTGCATGCGCCTTTCGAATTTCGACTGTGTGTCCGGCGATTCGAAGAAGGGCCCAAGGACTCCCTTGAGTTTTAACCAATGGTCCAGAATCTTCAAGCTCTCGCTGGCAGAGAGGGGATCGAAAACGATCTCGTCGTGGAAGAAGGCGGCAAGATCGGGTCGAAGTTTCATGAGAGAGTTGGCTGCCTCCGCATTCCCGGTCAGGACAATGACGCTCGACTCGGAGTGCTTCCGAAGATAGGATGCCAGTTCATCGAGGGCCTCGCTCGAATAGCCACCCCGCAACAGCTGCTGGATGTCGTTGATAACCAAAACCTTGCCAATGCCGCGCGCTAAGGCAGCCCGGGCTTTCTGGGGGGTGTGGCCGACGTGTTGACCGATGAGGTCGGCACCGGAGTATTCAACGACAGAGGGCGAGCTCAACAGTCGTCGCTGGTAGCATAGCTCCCCCAGCTGACGCGCCACCTCGGACTTTCCCGTGCCTGGCGGGCCCTTGAAAAGATAGGTGCGCGGTACAAGCCGGAGAGCATCCGTTTGCTTGGTGAGGTGCAGACTCTCGGGCCAACACTTTTCCAGCTGTTCGATGACGCTCTCTGACACCTTCCAGTTCAACAAGGACCTGAAGGTTATGGTTCTCTTGGCCGTCCCGTCGTCCTCCAGGTGCAAATCGAAATCCTGGGCGGTCAGAACACCATTTTGTCGGAGTCTACGATCGATTCTGCGTTGCCTTGTCTGGTAGTTCAGAATTGCCTGTGAGACAAGATTCCTGACCTCCCTGCCGTTACTGAATTGTGGGCTTTTCATCGCCCGGGATAGAACCCCCATAGCTGCGTCGATAGCAGCCTGATCGGCCGTGAGATCGTAGGAATTGAGGTCCAGGATCAGGATATCCAGAAGTTGATCCTGAGTATAGTTTTCAAACCTGAAAGGTTTGTCCCACATGAACCGGCCGGCCAGACCGGGGTTCCCGTTATAGAACAGGGATTGGATCTGGTCCTCGTAGCCCAGGAGGATAACACACCGGTCATCTCCAGGGTTGCCCTGAACCTCGGCAACGAGCATATCCAAGACGGCCATCCTGTAGTTGTCGTGAGCACCTGCGGTGTTGCCCGTCGTCCTGCCAGGGTCAAGCATATACGCCTCGTCGATGATCAACACCTTGCCGACGGTTGTGGCGAGAATGGCCTTGGTCTTTGCCTCCGACTCACCCACTGCCTTTCCGATGAAATCGCATGGGGATTTGATAACAACTGCCAAAATCAGTTAGCAAGCGTCCCGGGTAGAAATTCGTGTGAATACTTAATTACCATCCCCGTTGCTCAAAAGGCCAAGGTCTGCCAGGAGCCGCCCATAATGGACACCAACGGTGGTCTTGCCGGTCCCGGGTGACCCGACAAAAACCCGACTCAAAGAAACCTGCAGAGGCCGTTTACCCTCAAGCTCTCGCTTGTAGTTCTCTTCGATCATATCAATCATATCCTCCACCGATTCCTTCACCTGTTCGAGTCCAACCAGCTTGTGGAGG
Source organism: Remersonia thermophila (assembly GCF_042764415.1). Lineage (NCBI taxonomy): Eukaryota > Fungi > Ascomycota > Sordariomycetes > Sordariales > Chaetomiaceae > Remersonia > Remersonia thermophila. Next base: position 265,645 of record NC_092217.1, read on the forward strand.
GCACGATACGCAAGACTTGTCTCCCTCACATCCGAAGGGGGCGGTCCGAAGATATCCTCCTTGGTAAAGAACAAGCAATCTTCAAATGACTGCATGGTCGTCTGTCTCAATCGCCGGGCCTGTCGTTCGCAGATTCTCATAAAGAGCGATTCAACGCTCCTGGCGTTGCCGAAGCCGCGCTTTCCTCGTCCCGCCGAGAGGCGGCGGATGGCGGCGCGCAGATACACTTGGTTCCGGCCTTCCTCGAGTTTGGCGCGGCCGTCGAAGCGCTCTTGAAAGAGCTGCAACAGGATAGCAAGAAGCTGATCATCGTTGAAGTCTTCGAGGTCAATGACGTGGGGGATTCTGCTGGGCAAGCCATCGTTGTGCGCAAAGAAGGCCTCGAGGTCGTTTTTATATCCAGTGAATACAACGACAAACTTGTCCGAGTGATCCTCCATGTTTGTGAGGAGAGTATCGAGCACATCTCGACCCGCGTTGCCGGCATGGGGTGCAACTAGCTGGTATGCCTCATCGACGATCAGCACGCCGCCCCCGTCGTCGTCGTCATCGAGATTGAACTTCTCCAGAACTTCGCGGATGGGCTTGTGAGTCAGCTCCGTTCCGGTCCTTTTGACTCTTCTAGGTGATTTCACAACGCCAAGGGCATAAAGGAGCTTCGCGTAGAGCCATGCCACCGTTGTTTTGCCTGTGGTATCGCGAAGTTCAAGTTAGTCAGACTGTGGTGTGTTGGGAGAATGATTACAGGTTGATACTTTCCTGTGCCTGGATTTCCCTGAAAAATGGCATGGTACCTGTCGCGCTTGGTGTTGGCGCGGACGATCTTGTTTCTCTCAGCGTTGAATTTGAGATCATCGAAGAACTTTCTGACCGTGTCGAGGCCTGTAAGCTTTGCAAGTTCGGAGTCAACCACATCTCCTATCTCCTTCATTTCTTTTTCCTTGCGCGTCTTTGCTTCTTTCTCCATCTTTTCCATCCTCTTCTTCATCTCTTCCTGGATGTGGTGGTGCATTTGGTGGCCGAACACGAAGCAGTGGCGACCCCCAGAGCACTGACTTGAGCCGTGGTGGCTCTCCACGTTGATTTCGGTACCGTTAATGACGACCCGAAACCCGTGCTTCGAACCTTCTTCATCTGACTCATCATCGGACTCCGATTCGTCGCTGTCTTGCTCTTTGCTCCCCTCCTCTTCAGTATCTCCCGTCTTGGGGTTGGTTGGCTTCGCTGAGTCGTCCATTTCTTCATTTGTCTTGTTTGCGTCCTTCTTGGGACCTTTCCGCTCGGGCGTTTCTTGCTCTCCGTCAGACCCCACGGAGCTTAGGGATAGTACTGCTGAACCAAATGTTAATATCTGTCAACCACAGAGACAAGCGGTTCAGCAAAGAGAAATAAATCTTACAAACTGATGGGGCTCTTGATATCGACCGAGAAGCGGACGCGGTCGATTCTGAAGGCGGCGTTAACACGCTGGATGCCTCTGCTCCAATGGCCGAGGAGGGGTTCTCCTCTGTTTCCGTATCCGTCATGTTGTTACACGTTTACGATACGTTGGCTAATGTCTTCGTAGTAGCTTCGGTTCCAATAAATGCTAATAGTGCGCATAGAAGGCTGCGTCAAGGGATAGTTCATTCGAGTTGTCTAGAACTGCCACTTCATGCCCCGGGTATGGTAGGCGGTTTTTAACCTTTTTGAATAGAAAAAACCGGGCAGTGCCGCGAAGCTACCATCTGCTGGATTCGGTTACCCAGTGAAGACAGCTAGGCAACTAGGCAACTTGTTGAGACGCCCAAGACACATGCGGCCTTGCACAGCCCCTGGGATAGATCACGGTCTGTGACCAATGGACAGAAGAAATTGCCAACTTTGGCCTATTTCAAACTTGGGCAGACACTTTTCAAGGCTTCACCGCTGATTCAAGGGGGCGTTTGAGACGAGGCGGCTGGAAAAATGCAGTAAATGACAACCTATCAGAAGGTGTACATGGAGCATGACCATGGGATGCCTCTTAGATGGCAGCCCGGCAGTCTGAGCGAGCCTCGTCGGCCCGCATACAATCATTAATGCTGATTCTGCTCAGATAGCAATAAGTGTCTAGGCCGCGTACCTCATGGTGTGGCTCATTGGCTTCTGATGCTGCAGAGAACACACCCAGTACGCCTCAGCTGGAGCAATCTGCGGCAGGTTGTTTGCCTACAAGACTGCCTGCAGACACGCCTTTCAATGAATGGCCAACTTGAGGCGTACTGCAGATGCACAACGTGGTAAAGGGGGGTGGGGGGGACGGCAGGGTCGGTGAACTGTGGCGCAAGGCTCTGGGTGTCTTGTCTACGGGACGAGAGTGGCAAAGCACTTCTAGACAGCCCGAGAGAGCCTTCAGCGTTTTCTATAAGAGATACCTACATGTCTTGTCATTAAAGATGAGCACTTCATTCTTCGTTACTTCACTGATCTTTACCTTTGCCATTTTTCGACCGAGCATCGAGCTTTGGACGACGCATCCACTTTGTGATAATTATTCCCTTGATCATCTTGTCGTCTTCGCTCGCAATGGGCGGCGAACAAGACCCGGCCAGCGATACTAGCCAAGTCACCGACTTAATTTCTGCAATATGCTCCATAATCGCAGCACTCATTGCCCTTGTCACCCTTGTTACTGTCTATGTTGCTGCGAGGCAACTGCTTACAGAACGAAGGGCGTACGAGATGGGTCTGTCACAAGATGCTCTCGGTCCATGGCAGGGAAAGGTTAAGACGAGGCAACTTCTAGGTTTGCAACAAAATATTGCCACTCCGACAGTTTCAGTCCCATCTCTGGTGAAACAAAAGTGGAAACCCGAATTCACGTTTCCCACAGGATTCTCACACTTGGGATCCGACACAGAATATGCCCCTGCTCGGGCGACCTGGGTGAATTTCATTCAGGCTCTTAACATTCGGCCGGAGGATGATCAATTCTACCGCATGAATGCACAGCCAACGTTGGTGGATGGCATCGTTCCGATGCAATGGGCCGGGAAGGATCTCTGTACCATCGCGTAAGTTATCTAACAATGTACGCATTGGCGACATGATACAGAACTTGGCTAACCCCTAAACAAAGAACCATTCTAGGCTTTCAAGCCTTTGAAGTTGAGCGTGAAATGGAACGCCACTACAAACAGCCAATGAAGCTTCCGACTCAGTGGTCAGGGCCGCTAGGTTTCCTCCAATTCCGCCAAAGCGGCGAGGGTTGCGTCGTCGAGTTTTGCAGGCGTGCCGAGTTTGGCAATCGATTCTCGCCTGAGCTACACGATTACTACCGCAACCTGCCAAGACACTTTGAAGACGACGCCCTGGCCGCAAGGCTCTGGTGGTCGATCAGCGGCCTAATACTGCGCGATGGGCGCGCTCTCCACCTCGGCGGGGCTGACAGACATCCTGATGGCGCTGGTAGCAATTCAGAAGACCAGAAAAAGATTCAAAAGGCTCTCGCCGAGCATTTGAAAGGGCATGAAAAAGACCCCGGTGCTCTATTCGATGAGCTCGTGGAAGCTGATCTCACCAATGAAGAAATTGACAAGCGACTCTTCCAAGGGGCCGACTCGTCCGGCGACGCTCAGAAAACTCCATCATCGAAGCTCTCAGACGGCATCCCAAACTTCCTGGAACACGTTGTTAAGCAACAGGGCCGAGCGGAAGTGATATGCCCAAATCCCGGCCTGCTCTCTGCCATTATAGAAGGAGAGATGGCGGCCAACAGAGGCTTGGATATCTCTAAATGCTTGGAATATCACCGTATATATACCGAGAAGATGTCGGTGGATCAACAGAAGTTCCCATACAGCCTTGGCGACCTACGGGTGGACCAGGAAGTGTTGGAACTCCTCAAGGAGGCAGTAACGCTTTTCAAACCTGACGGGTATTATTTCACTCCCACTCCAATGTTGGGTTCGACACTCGGCGACATCTTCCGTGCGGTAATATTATCTCATGATAAGACCAAGCAGTGCGTCTTTGCAGAGGTCGGTACCAACAACTGGCCAAGCGACATACCAAAGGAGACATTTTGCAAGGCCATGTTACTCTGCAATGAGCTTCAGAAAACCTTTGGAAGAGGCCACCTCAGCATTGACGACATGGTGGTCATCGCTAAGGCGTCGTGTGCATTACGGCAGGACATGAAGAAATGCACCGAGCTCTCCTGGGCCATGCTCATATGCCCTGAGCTGTTTGCGGACCTTTTGAAATTCTTTGAGCAACCTCTGAACTTCGACAGCCTGGCCAAAACTGTCGAGTGCAAACAGGATGTTTTGGATTGCACTGAGATGCTCAGAGATCATCTTGTCAGCGAAGACCAGAATGGCAACAGGAGGGAAGTCTTTCAATACAAGACTCCGCTCTGTAAGATTGACACCTGCAACGGCTGGGACATTCTGGCCGGCTTCACCGACTTGATGATCACGTACTATTGGCTTGTCAGGTGTTGGGTGACTGTGGTGGGAATCTACGACGCATCGATCCCGCAAACCATCAAGATGTGCTAGGACGGGAGGCAGGTGTCGGTGAGCACCTTAGAGGTGGCGACAAATGACGCGGTATTCATGTATTTCTTTTGTGACAGCGTTACCCAGTCGGGATGATGATTGATTCAATTATTATAGAATAGTCTTTTCTTCTTGGATATCTTTGGCCAACAACAGTAGCAACAAACACAACCAAAAAAAAAGAAAAAGGAAAAAAAGGAAAAAAAGAACAGAGAAAGAGAGTGCGAGCAGAGAAAAAGGAGAGGAAGTGAGAAAAAATAACCAAAACCGGTATGGAGCTCATGAAGTACATTACCATGTAAGGGAACGAGAGTAAGAGGGTACTACGGTATCATATGGTCCCTGGGAATATGACATGGCCCATGCGGAGCTCCGAAATCAGGCTTATGATGCTCTGAGAAGCGAACTTCCCCAGGAGTTGTCCCTACGCACGAGCACGATGCTGGACGGGTATGCAGGCCGTAACCTGTTTGAGGGCCATTCAATTTCGAGGCAAAGACCTGTCAGTTTCTAAGAGTGACTGGCTGGGTAAGGGGTCGACAGGGGTTGTTTGTTTACCTGTTGCAGTAGCAGGTATATATGGTGCACTAGCTGATGGCAGCATCAGCGGATCCGTTTTTGCTGTAACATTACCCGATTCAGGGGCTAGTTAGCAGTTACCGTGGAAATTGTACGGTAAAAGCGGGGGCATCCCGGCAAGGTTTCGTCGTGCAACCTGGTTATGCTGCGAGAGGAGCATCCGTAGGCAGAACCCAGTTCTTCCTGATAACTGAGAGAGGGGAACACTGAAATTAAAATGCTCATGGTTCCTGTTCCTTCTGATGGTTAGTTAAGCCACCAGGAAAAGCGAGACAAAGTATGCATGATCACAAGAAAAAAAAAACATACAACACCCGGCATTCGCTGGTCGTCACCGACCCAACTACTACTCGGGCCCTTACCAGCTTAACTAGGGGAGAGCGGACGGGATCCCGTGCATTCTGGTAGGTATGGTCGTATGTATTTGGGAAAACTCAAACAGGGGGTTATGTTGGGGCGGCCAAGTGGTGCTGGAGCTGGCCGTGGCTCCGTTGCTAAGTAATATTGAATCTCATCACCAATCGGCACTCAAAAGGTAACATCCCCATTTGCACGTACACCACGCTTACTACAGAGAGACGAAAGTTCGCATCGCATCGTGTTCATGCAAGAGAGTACCATCACGGCTAGCAAATACCAATTCAGTGAGTCTGATCAAACCTTGAATCCAACGCCGTCTCCAATGTACTTGGTCGCTCCCACCCCCATAGTTTCCTTCTTTCCCATGTCCGCTCTTGAGAAACGCCATGCTATGTATTTGCAAATCATCAACAGGCAGAAAATAAAAGGAGAAACACGTGAACAGGCCTTTCCTTGAACGGATCGAAAGATCCCACCCAGCCCAGACCGTCCCTGTTGGTTCGCCTCATCAAAGTGCTGCCACGGTTCTCACCCCAAAATAAACGACAAACGACCAACCCATCCAAGTCACCTCACCCACCCCTCGGAGGCCTATCGCGCACGTCCGGATCCGGGCTCAAACCCGCACCGCCCTTCGCCCCGGCCGGCACCGCCGCGTCCCTACGCGAAGTCGCCAACGTCGTCCCGCTCGCCATCGTATCCGTCCCTGCGCCCGGGCTCGCCACGGCCAAAGCCAGCGTCCCCACCACGCCCAGCCCCAGCCCGATCGCCCCGGCCGAGGCGCCAGCATTCTTGTCGCCCTCGCGCAGCATGTCGCGGTTCTTGATCGTGCTTCGCTCAAACGGCGCAAGCATCCCGCTTGTGATGGTCATGTTCGGACTGGGCCCGAGGGTAGACATGTCGCCGGACGTGCCTACGCCGGGGCTGATGCTGAGGGTGGTGGGGGTGCTGCCCTCGGTCATGCTGTCCGGTTCGGCGGCCGCGGGAGAGGAGACGGCGGTGTTGGGCGAGGGGCTTTGCTGCCGGTTGGGCCCGGGATGCAAGGGGTAGGACCTTGAACTGGGCTGGTGTAGGCTGTCCCGGCTGCTGCTCGTTCTCGGTAGGGGAACCGACGGTGGGCCTTGGTCGAGCCTGTCGCCAACGTCTTCGACGATGGGCTCGAAGACGGGAAGACTGGGCAGCTGAGGCGGTGGGGTTGACAGAGCTGGCGGTGCTGCCGCTGCAACTGCTGTCGCTGCTGGTGGTTGCGGCGGCGGCGGCGGTGACTGTTGCTGTTGAGTCGGTGCTGGGCTCGGGACAGGGCTGATGCCGCCGAGGTTTGGCGAGGGGCGCGGGCTGAGGGTGCTCACGAGGTTCGGGCTGACGTTGTGGATGACCTTGGGGGCCAGCGGGGACAAATCCGCAACCATGGCCGAAGCGAGACCGATGGCAATAGGCGTGGTTGGTGTGACGGGCGGGTGCATCGGGGAAAGTCTGGCAACCGCAGGGGTGTGAGCAGGTCGGGATGTATCGGCGGTAGCGTTGTTGCCGTTCGTCGGCGTGAGGTGCGTGCCCCGTCCCACGGTGCTGGCAAATCGTCGGAGGCGGTCGAAAGGGTTGCTGTTCGATGGCGTGGATGCTGGCGCGTTCCCGCTTGGTCTCCTCTCGTGACCCTGCGGCCTTGGCTTTTCTTTGTCTTTCTCCTTCTCCTTGCCTTTCTGCCCCTCTTTTTCCTTCCCTGCCTTCTGCGCTTCCTTGGTTGCCACAAGCGACGTGAGCTTCGACGCGACGAGGCGGAACTGCTTCAACATTGTTGGGTGATCCATGATATCTTCCATCGTCACCTGCAGTGTGCTGGTGTCGATGCCGGGGAGGTTGAGCCTGGGCAGCTCCTGGTTCAGCTGCTGCATCATCTGCGCGGCCGGGATAAGGCTTCCCCAGAGATCGAAGAAGGACGCATTTTGAACCTGGTCCTCGGGCACACCCAGAGCGCTGGGGTTCAGGATGGATGCCCAGACGTTCCATATGACGGTCTGGATGGCCTTGATCTGATCCTCGCCAATGGTGATGAGCAAGTCGCTCTCAGCTGTCTCGGTAGGGGCGGGAGCCTTGGGCTTCAGAGGAATCCTCTTCATCATAGCCCGGTATTGGGACCCCATCGGAATGATGGGCTGCATGATGCTGACGCCGGTAAGCAAGCTGATCGTAGAACACACCAAGCGCAGGGCATGCTCGGCGAACTTCTCGGGCACCCGATCGGCGCAAAAGGTAATGGAAATCTCATATCGGTTGGTCTGGCGGACAAGCGACTGCACCAACAAGTCCGGCACATCCTGCGCCTTGGATTCGGTGATGGTGAACTTGCAGGCGGCAGCCCCGAGATGAAACGCCTTGGTCTCGGACGGGTTGATCGCCGTGTCTTCGTACCGGTGCTGCACAAGCGTGCTGAACCTTGTCCAGTACGGCCAGGGCGTGCACTTGGCGACGATGTCGAGCGTCCCGAGGTTCTCGAACGGCATCCCGGCGACGCGCTGCGCGTGTATGTACCGCAGCAGATCCAACGGAGTCAGAGGCTCCTCTGGGAACTGCACACGGACAGGGATCCCGTTGATCGTCGGGCCCATGACCCCGGCGACCGAGTGCCCATCGGGCAGTCTGAGGTGCCGTCCGTCGATAAGCTCGCCAAAGACAACGTCCGATGATGCCGACAGGTTCGCCAGAACCATGGCCCATGCGCCCTTGAGCACCGTCTCGAACGAAATCCCTAAGCTCGCCAGCGACCCCAGCGTGATGACGGGGTTGCGGACGGTCTTGACATTGGTCGAAACGTGGTACGGCTGGTTGTGGGAAACCACCTGCGTCATGACGGCGTCTTGAAGCAGGTCGCGCCAGAATTGTTCGGCGCCCGCACCGAGGGCGTTGACCACCTGCGTTGCGCGTATGAAGTCGCAGAACGTCGGGCGGCGGGGAATTTGCTGCGAGCCGTCGTAGAGCCTCTTCAGGTCCTTCACCAGCAACGCCACCGAGAGGTCGTCGTATTGCGCCTTGGACAGCCTGAGGATAAGGATGGACTGCTTGCCCGCGTCGAGGAACATAAACTTGGTCACCGGAGACTCGAAACGTATCGGCATCGTTTGGTCCTTTTTGATCACCTTCTCAAGCATGCTGTGCAACCGCCAGGTCGGGCAGTAATGCTTTCGAAACTCGACATCGCTCGACTTGATCACGGCCTGATACAGCCGACGGTTGTACGCGACAAACCCGGTGCGCAGGATCGGGTGAATCGTCGCCAGCATGTTGCATGACTCCTCCAGCTTCTTGCCGTCCACCGCGCCGGTGAAGTTGAAGATGAGGTAGTTGATATTGGTACGCCCGGAAAGCATGCCGGTTTCGACGTAACGGATCTGCGCTGAGCTTGCCTCAGCGGCGTCGGCGATGGCGCTGCCATCGACGCCAATCCGGGGCGCGACCTCTCTCTCGATAAACACCTCCTTGCTGGCGCTGGGGTGGATCGGAAAGGGGGATACCGTCGCGATGGGAGCCGCTGCGGGAGAGACTTCCTGCCCAGCGACGGATGGTGAGTCGTTCGTGGCAGCGGCTCGGCTCAGCTCCGTCAGGGTGTAGTTGCTGAGCACGTCGGCGATCGAGATGGGCATGTTCTGTTGCCGGCAGGCGACAACCAGCTGCGCCGCTAGAATGTCGTCACCGCCGACGCTGAAGAAGCTGTCCACGGCCGATATCTTGGCTTCCTCGATGCCCAAGACGCGCGCCCAGATGGCGCGCATCCGCTCCTCGGCCTGCGTCAGCGGCAGGGGTTTCAGGTGCTGCAACTTCGCCTGGTTTGGCAGCGTGGCCAGGGCGAGCAGATCCTCCTTCGTCAACCCTGCGATCATCTTCTGCAGCCTCCTCCGATTTACCTTGAGGGACGTTGTGATGGGAAGAGCCTTTACGGGGATAAACGCCTGCGGAATCATCGACGGCGGGAACTTATTTCTCAACCCGGCCTCAACCAGCTGCTTCGCCATGGCCAACCGCTCTCTCGCAGGGGTGCTCAGCGCCGTGAGCTCCTCCTCGCTGCCAAACGTCTCGCCAAGCTCGATAAAGGCCGCCAGCACCGTATCGCTCTTGGTCTTTCCGCGGAAGATGATCGTCTCGACGACGACATCCACGTCCTGCCCCAGCGACCGGCGGGCATGCTGCTCGATCTCGGTAGGGTTGACGGCTTTCCCATCATGCTCCAGCTCTTCGCGTTTGCTGGAGATGAACTCCATCAGCCCGCTCTGCGTATACCGCACACGGTGGCCGGTTTTGAAATGCCGAACCCGGCCCTGGCTGGCAGGCCCCAGGGGGGTAAGCGGCGTCATCATCGATTCTCTGTTCGGATACGATACCCCCAAGGTTGGACCTTTGACGACCAGCTCCCCAACAGCACCGACGGGGACCTGCCTTTTGTGGTCGTCCGGGTTGACGACCAGGAAGCTCCCTGCAAACGGCCTCCCGATGCTCCTGAGATGGTGCGACCCCAGAGCTGGCAGAAACGCGATGCCCAGCGGACACACATCCTGCGGTCCGTACGCGAGGATGACGTTGGCCTTTCCGTGCCAAATGTTGTACGTATCCTCGTCGAGCCCGCGCGTACGAAAGCACACATTCTTGAGCGAAGGTACGAGGGTCGGGTCCAGCTTGCGGGACAGAAGCGGCGTCATGTACGACCAGGTCACCTGCATGCGGTTAACCGCCGCCGCGAAGTTCTGCAGCCGCTCGACGGCCGATGGGACGCAGACGCATCCGCCGTGGGCGAGTGTCGTAAAAATCTCTGCGATGGAGATGTCAACGTTGAAGGACGAGAGCTGCATGACCCGGCTGTGGGGCGTGATGTTGGCCGCCGGCCCCTGCCCCTGCAACGCCGTGGACAGAGCGGCGTGGCTGAACGAGACGCCTCGCGCCTCGGTGGAGGATATCGGAACGAAGAGGACGCAGGCCGGATCGCTCGGAGCAGCCATGGACGTGATGGGGCCTTGCGGGGACAGCGAATTCATCAAGTCGTCCGTCACCACAAGCACATGGTCAAAGAGGTTCTTCAAGACCGGAGCGGCAAGCTCCGATGAGATGGCGACTCGCGAGTTGAGGCGTTCGAAAATGGGCTGGATCATGCCAAGCTCCAGGGAATCGATGGGGACGAACGCGCCACCGGACCTGTTTGCGTTAGCCAACATAGCGACGTGGCAGCACAGCGCCCGGCCGGATGGCACCTACTTCAGAACCGCGAGCATCGCCACCGGCGCGAGCTTGCACTTGTCCATGACCACCGGAACAACAGAATGCGGGCCGACTCCCACATCAACCAGATGATGGGCCAACCGGGTCGCCTCCTCCTCGAGCTGGAGGTATGTGTATGTGCCGTCCCAGGAGCAAACAGCCTGAGAGTTTGGCTGTGCGCGTACCTGCTTCCCAATAAGCTCGTGCACCACGGTGTCGAGCTGTCCGTCCACGCAAGGGGGGTTTTCCGCCTCCCAGGCCAGGAGCTGGGCAAGGGCGTGGTCGTCGAAGAGGTTCACGGCGCCGATGGTGCTGTTCGGCGCAGCGAGGATCGCGCGGATGGCCTTGCCAAACGTGTACGCCACAAGCACCGCCTGCTCAGGAGCCATGATGCGCTGCCCAACATCGACCGTCAATTTGCCCGCCGTAAAGCGGGCGTTCACGACAAGGTCCACGTCGAAGGTCTGCTGCAGCGAGATAGGCTTCAGCTCGAAGCTGGTGCGCGTGGAGAAGGTGCTGTTGAGGCCGGCCGGCTCTTCCGTGAAGGTCAGACAGGAGTTATACAGACGGTCACCGCCCTTCATGCCCGTGGAGTGTTGAAGCTCGGCGATGGTGAAGTATTGGTGGGGAAGGCTGGTTCGGAACAGTTCCTCGGCCATGCCCAGCACGGATGCGAGGGTGCTGTGCTGTGACAGCTCGTAGCAACACGGAATGACGTTCGAAAAGGACCCAACAGCGTGGCGCATGCCGAGGACGTGGTCTTCGCGACCAAGCGTTTGGAAGCCAAAGCACACGCGGCTGGAGCCGGTGTAGCAGCGGAGGATGAGCGCCCATGCCAATCGGAAGAGCGAATCCGTCGTCGTCTTGTGTGTCCGGCAGAAGCCGGAGAGCTGGTAGGACGTGATGTCGAGATCGACGCAGCTGTTCACAAAGGACGGTTCGTCGGGAAGGACCGTGAGGCGCGGGAACAGACACGGCGGGACTGCCGCGAGCTTCTCGCGCCAAAATGCAAGGCTGCTCTCCAGGCGGATAGTCTTGAGGAAGTGGATGTAGCGGGGATATCGGAACTGGTCGGGTTCCGCGATAGCGCGCTCGTTGGCGTAAGCCCGCCGCAGGTCGTGGAGGAGGACGTGAATGCTCAGGGACTAGGCCGGGTCAGTGCATTACACGCAGACGGTTCGAACATGGCCACTTACGTCGCAGAGGGCCGTGCTGATATCCAGCTTGACAAAGGTTTTCGCAGGAGCCTTGCAGACCGTCAACCGGTGAAGCGGTTTGTGGTTTGTGGGGCGCAGGTTGGGCAGGTTGCTGAGCTCGTAAATCGGGTCTTCGGTTGGTGCGGTGTCGATAAAGAGCATCTCTGGAGATATCTTGCGTAAGATGACCATGTCCCACAGGCCCGTCTCCGTCACGCTCTCGGTAAACACGGCGCGCAGCGCTGCATGCCTCATGGTGACCTGCTGCCAGGCTGTGCAAATCCTCGAGACGTCGACGGGGTCGCCGTTCGGGGACGCAAACTCGTAAATGGCATGAAGATAACAAGCGTCAGGCCGCTGTGCTTGGCTGATCAAGATGCTCTGCTGTACGGCAGTGACCGGGTAGATAGCCTCGACTCCCCTGACGCTCGCAAGCCGGAGGGTCACGACACGCTCCTTGCTGAACTTCTCGAGCCCGTCATAGGTCACGTCAAGGTCTGGCACGTCGGCCTGGGTGAGCTCTTCTGGGTGGTTCTGGAGTCTCCGGGTGGCTTCCAGCAGCAGGTGTTCATAGCTGTGCACCCACTGCGCAATGCGCGCCTGGTCCTGGGAAGCCTGGTTGTACAGGAACTTTACCTTGGCAGCTCCCTGGTCCACCATGGCGCTCACCTCAAACAGGGCTATGCGGCCTACGTTCCCGCCGATATCCGACGTGTTTGACGCTACGCTCCGGCCAGGAATCGGGAGCTGCTCCAGGACGCCGTTTTCACGTTCCAGGTGCTCGAGCGAGCCGGCGAAGCTGAAGATGATCTCGAACGGCCAGTCTTTGGCGACGGTGGCTTCCCTATCGTAGTGGTAGAAGCGCGAGGCAAAGTACGGGGCCCCGTGTCCGGGGATTGATCTGCGCACATCCTTGACGAGGCGGAGAACTTTCACAATGTCGTCGGAAGAGTCTACCTGGAGACTGACGGGGCACAACGACGTAAACCAGCCCACCGTCTCGGAAATATCAACGTCGGGATGCGGAGGTTCGCGGCCATGTTCTTGGTTCCACACCACGGGCACGGGTCGGTCGTGGAATGTCTGCGCGAAGGAAAGCAGGAGGGCGGCGAGGTACACATCGACCGGGTCGGTCATGAAAACCCGGTGGCATGAGGTCTGGAGGGCGGTGGTGAGGTCTGGGCTGAGGCCGAATCCGGCCTCGGCGGCGTCGCCGTACGTGTTTAGCGCGTCCTGAAGCCCCCAGTAGGAATAGTCACCCGGTCGGAGGTCAAACGGGAGAAGGCCCGCGGGATCCGAGGTGGCGACGCCGGCCTTTTGCAAATCGACCCACTTGTGGAAGGGCATGGAGCGCTGGGACAGCAGGCTCCCGTTCTCGAGCAGCTCGTCGAGGTCGTGAATGATGGTCCGCCAAGACGGGAGGTCGACGACGAGGTGGTGGGCCGCAAGATACAGCAGCTGCTGGTCATCGTGGGTCGTCATGTAGTCAACAGCGAATGTGGGCCCAGTCTCGATATCTATGGACATTTGCGTGCGCTCGATGATGGCGAGGAGGTCCTGGTCGGACCGGACGGAGCTGCGGCACAGCGTGTAGGACCCAGGAATGTCGGGGAGAACGCGCTGGACCCAGCCGTTCAGGCCCCTGCCGAAGCGCACGCGCAACATGGGGTGATGGGCCACGACCGCCTGGATCGCGGCTGAAACGTCGTCGATGGAGTACGCTTTCTTGAGCCGCAAGAGCAAGCTCTGGTTGAAGCGGTAGCTCCCATCGGGAGCCTGCCTCCGTCGCAAATCGCCGCCCATGGTGGTCTGGAAGTAGAGGTGCTGCATTGGCGACAGGTCAAAGATGTCGGACGACTCCTCGTCCCACTTATGCGCCAGCCCGCCGCGGGATGCGGCGATTGCAGCCAGCTCCGACAGGGTCATCGAGCCGAGGGCCTCGGACGCGTGGATGTAAATGGACTCCTGCTTGCACCGGGCAGCAAACTCCACGGCCGTCAGCTCGTCGCCGCCGAGCTGGCAAAAGGAAACGTTGACGCCAATCTGCGACTGAGGCAAGTCCAAGACCCTGCCCACGAGCCTCTGGAGAGACCTTTCCATGGCAGACGTCGGGGGCTGAAGCGGCTCCTGGTGCTCCAGGCTCATGGCTTGGTGGTAGGTCGTCTCGTTCATGTTCTGGACCCAAGTCCGCAACCGACGCATATCGATGTCGGCGGCCTCGGTCATGGGCATCATCTCCAGCGCGATCCAAACATCGGGGACGCTCCCTTGCGGCAGCGTTCTCTCGGCGGCCTGCTTGAGTCGAGCGGCCAGCGTCCCGGCAAAGAGAGCGTGGGATGGGGGCACGAGGTTCACGGGGGATGGACCCGACGACGTCGTCGTCACTGTGGGCTGCGGCATGCTGGACAAGGTGAACAGGGCAACGAGCTTCCCGTCGAGCCAGCCGGCCTTGGGGCGTATCGTCACGATCCTCCCGACGTCCTGTTGGATCCCCATCTCCTCCTCAATCTCCGTCTTCTTGGGCGGGGTGGGCAGCGCGCCATCTTTCGGCTCGGGCATGATCGACATGCGACTCGCTCGGTGGATCTCGACCGGGGCGATCATGACGTTTTCGACGGCGTCGGGCGCGGCAACTCGGTGTTGTGGTGCGCAGGGGGAGATGCACGTCTGCAGCTCGGCTAGGGTCGGGCAGCGCAAGACGTCCTTGACTTTGACGTCCATGCCGGCGTCCATGCAGGCCTTGCGGAGCGCCAGCGCGCTCTGCTCGTTGCCGCCGAGTTCTTGAAACGAGACATCAGGCGATATGGCGTCCGGCGTGGTGCCCAGGACGCGGCAAACGAGACGTAACAGGCGCGCTTCGGCGCTCTCGTCGTCCAAGCGCAGCCAGGAAGTGGAAGAGCCGATGGGCGGGGACGGCCTCGAAGCGGCGGCCATGGCAGGAGGGTGCCCCGGAGGGGAAACGGAACACAAGGGAACGCCGTCTCTGTCAACAGCAACAAGGGATACGTCGGGTACGAGACAACGGCAGGCGGAGCGAGGGTGAAAACGGCTATCTCGAACAGAGGGGAGGGCAGCTGAAGCTTCTCAGTCGCTGGGCCGCATGGCGCAGCAACGGCCGGACGGTTGGCACCTTTACTCGCAATGGCCGTCGATCACGAGGTTGCACATGGCCCATGAACTGGAACCGCCTCCCGTTGAAGCGAAGCGTCCAAGATACAGCGCAAGCGCGCCGCTGCGAAGGCGCGTCGAAGTGGTGGATGGAGGAGCTGGGGTGTCGACTTGGAGGTGCGGCAGGAAAAGCAGCAGCCAGAGGCAAACCAGAAAGCCGGCGGTGATGTGCCATGTGCAAGGTCGCAGCGGTGGCGGGCGGGTAGCAGGGGGAAGCTCGCCAGCGAGGTTGCATCGGCGCATCAGCCCATCGATGCAACGCGCAGTTCCTGGGCCAGGGTTCCCTTAGGGCTGTAGTGCATGTACAGTGCAGGAGACAACTTGGTAACTAACTAGCGTTTGTACTAGTACTCTCCATACACTGGTCCTGTTGTCAGCCGGGACGTGGAGAGCTTGGCATCGGGCCGCCCCAGAATCGTCAACCGTCTGTCTTGCGTCGTTCTCCTGTCCCCCCCCCCTGGGGTGAACCCTCGCAGAAGACCGCGGAAGCAGCGGAAGCCTGGCATGATCCCGGCCTCCAGCGGCACGGAGCCAATCAAGGCGCTCCGGCAGCGGCTGAGCCTCGGGCGTGCAGACGCAGGGCCCCTTGGCTGAGACGGTGAGAAAGGGGACTGAAGGTTCGCAGGCAAGGACCGGCGACTCGGAGACCCGACGATCCCGAAGGCTCCCCGGATGCCCTGCTGTGAGCGCCATGGTCATCGGGGTGGGATGGCAGAGCGGACGGCCCACCGAGAACGAAGCGCGGCGAAATGACAAGAGACGTCATCGGGTCCTGGTTCATTTCCCGGGTCATCTGCGCCGCACGCCAAACGTGGCTACCGAATCTATAGTACGCAGTACACAGTAGGTAAGGTATTGGATGCGTGCGAAAGCAGACTGTCATTGTTGCAAAGCCTTGCAGGCGTGCACCGCAGCCTTCGATGCTCGCTGCGGATAGAGACCCTGGGCGAACCGTATCGTCGTGGCTGAGTCCATTGAGCCGGGGCCGTGTTCGCGTTTGTGCTGTCAAAAAAACCGCAAAAGAAGACGAAGCCGAAGGTCAAGCATGCTGAAAGTGGGGCACACGCGGTCCGCGACTACGCAGTAGGAAACGTTGGCGGCAGTTTCATTGTCGTTAACCAATCCAACGGCGCACAAAGCCAAACTCCCATCAGAGTCCCACGGCCACCGGGCCCCGCTCCGGTCCCCAATGGACATCCCACATCCCGCGTCCCAGCACCAGCGATGGTGTACGGTAAGTACGCAGTAAGATACCAGTCAACTGATGTGATGTAAGGTATGCGCTGCTTCTGAAAGTCTCAGGAAGACGTCTCATGTGCGAGACGGGCAAATGGCAAAAAAAGAAAAAGAAAAAAAAAAAAAAACATAACGAAATGTAATGTGATCCAAAGCGCCACAAAGTAACAAGTAACCCGCCATCTTCCGCGCCGTCTAGGGCTCCGGAATCCATCAGGATGCGCTGTACAGACGGTTTGCCAAACTCCTTTGCTGTCCCGGTCTGGCGCAAGCGAAAACCCCATGCGACTTTGCGCTTACAAGTCGAGAAGCCCTCCGTATCAGCCTCCCGAGGACACCAGCAACTCCCCAAAATCTCTCCATGGAACGACACAGCCTCGGCTTTCTGGCATGCTACCGACCACTACGACGATCCTCATCTACCCTGCGCTCTCTATCAAGCACATCCCCGCCCGCCCCCGTCCGACTTGTCGCCCCGTCTAGCCAGCCGTCAACCTCGTGTTTGCTTCCTTTTGGCGTAAGCCCGATGAGCTAAAGGCACGGCATGCCGTCACACAAATACCACACCATCTCGGTAGCGACTCAATCAAGGCACTTAGGGTAAAGATGAGCCTACTCGGCGACGCTCTCGCATTCGACCAGAAGGGGTAATATAGCCATTCGGTCCTGTCAGGTGCGCGTTGTGCCGAGATGTTGCCGCCATTATCGATGCCAGGACCAGGCAAGGTACTTATTATGGGACGGTGCAATTCGTCCGTCCTGTGTTTAAGCCAGGGAACAAGCAGACCCTTTTCCTGTAGAACCGGAAAGGCTAGTCTGCTATGCACGACCCCCCGAAGGTGCTACTCCCGGAAGAGACACAAACATCCAGAGTCAAAAAGGATCCGGCCAACCGTAAAGAGTACCAGGCGAAAAATGAAGGAAAAAAAGAGGGAGAGGCGGCAAAGCGAAGGGCAAAAGGAAAAACAAATGAGGGGGTGTGCGCGATCCGGGATTCGAACCCGGGTCACTCGCTATTCCAAGAGAAGATGGGAAGCGAGAATTCTAACCACTGAACTAATCGCGCTGCGCTCATTTGCTGCTGTGGTGAAGGAATCTAATGACTATCAGCTGCATGCAAACGATCACCGCCGGAACACAAAACAAGAGAGTGCTCCGTTAGACGTCGGTTTCGTTAGGAAAAGAAAGCTTCCCTGTTGGTTTCCATGTCGTATTTTGCTCGAAACAGTATTCCCTATGCTTACCTCGTCTTGAAGGCCATACCCTCTCCAAACTGCCCTTGTCTAAGAAGACTTGAATGCTACGGTTGCCAACTGGGAACCTCTGCAGTAGCCCAGCTCTGAAAGCAAAAAAAAAAAAAAAAAAAAAAAAAAAAAAAAAAAAACAACTCAGACTTGCCGGGAGCGTCCATGTCCAGTACCACAACAGACGTCACCGGTCCCGAAGCACGCTGTATCAAGTTGGCGACCATGGGGCTTGTTGAATCCCGAGCAAACGAGCAGCGACCTTGTCCACCGCGTTCAGCAGCCTACGAGAAACCGGGGTTGGATTGCACCCATCATCACCCTTTGGGCCAGCAACAGCCTAGGCAATACAGCGGTACATACTGTGATCATTAAAAAAAAGGCAAGTCTATCGGTCAAGGAGTGGGGGTATGATTGACACAATCTATCCCGGTCCGACGCCCTCAAAATGCGAACACCCCAGCAACCCCAGCCCCAGGAGAAGACGTCCATGGAAAGACACCGCGAGCTCACACGACAGGCTGGCCAAGATGGATACAAAAGACAAGCATCAAAACACGCATCGCTGCGCGCAGGCGTAGAGCTCCCGTCTCAGATCCGACGACCGTTAGCCCGCGCCATCGCCGCCGACAAGTCGCCGTGGTCGCCCTCTCTGCTGGCTTGCCGCGCCTGGAGAGTACACCGCATGGTTAGCATCGCGTTCCAGCCCGGATCTCACATCTCGGGGAGGAAAAAAAAAAAAAGGGAAAGGAAAACGGGGGAGACAAACCCTCATCTGCTCAATCCTAGCCCTCAACTGGCTGGTCACCTCGGCCGCCCTCTTCCAGCTCTCCATGCCCGAGTTCGCCTGGCCGCCCGCGGCGCTGCTCGTAGCGCTAGCGGTGCTCTGGGGCCTGCCGAGCCCCGACAGGGACTGCCCGGCCCCCGAGCCCTGGCTCGTGCGACTGTCCGGCCTCCCGCCGTACCCATCCACCGCGCTGCCCCTCATCAGAGGCGGCTCCTTCTCCTCGAGGCTCACCTCCCTACGATAGCCCCGCGCCGGGCTGGCGCGACCGCTGCTGGCGTTGCTGCCCGAGTAGCGCAGGTCCGGGCTCACCCTTGCGAGGGGATGATGCGGCGGCAGGCCCGCGCCGGGGTCCATGGCCTCGCGCTCCTCGCTGAGGGTGCTCGCCATGCTCATGCGGTGGCTCCTCGCCCCCGAAACAGCCACCGCCGGGTCGTTGAAGGTCGGGCTCATGGCGCGGAACCCGAGCCCGCCGGGCGAGCCTGGCGTCCCCCCCGCGCTGAGCTGGGCGTTGAGCGCCTCCGCCTTGGCGAGGGCCTGCTTGAGCCTGTTCAGCTCACGCTTCAGCCGTTCGTTGGCCTGCTCGGCGGCCTCGGCGTCGCTCTTGGCGCGGACGAGCTGGGTTTCCTTGGCTTTGATCGAGAGCACGTCCCGGGTGTGGTCCTCGATGAGGGTCGCGTTTTGGTTCTTGAGCTCTTGGATCTCCGACATGAGCTTTTGGCGGTCGTGCCGGGCGTCGTCCAGCTGCTTGAGCAAGCGCTCGTTGGCCATGCGGAGCTCCTCGAGCTCGGCGCGGTCGATGGCCGAGAAGGTAGGTGTCGTCCGCGGGGGCGACGGCGGCTCCGCGGGCATGGCGGGGGCGGCGGGCTTGGCCAGCGACCGGCCGGCGAGGCCGCCACGCCCGAGCCCAGGGCGAAGGCCAGGCCTGGCGGGCGGCGGAGATGCCGGCTCCTCTGCTTCTTCCTCTTCCTCCATGGGCGGCGGTGGAGACTGAGGAGGGGGCGGACGCCGCGGAGACGCGGCGCCTGGGGCGCCGAGGGTCCGCTTCTGCGGCGCCTTGAGACCGCCCAGGCCAGGCTTGGGCACGCCGAGCTTGCCGGCCGGTCCCGGCCGTGCCGCCGGAGCGGCGCCGGCGCAGGTTCCGGAGCGGGCGGCGGGGCCGCGGCGGCGGCAGCAGGTTTCATCAACCTCGCAGGGGGGCCTTTCTTGGGACCTCCGGGGCCGGGCTTCTTGGCGGCGCCGCCGGGAGGCGCCCGGGCGGCGGGAGGGGGCGGCTTCGGCTTGTCCTTGGCCTTGACCTCGGCCTTGTCGTAGAACTCCTTGATCTTGGTCTTGCGAATGTCGTCAAGACCGTCAATGTGCGGGTTCATGGCTCGCTCGCCAATGATCTTCATGATGGTTCCCAGGATCTCGGCACCGCCCGAACGCAGCGTCTCGCTCGACTCGGCCAGGAGCTTCTTGGCGGACTCCACGATGGACGCGATCTCCTGCTTGCTGGGGACATCCCGGGTTGTGCGGAGGCAGCGGACGAGGAACTTCATGGTGCCCTCCTTGACCTGGGGGTTCTTGTGGACGAGGTAGGCCGTGATGTCCTCGAGGCACTCCGTCAGGTCCGTCGTCAGAAACACGGCGTCGAGCGCGGCGCCCAGGGCGTCGGCCACCGTCTGCTTCTTTTCCTTGAGCCTCTCCATGATGGGCTGCATGACCGTGGACCGGTACTTGGCGTAGCCCTTGCGCAGGCCCTTGGCCAGGGCCTCGATGCACTGCGCGGCCTGCGTCACGACCGCGATGTTGGCATCCTTCATGCACTTGGCCAGGCAGCGGTTGATCTCGCCGTAGTCGGACTCCTTGATCCTCGGCACGTTGACCAGGGCGTACAGCGCCTCCAGCGCCTCCTTGCGCTCCTTCCACTTGGACGATCCCAGGTTGTCGAAGAAGTCCTTGGGAAGCTTACCCAGGACGTCTTGGGGCTCCGCCAGGTCGAAGGCGTCCAGCTCCCCGGGCTCTTCGGCATCGCCCCCGTCGTCCTCGGCGTACTCGTCGTCTCCGCCGCCCGCCGGCGCTCGTTCCTTTTCCGCCTGCTGCGACCGCAGGAGGCGCTCCTGCTTGGGGGCGCCTTCGGCCTTGACCTTTTCGAACTGCGCCTCGAGGTCGTTTTGCTGCGTCGGCTTCAGGTCGTTCCAGAACATGGGCTTCATGGCGTCGCGAAGCCATCGGTAGAACTCGACGGCGAGGCTGGTGGTCTCGGCGCGCACATTCTTGTCGGCGTGGCTGAACAGCTTCGGCAGCAGCTTGAGAACGGGCTTCGGGTCGGCGATCTTGCAGCCGTAGTTGTGATATATTTGGGTAAGCGCGTTGACGGCGGCCGCCACCACCTTGGGCTGCTTGTTGGACAGGACGGGCAAGATGTCTTCGATCACGGGCCCTGGGACGTCCACCTCGATAAAGAGCAGCAACGCCTCGAGCGCCGACGCCTTGGTGGCCGCCCTGGTCGACGAGAGGCACTTTTCCACGATGGGAGGGACGGCGTTCTGCCGGGCTCGCAGCGCGCCATCTCGGCTACCGAACTTGAGGAACGCGCAGAGAGCCGCGAGGCCTTCTTGCTGGGCGGCAACGTTGGAGTCCGCCGCGGCCGACTTCCACAAGCCGGGGTCTTGGACGAAGGGGCGGAAGGCCGGATCGTACTCGTCGGGCGTTTTCTCGAACTGCTGGGCCGCCTCTTCATAGGCTTGCTTGCGGACTTTCCACACCTAGATCCGGGAGCCGGGGTTTAGCGGAAGCGGTGGGGAACGGGATCGAACGGGTTCCGCAACGGACCTTATGCACCCAGCGATCCGTGAGGGGCAGGGAGCTATAGTCCTCCTCTTCGGCCATGGCGGGCTGCAGGGGGGAGGGGAGGGGACCGGGGCCGGGTGGTTGTTGCTCGGGTTATCGCGTTCGGCACGTCAGATGAGGATCGAGAGTCCTGGGCCGGGAGGAGCGCGGGGTCGGCTGACTCGGGGACACGGTGACTTGCGGCCTGGGCGGGAACACTGGTTGGATCAGTTTCTGCAGAGCACATGGTTGCCTTTGGTGTATGATGACGCATTCGGTGCAAAGCGCGGCCAGGTCGGGGGGGCCCGCAGGGCCGAGCCCTGCCGTCACCATCACGATCGACGAAGGGACGAAATCATACCGGTGGCGGTGGCAAGTCGGGCAGCTGCAGGAACCCAGGTTTTCGCGGTTGCTCTGCCGGGTGTGCGATGTTTATGCGAGCAATGGGCAGCGCAGATGCGATGCGACGGTGGGCTGTGTCGCGTTGGTGGCGCAATGGTGGGTGCGCGCAGGGAGTCCAACGCCGCCGGGGAAGATGATGAGCGTGTGGAATGGTTCGGTTGGCGTGTGTTTTGTTGTTGACCGGCAGATGGCTGCTTGCAAGGGCACGCCCAAGATTTCTCGCCCGCACTGGGGGTTGCGCAGGGGCAGGGCAGGACTTGACTGACTCAGACTGGTTAGTCCAGGGCCGGTGCTTGCGGCGGATTGTGCCGTTGCCGGGGTTGTAGGGTCGGAAAATGTGGTCGATGTCAACAAAACAGCCCGGGATGCCCAAAGAAGGGGGGGGTCAGAAATGGAAATAGGAGAAAATGCCCTGCTGTGTGACAGGATACCTAGGGATCTCTGAAGCCCGGCATCGAAACCCTCAACGACAAAAAAAAAGCCAAGCCGCAGACAGCGGACTCACCAGAATTCTTCCCGTCGGGGCTCAAAACGTTGCAAACGGGATAGTTCTATACCGGTACGGTACTGCGTACCTAGGTAACGTTATCAGCCCAGGTTGTCGCGTTGCTTCCACCAGGTTGTGTGTGGAGCCCACCATGCGGTGTGGGATGGATGTCCACTCGGGCGCTCGTGGCTGCGGGGCAGCATCTGCTCCCCCTGATTCGGCTGCTGTGCCCCGTTGTTGGCATGTGCCGGCTCTGTCCTGCAAGCCAGCACCCCCCCCCCCCCCCCTCCCCCGGACCTGCCTGGGCCCGTCGTAGCTGGCTCGCGGGTGATGTCACTTGGCCATTGGGCCATATCGCTGATTGCCAGCTGCTGCCGGCCCCATCCCCTCCCCCTCCCGCCTCCTCCCGTTCCAGTTTGCTTGCTTGGGCAAGCCACAACGCTGGAAACACTGGAAACACTGGAAACACTGGAAACACTGGACAGCAACCTGACGGAGATCTGGAACCGAAACCTGCAACGGGCACTTGACAAACTGGGATTCCGGTCTCTGCGATCCGCCAACTGACGTCCAACTTGAGGTCTGCCCCGCCATTCTCATCCTTTGCAGCCTCAACGCCCGAACCCAACTCCAAAGCCGCCAAGTTACACCGCCTGAGCTTCCCTCGGTCCCAGCTTCGTGAAGGTTGCTGCTCTCGATCCAAAGCACCCGACCCTCCTCCCCGTCTTCTCCTCCCCGAACCTCCACGTGCCCCCCCTGCGCAACGGCCCATCCTCCTCCACCGGGCCGGTCGACTACGTTTTCGCGGCGCAAGACGAGCCCAACGTCATCGCACCGCCGTCCAACCCCATCGAGCGTCCTCTTTGACTGGCCAAACGGTCATGGACGGTTGCATTTCCCGGTTCGGCAACAACACGTGAACCTTGGATACCTACATCCTGTCCATACCGCCCACCAACTCAAAGGCCGTGACCGCCTCTTCCTATCCCGTCTGCCAGCCACGGCTCGTTGATTCCGCGCCTCGAGATCAACGACCAACATCAGGGACTGCTGCACGGCGCTCTCCCATCCTCTGTCATGGCTCACCTGCTGACGCCCCGGCAGGCCGAGGAGCTGTAGGTATTGCAATTCATCTGGCGGCCGTCCCGAGATGTAACTGACCACAGCCGCCCAGCCATCGAGCCCTCATCGCCTACCTCTCAGCAAACAACCTCACGGCCACGGCTACCGCCTTGCGGCAAGAGCTCAACCTGGGAGAGGATGTCTTCGATGCCGCGACCGCCAAAAAGTACGAGGGGCTGTTGGAAAGGAAGTGGACGAGCGTGGTCCGGCTACAAAAGAAGGTGGGAAGACCCCCCCAGCCACGCCACGGTCCCGTGAGCGTCCTCGAGGGCTTGAACGGCCAGCTGACAAGCGTCGCGTGTAGATCATGGATCTAGAAGCCCGGAACACCACCCTCCAGAGCGAGCTCGACAACGCAACCCCCACATCCCGGCAAAACAAAGACCCCGTCAACTGGCTACCCAAATCCCCCGCCCGCCACACGCTCCAGTCCCACCGGAAACCCGTCACCTGCGTCGCCTTCCACCCCGTGTTTTCGTCTCTGGCCTCGGGTTCCGACGATCAAACCATCAAGATTTGGGATTGGGAGCTCGGCGAGCTGGAGCGCACCATCAAGGGCCACACCAAGGCCGTCCTGGACGTCGACTACGGCGGACCAAAAGGCAACACCCTGCTTGCCTCGTGCAGCTCGGATCTGACCATCAAACTCTGGGACCCGTCCGACGACTATAAGAACATACGGACGCTTCCGGGCCACGACCACAGCGTCAGCGCCGTCCGCTTCATCCCGTCCGGGGTCGGTGAGAGCGCCGGGAACCTGCTGGTCAGCGCCAGCCGGGATAAGACGCTGCGGATATGGGACGTGAGCACGGGCTTCTGCGTCAAGACGCTGCGGGGACACGCCGAGTGGGTCCGCGACGTCTGCCCGTCCATCGACGGACGCTTCGTCCTCTCGACAAGCGACGACTATACCAGCCGGCTATGGGACATTACCGTGGCCAACCCGGAGCCGAAAGCCACCTTCATCGGCCACGAGCACGTCGTCCTCTGCTGTGCCATCGCCCCCGCCGCCGCATACCCCCACCTGGCCGCCATGGCGGGCGTCAAGAAGCCACCCGCCACGAGCACCGTCGAGTTCATGGCTACCGGGTCGAGAGACAAGACAATCAGGTTATGGGACGCCCGCGGGACCTGCATCAAGGTGCTGGTCGGCCACGATAACTGGGTCCGCGGAGTTGTCTTCCACCCGGGAGGCAAGTACCTCCTTTCGGTGGCCGACGACTACACGCTGCGGTGTTGGGACTTGGCGCAAGAAGGGCGGTGCGTCAAGACGGTATCCGACGCGCACAGCCACTTTGTCCAGTGCATTCGCTGGGCGCCGTCGGTGGTGAAGGACCCGGCAGCGAACGGTGCGGACGGAGGGGGCGATGCAAACGGGACATTGAAACCATCCGCTCCCCCCGAGGCTCAGATTCGCTGCGTCATCGCCACGGGTAGCGTGGATCTCAACGTCAGGATATTCGCCAACTAGGCCAGAGCTGCCTACGCCAGCTTGGAGTCGAAGATCCACGGCCATCGACCTCACACCTCGTGCGCCCCGGGTCCCCGGATCCCCGGCAGCGCCAGACCGCAGGACCGAATCGCGGATGCTCAGGGCGGCCAGGCCCCTCTCACGCTTGGCCAGCCTTTCGTGGTCAAGCAGCTTGCAGCACCACGACCTCGCGAGCCTGGATACGAGGCGCTCGATCCCGCGTGCCGACTCCCTGAAATGGCGACGGTCCAAGACGGGACGGCCCGCCGGACTCTGGTCTCGGGTCCCGGCTACGATAACGCCGAGGGGGCCGGGGAGCTTGCAGAGATAGATAGATACCCCTCATGTCAAGCGAAATTCAACCGACGTTAATGATCACGTTTGGTTCTCCTGTTCCTGAGGGATCTCCGCACTGCGTGGCTTTAGGACCTGGGGCCATCATTCGGGGGGGCATTGGACTCGGCAGCAGCCCTTCGTCACAGGGATATCCGCTGCAGTGGTAAACCTCAAGCTTAACAAGCCTTCTTGTCTATCATGGTGCTTGTCCTGTACAAGCTTGATATCAGTCTACGATAGCAGGATAGCCACAGACTGCACGGAACGCCCAGAGGTCCCAAGGCTCAGAGAGACTGATGGCTCCATGCCTCGAGAGAGAACTAATAAGCCATGAACATAACATCAGAATTTCAGTGGACAAACATCGGATGTATTCTCAACGTACTACGAAGGCAACAAAAAGCCCACCTGCTTTCTTGCTTTGGACTCGGGGTGTCTTTCCACAGGTAGCGCCAATATGGCCAGCAAACAGGCAGGGTTCCAACCATTGCCAAGTGCCCACTTGCGTTTTCTTTGCTGCGATTCCAAGGGATCATGTCATGTGCCAAACTCGACACAGGTGCTGAACACAAACCATGTAGCATCGTAGGATGTCGAACCAACGTGCCAAGCCGAGCAGATCACGTACAACGCCTTGCTGCCGTTGTTGTATGCCGATGCCAACAGCTGTGCTTCTATGTCCATCGGAGCACTGTCGTCTATATTAGAAGGGAATATCACGGATGGAAGGTCGGCACATCATTGCGGAGCATCGAAGCGTGGAGAAGCCCTTTTACGGCTTTGAATCGTGCTACAGCGGAGGCGCCGTCCGGTCCTCCTGCTTACCACTGGAGGGAAAAGAGGCACATCGACGTCCCCGGAACAAGGACTCGGGGACCCAGCTCGGCCATCGACGTAGCAAAGATCACGGACGTCACCCAATGAAGTGCGCCCTGCGTTGGCGGGCGTTAGCCTGGCTCCGGCTCTGGGTCGCCAGCCGACACGGCAATTTACCCAGGACCTGTTCCGATGCGACTTGGATAGAGTGATAAATGAAGGGCTTGAGGAGAGCCAAGACCCGGAGCTCAATCCGGGCCCGGTCGGCTCAGGATCACGGCATCTCGGCGTGCAAGCGTGCGCGGTCTTGAGGATATAAGACGACGCAACAAGGTCCCCCATCACGGCCTCGCACAACAACCCCGTGGCCGAGCCGCTGTTTTTTCTGCTGTTGCCTTGTCGTCTCGAGCGTCATCCCGTCGACAGCATGCACTTCCTCTCCGCCATCCTTCCGTTCCTGGCGCTCGCCGCGCCCTCTCTCGCCGTCAAGCCCTCTCGCGGCTGCGGCAACACCCCCCGGCTTGTCACCCCAAGCAGCACCACGACCCCGCTCCGCCTCAACGTCAATGGCAAGCAGCGCGAGTACTTTGTGCGCCTGCCGCCCAACTACAACAACAACAACCCGTACCGCCTGATCTTCACGCTCCACGCCCTGGGCGGCAACGCGGGCCAGGTCATCTCGGGCCAGGGCGGCTACGTGCCCTACTACGGCCTGCCCCCGCTCATCAACGACACGACCTCGGCCGTGTTCGTCGTGCCCAACGGCCTCAACAACGGCTGGGCGAACCAGGGCGGCGAGGACGTCACCTTCCTGCGGTCCGTCATCGCCGCCGTCGAGGACGACCTCTGCATCGACCAGGACCTGCGCTTCTCGACGGGCTTCAGCTACGGCGGCGCCATGTCCTACTCCCTCGCCTGCTCCCTCGGCTCCGAGCTCCGCGCCGTCGCCGCCCTCTCCGGCAACCCCATGATCAGCGGCTGCGCCGGCGGCACGGGAAGCGTCGCCTACTACGGCCAGCACGGCACCCAGGACTTTGTGCTCCCCATCAGCGGCGGCCGGCAGATGCGCGACCGGTTCCTGCAGAACAACCGGTGCACCGGCGGCACGCGCGAGGCCGCGGACCCGCCCCGCGGCAGCAACGCCAAGGTCAAGACGGTGTACGCCGGGTGCGAGAAGCCCGTCGTGTGGGTGGTCTTTGACGGGCAGCACACCCCGACGCCGAGGGAGAACGGGCAGAGCGACACGTGGACGCCGAGGGAGACTTGGGAGTTTTTCAGCCAGTTCCGCTGAGGGGGGGTGGCCGGAGAGCAAAAGAAGGACCTTGGTGAAGATGGGTAGGCCCGAAGGAGACCGAGGGGTGGTGTTATTGTGTACGATCACGAGTAGCTTTTTTGGAATACGAGGCTCGTATGGTGTGCGCGAATAATACCTTGATCCTGTCCTCATGCCGTGAGGAGCGACCTAGGAGCCGACTAGAGAACTGCGAGTGATCAGGGTAGCGTTAGGTATCTAGTGTACTGCTAGTTATCTTTTTCCCCCTTGGGGTGAGTAGACCCGCCAAAACCTGTGGCTGGCGCCCACCGCCCGGCATCAAACACAAAACTCGCGACGTTGGAATGATGGGACTCCACCATCAACGGGCTCCCCGAAAACTCCATCGCAACTCCACCCTCCCATAGTGACATACCCACCATGAACGTGGGGGGAAAAATCGAAAAAATGTTGGCATCGCAGCCGGGAATTGAGCCCGACGTGGGGGTCGAACCCACAACCTTGAGATTACGGAGATCTTTGAGGGAACCTCTTAAGAGTCTCACGCTCTACCGATTGAGCTAGCCGGGCGTGGCTAGTTTGCTTGTTGAAAGCCGCCGGTCTGGTGGAACACCTTTGTTGCGCGATTCCACCACCAACCGACATCCCTGATGGATGTTGTTTGTCTTTTTTTTTTTTTTTTTTCTTTATTTTTCGGACGCATCAAAACGAGATGTGGTTGATCATTGCTGCCCTTTGGAACCGCCAGCCGTGGCCTGCAGCGCCACGGAGCCCACGATGCCACGGACTGATGCCGACGGTTCTGTGAGGCTGGAAACTCTGGCTCTTCCAAGCCGATCCGAAGACGACAACGGCAGAACCGACCTTTTGGCTTCGCAAGCCAGAACCGACGAGGTGACGACCAAGAAAAGTGAGATCGCGCTGTTGGGCGGTCAGCAGATGTCCATCCCATCCCAGTGATGGATGCAAAGCCGGGAGGGGGGGGGGGGGCAACCAGGCTATTGTCACATACGCAGCGACGCAGTTCACGACAAACACTGTGAAGACAGACCCAGTGGCTGGATGTGGAGGGGGCTGATAGCAGCCCTTAAGCCCTTCACATATGGATTCACGATATTCAAGGGATCCGACCGTAAACGCGCCAAAGAAGCTGCCGGCCACGAGAAGGATGACGCTGATGACATCACCAAGAATAGTGAGTCCATGCTGGACACCTCGGCCTGGGCCCTGTCCCTTGGTCGCTTGGACAAAACGGGAGGCCGTAGGTAAAAGCACGAGAATGTTGTAGGCCAGGACAAATGGGTTCTTATTGTAGTGAGCAATGTTAGAATCGGGAGACCAACTTCCTTTTGGGGGCGGTTGTGAGAGAGAGAGCAGGATATTGGTGGGGGTCGGGGGGGAGAGTCGAGGCATTCGCCGGGTTGCATACCACCCAATAATAAGGTACGACATTGACTCCAAACTTCCCACTGCAGTAGATCAAAATACCGAGAGAGATTGCAATATCGCCAGCGGAGGCCAGGCAGAGTCTACAGGAGAAAGAGAGCGATCAAGTGAAGGTATTCCCTGAACGGCCGGCTCAGAGATCAAGGGATGAACTATTAATAGAGAACATATCTTGTTGGTCTGTCAACCCAGCTACACGCAGACAAGTTGGGAGTCGTTTCACCTCAACCCATCCCGGATCCAAAATACGAGCTGGGAATCCCGTATTGTCACATGCCGAAATCGGATCGTCGACAAAAGTCTCCCGCATGGTGTATGGAGCCATCGTTACCCCAACATCAGCGGCTCGTTGGCTGAAGCTTGACGTTGAATGCTGCCTGCACAGCCACTTGTAACCCCCTTGGGAGACTGGCTCGTTGGCGTAGGCTTTCATTTCCGATAATCGAAGCGAAGCGTATGCTTCGCTTCGATTTTCTGGAAATTCAATTTTAATTGAATTCAGAAAAGAGAGGGAAGCAACGCTTTGCTTCTATTACTAGCCATGCCCACACGAATTTCTCGCGCTATGATTGGATATCGACCACGTTTTGTGGCTGAGGTGGATCCGCGTACATCCCAATCGGGCGAAAATGACATAGTGCGAATACTGCACATTGCAGGATTTTTTTCTGAACTTGGAAGACTTTTTGAAACGAAGGATTGCATTGCAAAGGTGCCAAATCTCGAGTAACCTTTGGGTGCTTCTATATCTTTTTCGGCCGCTGCAGGCGATTGAAAGTCTGTGGCTGTATGGGTCGTGGTGTGGCTGACGGGGATTGGCATGGTTTGCCGTGGTTGGGGGGGGGGGGGGGGGGGGCCAGGTGTGGGGTGGCGCGCCGCAGGCAGAGGGGGGGTCCCGGGGGGCGCAGCCCCCTGGTCATCGCGCTGAAGTACTCTTGAATCTCGAAAATAACGTTAAAACTTCGAATTTATCGTTAGAATCCGGTAGAATTAAAGAGGTAGTCGGCTTACCAGTATTTGGTGGTAGGATTGGCAAGGCCTTGGCGGCGGTCTTGGTACTGATGTTTCTCTCCTACAATACCCCTTACCTACCAACCCTCTTCAATCGCCTCCCGATGTATCTCAGCAACACTACTGTCAACGCCAGCCAGTAGGGCAACGTGGCGGTGGCGGAGGTAATGAGCGAAGCGAAGGAATACGCTTTGCTTCGTACCTCCTGGTGGCACCTCAGCCAGAACACCACCAGGCCCTAGTACCTCCTCCAATGGAGAATGGTAACACAAGGCAAGCCGGCCGATCCTCTGGTTGCATCGCTCGATGGCCGTGTTGTTAACAGACCGTGAGCGGTAACGAGCAGGCTTAGGCCAGAGGAAGGTTGGTCAGGGCGTCACCTCGAACCAGAAAAGAATAAAACATACAGCCGACTACTGGCTATAGTGAGAAACGCTGGCTACAAGTATAGCGCCGAGGTCCGTCTGAGTGGAAGCAGTATCTTTCCGTTAGCTTTACAGGAGGTGCCTTACTTGAGGTACCCAAGCTACCTGACTCTGCGACCCATAGCTCTCCTCGGTTTCATGGTCTTGTCCTGTCCAGATGCATAGCCTGTTCCTAAGTATGGTAAAGAATGTAGGTATCTCTGCTCAAAGCATCGTGTGGCTCGCAGGATATATGGGGCTTAGGCACCAAAGGCTCTGTGGCATGACATATGTGTAAGACCGCCTCGGGTGGCCTGGATGACTGGATGGGGCATATCTCTACGGTGTAGGGTTTCACCTGTGCTGCATCTGTTGCCTGGTATCTTTGACATCCTACACTGTCACGGCTGACGCCCATGGTTTGTCACCCGTTTCAAGGTTTCATTTTCCTCGGGGTAAGACTCGCTCACATGTTTGTGAAATTAGCCGTTGCGCCAGCTGTGGCCGCCTCCGCATCCATCAAAAGGGGCGTGAGCTGTGCGGCCTTTTGGTGACGGCGTGGGACGAAAAAGTCCAGTTGCTTCATCAGACGACCGTGGAGCTCTTGATCCAGAAGGGGACTCCAACACCTGCGATCCACTGGCCGCCGAAATAATACGATCTGTCGCCATCTCCAAACCCTAAATCGTGCATGATGATGTCTTGGAAACGTTGGCTATCTCTGGACACATCAAACCGGACTCTCGGATACGTCTGCGCCAAATATCTGCTGTTCAGAGACGTTCAAGAGCAGTTTTGCAGGCTACTATCCCATGGGCTTAACCGCGTTTATCCTCCCTCTGACCCAAGGTTGCACGGCATCCCCCTCTATTGGGAACCAGCCCTCACCGCTCGCCATCTGCTGACGAACCCGACCACGGATCGGAGCCTTTACTTAGGGTCCGTAGTGAGGAGATCGGCCCTTTACTGTGCCGCAACGCGTGGTCATGCAGGGGTCGTCCAAGAGCTCCTTGCTACCTATCATTGGCAGTGAAGCTTGGATACGCCGATATAGTAATGTTGCTCGCTGACGAGGATCCTGAAGCTGTCGAAGCGGTCGACTGGCTTAGCTGGACGCCGCTGCATTGGGCAGTATTATACAACAGACATGCCGGCATAACGCAGCTGCTCATCGATAAACATCCCAGAGCTGTCAATCTGACCGAACACTGCTGACCTGCCGCGCAGAAGGCGATCGTAAGAGTAGGACCTTTCCATTTGGCGGTGGCCAACCCGAGGGCACCGCTCACATTGGGTGGCGTCGCAAATCAAGAAGTGGAGGTTGTACGGCTTCTCCCGGGAACATCTGGGTTTGATGCCAACCGACCAGACCTCCAACAGAAAACGCCCCTCATGTACGCCATAAAACATATCAAACGCACGATTATCAGGCTTCTGCAGGAGCACCTCGCACCCTCGGGTCTTGAACCTTGCGTAGCCGAACCGTACGACCAGAAGAGGGCGCTTGGAACTCTTGGGACGCATACGGTTGGGACAACGGGGCCGCCGAGAACCGGGGGCCTCATTAATATACCGAACGCAACGATTTAGAAGCGAAACATGGAGTTACCCAGACCAGATCCGGGAAGCATAATTCACCATCAGAAACTGTTTCTCCTGTGCGCTTTGTTCAATACTCATTCGGCAGCAACCTGGAACTATGAAACACAATGCGCGCTTGGACGGCGATACAGGCAGCAAGCAAGCGGTGTTCCAGCTACTGTGGCCTCGCGCGCCCTTGTTCGGTTGCTCCTTTACTCGCCCCTCCAGACGGGAGGGCCGGGGACCTTGTAGGTCTGGGGAATGGAGCGGTCGTTGATAGGAACCTAGAAAAGAGTCAGCCACATGCCATCTGATGGGTATATCAGCAACGAATCCCAGCACGCACCCGGATGTTGGGATCGTTCTGGCTGCAGTAGCCCGGAATGGCCGCCTTGTACGAGGCGGGGGGCTGCTTGGTGCCCGACCCCTTGATGACGACCTGGGCGCACTCGGGATACCACTGCGGGGCGTTGGCCTGGTGCAGGGCGATGAGCTCGTGGCGGACGAGGTAGTTGCCGGGGGCGAGGTTCTGGGGGAACCGGCTCGTCCAGCCCTTGTTGCCGCCCACCAGCTTGGCGATGTCCCAGCCCGAGGGGCGCTCCGTGTCGAGGAAGACGGTCTTGCCGTCGCCGTGGAAGCCGGCCTCGTCGATCTTGAACCAGCCCTGGCCGGAGCCGTCGCACGAGCTGAAGCTGCCGGGGCACTTGTACATCCAGACGAGGATGGGGCCCTGGCTGTGCGTCCACTGCTGCCAGATGGCGGTGATCTCGTCGCCGGGGTAGGCCTCGGCGGCGAGGGTGGCCGAGCGCCCGCCGTTGCAGCGCAGCTTGGGGTCGTTGGCCGAGGTGACGGGGTTATAGTCGTTCCATTGCCACTGGATCACGTTGGGGGAGTTCATCGGGGAGAAGCCCTGGTAGCTAGAGACACCCCGGACGACATTAGCCGGGCCAAGATGCCATCCTCTCCGGGAGCCCTCACCCAGGGTAGTTCTTGCCAGCGATGACGTAGCTGGTGACGGCGCCGTGGGCGGCAGCGCCGCCGGCCAGGAGGACGACGGAGCCGACGAACGAGTTGAGCAGCATGATGGCGAAGAGACGAGGCTTTGGACTTGTTGCAACAGGAATGATGGACGTGTACGTGACGCCGATCGGGTCGTGCAGCGCCATTTATACATGTTGGTATCCCTACCCTAGCTCGTCCCGCTCCTACACCCCGCGTCGTCATGCCGGCAGAGGCACGCTAGCTTCCCCCCGGATTCCCCAGGTTTTGGCTGCCGCCGATGCCGTTCAACGGTTACGCGCCGTCCATTTGCCGGGTAATATGGAGCCGTCTGGGGCCTCATACGGCGGCGTGCCGTTTATCCGCGACCTTTAAATTGCCAGCCGCCCTAGACCCCCCCCCCCCCCCCCCCCGGGGACCGGCGGCATGCCGCACACTAGCAGAACCCGTCATAGTGCATTTTGATGAAAGGAGGGAGCCCGCGCGCGGTTCGGTTTTGCGGTCACCGTGGTTCCGCGGCCGGCGCCGGAGGGGGGGAAGAAGGGCCGACGACGAGCCGCGCATGCCTCAGAGTAGATTGCGTGCTAGGAATGACGCACTCCGCTTTGGGGAGGAGATGAAGCGGAACCGGCATCGTCTTTCAGGTTGTTTGCTCCACGGATCGCTTGCTCCGTCGCCACCCTCCGTTTTTACCTCGTTCTCCGTCGACGCTTGGAAGTTGGGAAGGTGTTTCAAGATCCATATCCTAGATCCCGAGGATGGAAGGATGGATGATTCCCCATTCACGCCTTGGGCATGGCGGGATCAAGCTGGACCGGGTTACGGAAACGCTCTTGTCTGGTTGGATGCGATAGCGGCATATGGGTGGTGTCGGATCGCAATCCGAGCCGTGTTGCCATATGGACTGGGTCATTCCGTGTTGTTGACTCCACTCGGACGCTTCGTCATTCGTTTCAAGATTCGGGAGCAGAAGCAAGAACGTGAAGGCGAGGCCAGCTCGGATTCCGTGGCCGTGAGGTCCACAGGGCCGTCTGAGCTGCGATCTGGAGAGTTGAGCGCGGTCCCCTATTCATACACAATGTCACTCGGTCGGGGGGTTATCATGAACTTCTGATTGCTGACAACATTGAAAACATGCTGATGGTGTTGGGTACCACATGCAACGAGAGCAAAAACAAAACAAGATAAAAAAAATAGAGGGATGGCTTGAGTGCTAGCACCACATTTGTCTCGATTCCGGTCTAGGTACCTATTACCTGGTACCTGAGTTTGCCATGTTTACCCCCTGAACTACACAGCAGGTAGTTAGACGTCTCACAAGCAACACTTGGCTCGCCCGGTACGGTAGGTCGCCCAGACGCCAAGTACGGATAAGCTTCACAGTACGTCCACCGTCTCTTGTCCAGTGCGCCACAACGCCACAGCAGCACCGCTGAACGCTGCGCTCCGGTGGCCTGGGTCGACCCGGCGGAGGGCCTGGGTCGGCTGAAAAGTGGGTCCGATTCGCTCCGTCCCGCTCCCGGTCCACAAGCTCAGCAACTTGAATCGCATGATGGGAGATCGGTCACGGCCGCTTCCAGCCGAGGTTCAACTTCACCCCTCGTTCTCACCACCTTGCTCTCCCACCTCCCACCTCGCACTTCTCACCACCGCCTGTGAAGGTCTCGCCTTCTTCTGTGCCGTGTCGTCTCGGCGTATTGACGGAGCTGCCTGCGAAAAAAAAAAAAAAAAAATCAAGAGAACCACCATGACCCGGGCACTTCGCGCTACGCAGCGTGTGGCGCTGGCCGCAGCCCGCTGCACCTCGACCGCGGCCCCCGTACGGTCGCTTTGCCTTCTGCAGCAACGCCCGGTCGCCGCCCGGAACGTACAGGCGTCTCCCTCAGCGAGGGCCCCTCGCAGCTTCGGAACGACCGCCGCTCGTGCGCAAACCCCCGCTGCTGCCGAGCCTGTGGTCGAAGAAGAAGAGCCCGATGTCCTCCCTTCCCCGGAGGAGCTCTCGGTGGTGGCGGACGAGGTGGTGGCGCCGCAGGACCCCAACAAGCGCTTCAAGTATCGCTTTCGAACCTCGGCGGGCGTTGTGGCGTGGGAAGGGGCGTACCTCCGCTTCCGCTACGCCAACGAGCAATGGGATGACCACTTCACCCTGTCCACCCTGTGGCTTCGCGACTCGTGCGAGTGCCGGCGCTGCGTCGACCCGCACTCGGGCCAAAAGACCTTTTCCACCACGGACCTGCCGGACGCGCCCACCATCAAGCACGCCATGATCCGCTACGACAAGGCCCTCGAGCTGACCTTTGCCAACGACAAGGCGAGCGGCGGCGGCGACCACACCGTGCGCTTCTCGGCCAAGACGCTGGCCGAGTGGCGCGCGGCGGGCAGCCGCTGGCACCGCTTCGCCTTCACCCCGCACAAGCCCGACATCATCCCCTGGGATCGCGCGTCGTACGAGGCGCTGCTGGCGGAGGGCCGGTGCCGGGTCAGCTACAACGACTGGGTCCAAGACGAGGCCGCCTTCTTCGAGGCGCTGCGCGACCTGTCGCAGACGGGCCTCATCTTCGTCACGGACGTGCCGCAGGACGAGGCGTCGGTCGAGCGCATCGCGACGCGCATCGGCCCGCTCATGCACACCTTTTACGGGTGGACCTGGGACGTGCGGTCCAAGCCGCAGGCCGAAAACGTGGCCTACACCAACGTGTTCCTGGGCCTGCACCAGGACCTCATGTACCACGACCCGATCCCGGGCCTGCAGCTCCTCCACTGCCTCGCCAACGACTGCGCCGGCGGCGAGTCGCTCTTCAGCCACGGCCTCCGGGCCGCCTACGAGCTCAAGCTCACGCAGCCCCAGGACTACGACACGCTCTGCGCGCGCAAGACGTGGTTCGGCTACCGGCGCAACGGCCACCACCACTTTGCGCGGCACAGCACCATCGTGAGCGGCCAGTCGCGGCAGCCGACCGAGGTGTGCTGGGCGCCGCCGTTCCAGACCACGTTCCCGCTCGCGACCAACCCGCGCCAGGTCGACAACGTGCGCCAGTGGCGCAGCGCGGCCAAGAAGTTCCAGCAGATCGCCGAGTCGGAGCGCAACACGTTCGAGGTCAAGCTCAAGCCCGGCGAGTGCGTCATCTTTGACAACCGGCGCGTCCTGCACGGCCGGCGCGAGTTCGACGCGGGCAACACGGGGTCGCGCTGGCTCAAGGGCGCCTACGTGGCCAAGGCCGTGTACCACGCCGCGCAGACGCGGCTCGCCGAGTACACAAGGGCGTTGGGCATGGCGCTGCCGCCCATGAAGGGGTCGGGCGAGAGGGCGCAAAAGTACGTGGAGGAGGCGTTGGCGGCGAGGCAGGCCAAGCAATGACACGAATAATAAGAAAAAAAAACGGCGGTGGCGTTTCTATGCGCCATCCTTCCGGAGGAGAGCCTGCAAGGGCATTTGTTGTACATAGGTTCAGCCGAGGGTGGCGTGGCGGGCTTGTCAGGTCATAGCGTTGATGCCACCCCTCCCAAGAGACATTCATGATCACGTCACCCATATGCCGTAGCATACAAGCCATACACGATACAACACACGCATGTCCGGGGGAAGCCAAGTCAATTGCTACCGCGCACCAACGGCGAACAAGAACACCGGACCGGAAACGGCCGGCAACAACCGCTCTGTACTTTCCACCCCGGAAAATTCCACGAGGCCAAACCTCACATTGTTTGCTGCATGGCGCTCGCTCTCCTTTTCTTTTCCTCTCTTTTTTTTCTTGAAGAAATTTAAGCCGCGATGGTGACCTCGACCTCGACGCCGGCCTCGATGTTGATGATGATCTGCTTGACGATCTCGGTCGGGGCGGTCAGGTCGATGAGGCGCTTGTGGACGCGCATCTCGAAGGTGTCCCAGGTCTTGGAACCCTCACCGCAAGGGGTCTTGCGGGTGGTGATCTTGAGACGCTTGGTGGGCAGGCGGACGGGGCCCTTGACGCGGAGGTCCTTGTTCTTGGCGCGCTCAATGAGCTCGGTGCAGACCTTCTCGAGGGCGGCGACCTTGCGGGAGGTGAGGGTGATGCCTGGAGGAGGATGTTAGTTGGGTGAAATGAGTCGCCAGAAGGGGAGGGAGAGACGAACGGATCTTGTGGACCTTGGGGGCCTCGCCAAAGTCCTTCTCGGCCTTCTGGTACGACATCTTGGCTGGTGGGTAGGAGGAAAGAGGTGGTGGTGATGTTGGGTTGGAGGAGCGAGGTGCCTTCACGACTCGAACGCGGTGATTAGCTGCGGAAGGCGGGTTAGCCAGGG
This sequence comes from Remersonia thermophila, assembly GCF_042764415.1. Classification (NCBI taxonomy): domain Eukaryota; kingdom Fungi; phylum Ascomycota; class Sordariomycetes; order Sordariales; family Chaetomiaceae; genus Remersonia; species Remersonia thermophila. Next base: position 302,416 of record NC_092217.1, read on the forward strand.
CTTGCAAGAGGGCTTTGTCGCCGGCGACAACATGGCTGCGGCAACGGCAAGGCAACCCGAAGGAACCTGGGGCGTCATCATGATAACATACCTGTTCGGCAAAGTGATGAAGGCGAGCAGCGAGCGATTGTTGACAACGGAGGGTCTCGAGGTGGAATGAACCTCTTTTTTTTTCCCCAATTTTTGAAAATGTCTGGGGTGGAGTGGAGTGGTGGGGAGAAGTCTTGGCGAGGGTTACGGTTGCTCTTGCGCCCCGTTTCCTTTCCCTTGTGGCGTAGCGGCGATCGAGGTGTGGCTTGACCGGAGGCAAAGAGGACCCACCATGCCGGATAGGTGGACCCCTGCACTCCCGCCCGGTCAATGACACATGCGGCAACCAGATCCAACGTCAGACTTCCGGTGGACAACGTCCAAGAAGCGAAGATGAGACAACCTCCAGCCCCAGCCCCAATCCCCATATCAGGAGCATAAAATGCCCAACAACCTCGTACCTCACCGTGTTTGAGCTCCCGTTGACATCCATCTTTCTGCCGCACATTGGTGCGCTAGCCTTGGCAAACCTCCAGCCCGGTCCGCTCTGGCGAGACTCGTAGATTTCTTGGCAGAGTTATCCAGCCAGCGAAACGGCGCTCAGAGAGACCCGACAGAAACAAGATGACCACCCTTCCTTCATTTGCTCTTTTCCCCATCGCCGCCTGGAGGGACCAGGTACCCCCCGACGAGTGGGTGGCCTGCCTGAACGCCTGGCTTGCCCTCATCGCCAGCCATCTCTCGCTGCCCGAATCCGACTTCGCCGCTCTCTCGGCTCGTGATGAGAGCCTCCAGGCGTTCCTCGTCTCCTTCACCAGAGAGGTAGCCTCCGGGGGTGCCAACATCCTGGGGCCTTCGCCGTCGGCGCGGAGGCTCTTGAGGGACTGCTACGCCCTCATCACCAAGCTCCTCCGGTCCTCGTCGCCCCCTCCCGACCTGGCACGCTGGGAGTTCCTCGCCGATGCCGGCCGGGTCTACGGGAAGAAGAAGGCCGGAGCCCTGGTTTCTGCGCTGTCTGCGGCCTCCAAGCAGTCGCTTGACGCCTCGCTATCCGCGCTGAAGAAGTTCCTCGTCAAGAACCTCGATGCTGGGCTCAGCGGGGGCGATCTCAAGGGCGTCGAGGGGCGCTTGGAGCGGGTCAACGACCTCATCAGCGTCTCGCCGCCCGTCGCCGAGTTCTTCCTCGCCGGCAGCGACTTTGTCGATGGCCTCATCGGCTGCTACAAGATCACGAATCCGCCCCTGCGTCGGGTCCTGATCGCCACGACCTACCTTTGCCTTGTGGGCCTCGCCGAGGACCAAAAGATGTCGGCCCTCACGGACCATCTCTACTCGCTGCAAGCCGCCGCCGACGCCCACCGATCCGGCCCCCTCAACGTCAATGACTCCCTCGTCGCCGAGCTGGTCACTTCCACGCCGCTCCTCCGCCGCCTCCAGCGCCAGCTCTCCGAGTCCCCCAACCCCTCGACGCGCACCCAATCCGTCCTCGCCTCGCTCGAGTCCTTCAGAAAGCCTGGCGGCAGCACCCTCCCCAAGCCCAAGCGCCTCGTGAAGCGCAAGCTCGACAAGGGCAAGGGCCTCGCCGCCTTCGACGCCGGGCAGGAGCAGCACGAGGTGCAGGTCCACCGGATGAGCCAGATCTCGCAGGTCCAGGACCTCTTCCCGGACCTCGGCGCGGGCTTCGTCGCCCGGCTGCTCGACGAGTACGACGGCAGCGCCGAGGTCGTCATCGCGCACCTGCTCGACGATTCGCTGCCTCCGCACCTGAAATCCGCCAACCGATCGGAACCGCTCACCCAGCCCTCCTCGTCGTCGTCCTCGCAACCCCAGGCAGCGGAGGGGGGGAGGAGGAGGAAGTCCTCCCTCGTCCCGCGGCCCACCCCGCCCCTCAGCGCGTCTCCGGGCGTCGGCTCGGACGCGGACGACGACGACGAGCTGGCCATGCTCACCTCGTCGCGGCTGCACATCGGCAAGCGCCCCGGCGACGCCGACGCCCTGCTGCGCAACCGCGCCGCCGCGCCCAGCAAGGCCGCCATCCTCTCGGCCCTCGCCGCGTTCGACTCGGACGACGACGAGCGCGACGACACGTACGACGCCGCCGATGTTGGCGGGGCCGTCGACGTGGCCCTCACCGAGGCCGACAAGCTGGCCCGGACCGAGGGTCCCGGCGCTGCTGCTGCTGCTGCTTCCGGGACGGCGATGCCGGACGAGGCGGAGGCGGCGCTGGTCAGGGCGTACCTCGCTCGTCCCGAGACGTTCGCACGCGACGCCGCGGTACGGCAGAGCGCGGAGCGGGCCAGGCTGCGCGGCGAGACGGGCCTGACGGACGAGGCGGTCGAGGGGTGGGCCGTGATGCTTCAGCGCGACGAGAAGCGCAAGAGGAAGCTCCTGGCGCGGCACGGCGAGTTCACGGGCGAGCAGGTGGAGATTGAGCGGACGTCGTGGAGGGCTGGTGCCGACGAGGACGGCCTAGACGAGGATGATGACAACGGAGGCGAAGGGGCCAGCGATGCTTCGAGGGGTGGCGGTAGCTTTGGCAGGGGAAGGGGTGGTCGCGGCGGTGGAGGCGGTGGTCCAGGACGCGGCAGGGGTCGCGGTAGAGGAGGAAGCGCGCCGCCGCCGGCCGATTCGGACCTGGCCAGGCGTAGGAAGGAGGCCAACAAGGCCAGCAGGGCGAACCACAACAGGCGGGAAGGGAGAGCCAGGAAGCTGGCGAGGGCTGGGTTTGCTGGATAAGAAGACGTGCGAGGGTCAACCGGGCTTTTGTTTGGGCCTTGCTCTCGCAAACCGAGAGGCATCCTCTCGAAAAAAAAAAAAAAAAAAAAATGTTCGTTCAGCAGCCAAACGGGCTGTCGGAAGCATGAGCGCTGCGCCTTGATATACAAAAGAACCTACACCGTCCGGTAGTGCTGTCTGTCCCTGTCCCATTACCATGACGACCCCCTCTCCGTTGTGATTTCGTACTTTTGATGCCCAAACATGCGTTGCGCCTCAAAAATCCCACATGCAAAACTCCCTCTTGGGCGGCACCTCGGGCATCGCCCCGCCGGCAAACTTGCCCGTTTCTACAAACGCCTTCCACTGCTCCATGACGCCCGGGTCCTGATACTTGTCGGGCTCGGCCTCGGTCTGCGTCGTGTACGCCGGCGGGCCGTTGGGCATCCAGATGCGCTGCGCGGTGCCGTCAAAGTTGCGCACCACCGGCACGGGCTTGCCGACGCCGTCGCGCGGCTCCTGGTACTGCACCGGCTTCCCCTTGAACATGCGAAGCGTCTTGTCCGGGTTGAAAGCGGCGTAGGACGTGACGTCGGGGTGCTGGCGCGTTGCGTTGGGGCCGTAGGGGCCGTTGGCGGTGCCTCCGGGCTGCGTGCCCGCAGCGGCCGGGGCAGGCGTGGCTGGCTGGCCAAACGGCGAGCTTGTCGATGCTTGTGCGAATGGCGAGCTGGCGGCCGCCGGCTGGCCAAAGGGGTTTGCCGGGCCAGCCGCAGGGGCTGCTGGCCCGCCGAACGGATTCGATGGTTGTTGCAGCGGTTGCTGTTGCGGTGTTTGTTGTTGTTGTTGCTGCTGCTGCTGCTGCTGCTGCTGCTGGAGCTGACCAAAGGGATTTGTTTGAGCTGCTGGCGTCGCTCCGAAGGGGCTTGCCGCGGCCGGCTGGCCAAACGGGCTGGCCGTCTGAGCAGGTTGCGGCTGGCCAAAGGGAGAGGCGGCCGCGGGTTGCTGAGGCGTCCCGAAAGGATTGGCCGCGGGGGCCGCCTGCGGCTGTGGGGTCCCGAACGGCCCGCTCGAGGCCGGCGATCCAAACGGGTTAGGTTTGGCACCGAGGGTCGACGGTTGGCCGAAGCCTGACTGCCCAAAGGCCGGCTGCGCTGGGGGCGTCCCGAACGGATTCGGCTTCGCGCCCAGGACGCTCGTCTGGCCAAATGCGCTTGTCGGCTGCGCCGGTCTGCCAAACGGCGACGAGCTTCCGAGGGCGGATGGCTGTCCGAACGCCGACGCCGCCGCTTGCCCGAACCCTGTCCCCGAGGGCTGGCCAAATGGCGAGGCTGCCGGCTTGGCTGGTTGGCCGAAAGGGGATGCCGCGGCGGGGGAGCCGAAAGGGTTGGGTTTCTGGCCGAGGGCCGACGATTGACCGAAACCGCCTGCCGCCGGTTGCTGCGCCGGAGAGCCGAACGGATTTTGCGGGGGGGTCGGCTTTGCCCCGAACGGGCTTGGGCTGCCTGGTAGCTGCGCGCCGCTCGTCCCTTTGCAAACGTCGATGCGGTTCGGGTGTTTCTTCTCTCCCTCAAGGATGTACTGGATGGCGGCTGGGAGGTTGTTGAGGGTGTGTTGGATCTGCTGCTGAGCGCTCTGGTACAGATTCTGGATGTCGGCAAGCTACAACAAAGAAGTCAGCGACGCCATCGCGCAGCGTTCCCGGCCTTGCGGGGCAACGTACCGCTCCCTGCGGATTCCCTGCCATGGCGCCCAACATGAAATGCAGTCGGATCTCCTCGGGGCTCTGCTCCCTCGGATAGCCGCCCCAGAGCTGTTCGGGCGCATCTCGTCCGGGGCCGTAGCACGACAGGATCCATTGTGGCAGTTCGTATCGGAGGTCGCGTTCGATGCTGTCGGCGGTCAAGCCGGGGTACGGGGTATCGGCTGGAGATGGCAGTTAGCGGCGGTCGTGCGTCGGATCGAGGCGGGCGTCATACATGAGCCGGCATTGCGGTTGCCCGGCTGGCCCTGCTGCCCAGAGAGGGCGCCGAAGCGGTTGTAGTTTTGTTGGCCGGACTTTGGGGGATGCTCGAACTTGCAGCTGTCTGGGAAGGTCAGCGCGACGTCGCGTGAGGCAGCCGGGCGCGGCGGAGGCAATCGGGGGTCGGTAGGGTATGCATCGCCGGAGGTTGTCCGCAACGAGGGAGGGAAACGAAGGTGTTGATGAAGCGGTGAGGGGGTTGGGGGTTGGGGGGGTTGGTCAGGCGAAGCGAGGAAGAAAAGCGACCTTCGTACTTCCGTAGCGGCAGTAGCCCTGCTGGTAGAACTTGCAGACAACCATGTCGGCAAGAAAGAAAAAAAAGCAAGATATGCGAGCTCTGAGTCCACCGGAGACCGGAGGTGGGTTTTGCGACCAGGCCGGAATGTCGGACGGACCAATGTTTTGTTGTTGGCAGAGCGAGAGGTGGAAAGGTTTGGGCGGTTTTGGGAGGATTTGGAGCTGCTTGCAGCCATGGGACCTGCAGCCTTTCAGCCTCGCAGCGGCCCCACACTTCAACCTCCCGCCGGTCTGGGCGGCTGGCTACGGTTGGCTGCCCTGCCGACCCGCTCTTTGTACGTCCCTGGGCCGGGCCCTGGGTTCCAGGTTTGGGGTTCCCCAGCCGCCTGGACAATCAAATAGCCAACTGTACCTATTGTAGTACCTAGGTACCAGTTAGTGTATGAAGTAACGACCTATCATACGCAATGCTCCGTACCTATTATACTATACTGTGGTACCTAGGTCACACCTGAACTCCGAAACCTACCTGAACCAGCAACTCAATTCCGCTAACGTAGCGGATCCCTGAATGAATGAATGGAGCAATTACAATACGGATAACACAATGGGAAACAAGCATTGTCATTCTCCTTTTACAGCGCCTCATTGATCTTGTCGGCCGAGTCGCTAACCGGGACTCTTTTGTATAGTTCTATTTCTATTGTATTTCTTGTTTTTTATTTGTTTATTTTGGCTTGGCCTACCTAGGTATCTGCCCAACTTTCATCTCCTCATTTTTCCAAGGCATGACGGCGCGTCCTCTCCGGATGCTCGTATAAGACAAGTCATCCATCCAAGGGTGCTCGCAATCAGGATACCATGCCCGTGTCCTATCAACGGGCCAGCTTGACATAGGTAGCTTCACCTTCACAAACAGTCTTTCAAGAAGAACAGCGGGCGGCGAATGGTCTGTTCCCCAGCCATTTCCAGCTGTCGAAATATCCGGGCCCAGCCCGTTGTTGTCCATTCATGCTACTCGTCCAACATCAGGGGCGCGTCTGTCCTTGCCCATCCACATCTCCAAACAGAGCCAAGAAGAACCCTGCTACCACCCTCGTCCGGGTCGTCCTTGTCTACTCCTCGCTCGCGCTCCCCGAGTCCTCCTCGCTGCTCTCCCGCTTCCGCGTCGCCTTGCCCTTACGCGCCTTGCCCTTGGCGCCCTTCCCGCGCAGGCCGGCCGGCACCTCCTTGCGCACCTCGCCCGCCTCAAACAGCACGCCAACGTCGGGCCTCCTCGCCACCGCCTTGGTCCACACGCTCCTGGGCACGTCGTCGGACGTGACGACGGCGCCGCCCTCGCTGCGCCGCCACGCCACCTCCGGGGCCTCGCGCAGCGCCGTCCGCAGGTGGATCCACACGCTCACCTCGGCCGCCTCGCCCGGGGCGGCCGACGCCCGGACCGTCTCGTGGCCCTCGCCGTCCACCGCCACGGGGACGAAAGCTCGGTACTCGCTGCCTCCGGGGGCCCGGGTGATGGCGCCCTGGGCGAGGAGGAGAGGGTAGCGCTGGTACGACGTCTCAAAGACGACAAACTCGGGCAGGTCGGGGGTCTCGGCGGTGAGCCTGTCGCCCACGGGCACGACGGGCGCGGCGGCGGGCTCCTTGTTCGTGATGCGCGAAATCTGCCAGCCCGAGGCGTCCTCGGCGCTGCCGTCGGCGGATGCGCCAGCCGTCCGGCGCAGGTCGAACCGAGCCTTGGTGGCGTTGGCCAGGATGCGCTGAATGTCTTGCAGCGTGACGTCGAGCGCGGAGATGCGCGAGTGCTTGAGCTGTCGGCTTGGTAAGCATCCGAGACACGCAAATCGGGCAGTCTTCTTGGTTTTCTTTTCTTTTTTCTTTGCTTTCCTCAGCAGGTCATCCACATACCACATCAGCGACATTCACCCACCCATCGGGGTCCGCCACGAGGTACTCTCCCGCCTCCTCCTCCTCATCTTCCACCTCCTCGACCTCCTCCTTCGGAATGGCGCGCTTCACCACAAACATGAGCGCCTTGGCGATGGTCGTGTCCCGCTCCTCCACGATGCTGTACCGGCGCTGGCGTGCGTTCTTCCCACCCTTGAAGCTCATGGCCCGGCTCCGGCCGTGGCGCGGCGAGTGCTGAGCCACGGCGCTCGGAGGAAGAACCCCGCCGAGCTCGCTGTGGATGATGGGGAGCGGGACAGCGACGGCGGAGGCCATGGCGGGCGGTGGCGGAGGGACGAACGGCTGGGGGTTCTGGCTGGTGCGAAGAGCGATCACGGAGAGCAGCAAGAAAGATGCTGTGCTAGGAGGCTAGCTTGTCGATGTTGGGAAGATGGCTCAGTCCCGCCCGACCTTGGGGGCCCCTCGCCTTCTTATCCACCCTCCATGCCGCCTCCGATCCCTCCGTTCGAAGCCCAACCCGCCAAAATCGGGGCGAACAACCGAGACCATGCCGGGGTGAAGGAGTCATCGTCGCTCGTGGATGACATCACGCGTCCTCCTCGGGCAGCTGCAGTAGCAATAACAACAACAACAGCTGCAGCAGGGAAGAGGGGTGGGAGGGGTTGCCCAGAGCGACGGACCCGGCATCGGGCATCGTTTGACCGCCTTAGCGGTCCTGCAGGCGTGTCTTCCTCATGTCACACATTACACCATCAGCAACCCTCCCTCTTCCTTCTGCGATAGGACGAAGCAAACATGCAGATCTGGGCGGTCGTCCCCCTTGAACCTACAGTACCCCTCTCACGCGGCCACGCGGCCTACCCCTCTCTTGAATGTCTCGCTGTCACCGCCTAGCCCCGCCAACCGCTGTACCCCGCGACCTATCAGGCTATCCAGCCCTTCGTGGCGGGTCGTTCACTCTCTTTAGGCTCTGGATGTCTCAATCACTCGCCCCTGAAACCTAAAAAAGAAGCTCCGCATTGGATCACCTGAGGTTGTGCAACCTTGGGTTTAGGACACCTGCTCGCCTGAGCAACCCATCTTGGCGCCGGCTGCCGCGACTCGGAGTCGTGCCGGTAAACAAAGCTGTCGTCGAAAAGCAACCTACCTCTCCACGGTTGGGTTTCCGACTTGCCTTGAGCTAGCCTCGGCATGGAAAGAGAGAGAGAAGGAGAGGGGAAAGGGGGCCGCCGACGACCTAACAGGCTGCATGCATGCATGCATGCATTCATCCCACCTCACCTCCGTGCCGGTGTAGGGGAGGGTTCCAGTGTGTCAGGGCATATGATTCCGTACGTGATGCGCCGCCCCGTTGCCGATGGCCCTTTCACCGCACGACGCGTGGAACGTGTCTGACAACACTCCCTGTCATGATATGCAAGCGACACGCCGACCGGAGCATCGCGGACGCCAGCCGCGGATACGCGCCCGGGGGAGAAGCGTGTGCTCCCCGTGGAACCTTTGCGGCCTGCGGAGGGTTCACGTATCCTACCTATCAAGCGCCTTCTAATAGAGATCTGCATGCGGCAAGGCGATAGGGTGCGGCTGGTTGCGCTTCCGCCTTGATCTCTGTGCTTCGTTACCGGGAGGCTGGCGAGGCTGGGAATCATTAAGGAAAGGAGAACGGTTCGCCTACACCGTCGACAGACAAATGTGCCGAGGAGGAAAAGAAAAAAACAAAAACAAAGATGCAGACAACTTCGTGAGCTTCCTCGGCCTTCTACGTCACGACAAACCTTTAGTAGGCTGTGTGCCCTTTCAGCTAGGTGCCTTCAACTATTACGCACCCGAGTCACAAACCCGATGGTTCGGTGTTGAATCGCGCCGTTATCATCCAAGTGCTAAATATGGACGGTTATCGCTCATGTCATCAGGTACCGAGGCCAAAAACCTCCAGCATGGAAACTAAAATCAATAATCACTATGCGTATCTTGTCTCCGAGGTTAGAGGCAAAATATCTCCATGATATCCAGACGGCCTGACACTCCAAGCCTCTTCCCCTATTCCCTGGATATTCTCCAAGCCGCCAACCGCATAACAAACCCTTTTTCTTCTTTCCCCGCTTCCATGTGACGCGTCATATACTCAGTCTCGATATCGTCCCTTGTCCAAATTCCAAGGGGGACCAACACGCAACGTCTCTGTAATCTTTCCGAATCCTGACCACTCCCACGGTCAACCCCCTTCCATGACGAAGTACACTCTTCCCCCCCCCCCCCCCCCAGAAAAAGACCAGGTCCATCCAACGACGTTAGATGTAAAACATGGTATCCTTGAGCCGCTCGTGGATGCGGACGTCGTCGTTGTTCGCGGCCAGCGACGACGTGGCCGCGCTCCCGGCCACGCTCGGGGCCGCCGAGGGGGTCGGCGTGTCATACACGCCCTTGAGGTAGCACCGCGCCCGCTCGCAGACCACGTCGGCGTAGTAGGCCGGCGTGCAGACGCTGACGGCCTTGGTGGCGCGCCCGTAGACGTACGACATGCTCTGCGTCAGCTGCTCCAGCACGTCGGCCACGCTCTGGCAGTCCTTGGGCAGCTTGGCCCCGCGCGCGCCGTACCGGGCCCGCAGGATCTCGTCGAGCACCACCATGTAGTGCGCCGGGCGCGCCGTGCCCTGGATCGCGGCGTGCGCCTGCAGGAAAAAGTCCCACTGCCGCGCCTCCGTCACGCCGCGGTCCACCACGGTGCCGGCCGGCGCGTTGCCGGAGCGGTCGGCATCCTCGGGCCGCGTCACGTAGAAGCGCGTGTGGTGGCGCTTGCCGACGATGACGACGGTCAGGCGCGGGAGGCCCCGCTTGGTGTCGGGCGCCGGGTACACCTCCTCGCAGGCCTTGCGGAGGAGGGGCACCTCGGAGTCGAGCACGGTTGCGTACTGCCCCTCGGACACGCCGTCGCGGTAGATTAGGATGTTCTCGGGAAGGACCCCCTTGTGGTGCTTCTTCCAGAGCGTGAGGCGCGTCTTGAGCATGTCCCCGAGGTCCGACACCATTTCGCTGCGGGCGCGCCGTTGGACGCGCAGGACGGCGGGCCACTGGCCCAGGAGCTTGTCGACGCTGGCCACCATGCCGGCGATGCTCGGAGCGTTGGCCGCCGAGCCGGGCGACGGGTGCGTCACGTCCACGCCGACCACCATGGTCTTGTCCTCGTCGATGAGGGCGCGCCGGGCGGGCTCGAGCAGCTGGTTGTCCCCGCCCATCTTGAGGTTGACCTTCAACGCGACGTTGGCGTAGTACTGGTCGTTCCGCTTGGCGAAGCGCTGGCCGACGCAGCACACGGTGCGCACGCCGTACTTGACGTCGCCGCAGTGCTTGATGAAGCTGTACAGCTCCGTGATCTTGTCGGGGATGATGATCAGCAGCAGGTCCAGGTTCATGGCCGCCATCTTGATCTGCTCCTCCAGGGCCGGGTCGTCAGGCCGGCTCAGGCGGATCATTCTGCCGGGCGCCGGCGCTCCCACGGTCATGCCCGTCTTGATCAGGGCTTCGCGGAACTGCTCCACGGCTTCTGCCAGGCTGGAGCCGTCGCGGAAGGCGTCCCTCCACTGCGGGTTGAAGTTTTGCAGCGAGATCATCAAGTAGGACCAGCGCTTCTCTCCCAGCCGGCCGTTCTTGGTGAACTTGACGTTGATCATGTTCCAGCTGCCGAACCTGACCTGGGCCGCCTTCTGGCCTTGGTAGAAGACCGTGGGCGGGTTGAGGACCCGCCCGGGGACCGTGATGAGCCCGGGCTTGACGTCGACGCCGAACTGCTTCTGCAGTGTCGGGGCCGTGTCAGCGTTCCATTCCGTTCATCGGAGAATAGCAGAAACAAAACGTACCAGGAGGGGATTGGACGTCGTCAACCCAACGAGGGGGAGCCCGTCGCGGACGATGAAGTTCGCGTTCTGACCCGGCTTGCGCACGGCAAAGCCGATCATCGCAGCCGTTTGGAACGGATCAAGCTTGCGGTTGGCCACGACGCCCGGCAGCACCACGCACACCTCGACAGGGAGGTAGCTAGGATTCTGGCGGGTGCCGACGTTGATGACGGGGAGGTCAGGCCGAACTTGGATGCCGTATCCTGCGAGAGCCGAGTCAGCCATGGACGGACCGCCAAAGGCGGGGGGAAAACAAGGACGACGCACGGCTCGAAAAATGATCAGCGACGCTGATGTAGCGTCCGCCGGTCGACGGCGGGAGAGGACCAGCGGCGCTTCCCTTCTTGCCGCCCTTCTTCTTCTTGCCCTGGCCTCCGCCGGCCGGTTCGGCGCCGGGGGCCGGTTTCACCGACGTCGGAGCGCTCTCGTCGAGCCAGAACTCTACCTCCTTGGGCCCAGCACCATACCGAGCTACCCTGGGCGGATGGTCAAGGCCGTGCCCGTCGTTGGGTGTGGCAAGCCCGTAAATGGTTTTCGCCTTGACGATGACCTCGCCGGCGCCGTTTCGGCGCTCGGGCAGGTGGGTCGTGCGGACGCGCACGCGCTTCAAAAAGTCGGCCAGCTTCCATACGCTGCCGCGCCCGTAGGCCTGCATGAGGCCCTCGAGGGGGCCGTCGTTGTAGAAGGCTCCGCAGGTGACGTTGACGTTGACCAGGATGCGGCACGTCGCGGCGCGCACGCTGGTGAAGAAGCCACGCACCGCGGTGAGCCCCCTGCCGAGATCCGCCTTGCCGCCATCGGACACGTGCAGCGGAAAGGACCGCGCCGAGCCGACGGGGCGGATGTCTGCCGATGACTTGGCGTAGTGGTTGAGAAGGATGTTAAAGGCCTGGATAAGCGGCAGCTTGTCGTCGCAGCTGGCCGAGAGGTCGGTGGAATCAAGGTAGCTCGTCAGGTCGCTGGCGTTGAGGGTGTTGGTGAAGAGCACGCGGACCTGGTACGTGCGGCCTCCCGGCCTCGGTTCGTCCTCGCCCTCGTCGCGGTACGGCACAGGAATGGTCCAGTCGTCCTGCGGCAGCCGCTTGCGCGTCACGCATGTGGACTTGAAATCGGTGGCCGCATCGCGGCGATGCGGAGCGAACTCGGGGGTCTCAAGGAGGAGACGAATGATCTGGGTCAGCTTTCTGCCCGTCGCTGCGGGTTGAACCGAGAGGTCATAGCGGTAAAAGGTCAGGTCCGGAGCGGTGGTGATCTGGACGTAGTTGGCCCAGAGGGTCAAGGGTGTGCCGAACTTGCCAAAGGCGGGCCGGTTGGGCATGGCGGCGGTCTTGAGGGTGAGGGCGCCGACGTCGACGCCGGACCCGAGGGTGTTTTCCACCCTTGTGACATTGGGATCGGGAGCAGGGATGCCCGAAGAAGATCTGGGAGAAAGACGGTCAGCGCCCGCGGGAAGCATGGCGAGGTCAAGCAGAAGTCCGTCATGACGAGTGCCGGAACAATACTCACTGGTAGATGTCCGGGCCTTGGTCGCCCCCGTAGCCGCCGCGACCGCCACGACCTCCGCGACCTCCACCTCCTCCGCGACCTCCGCCTCCGCCACGGTAGCCATCACCGCCACGGTAGCCATCACCGCCGCGACCACGTCCTGAAAAGCCGCCCCTATCGCCGCCACCCCTCTCTCCGCCGCCTCGGCCACGGCCTCCGCCCTGTCCGGCCCAAAAGCCTCCGCGGCCGCCACCTCCACCACCCCCGCGCTGTCCAGAGCCTCGTCCTCTGGGTTGGGACATGTCTCAGGGGTAAGAGAGGATTGGGAAGGAAACGTCCTGAAGGAGGAACCGACTTCGTTGTGAGGGGCCTGCCAGCAACCGCTGATCGGATCGGGTCGGATCAAACGCAACGATTGATTTTGGGACCGTACGATATAGTTTTTTGGGACAAGGTGGATGAATGGATGGATGGATGGACAACCTTAGGGGGAAGTGGGACGAGATGACGAAGTGCGTGAGGAGAGGCAAGTTCAACGATGCTGCGGGGTTTTGTAGGTTCTTATAATAATACAGACTTGTAGAAAAGCATCCAACAAGTATATAGGATTACAATTGCAAGATGAAAATGGATTGCCCTCCGGGTCGATGCAACCGTCGGCCAACCCAGCACTATTTAAGCGTCTGGAACCCAATGCCATGTCATGGGCCATCGACCATGGACGCGGCCCAGACTCGGCTGTGCGTGCCCTGGTACGTGATACGTGGAAGGCCTCACTCTTGGCAGTCCGTTATACACCATGAATACGGCATTGTTCTCCATTCCACCACCACCAAGCCTGGTGGGGTGCATACGTGTGATTGTGGTTCCCCACCGTTCCATTGACTTGACATTCATTCATGCTTGAGTTTTGGTGCTACCCCAGGCATTGAACATGTAAGAAAAGAGAATGCCAGAGATGGACCAGTGCGTTCAATAATTATTTCACAGCACCAAGACCTGAGCAAGCTAGTAGGTAGGTAATATTACGCCGTACTTGAATACCCAGCGAATTCAGCTAGTTGTACTATAAGTAACTTTACTGGATAGGGAATCAACACTGTACATGACGCAGGTGGCTCTCTCTGGCAGAAACGCGCAGCCGACCAACCCTCTCAGACCAACCCTCAGTCTGACCCGTCCACGAGGCCTGTCACCCACCGTTGTGCAAACCGGGAATTGGTAGCGGGCGGGTTTTTGTGTTGCGTGTTGGTGGTGTGTTGGTGTGTTTTGTTTGCAGAAAACAACGGGGGCTCGTCTAGGTGGTATAGCAACCATGCAACCCATAGCCATCGAAGCCACCTAGGGGTGGCAAGCTTTGTCCTCCAAGCCGGGGTACACATGATGAAGGATGGTAGCACCTGAATACCTTATTCGCAAATCCTCTCTCCAGAGAAGTAGAATAAAGAATGAACTTCAGGATTGCGCTGATTCCGCAACTCTACATTGTCTAATTTACATCCGAGGTGGATAAAGCATCAATGAGAGAGAACCAGGGCCCCGTTAGGAAACAAGACGCCGGGCGTCTTTCGTCCCATCTTCTCACGAATCCTCAAAGTATGAGAAAGCGCAGCGTTCTTTTCAACCCTGTCATGACCACCTCCCCGAGCCATCCAACAAGACCGAGCCTTGCTGAGCCTTGCTGAGCCTTGCTTAGGTCTGTTTGTTGGGCGCTTGTCCAGTTAGCGGCGGACGTCGTGCATGGGAACGCTGGCCAACCCCAACACCCCTAATTACTGCGTAACCCGCGCATGCAACTGCAACACGCTGCATATACACAATCTCTCCATGAGTCACGCTTCCTTGCCTTCGTTTCATTGTGTGCCCCCATTTCCCAGCCAGCCTGCCTGCCTCCTCTACTGTCTCCTAAACAAACAGGCCACGTTAGCTCTCTGAAGCTGTCCGGGTTGCGTTAATTACAAGCAGCTCGGAGGCATCGAGCAAGCCATGTCCCCTGGATCCTGTCACGCAAGAAACGCCAAGATGAAGAGCTCAGAAATCAAACAGTGGAGGACAAGAAACGTTTTTCTGATATGATTAATCAACCAGAACTACATTCTGGGCCTCACACCACCTGGAGGGTATCGAGCAACTAAATTACATAGCGAAGGTATCTTTCCCTTGGGGCAGGAAATCAAGTGACAATCCCAAAGTAAAAAAGAAAAAAAAAATCATAACCGCCAGAGACCAAGACCCAACGCTTCATAAACAGACCCACACCCACCCACGCCGATCTTCCCAGCCCAAAAGGAAAACAAAACCATAAAAAAAAAAAAAAAAAAAAAAAAAACTCCCAGAGTGCACCGACCTAACCCGCCCGCCCAGCCCCCAAGAGTTCCGACAGTCCGATTCCAATCCCGACCCAGAAAGTCCCAAGTCATGTCATGTCTTCGTAGATTGTGGTCGGCTCATTGATGAATTCATGAAGCGGCATGCCTCGATCACACAAACGCCCTCAACGTCTCCATGTCCATCCCGCCGCGTAACCTCGCGTGGAAGTTGACCAGGCCGTGCTCCGGGCCCGCATCGACCGGCCGCACAACCCACATGGAGCGCAGCTTTCCTTGGCGCCGCGGGCGCGGGGGTTCCGTAGGTTCTGTCGGATCTAAGAGACGACGCTGTTAGAATTTGGCAGGATTCCCTTGCGAGATAGGGCTGGTGGAGTTTTTCAAATCAAAAAGAAAGGCAAAAAAAAAAAAAAAAAAAAAAAAAAGACGTACCTTGATCCCACGTGCCGGGCCCCATAGGCGGCTGGGATGTCGGCGGTAGGCTTTGCCGGGAGGTGGGTTCTTTCGAAGCTGTCGTCGATTTCCGATCGTCTTTGAACATGTCGTAATACGACTGCGGATTTTCCCATGTCCCCGGGATCTGCGGCAGGAAACTCCTGACCTCGGGATAGGGAATCGGAACCAGCATGGGCGCCGCCGGCGCCGCCGCCGTGGGGGTGGGAGCCCAGCTGCTCCACTGGGGCTCGCTCGCCGAGGCGAACGCGGCTCCGCGTCTCCACGGCGGCAGGTCGGCAGGCCCTTCCGGCCCCGCCGACGGCGCCATGCCGCGGTTCGCGTGCCACCCCACCGCGTCCGCCCAGGCGAACTCCTCGGCCTTGTTCCACCGCGCCGCGGCCGTCTCGATGATGCGTCGCTCCATCGTCGTGTCCAGCTTGATCCCCAGCATGGACCCGACAAAGATGAGGTGGTGCGCGAGCATCTGGCAGAGGTGCTCCTTCATGGCCAGCCACAGCGTCGGGCTGCGCTGGAGCTCGGGGCTGAGCAGCGACCCGGCGGCGGCCGGCGGCGCTCCCCACGGCGTCGTCTCCCAGGGCGCGGCCGCGGCATCGAACCGCCGCCGCTCCTGAAGCTTCCGGCTCACCTCGCCGCTCGAGGCGTACCCGACCCCGAACGCCGTGCCGAGCACGAGCAGGAACAGCACCTGGCACTGCTCGCGCCCGCACCGCGCCAGGAACTGCGGCGTCAGCACGCGGTCCAGCCGCCGGAGCAACCGCGACCCGCCAATGTGGCTCGCGGCGTACAGCTCGCGGGTCTGCACCCTCTCGTCCTCCTCCCTGCTGGCACCGCCACCGCCGCCGCCGCCGCAGTTTCTCCGAGTCTCCTGCCTGTCCTTCCACCCGGCGTGCACCAGCGATGCGGCGAGCAGGAAGCGCTCCAAATCCTCCACGAGCCCCTCGGCGGCCGCGGCCCCGGGCTCGTTGTCTTGGAACTGCAGGCCCAGCAGGCTCGAGCAGCACAGCCCGACGATGCTCCCGTTCGGCAGGTGCGAGGTCGGGTCGGTCAGCCAGGTGAGGATGGCGTGGTTGAAGGCTTGCGGGTCGCCCGAGGTGAGGTCGAAGCTGGCCGGGGTGGCGATGCGGGCTAGGAGCCCGGCCATGCGGCGCATGAGATTTTCGATTTGCATGGCGCCGATGCTACCGGTGCTGTTACCGGTGCCGGAGGAAACAATGGCAATGCTCGTATCAAAGATGTTGACGTCTGCGAAGCGCGTGCGCACGCAGCAGCAAAACGAAAGGACCTTGCGCTCGAAGCCGCGGACGGCGGATGGGAGGCAGGGTTGGCAGGGGTTGTCGAGGGAACACTTTCTGGGGGTTGTTAGTTTCCATGCCGTGTTCATGTGCTCCCCCAGCGCAAAGAAATGTGCAGAGGTGCTTGTGCCCACCTGAATCTTAAGGATCCTACACAGCGCAGACAAGCTCCCTGGCGGCGAACCTGGCGGACCTTGTCCTTCTCCTTGAAGGTGACCTTGGCGCGGGGCTGTCGCTTGGGGCGGCCTCTCGTCTTGGCCGTCGCGACGCGAAGGCAGTGGCGAGCAGGAAACGGGGAAAGGGAGTCGAATGGCGTTAGGGATTTGAACCGGCGTCGACTGGGCTGCTCACCATCGTTCCTGGGGATCGGTTGCACCCTCGGAACGGGTGGGTGGCGGAGGGGGAGGGGCCCGGCCGGTATTATACAACCGGCGTCTGGTGTAAGTGGCGCGGCGACCCGGGAATCCGGGTCCATAACTCGATGACAGGCTAGATGGCGGCCGTTCACTAGCCCCCTCCAAGCCATCCAGTCAAATCTCAACGGCGGGACGGGCAGTGCCACCCCAATTGGGCCAGCAGTTCAATCGCGATCACAGCTGTGCTGACTCTTGTCTTGGAAGCGTGGAGCCCGAATCGGCAACGCTAGCGAACGTGGCGACGACCGTCGGGTATGGGGCCAGCTGAAATGCCCGTGTTGCAGGCGGCATCCATGCTGGACTAGGACGGGTCCGAAGTACGAGGGGGGAGGAGGGGGGGGGGGGGGGGGGGTTTGACCTGTCTTTGTATCTCACTGTCCATCTCCGTGGTTGGTCGGGCCCACGAGAGACGGCACGCCGAGGGAAAGGGAGGGTTGGTGACGGTGCGCCGGGATGCGTCCTGCTTGACGGAAATGCGACCGTCATGATACCGACCACCACCCACCACCTTCGCATCCGTCAAACAAACAAACCTCCCATCGGGGATCGGGGGCGACGAGCGCGCGACAAACCACCGAACCTGCCGCAAGCGGGCTAGGGCGTTGACGGGGTGGATTGTGCTGCGCCGACGCTCGGCTTGGCGGGCGCGATGGATGCCGGGTTGAACCCTAACCCTCACCTGATGTTCGGCCTTCCAGATCCCATGGAACCTCCAAGCACGGGCCACGTGCGCAGCCCTGTGGACCTGCATGCGCTTTTCCCCAAGCAGCACGCCGACCAATCAGGGCGAGGGACGCGCTCAAGAGAAGCTGAAAACACACCGGTGGCGACCGGGAAGCGATCTCAACCGCATGGATCCGGAACCTGGGAGAGCTGAAAACCACGCCAGAAGAACGGCACGGCGTCAGGAGACGGCAAACGCACCCTGAACGCCCGGGGGACGCAAGGGGAAGTGTGTAAAAAGGGAAGCAGGAAAGACGAGGATTGCGTCGATGGCATGCCAAGTGAACCAGCCTGAGGCTTGGGCGGGATCTCCACTTCTCATGTCTGGGTTGAGGCTCAAGTCGACGTTTGTTCCTGATGCTGATCTGCGCTTCTCAGCTGTGAGCTCGACGCCCAACATCTCAGCGCCGCGGCCTCTGGCCTATGAAGGGCCTTGCCGATGTTGACGGCCCCCACCCCCCGGCGCCCGCTTCACCAGCTTTCGGCGGCTGTGTAGCCAGCAACGCTGATCAGACAGCGCATAGCTATACATAGGCGAATCATGAATCATAGTTGATGAGATCGCGGCCTTGATCATCAGCAGCGTGCGAAGCGGCCGATTCAAGTCATACCCCCCCCCCCCCCCCCCCAAACACACCAACCAACCACACCAACCACACCCATTGGACTGCAGCCCGTCCAACAGATTCAGACCGGGGGAATGCGAGCACTGGAGCAAAAAAAAAAAAAAAAAAAAAAAAAGAACCAACCAAACATGCACCCAAGACTCAACACCGACGACCGACAGAGCAAAAAGGCGGCCGCCGCCGCAGCTTCAACTTGGAAACGTTGCGTTTCATTACAAGGCATCATCGCCCATGGCCCGCCTCATATCTTCACTAATAAAAAGCATATCCCTGGTATCGTTCCGACATAAACACAATCAGAGAAAATGAAATGCAACCGCTACTCCAGATCACCTCTCTCCAGGGTCCCTCATTCCCTGGCTCCCCCACGCGCACGCACACGGTTCTCCATGATGCAACGCTCGCCCTAGCCCCTTCTCGGGCTAACTAGCACGAGTTCATCGGGCAAGCAATGTTGGTGCCCTTGGTGCCGCCGTCGACGCCGGCCAGGGTAAGGACCGCACCGACGACGCCGCCGAGACCCTCGCCAGCAATGAAGCCTGCAAGAGAAAACCCCATCGTCAGTCATCGATTGCGGAAAGAACACGAAAAGCATGTTTGGTGCAAAGAACTTACCAGCAGCGACGGCGTAGCCGTAGAGATCCCAGGTGCGCATGCTGTACTTCCTCCACAGAGCGGCGATGATGGCGCCGAGCAGGGCCGCGGTGGCGAAGACGGGAGCGGGAATGACCCACGAGAGGGCGATGGCGCCCCAGTTGGGCAGCCACTCGCGGTACTTCTCGCGCTCGCCGACCAGGTAGTAGTGGCGGAAGACGACCTGGGCGACCGAGACGGCGCCCATGACGATGGAGAAGATGCCGCTGGACCACGGGATGCTGACCTGGGGGTTGGTGACGGCCTCGGCGACGGCGGCCCAGGCCGTGACGGAGGGCACCATGAAGGGGCAGCTGCCCTCGGCGTTGACGTCCCAGATGCAAGGGTAGGCCGAGGTGAAGAGCACGAACAGGCCGGGGCCGAGCCAGACCGAGATGAAGCTGCCGAGGGACTGGGCGATCCACTGCTTGATGGGGGAGGTGCCGATGAGGAAGCCGGTGCGGAAGTCGCTGACGAGGGCCGTGGCCTGGTCGGCACCGCCCGAGGCGAGGGCGCCGGCGACGAGGTTGATCTTCTGGGCCTGCTCGATGGTGTAGCTGCCGCCCGAGGTGGCACCGCCGAAGACGAGCTGGGAGGCCTTGGCAGCCGCGGTGAGAGGGGTGGTATCGGTCACACCGCCGATCTGGATGGCGAGGAACGAGAAGATGAAGGCCATGAGGATGGCCAGGATGGTGAGGCCCGGGTTGGTTTCCCACTGGAAGTGGAAGACAATCATGGCGATGACCAGGGTGACGAGAAGGCCGAGGGCCCACATCCACGTCTTGACCTGCTCCTCGGGCGGGAAGGGGTCCTCGATGACGATTTCATCCTTGACCTGCTTCGCGCCCTGCTTGGCAAGGAAGGCGTTCTGCTTGCCGCGGGCGACCAGCTTGTCGTTGATGCCGGCGCACGACTCCCTCCAGACCGTCTTGAGAGCGGACCAGATGACCTTGTACTGGACAAAGAGCTCCGCCATGGACGAGCACACCATGACCATGACGCCGGGCCACAGCAGCCAGTAGCGGGGCGACGGGGTCGTCTTGCCCAGGTTGCGAAGCGAGGCGAACGAGTAGTAGCCGTCCCACTCGGGAGTGTCCTCGTCGAACAGGGCGATGCCGACGCACTCGCCGTAGTGCACGAGCAGAGGGCCGACGATGCCCCAGGCGATGACGGCGCCGGCAAACATGGAGATGGCCGGGTTGAGACCGATGAGGATGCCCGAGCCGATGAAGGCCGGGGTAATCTCAAAGTACCAGCCCCACGACTCGATGTTCATGGCCCAGCTCTTGTAGCCGCTCCAGATGTGGATCCAGGTGAAGATGTGCCAGTCGTAGAGGATGCCGATGGCGTAGTAGGACGTGACGCGGTGCACCAGGGCGGCCATGAAGGACCACATGAGGCACTTGAGCTTCTTCATGGCGTCGATGCTGCCCGCGGCGCCGGCGTGCATCGAGCGGATGGTGAGCGCCACGGCGGTCGGCGTCGGGAACATGAGCTTCAGCTCGCGGGCCACCTGGATGATGAAGAAGCGACGCAGCGGGGTCACGTAGAAGATGCCGATGAAGGAGGCGACCAGGGTGATGGTGAAGATGGCACCCAGGTCGTCCATGGGCGAGCGGCCCTCGCCCATGACGCCGAGGCGGTACATGGCGGGCAGGGCGGCCACGAAGATGCCGCCCGTGCCGCCAGCACCCGTAGCAGCCGCCTGGACGATCGAGTTCTCCTGGGGACCGAAGAAACCGCCGATGATGGGGATCTTGCCGCCCGACTTCTCCAGAAACTTGAGCACGCCGTAGCCAAAGATGGCTCCGAACATGTTGGCGCTGAAGGTGAAACCGGTCTTGAGACCTGCCACGATCGTTAGTCTCGAGGCTTGAGGCTGGAATGCGTCGCCGCCGTGTCTCAGGCGGGCCGGATGCGGGAACGACAAAAAGACTCACCGAGATACAGGTTGGAGGCGCAGACGAGGGAGCCAAGGATGCAGCCGACAACGACGGCACGGACGGTGAGGGGGTTCTCCTCGTGAGGGATGGAAGCATCCATGAGCAGCGGCTTGAAGAGGTCCTCCTCCTCTTCGTCAGCGGCCTCGGACGTCTTGGTGGTCGTCAGGTCGACATTGGACTCCTTCTCCTTGAGGTCGGTGCCCTCAATGGCCGGCTGGCTCTCGGAGAAGGGCCGGACCGCCGCGGCCGGGTCGACCTCGATGCTCTTCTTGTCGCCCATGGTGACGAGGTGGTTGTGCACTTGTCGCGATGGTTGGCTTGCCGGGAAAACGACAGACCGCAAAGCCGCCAACGAGGGATTCGGCTCGAGGGGGCACTCCCAGGCCTGCTGACAGGGCGCGAGGCAGGGGAGGGATCGGCGAGGGCGCGTGAAACGTGCGGGATGCCGGGTGAAGCGCAAACCTCGTGGGACAGACAGAAGAAAGCGCCATGCAAGGGAGGAACAGGACGGTATTTAAAATAAGAGCGGCGCGTCGCAGACGGGCTCGGCCGGGTTGTTTGGTTGGTCGGTCGGCCGGTCAGGTTGGTAGCATCTGATCCCGGGCACCGCGACGGAGAATCCCAAGATGCCCACCACGCTTGACGACGCTAGACTTGGGCATAACCGGAAGCAGCTTTGCCTCCATTTCCCGGACAGCCCACCGAGGATGGGCCCTTATCCGGTTGCCAGTTGCGGCAAGCCTTAACAACACTACCACCCCCCGGGGGGGACCCTCTTCGCTGCCATGTGTTGGGGCCATGCCACAGCGCGATAAGGTCCCCCCCCCCCCCCCCCCCCCCCCCGGGACTTTTCCTGCCCGGGGTTGTATCGATGGGATGAGTGATCCATGTGCCGCGAATGGCAGGAAGACTGGCTTGCTGGCACGCAAAGCACCCGTTGAGGGCCCCTGGTTCGCCCGAAGCCAGGCCGGGGGCAGGTTGAGCAGCCGGGGCGGGCACGCCGAGCTGTGATTCGCTGGGGCCGCCCCCTCGTCCCAGATTAGGCAGGTCGTTAGCGGCCGTTAAACGAGAGACAGATTGAAACCACCCGGCTGCTCAACGGCACGCCATTGCATGGCGAGCTGCCGATCTGGCAAATGAGGGCGGCTGCGTGGGGTTTCTACTTGTAGCTTGATGCTACCACCTACTGTGTACACAGAGCATGCGGCTGCGTGGTGGTCGCTACACCGTACAAGAGACGGCTCCCCAAGTTGATCAACAAGTGTTTAAGACCAGCCGTCGCACGCTTCGTAAATTGTGCTGCATGCGATCCCCGCACATGACGCGAGATGCCAAGTCACACACAGCGTCTTGATGGAACAAGAGAGAAGCACACACATCCTAGCGCGGAGGGATGATGGTCCGGTTTATCGCCGACCATGTTTCGTTTCGTGCTGGCTCACTCGGCTTCTTGTTGAAGCTGCTATCTCGCGCGCCCTTCGCTGCACCAACATGTTCAAGTACTACAGTACATGGTGTGGGAGGGTCGGCCTGCGGCATCCGATTGGCTGAGATGCCGAGGCAACGCCCTCTGTCAAAGAAAGGCAGGCAGCTTCATACCACCAAGCCGGGAACAGCAGGAAGCTTCGGCCGGCGGGTCCTTCCCCCAAACCCGACACCCCGGCATGGCGTGTTGGCTCCGGCTTGAGGTGATGATCGACACGGCCATCGTCGCAGAGCCGGTCTCTTGCTGCGGATCCACCTGCAAACGGCCCAGATTCCAGAACCGGACTGGAACTCTTGCGGCTTCCTTCGCGGCTTCGCGCTTTTCTGGACACGTGAAGGTGTGCAAAAGACAGGTTTCATACCCACTCTATCTACGGCCTATTGTATGAACACAGGATGAGACTTCTGGTCCGGGCTTGCGATGCTCGAGAAACGGCTCGTTCCCGGGTATCTCCGCAGTAGGGAGCGCAGCGGTCGTCCGGGAACGCGGGGTACCGCCGTGCTCCGCTTCTGCCCTGGCCTGGCAACCAGGAACGCGGCGGCTCGATGGTTCTCGAGGTCGCATCGGCCAAAGCATGGGGTGGCGGATGGATCATGACACCACCGTCAAGCACTTTGCACCTCCCGTTTTTGGCGACGAATCCAGGATTCGACGGCCAGGTAGCAAAGACGCCAGCCAGGGCCTTGAAACTGCTCGAGAGGCCATAGGGTCCCCTTGTCCTCCGTGAGACTTCGTAGGCACGGCGTAGGTATAGTAGTATGGCGGAGAAACAAGGCAAAACTCGACCTTCACCGCTCACCACCACCACCACCACCACCATTATCCTCAATAGTACTTGCCAAAAAGCCCAGCTATCGTTGCGGGATCGCGCCTTGCTATTTGTCACGGCAGCGGCCCGGGGATGTAGACACATTGGTCGACAACCGTGGCGTACTGCCTACACATGGACGTCATGGATGCTCGCTCATTTCCGAGAGCCTATCCATGTTCAACATGCTCTACCCCCGAGAAAGCTGACACCAGTCACCCCAGAAGATCTTGACAGTCACACGGCACGTGGCGTCGTGGGGACCTGCCGGGAACCTCCACATGTCTTGACCGACGATGCTTCGGCGTGGACAGGCAGCGTAGCGTCCTGGAGACCGTACCAACGGGACGGCCAGTCTTCAGTTCCATCCAGCGCATCTCCGCCGATGGCTGTCACGAACGTGCTGGGTCGGCGGAAATGATAAGCCTGGGTGATGGATGACCTACATCTGTATCTCCGGGATCCAGAACCATGGCTCTGGGTACACATGATAACCTGGATTTCTGGGCGAACCCATCCCGTTCCCGCAGATTGATTGGGTGCAGATGGTAATACGACTTGTCGGGATCGTGATCCTTTACTGAAAAGCCGCCATTGAGACCCGACATCCCGCTGCCGTCACGGAGGGTCTCCTCTGGTGCTTCCATAAACCCACCGGCACAGTCCCTGTTGTTGGATTATTAACCGCAACCGATGGACGATTGTGAAAAGCACGGAACGTATGCTTTGCTCTGCTCGACGACGAAGCTGCGAACTCATCTGTATCGCTCCCACCCAAGTCTACGCCGCAGGACGCACGCATCGCGGAGGAGGAGGAAGAGGAGGAGGAGGAGGAGGAGAGGGGTCGAACCTCATCCTCACATGCTGTTTTCTGGGCCCCCACGCGCTCGCGTTCCCCCATGAAAGATCGTTTGGAGATTCCAAGGGCGCAAAACCTCCGTCTCAACAGGTTCCCGGACCCGGCTCTGTGGAGATCTCGGTGTTCCCTCCACGCCGGACATGGCATGTAGCTTGTGGATGACATGCCGCCCTGCCAAGAATAGCACGGGTTGACCTCCTGCCCTTCCCGTTCCAGCGCCGCACCGACGATCGGTTCGCAGAATTGCTTGGCTCCACTAGGTCGCTTTTTCCGGCGACTTGCCTGATCAGGAAAGTCATCCTGGTTTCAACGCTAGGTCGGGTTATGCCGAGGCCATGTCGTGCATTGTGATGCTAGGACTGGACGACACTAACATGCCATCTGGAAATCTATCATGCGATTCTATCTTGTTGATCGAGTGCAAGATCATCCAACATATCCTATGCTAACCATTCGGGCCATAGCCGCTGGTCTTGCAGATGCAAGGTAGGAGGTCAACGTTCCCCAGGCGAGATAGGAAAAAAAGATTCTCTGTTGTCTGAGATTGATTCCCTGAGAAGCATTGCAGGAGGTTCAAGGCAAATGATTGCGGCGAGAGCAGAGGGATTGACTGAAGTGTGTATATTGGTTTGCTGTTTACGTATTGTGGTAAAGCCGTTCGTCTCTCATTCCTTGGCTCTTGTACAGACTTGAATTATTGGGTTGAAGGTCTCCATCGGCTCTGTGTTGTCACTACACGAGTAGTTGGTTTGGATTCTCCGAACAACTTGTGTCAATGGACAGTTGAGTCCAGGGACATACTCTTGAAGGTTTATAAGAGATAAAACGAATGAAAAAGAAAAGAAACAAAAAGGCAGAAAAAGAGAAAAGAATCTTTGAATTGCACGTTCTGTCACTCTTTGAATCCATGCTGACTACATCCATCATGTCCTGCGGTTAGACATTCATGTTCAAAGAAACAATTCACTCAAGTGGAATCGAAACTTGTCAACATGTTGTTGAGTCAAGGGATGGGCAACAATGGTCCTTGGCACATTTACAGGAGAGACCTAGTCGAGCTATCCACCCGCTGAGAAATCCATTTTCCATGCCATGATATCAACTCCCAGGAAGCTTCATTATTCTAGCAAGCTTCTCTTCAAACCTCAGCCGCGATATAGAGACTCGTACCCAACGATCAGGGCAGACCTGCCAGTACTGGGCCGCTGTCACTTGTCTAATACGTCAAGTCCATGGCCTACGTGGGCAAATCTCTCGTTCGTGCCCATCCACGATAACGAGCTTTTGGCAGTGCAAGACGCAGTGTACCACTTCGGCAAGGGCGCCTTGAACAAGACAGCATATCTGGGCACTGCCGACTCGAGGACCACGCTCCTGCTTTGCCTTCCCACATAACAGAACATGGGATGAGTGCCTACCTTGAAGTCGGCCCTCCACCCCTTCCAAGATATGCCGTATCCCATGGCGGCTTTGCCACCCCCGGCGATGAGAACCTTGTTGGTTGCAGTCTGATGGTGTCATGAGATACCGGTTAGGGACCAACTATGATCCACTCGCACCCATTCCCCATTCAAGGACCGTGGTTCCTTTCCAATTTCCAAGACCCTAAGGGAACCCGTCTAGGTAAGCATCATTAGGCCTGGGTCAGAACGGGACTGGGATATCGTCGCCAAGGGGACCAAGAAGGACGGATTAACGCAAGGTTGCAACCTGGAACAATGCAACCAAGCCCAAGGGGAGGTAGTTAGCCATAGCGGCCAACAAGGTTCAAACCCGACGAAATCTCGTCTCCAAGGTTCCTCACGGCCCTCTGGCCTCAACAAGTAAAATTTCCCCATTTGGCAAAAATGAGGTCGTGCCCGGGTTCGAACCGGGGTTGTCGGAAGGATGGAGCAGCCATCAAAATCCGAAGTGATAACCACTACACTACACAACCTTTGCGTTACGTTTGCCACACGCCGGACCGGTAAAGAGCTTATTAGGATGCAGAGCCAACCGCAAGCCTGCTTGGAAACGGCTCCGACAAGCTTTGGCTGCTAGGTAACTATCCTTCGGCGTTTGGCTTCCGTTGGTGTGGGACGGCGAGGATTGAAGAATGCGCGCATAGGACATCACTATGCACAGGTCGAGTGACGCCGGGTAATGCCGTGCACCTGTCGAGAAAGCAGACATGGCAAGAGCATCGCTACTAACAGAAGAAGTGCAGTGCAGCAAGCCCATCGGATTCAATGTCGCTCTCAACAGCACCAGAGCGGTTCCTTGGTATCTAGATTGCAGCAAACCAACGCCAATTTATTCCGTGAATGACCCTCCCGTGAGCAATTATGCATTAGTGTTTCCCATGCCCGTTGCACCTCGTCCCAAAAAAAAAGCCCCGTCGTGTCCATGCCCAAACGAACCTCGCCTGCGAGGTGTGGCGCTCCCTCAAACCGCGCTCTCCTCGGGCACGCTGGGCACCACCACGTGAAACTTGGCGTCCAAATCGCTCTCGTCCTCGTCTAAAAACACGAATGCGAGGGAGCTCCAGTCCTTGATCCCCTTCTTCTTCAACGTATCCTCTGGCTGCGCCCTCAGGTTCTTCCACCCGGCGGAGAGATCGTTCGGGTTCTGGGGGAGGGCGTAGGCAACGCGCACCTCTTGGCCCTCGGCAGGGATGGGGGTTGCCTCTTCGGAGTGCAAGGCGGTAGGCAGGCCGGGTAGTGACGGGAGGGCGGGCTCACGTCGTAGCCCCTCGGGATAGCGGTTGCGCAGGATGGAGACGAGCTCCGTGGTGAGCTGCTCAAAGGTCCAGTCGAGTTCGGCAATGACGAAGATGATGTGCACGCCATAGCGGAGGCGGAGGGAGATTTGAAGGTCGTCGAGGGCTTTTGCTTTGGGAGCCTGGCGGGGGGGGTCCTCTCGTTAGAGAGAGGGACGGCGGATGATGGAGGGTCCTGTGGGAGAAGGGAGGGGTCTTACCATGGTGAATGGAACAAATGGCCTTGCCAGTCCAACGGGAGACGGGATGTCGAATTGAGGCTGGAGGCTTATCAACTCGCTCCCAGGTCCTGAATGCTTTTGGGAGCTCTGAAGTGCAAGCCTGGAAGCCTGGAAGCCTGGAAGCGTCGGGACATAGGCTTGGTTCCAGTCACCGCGAAGGGAAGGAGGGTCCAAGCCAAGCCCCACCAGCTGCAGGCAGAGCGGGAGCTTGGGCCATCACCAGGTCCCCCGTCATTTTCGCGGGGCCAAAAAATCGCCAGGGACAGTGGATCGACGGAGAGAGACTCTGGATTCGCTGCCTTGAGCCGCCATCAAGCAGCGCCAGATCAACCAGATCGACCAGACCGATCAGATCGACCGGCCATCAACACAACATGACGTCCACCGACAATAGGGACCCGGCCCAGCTGCTCCGAGAGCTCCGTCGGGCTCCCACGCGCGAGGAGCTCGACGAGTACTGCCAGCACTCGCGCCTCTCGCTGCCCGCGCCGATCCGCATCCCGATCGCCACGACGTTGTCGTACCTGACCGGCTTCATTTTGGGAACGGCCCAGGGCAGCAAGATGGCAGGGCTGCGGTTCCGGGCCGAGCACGCACACAAGCTGCCGACCAGCACCACCGGGTGGTATCTGTACCACAAGAGCAAGAACTACCAGATGGCCTACGGCGGCATCAAGGAGGGGTTCAAGATGGGCTTCAAGGTGTCCTTTTGGACCACGGCCATGTTCGCCCTCGAGCAGATGTTTGACACGTACCGCGGCACCGCCGACATGCTCAACACTATCACCTCGTGTGTCACCGTCGCTGGCGGGTTCAGCCTCTGGAGTAGGATTCCTTTGAGACCCGGCTGCACGGCGTGCTGGAGGAAATGGGCTCGCTGACATTCGAAACTCTTGCTGTCCCACAGACCGGTTCTCGCTCCCCATGACCGCGCGCACCACGAAAGCCGCGCTCGTCGCCGGGCTCGTCTACGGCGGCCTTCAAGACGTGCTGGGAGTCGTGCGCGGCCGACCGATCCGCTACGTCGACTGGATCCGGACGCAGCTGGGCATGCCGCGACAGCCACAGCCGAGAAAGCAGTAATTAATAGGCAACGCATGCGAACCAAGTCACCTGCGCGCATCGATCCACTTGTACCGCCGCCGCCGCCGCCGCCGCCGCCGCCGCCGCCGCAGCAGCAGCAGCAGCAGCGCCGGTCGGTGGCTCTGTGCCGCGCCGAAGCCGGTCCTTGCCCTTGGGCCGTAAGAGGCCAAACCGACGGATCGACGCAGCGGTCAGGAACGACTACCCCACGCCTGCTCTGCTTCAGGACGCCGGAGGGGACGGACCCCGGGTCGCGTGACCAGCCCTGGCTTGTGCGAGGCCCCGTCGGCAAAGAACGCAGCGCCGACATCAACCGACGGGGCCTCCCACCGGTTCCCCACCGGAAACGACGGTGCATGGCAGATTGACTCGAGCAAGACATCTGCACAAGCGGCAGCGAGCTGCGTTATGCAAGTCGGAGAGATGTCTTGGATGGTCGAGCTCGTCAGCCATTGAAGCCGCCCCGAAATCGCGAAACGGCTTGCGCTGTTTGGCTGCTTGGCCCAAGACATGACGGCGCGGTCTCCACTTTGCAGTTCGTTGCGGGGCTCTCCATATGCCGGCGGAGGCCCAAAGCCGAGACAGGCTAGAGATAAGCTGCCCGCAGCGCGGCTACCTGCGGGATTCTGGTAGCTAGCTATCTGGGGCCAACGATAGCTTCGTGACAGCATGGCGACGGGAACCAGGACAAAGGGGCGCCCGGGGCAGGTTTCCGGCTGCATTACGCCAGCCTTCCATGAAAATGCGCTGCCTTGTTTTTGGGAACTGGTCAGGCCCTTCTGTGCGGTTCCACCGCGACGAACTGCGATGCCGGGGAAAGAGGTCCCATGGCCGGGTTGAGTCCAAGCGGGATGCAAAGTATATCTTTGGGCCTCTCACTCCTTTCGCTCCGGCCTGTATGTAGCTTTTGATGTTTGGTTCAGAACTTTCCAACCACTCCCATCCATCCGAGCAGCCTCTGGTGGTTCTTTGTCAGGTCGTGGCCTACGAACTCTCAGCTCTCGCGCGGTCCCCGAAGAACAGCGTCCATCCCATGACCTCGGTTTCCCGGTCCCTCTGCGGGACCTTTCCCGCATGCCGGGCGTCGCACCGACTCGCCCTCCTCGCGTCTTCACCCGCTCTCGTTGCATCAACCCCCAAGACCAACTTCCATCTCCCTCACGCGAAGCTTTCCTCGCGGGCGACAAACCTGGCCACGGCTCGATCTCTGCATTCCTCGTCGAACCACTCATCGCCCTCCACCCCCGTCACATTAGCGAGCGCCGTCAACTTACAACAGCCGCCACCGGAGCAACCACCGCCCACGATGGCGGCGCCATCTCCGCTGGCCGTGTTGCCACTGACCAACGTGCTTCGGTCGTTGATGACGACGACCGTGTCCTCATCACCTCTCCTTCTCCCGCCCTCCCTGGCGGTCATGTCGATCCTTGCCAACACCACCCAGCCGCTCCTCAACCCCGACGAAAACCCCCTCCTCCGCCTGCTCCTCAAGAACACGTTTTACGCCCAATTCTGCGCCGGCGAGAACGCCGCCGAGGTCCGGCAGACGGTTGACTCGCTGAAGCGCATCGGCTTTGGCGGCGTCATCCTGGGTTATGCCCGCGAGGTGGTCCTCACCGAGGCCCAGAGGGCCGACCTCGCGTCGTGCGCCTCGGACGGCGCCGCGGCCGAGGAGTGCATCCAAAACGAGATCCGCCCGTGGGCCGAAGGCACGCTCCAAACCGTCCGCCTCGCCGAGGCTGGCGACTTTGTGGCGCTCAAGTTCACGGGGGCCGGGCGCCAGGCCCTCTACGCCCTGTCCCAGCGCCAGCCGCCGACCCCGGCTCTCGCCTCGGCCATCGACGAGATCTGCCGGCTCGCCGCCTCGCGCGGGGTGCGCCTCCTCCTCGACGCCGAGCAGCAGGCCCTGCAGCCGGGCATCGACGACTGGTCGCTCGACCTCATGCGGCGCCACAACCGCGGGACCCCGGACGGCCGCGCCGTCGTGTACGGCACCTACCAGGCGTACCTCAAGGCCACCCCCGCGACGCTGGCGCGGCACCTGGCGGCCGCGCACGCCCAAGGGTTCGCGTTGGGCGTCAAGCTCGTGCGCGGCGCGTACCTGGGGTCGGACCCGCGGCACCTGATCCACGACACCAAGGCGGACACGGACAGGGCGTACGACGGCGCGGCCGAGGCGCTGCTGCGACGGCGCTGGAACGACGTGCTCGTCCCGCCGGCGGGCGGCGACTCCGCCGGGTTTCCCGCCGTGAGCGTCGTGCTGGCGACGCACAACCGCGAGTCGGTGCTCCGGGCGCAGGACATCCTCTCCGAGATCAAGGCGTCGTCGGCAGGCGACGCCGGAGCCGCGCCCGACGTGGCGTTTGCGCAGCTGCAGGGCATGGCCGACGAGGTCAGCTGCGAGCTGGTGGCGCGCGGCCGCGGCGCCGGCGGGGAGGGCGCTCCCCCGCGCGTGTACAAGTACCTCGTCTGGGGCTCGACGGGCGAGTGCATGAAGTACCTGCTGCGGCGGGCGTACGAGAACCGGGATGCCGTGCAGCGGACGAAGAACGGGAGGGAGGCGATGAGGAAGGAGGTGGTCAGGAGGGTGAAGGGCATGTTGGGGTTGAGCGCGTGACGGGAACGACGGAGTCTCGAAGGGAGGGGGGAGGGGGGGTTCTGGTGAGAAGCGATATCCGGCGTTAGCATGGAGTTTGGGATTGGACGTGGTGACCTTGTTGGACTTGCGTTTTGTCTTACGACTTCATCATGATGACATTCCAGCATGACTTGGCGATGAGAGAAAGGATGATGGCGTTTGGTAGCATGATTTCCTTTTTTTTTTTCGTTTAGCTTACGAGATCATGACAATCCAGCCAGTTTCTGATGGAATCACCGGTTTCCATCATTTACCATGCAAGTGGCGTCCATCCGGTCGCATGCATCATGAGGCATGAAACCGCTGTTTTTCTTTTTCATCTTCAACCTTTTGTCTTGCTGCCATGCTCCCCAGCCAGGCCCTACCTCTATCGCAACGTTGTATCTGATCCAACGAAAACCCAAGAACGCGCTGTTTGGTTGCATTTCCCCTCCGCCCTTCCCAGAGGGACACGGGTTTCCGACTTGCATCTCCAAGAACCCCTCCAACGCCCACGCTCCGCCCGCTGCCTTCCCAGAACCGTGACAATGCCCTCACAACCCCTTCAACGCCATCCCCATGACCGCCAGCTTCTCCTCCTGCCTCCTCTTCTCCTCGCCGTCCTTGCACCCCGCCAGCGCGGGAACGCCGTTGAGACGGTAGTACTTGCGCACCTTGGACCAGTCGGTGAGCGGGGCAAGGTTGGCGTCGGTGAGGTCGGACGGGGTGCCCTGGACGTGGGTGGCGAGGTGGGTCCAGAGGGATTGCTGCTCGTCGTCTGGCTCTTGTGCCGTGCGCGCCGGCGACGACGCCGTTCCCGTCGAGGCGGCGCCTTCGGGGGCGGCCACCACCTTGACGACAATCAGGTCCTTGGTCTTGCCGGGCGCGATGCCCCAGCGCCGGTAGGCGTCGGCGATGTTGTTGTTGACGTTTAGAGACACGACGATCTCGGAGTGGACGTTGGGGGTGCGCAGGGAGCCGGTGACGAGGGCGTTGACGGCGGCGTAGACGGCCGAGAGGAGGTGGAAGCGGGAGATGACGGAGGAGGCGTCGACAAAGGCGTACTCAAAGTCCGGGTTGCGGGCGAGCAGCTGGCTGTGCAGGAAGTCGGCGTTGGCGACGTCTCGGAAAAGGGTGGCGTAGATGCGAATGTTGGCGGGAACGTGTTCGAGTTGGATTCTTTCGAGCGTCATGGTGATTGCTGTGGTTGTTGTACTGTTGACGAGCGAGAGGGAGAGGGGTGGATTGGAGGGGCAAGACGTGGATGAGGTTGTCTTTCTTGTTCACGTTTGGCCAGGCGGGGGTCAATGAATGTCAAGTACCTGATGATGAGAGGGAATGGACAAATATACGCCAAGCTGATATATCAATGACTTTGTT
This sequence comes from Remersonia thermophila, assembly GCF_042764415.1. Classification (NCBI taxonomy): domain Eukaryota; kingdom Fungi; phylum Ascomycota; class Sordariomycetes; order Sordariales; family Chaetomiaceae; genus Remersonia; species Remersonia thermophila. Next base: position 334,335 of record NC_092217.1, read on the forward strand.
GTCAAGATACGATCTCCCTCGTCTTGCGTCTTTGTCATGAACAGTGCACAGTTTAGGTAGGTAGGTAGTATGTAGATACGTGGGTCAGTCCAACGGTGGATGACTTCATGATTCATCAAAGTTCAAGGTTCAGTTTCCATGGAGGGGCACTGGTGGGGTCGAGGTTCAGCGTCAGCTACACAGTAGTTAGTTAATACTGTGTACTATACCTTGTGCTTCCAACGGGGCTTGAGCCTTGGCGTCGCAGGTCGCCCGACAAAGATGGGCATTTCGACCCATGGACAACCCTAACCCTTGCAGCAACGCTGGGCTAGGTGGGTTTCCATTTTCCATCTGCAGCAGCCGAGCACCACAGTGGGCTGGCTGCATCTGCATTTCCCCAGCGTTCCCAGCTTTGCCAGCTCCCGTTCCTCGTTCGGATCGTTTTACAAAAGTCATCACACCCACTGGTCACATTGTGTTCAGCCCCCCCGCCCCTCCCCCCCCCTCCCCCCCCCCGGCAAGCCCCCTGTCTTCCCGTGTTCCCCGAACCGAGCGAGTCAACAGAACCCGGCTTTCTGGTTTCTGGCCTGGTCTGGGACGGGACGGGACTCCCTGCTCGTTTTTGGTTGGACTCGACGACATACCTCTCACTTTGCCCAGCGCCGTGCATCCCTTGGCCGCAGAAAGGCGGGCCATTTGTCGCCCCCCCCTGAAGCTCTGGGGAAGAGAGGAGCCGCGGCATTCTCCATTCGGCATCATATCAGCAGCTCGCATCCTTCGGCAAACCCCGAGAAAGTGTACCACGGAAGTGTCCCGGTTCGGGTCGGCTCGCTCCCGACGAGGACGAGGACGAGGACGAGGACGAGGTCGAACGTCGGCGACGACAACGACAACGACGACATACCATCCATCGCCCCAGATAGAGAATCCAGCAACCAGCTTCCCGCGACGCGTCGGGGGGTTCGAGCGTCTAGCATCGTGCCGACAATTGAAAACCATTTCATCGCATTGGCCCACCGACCCGTCCATCCATCATCGCGTTGCCGACGATCCGCCAAACGGGCCGTCGCCCGCCGGCGCCCCCGTCCTGTTCGCGTCGGCGCCGTCCTCCCCTAGCACCCCATCGAACCCTCCCGGGCCGAGCCTGTCGCTTTGCATCGCCAAGGGCATAGAAAAGCATCATGCCGCAAGCCCGCCCGCCGAAGCGACCCAACGATGCCGGCGACGGCCCGGCCGACGGCGCCCCGGCGCACAAGGTCAAGGTGTCGCGCCTCGAGCGGGGGCCTGAGGACTTTTCCAGCGTCGTCAAGACCAAGCTGCAATCGTACACGCGTACGGGCCAGGCTTGCGACCGCTGCAAGGTGCGCGCATCGACCCGGCATGGCCGCCCCCGAGTTCCCGCTGACGTCCCCCCCTTCTTCTCTCCAGGTCCGCAAGATCCGCTGCGACGCGCTCCCCGAGGGCTGCTCGCACTGCACCACCCAGAACCTTGACTGCTACGTCACGGACCGCGTCACGGGCCGCACGGAGCGTCGGGGCTACCTGCAGCAGCTCGAGCGAGAAAAGGGCGCCATGCTCGTCCACATCCGGGAGCTCGAGAAGCTGCTCGAGTCCCACGGCGTCGAGGTGCGCCCTTGGCAGTGGCCCGGATACACCACCACCTACCCTTCCGGCACCGGCTTCGACCACTTGGGCAACCCGGTGGCCGACCCCTCGGCCAAGGACCAGTGGCACCAGGTCGGCCTGCTCTGGGTCAAGAACGCCGGCCCCAAGGCGGCCCAGGGCGGCGCCGCCGGCGCCTATCGGAGCGCCTCGCTGGCCACCCGACCCAAGGAGAGCTTCCTGGGCGTGGCCGCCGACAACGCGCCGCTCAGCTCCATCAAGGGCACGACCTTGTCCATCTTGGGCACCACCATCGACATCACATCGTTCGAGGGCCTCGACATGGACGAGCCGCCGCCCGGCGCCCCGGTGGGCTCGCCCCTCTACAACAAATCCTTCATGGCCTTCCTCCAGTCCGTGTGCAACTTCAACCCGCCCCTGGAAAACGTCGAGCTGCCCGCCAGGAAGGACGCCATCACGTACGCCGAGTGGTACTTTCTCATGGTCTCCCCTTTTCTTCCCATCCTCCACAAGCCATCTTTCCTGCAGCTGGTGAGCTTTTGACGCCTCTCCCTTGTTCTCTCCGCACGCTCGCGAGGCTGACCGTACCAGTTGACGCGCATCTACGACGACCCCGGCTTCGAGCCGTCGGTGCCAGAGCTCGTCATCGTCCATATGGTCTTCGCCACCATCTACTTCCAGTACGGCGTTCGGAATCGCGAGCAGCCCGACAAGTTCTCCCAGCTCAACGAGCTGTCCAACAAGCACTACCACTGGTGCCTGAGCAAGTTCTGCGACCTGGCCAGCTCGCAGAGCGTCACGGCCGTTCAGGCCATGGCCATGATCGTCTCGCACACGCGCAGCTTCCCCAAGCCCGGGTGTTCGGTGGCCTTTGCGAGCGTCGCCTTTACCAAGGCCGTCGAGCTGAACCTGCACAGGGCCGCCAAGATGCCCGACGGCGGCACGACGCTCGAAAACGAGGTGCGCAAGCGCGTCTGGTGGGCCATCCTCGGCATCTTGTCCACCCTCAACGGCCGTCTCGGCCGGCCCATGCCCATCGCCCTCGAGGAGTTCGACGTCGAGTTCCCCATCGCCATCAACGACGAGTACATCGGCGAGGAAGGGATACTGGACCCCTCCAAGATTGGCTCCTGCAACTACCACGTCGGCCTCGCGGGGTTCAAGGCGACCCCGCTGTTCATGGAAATGTACTCCAAGATCTACAGCGTGCGTCGCGACCCGTCCCAGTACGTCGAGGTGGTCACCCAGCTCGAGGAGGCGCACCGCAAGCTGGTCGACGAGCTGCCCGAAGAGCTGGACCCGGACAAGTGCCAGCCGATGAACCAGATGTTTGCGCTGTACACGCAGGCCTTCCTGCTCGAGTTCACGCTGTGCCTGCGCCATCCCTCGGTGTGCATGACGACCGACCCCAAGTTCTGCGCCGAGAACACGCGAATTTGCGAGGAAACGGCCCGGAACCTGCTCCGCATCGTCAAGGCGCTGCACGCGAAAAAGTCGCTCGACACGACGTGGTACCAGCTGGCCGTGTACGTGGGCGCCGTCTTCACAACGCTGGTGGCCCACTGGCAGCGTCGGTTCACCATGGCGCCGGCCGAGTTCACGGCCCTGTGTGAGGACATGACCAGCTGGCTGAGAATCATCGGCGAAATTGGAGGTCTCATGGGTACGTCTCGTTTCCGAACACGCGTTGGCTGTAGCCGGTCGGCTGACATGTCTTCCCCAGGCACTGGTCACCCCATAGCCACCGAGGTTGGCAGCATCGTTCAACGCACGCTGAAGTGGATCGAGCAGGACATGCGTCGCAAGCCTCCGTCCCCTATCGGTCAACAGCAGCCTTCCTCCCCTTACTCAGCTGCGGCAGGGAACGCACGACAAACCACCGACAGCCCGCTCATGCCCAGCAGCGCGACCATGGCCGTTTCAGAATCACGCAGCACCGGCGCAACCAACGGTACCCCGGCGGCGTATCACGACCCTGCATCAGGGGCTGGTGCACGGCCAACGTCGTATCCACCGCTTGCCTATGGTGATCAGCACCCATCCCCTCAGCAGCAGCAGCAGCAACAACAACAACAACAACAACAACAACAGCAGCAGCAGCAGCAGCCGCAACAACAACAACAGGAACGACCACCGCAACAACAGACTGGTGGCCTCGGGTTGCCGCCCAACGGCAACGGCGGAAACGATTCAGCCGAGTACCTCTACGCGGCTGCCACGGCTGCCACAGCCACCGCTGCCATCTCCAACCCTCCTCCACCTCTGGAGCAAAGCGCTGCTGTCGCAGCCCACAACCCGCTCATCGCCTTCGCCTCACAGGCTACGCAGCACGTCGCTGGCCAACAAGCCACGGCTGCTGCCGCCGCCTCTGATCCTTGGCAAACTGCACATCACCATCACCATGCCCATCAAGCGCAGTTCCTCGCGTCCCACGGCTCGACGACGAACCCCGTCGCGGCATGGCAAGACTGGACAAACGCCATCCAGGACACGCACGCGCAGGATCGGTCAGGAGCCAACACGCTGTTGGCGCTCAACACGGCGAGACAGCTGGAGGATGCGGGGGCCGTTGGGAACGGCTCGAGCCCCGGAGCCGCGGGCGCGGGCCCCGGAGCAGGCGGGGAGCACCTGGCTTCTGCCCCGCAGCCTCAACAACAACAGCAACAACAGCAGCAGCAGCAGCATGAGGATCTTAATGGGTTGGGGAACACGGCTGTTGCCGCCGCGGCGGTGCAGGCGGCGGTTGGGCCTACGGGACAGTGGCCTCTGTTGTTATTTGACGGGAGTGCGGGGACGAGCGGCGCGTAGGTTCTTCGTTTGTAACGGGCCGGATGTGACATCCGGCCCGGTTGGCTGCGTCTGGTTCCTTTGGCAAAGTCTCTGGAGGCTTGTTTGCCGTTGTTGTTGTGGGTTGCTTGCGGGGATTTTTGGGCTGGGGGATTCGGTTGTTTTGTTTCACATTGGGCCTCGGCTGAGGAGGCCCTACGTGCATGTCTGCTCGGCCTGACGGGAAGTCTGGTCAGGCCTGCGAGCGACAAGATGTGGAAAACGAGAGGCGTTTCATGTATGATGACGAGGCGTGGAGTTTGGAGTCGGGATCGGGAGGCACCGATATAGCACGGAGGGAAGACATGCCTACCCACACGGGAAGCGTTTGGTAATTGTCTCTTCTTTTCTTTCTCTTGTACTCGTATAGTAAATAGCAATGGTGTCTGCCAACATATGCGTCATCGGCGATACCCTGTGCCGGTGTCAAGCATCGGTCCGACAAAGTTCCTCTATGCATCCCACTTTTGTCCTTCTGGCCACCACTTGGAACGCTGTGCGTGTAGTGAACGGATCACGTTCGATGGAAGGGAATCTAAGTACATAGTTAGCAACACCGTACTTGCTACATACTAGTAGTGCGTAAGTCAGGGGCAGTCATGAGGAGGTGACACCCTAACCCTCGAACCTCAGCTGTGCCAAGGCCCTGCAGCGCCTAAATCCCAACGACGCGTTTCCCCTTTCGTCGTTCCCCTTTTGAACTTGGATCCTTTCCCTGCCATCATCGCCAACTTTGTCCGTCTTTTTGTGTCTTCTTTTTGTTTGCACCCCTTCATGTTTACTTCATTCTTGTAATAGGTTTCCATTTCTTTTTTTTTCTTCTTCTTCTTTTCTTACCGGTCTTCTCAGGCAGGGGCATACCCATCGCCCATGCCCCCTTCTTCATGACGTGCCCGTCGCCGACAGCGCTGCTCGGCCGCGGGCTTCGCTGCTTGCTCCCCGTCGCCTTCGCCCTGACGCTCTACGTTTACCTGTATCCGCTCTTTCGATCTTGCGCATTTCCTCTGCCGTCATCGGCCGACCCGTCGGTGGCCGATACCCACCGCGCCGCGTTCCTCGAGACGGCCAGGCTCCACCTCCGCTCCGCCGCCGATGCGTCCGCCGTCCCCAACCTGACCTCGACGCTGTTCCCCGCCCCGGGCCGGCCCCTCGCCCCGTTCCGCCTCCTCGCCCTCGGCGACCCCCAGCTCGAGGGCTCCTCCTCCATCCCCATCGAGCGCCTCGGCGTGTTCCCCCACGCGAAGAGCATCTACCGCCATGCCACCTTCCAGACCGCCCACCGGACGCTGCGCGAGCGGGTGCGCGCCATGCTGCACGACCTCGTGGACGTGCTGCTCCTCGACATGTTCGACCTGGCCGAGTCGTGGCGCAAGCGGATCGACCTGTTGGGGAACGACTACTACCTGGCGCACGTGTACCGCACCATGAGGTGGTGGGCGAGGCCGACGCACGTGACGGTGCTGGGGGACCTGCTGGGGAGCCAGTGGATCAACAAGGCCGAGTTTGAGAGGCGGTCGGGGAGGTTCTGGGGCAGGGTGTTCAAGGGCGCCGAAAGGCTGCCGGACGGGCTGATGGCCGCGCCGGCGGACGAGTACGACCTGGCCGGGTTTCTTGGCGACGACGGCGTGATCCGGGAAAGGCTCCAAGGCGCCGATGACGACTACGTCGCGGCGACGTCGGCGGCCGCCTGGGAGCGCCGCCTGATCAACGTGGCGGGGAACCACGATATCGGGTACGCCGGCGACCTGACCCTCGAGCGGGCCGCGCGGTTCGAGCGCGCGTTCGGCAAGCTCAACTACGAGCTGCGGTTCGAGCTGCCCGTGAACGCGTCCCTCGCCGACCAGGGCTCGGACGACCGCATCCCGCCCGAGGTCCGCGTCATCGTGCTCAACGACATGAACCTCGACACCCCCGCCATCACCCAGTCCCTCCAGGACGAGACGTACTCGTTCGTCAACTCGGTCATCCGCACCTCGTCCTCGGTCGACCTGCGGGGCCACTTCACCGTCGTGCTCACGCACATACCGCTGTACAAGCCCGTGGGCGTCTGCGTCGACGACCCCTTCTTCTCGTTCCACGAGCACGACGGGTCCCTGCGCGAGCAGAACCAGCTCAGCGAGGCCGCGTCGCGCGGGTTTTTGGAGGGCATCCTGGGCATGTCGGGCAACCAGAAAGCGCCGGGCAGGGGCCGCGGCAGGCGGGGCATCATCCTGAACGGCCACGACCATGAGGGGTGCGACACGTGGCATTACATCAACCAGACCGCCACCGCTGCCGCCGATGCCGCCGCCTCTTCTTCCTCGTCAGAAGAGGAGGGAGAAGCACCGAAGACGAAGACGAAGAAGGGACCCCAGTGGGAAGTCCGCCGCTACCGCCAGGCCAAATCCGCCAACCTCCCCGGGCAGGACGGCGTCCCCGGCGTTCGGGAGGTGACGGTGCGCAGCATGATGGGCATGTACGGCGGCAACGCCGGGCTGCTGAGCCTGTGGTTCGACGAGGACGCGTGGGAGTGGCGCTACGAGTACGCGTCGTGCAGCCTGGGCACGCAGCATTGGTGGTGGGCGGCACACATCCTGGATCTGATCGTGGTCGTGGGAGGCGTGGCGTTGGCGGTGATGAAGGCGTCTGGGCTAGGAAGGATGGAGAGGAAGAAGAATGAGAAGATGGCTGCAGTAAAGAAGGAGGAGGTCGTGGGTTGTGCGGGAAAGGTGAGGTGAGAGAGCAGAAGGGTGTTGACGCGCCCTGGGTGGGGGTCTCGTTCGTTGGGAGGAAGGAGTATATAGTAGCATGGGCGGCCGCTGCGGCGGTGGTGGTGGTGAATGTACATATCTAGGTCCGTACTGGACTCCTAGGATCATAGACGTTGCATAATAGTCGTCATGCAGTACATAGCTCATGCATTACCATATTGAATCCCACCGAGCCCCGTATCGAAATCCTGGCGCGCTCCTTGGCTCGTGCTTTCTCTCTCTTGGATAAGCTCCGGCGTCAAGGGGGGTTTGTTTACTTTCTTCCCGCTTAGGGAACTGTTTTTTTTTTTTCTGGTGATCACTCGGCCGGGCAAGCAAGCAGTCAGCAAGCAGGTCTGCGCAGTACGATTCCCAACTCGGTTGCTCTTCCGGCAGTTATTCTCCCTCGCGTCTCTACTAGTACAGTAAGATGCATGCCGCCAAGGATGGGGAACAAAAGAAACCTTGAGCCTTGTACACAGTAAAGAAGCCAGCAATTACTACGCAGTGCATGTAATTACCCCCATCTGCGCTCCGCTTCCGATGGTCCAGCTTGGGCTTGGGGTTTCCGCAGGCCAGCTCCCCTCCCTCCTCCTCCTCCCACCGTGGAGCTCGTCACCGGCGTGTCCGACGCTGCACGCGGTCCGTCGGTACCGTCCAGGTGGGTTGGGTTGTTCGTCAGGCGTTCGGTACGCATTCGGTGTGCCGAGAACATACTATACACAGTAGACGATCGTCGACGTCGGGATGACGACTTTTTCCTCGGGCCCAGGGATGCGGCTCGGTGACATCCGAGGACCCAAAGGTGGACAGCGACACGCACATGGAGCATCCTTGCCCACGGGGTCGACAATGGCGGATCTGCTGTTTTGTGTGTCGCGGCCGAAATGCCCAAGCCCTCTCGTTCAGGCTTCTCCCCGATCTCCATCCAACGTGTTGCCTGTGCTCATCGTCCATGGACCGTTCAACGCGGTGTCCATAGTAGTACTGCTCGGCCTTGACCCCCTCCCTATGGCCCTGCGCAACCCCGCCTGCCATGTCATCCCATGGCACTGGACATCTCACGCCATCTGAGCAGACATGGCCGCCACTCCACCGCACGCCACCGAGGAGCCACACCAGGGGCGCAGGGTATTGTGGTGTTGTACATTTCGTCAGTTGGAACAAAAGAAATATGGTACATGGCCGAGGAGAGAGATAAGAGAGACAGAGAGAATGCCGCTCGCTCCCAGGCTATTACACACACCCCCACGCCGTCCGTTTTACCAAGCCCTTACCATCCATGATTTCGTACATAACCCCCTTCTGTCGGCTACACGGTGCTGAGGACCTTTTCACCCTCCTCAGCGGAACCGCCTGGTTTCATCTTTTCGATTCCCACCTCTCGCAATCCAACGTCCCCCATTTATCTGCTCTGGCTGTCACCGCTCGACTCCTCCTGGGGGGTGAACCACCCAAAGAAGGACGTCTTCATGCTCTTCATGGCCTCCTTCTGGGCCTTCTCCATGGCCTCTTGCTCCTCCTTGAGCCACTTCTCGCCGTTCTTGCGAATCTCCTCCTCGAGCATCAGGTAGTTGCGGATGCCGCGCTCGCGGGCGATATCCTGGAGCATCTTGCCCTTGGCGAAGGCCTCCTGGGGGTTTTCCTCGCCGTCGGGGGACACCATGAGGCTCATGTTGCTTGGCTTGAGGCCGAGGTGGCTGGCGAGCCAGTTGATGCCGCCGCCCTTGGCGGCCTTTTGCTGAAGGCGGCGCTGGTGCTCGGCGCGGGCGAGGGCCTCGCGACGGGCGAACTCGGTGGGGATGTGGGTGCCCTCAAAGGACTTGATCACCTTGCGCACGTCGGCGTACTGCATGGTGTGGATAAACTCAAGGAAGGGCACGAGCGAGACGAGCTCCGCGTCCTTGGCATCGCCGGTCCACTTGGGGAGGATGATGGCGTTCTCGGGCTGGGCGCGGACGTGAGCGGGGTTGGTGTCGATGATGATGACCTTGGACAGGTCGCGATTCAGATACGAGAGGTCCTAAGGGAGGGTCCGTCAGCCAAGCCATGGGAGAAACACGGACGAGCCGGGGTGGAGCCTGGCTTCTTTGTTTACCTTGACGATCTCGCCGTCCTGAAATTTGGTGGCCTCGCGGAACAGCGGCCACATGATGAAGCGGTAGGGGTCGAGCTTGCGAACCAGCGGCTCGCCCGTGGCGAAGGGAACGGTGGTGAAAAGGACGATCTCGTAGTACTGGCTCAGGTAGTGGAGGAAATAGTCAACGCCAGGCCGCTTCGCGATGCGCCAGCCGTGCTCGCGCGACCACTCGCTGTGGACGAGCATGTCCTCGAGGCTGATGCACAGGGTGTAGGGCCGCTCGAAGGACGGGTCCGGGTCGGGCAGGAGCTTCTCGAAGGCGGGCTCCTGGTAGTAGGTGACGGTGTCGGTCATGCGGGCCCTGGCGCGCTTCCACCAGAGGGCCGGGGTCCAGCCGTTGGGGATGTCGGGCTTCTTTTCAAGCTCCTCCTCGCTCCAGTCCCGGCCGAGGTAGGCGACCCCGAGGATGGCGCCCACGCCCGTCAGGGCGAGAGCCCACCGGGCCATGGTCTGGCGGCGGCGCTCGGTGGAGGACACGTAGGCGGAGGCCGGCAGCTCGCCCTTGCCTCTCCCGCGACCGCCACGACCGGCCTTGGCGGCGGCCTCCTCTTCCAGGTCCTCGACGGCGGCCTTATCTGTCGCGCCGGCCGTCTCGTACTCGAGAGTGGAGGGGATGCCCTGGGTGAGGTCGGGGAGCTTGGAGATGTCGGGAATGGCGTCCTTGTCGGCTTCTTGCGGGTCGGCCGGCTGTTGCTGCTCAGGCGCGGGCTGTTTCGAGGGCTCGGAGGGAGGGTTGGGTGTTGCTGATGCGGAGGCGGAGCTGGGAGGATGTGATGGGGGTTTCTGGGACGGGGATGCGGGGCTGCCGAATCGTGAACTCGCAGGCGGCTTGGAGCCGTTGGCCAGGCCCCGGGCCAGCATGCTAGGTGAGGCTCGGGAGCGAAGGACGGAGAGCGGGGTGGCGGCCTTGAGCGCAGCCGCAGCCCGCATCGTGGCGGCCGGGCGCGCGGCGGCCCGTGACAACATCATGGTCTGATATTCCTACGTCCGCTGTACATAAAAACCCGCGATCCCGACAGAAAAGAGCCAGGAAGAAAAGAGAGGCGGCACCGCTTTTTTGCAGGTTTGTGTCGCCTGTGGATGTGCTCGGCTTGGATGGATACGTCCAGGCCCGATGAGGATCGAGCCGGTGGTGGTGGTGAAGCGGGCGAGGGGTGGATGGACGAAGCTCTTGCGCAAAAAAATCCACACCAACGTTGGATAACTGCTCAACCTTTGGGCTCAACCTTGACGCTTATCGATAACGGATAACGAACCAACGTTCGCTGTGGGGAGATGGAGATGGCGATGATGGAATTTTCCGGGGAGGGAGGGAGCACAGACCACCTGCCGGTTTTGTGGCTTGGGTGGTGGCAGCAGCTGCGTCTTCCTTTTTGTCCCCAGACGCTAAACCCCATTTGGTCGTTGCCGGCGGGGCAGTTGCCGGCGGGGCAATTGTCGTCGTCACAAGCACGAGGCGTTGGCCAGTCTGAACCGTTGGCAGAAACAGACCATTTTGGGCGCTGTCACGCGACTTTACAGTGCCTCCGCTGACCCACGGACCAACCAATGGCCGCCAATGGCCGCCAATGGCCGCCAATGGCCTGGAGCTGCCCCGCGGAGACATGTTCCATGGCCATCCATTTCCATGTTGCCCATGTCGCATGCAGCGTCAAGTGGCATCATCGGCCGTGGCTCCAACGCGAGTTTCCTACTCCGGGCCGTGTAGCCACTTACTTACCCAGGCACAGAGGCTCAAAGTCTCCCATTCTCCCATTCTCCCATAGTTCCCGTCTTCCCCTCCGGCCTTTGCGCGTTGTGCGTGCATCGGATATTTCAATCCCAGCCGGCCCGCCTCAGCTTGTCCTGCATCCCTCCATCCCTCCGTCATCCCAGTTGCTCCGCTCTCCTCTTCTCCGACGCCAATTCTCGCCTCTTCCCTTCCTCCACGTCAACTTCATCCTCCGCCTCCCATCCGCCTTCTGCCGGGACTCTTCCATGTCCCGCCTCTCCCACCGCGCCAAACTACCCATTCTCTCCAGACTGCCTGCCATGGCCACCGCGGATGCATTTTGAGGGTGGTCCTGCTAGTGTCGTTTGAAGCAGCGCTCGCTATGGGACCACCCTCTGAGTTCTGCCTCCTTGTCATCTGAGAGCGCAACCCTCCTGATCCAAACGCTTGACGCCTGTCGCTCATCCCCTGGTTATCTTGGTTGTCTTGTCCGTCACCGTACTGCCACGCACGGCTGCTCCTTGACGCGCATCGCGCCCTCGTGAAGAGAGTAAGGAGGCCAAGTCATCATCGCCCAGCCTCGGTCGACCTGCTAATGCCGCCAACGTAACGCAGTTGTTCAACGTACGAAACCACGCCCCCACCCTGCTGCTTGGAATACCATCCTCCTCCCTGCCATCGAAATGACCGCCAAACGAGCTGCGAGGCGGCCCAACCGCACGGCTCCGAGAGCATCCCGCAAGACCCCGGCCAAGCCAGCCCGCGCGGATCCCGAGCCCGTTGCGCCACCCACCCCTGTCTCCGACGCCGAGAACAACTACGGATATGACTCCGAGCACGGCGCCCTAGACGTCTCCGACCCGGCTGAGATGCCGTCGGGAGACGACGCCGCGCCGACGAGGCGATCCAACATCACCTTCCTCGACCTGCCCGCCGAGCTGCGCCTCGAGATCTACCGGCTGCACTTTGAAGGCTGCGATGATACCATCGACCTCGACCCGCGGAACCGCCAGACCATCCACAAGAAGCTGGCGCTTCTGCGCACCTGCCGTCTCGTCTACGAGGAGGCCACCCACGTCTTCTACAGCTCCCACGCCTTCCGCATCTTCCCTACCCAGTCCCTGCAGCTCGCCAAGGTCAAGAAGCCGCTTCTCGCACGGCTGGCCCCGCACCAGCGCCGCTGCATCCGTCGCCTGGAGCTGCGCCTCGGCATCGCCTGGAGCGATCCCCCAAAGAGCTGGGTCGTCAGCCCGGCCCTGGGGCTGGAGGACTGCATCAACGTCCGCCACCTGGACGTCTTCGTCGCCATCGACCCCTCGTGCGACGTCTTCAACGGCTACCGCAAGTCCAACGGCTTCTACGAGCGCTTCTGCAAGGGGTTGCTGGGCGACATCCTCGTGCAGATGCCCTGGATGGAACGCGTCACGTTTGACGGCCGCGAGAGCGTGTCCAAAAACGGCCCCATGATGTCGGGCCTGCTCAAGGTCACCCGGAGCCTTGGCGTGCCGATCGGCTGGGGTCCCGAAAGGGGTTGGACGGATGCGGATGACGAGCCGCCTGCCCACGAAGCCACCCACCACGAGACGCCGATGGTTCCGGCCGTGGCCATCGCCGCGTTTTAATCGAGCACGCCATCGTTGGATAGGGCCGCGCATGGGGGGAAGGGACTATTTTCAGCGAAGCCATGTTTAGAAACGGGGTTCCTCGGGGTTCCCTGCAATTATTTGGTCCTGATGAACGTTTTCGAGTTTGTTCTGTTCAATGTATCCACAGCAGAATGCTTCGCCTCTCGACATAGTTGTCTCGTTGAACAATTTTATCTCCTCTCACCAAGCGCTTAATTTGCTGCGTTGATAATAGTTATCCGAATATCTCGGGTGAAAGCCAACATGAACGCCGCTGCCGACTCTCGTCGCCATAATTAGTTACTTGCCAGCCGGGAAAGTCAGCACTATGTACGTGGCATGGATCTGCTGGGACCCCGATACCTTAAGAGGCCGTTTCAAAGTACACGGTGACTTTGGGCCACACGGCAAGCCCCAAGCCGGTGGAGAGCCGGAGGATGCCAATGATGTTGATGATATGGTACTTTCAGGAGGCCCATGCTGCAACTGCAATGTAACGATGTTAGAAGTCCGTCATTGTGTGTCCATATCCACAGGCTGCAAACTCCTGGCCGGTCTTGAAGGCTTTCCCCTATGTGGTTGAGTTTGCGGCGCCTCATTTGGCTGTGAGCCGCAGCCCATCCACCCTTCGGCCAACTGCCGAGCCCAAGGACCGTCGCATTCTCCCTATGGTGGTGGGGTTTCTCAAGCTCGTTGGCGTACACAGTATGTAGAGGGTTGTCTTGATGTGGGCTAGTTAACGTTAGTACGAGATCGGTGCTCAGCCCCGACCCAGGTTCTGGGCCGAGACAGCCCCGAGAGCAAACCATCCCGGAAGATCGGGGACCCAGCGCGTCCCCGCCGGGTGGAGACGCCAACGACGAGGTTGCATCAACCAATATCCTGGGTTCTCGTCGACTGCGTTAGTTAGTTATTAGTTATCGGGAGCCCCTGACGGCCCGCCGCTGCGGACCCCACGTAGGTCAGCCGTCAACCCAGAGAGCAGCAGAGCACGGCGGAGAGACGCCACCGAGTCAGGATGCTCCAGCACGTGGATTCTCGGACAAGGCCGGCAAAATCCCGCCTTGTGGCAAGGAGCCATGTTGAAGAGAGCAAGCGTGCAGGCTGCACGGTTCCAGCGACGGAAAGCTCGTCAGCCATCAGAAGGTTTGTCCAGTAGCGTAGCGCCATACACTAGGTACGTACGGCGTCCTCTTCCCATCCACTTGCCTGGCCACGTAACCTGGCCTAGGTCATGACGTTGGCTAGCCGGGGAAGCTGGGGCAGGATGGGTGTTGATGCAAGCGTCTACTATAGTATACACAGTATGTACCGTCTGCGGGCTCGCATCGCTTTGTTGCTTTCCCACCTCCACCACCACCCGCCGTCTCAGAGCGAAACTTGCCCGATGCTACGCCAAGGGACTAGATTAGCAGCAGGCATCTTCCGTTGTGACGCCGGCGCATTGACGCTCCTTTCGGGGAGAGAAAGACGAGCAGCCGTGGTGGCTTTTCCAACCACAATCGCTCCACTACCCGCAGCAGATCTCTCCCTAGCCTCAAGGACCATCCTTGCGGGGAACGCCTATGAGGGTGAGCACGGTCAGGAGCTCGAAAACAAATCCAAAAAAAAACGAAGCGAACACAAGTGGTCGTAGCAAGTCTAGAGGCCAAGACGGCGCCGCCTGATCGATCCCCTCGCGGCCCGTTGGCCGGCGATGCTCTTTGCAGCTTGGTGGTTCCGATCCTGTGCTACGGTGGCTGCGGCTTGTCGGACATGAACCGAGAGGTCATTGGTGAACCCCTGAGCCGGCAGTACATGGCTAGTTATACCGCACAAGCGGCTACGGGGACCAAGGGGCTGAAAACGAACAGGCCAAGGGCAATCACTAGGTAGCCAGGATTCCAAACATCACGCCTCTGGCCGTCTGTTGATTCTTCAATCTGCAGGATGTGGAGGCGATCAAGAAGATTCTCGGCCGGATTTCGGGCATACAGACAAGCACCAAGGCCTCATGAGCGGGGATATCTGCGGAGAGGGGCTTCGCAACCCTTTCCTCCACTCCGTTCTGTCCTTAGGGCTTGGGTACCCAGGCTCTGGCGCGCCCCCTGTTCCGGCCTGGTGGTCCCCCTTCCCTCCCTCGATCGAGGGTTCGATGCAGCAAAAAACATTGCGAATCCATCAGCTGGTCCAGATCGGGATGGATCAAGGATCGGGGCTCCACGGAGCGCCCTAGACGTGCTCCGCCAGCCATGGTGCCTATTAATCAACGGACTCCCGTCCGAAAGGCCCCGTGAGCCTCCTTCACGGAGCTCGTCTCGCTGCTTCTGTCCACGGCAACAGCATGTTCCACGGCTGCTAGCAGCAGCCACGCAACGCCGCGCTCTCAGCCTCGTCGAGCTTCCCGGAACCCCTCGCAGAATCCATCTTATCCACTGGTCATCTATCTTCCAACGCCGGATCTCGACCATGGCTTCTCCTCCCCGAGGCGACCCGGCAGCGGCTCCGCCCCCCGGGGCCGCCTCACCCCCATCTGCTATCCCCGAGCAGTATGCCAACCCCAAGGAGACGACGCACTATGACATGTCCATGCTGCCGCACGACGACGCCGGCCCCACGCTCAACGCCGTCGCCTGGACCCTGACGTCCCTCGCGGGCATCTTCCTCGCCCTGCGCATTTAGTGCCGCTTTAGCCGCCGGCGCGGGCTGTGGTGGGATGATGCGTTCCTCGTCGGCTCTTGGGTAAGCTTTCCACCACACCCCCTCTTCCATCCGGCCCCCCCCAACGGCGGGACGGGCGGCGAACGAGAGTCTGTATGCAGGCTAACGTGACGGCACCTTCTTCCCTCTCTCTCCTTCGACGCCAGCTCTGCCTCCTCGCCTGCACGGTGCTCCTCACGCGAATGACGATGCTCGGCTACGGCAAGCACATCTGGGACTTTGATGTGGCCAACAACATGGCGCCTCTGCTCGTCATCATCAAGATCGCCGGCACCCTCTCCGTGACGGCCGCGGCGTGGTCCAAGACGAGCTTCGGCATCACGCTCCTGCAGCTGACCCAGGGCTGGGTCAAGCACGTGACCCTGTTCACCATCGTCTCGATGAACATCGCCCTGGGCCTCAGCGCCCTGTTCCCCTGGATCAGCTGCCGCCCGCTCAACATGGCTTGGGACATGTACGTCGAGGGCACGTGCTGGAAGCCCGAGACGATGGTCTATTACAACATGTTCTCGGGTGTCTACTCGGCCTGCGCCGATCTGGCCCTGGCGCTGCTGCCGTGGCAGATTATCATGACGCTCCAGATGAGGTGGAAGGAGAAGCTTGGCGTGGGAATCGCCATGAGCATGGGTATCTTGTGAGTCCCCCCGCCGCGTGGTGACGGCTGTTTTTCTGGATGAAATTAGCGCCTGCGTGACCTGCGCCATCAAGGTCGCTCAGATCCCCAAGATGTTGTCAGACGACTTTGGTAGGTTCCCTCCAACCCCTCCCTGCCCCTTGCATTCATCGTCGGGAACAGAGCAGAGCAGCAGGCTAACCCAAGGTTCTCCAGCCGACGGCGTTGATCTCTGGTACGGGCCCTATCCAAACCACCTTCTCCCTAACCGCTTCCCCGCTAGCTTCTTCCTCCTCCCCCGATCCATGCCGAAGCCGCCCGGCTAACCTTTCTCGTCAGGTTCTGGGGTAACGCCGAAATCAGCGTCACCATCATCGCCGCGAGCATCCCCATGCTTCGCGTCCTCGTCCGCGACGTCCGGAGCGCGACGCGGCGGACCTACGCCGCCGGCTACGACCCCTCCCACAACGCCACCGAGCTGACCGCCGGCAAGCGCAACACGCGAATCATCACCATCACGAGCGGCGGCGGCACGAAGAAGGGCGGGTCGTCGGAGGACAGCGACGCCGAGCTCGGGTACCACAAGTCGGCCATCGGGATGATCGAGGACGACGACCACAGCGACCAGGGGATCCTGCGAGACGACAACGGGCATTGCGACGCGCTCAAGATTGGCAGGATCGTGCAGACGAGCAAGTTTCAGATCAAGTACGATACCAAGGAGGTGCCGTCGGGCAAGTCGGCTTAAGAGATTTGTGTAAAAAAAAAAAAAAAAAAAAAAGACCAGAAAAAAAAAAGAGGGAAGTTTGTTACAGCTACAGCACTCTTACCCCTCGTGTACATTTAGACTTTGGCAATCATGGTATAAAGCGTACCCATTCGTAGGCGTGTTGGTTGACGGTTAGGTTTGGCGCAAGAAATGGGGGGGTATGGTGTCGTGTTATTAATGGACAGATGTAGAGAAAGCTCATCTCTCCATTGTATTGTGGGGACGACCTTTTTGCATTCAAACCCTTGATGACCGGGTTACCATCCGTGGCGAACAAATTATGAAGGGGATGAGTGGTTGGACCGGCTGCCGTTTACGCGGCACCAGGCGACTGAGAGAAAACAAGTCAGACTGTATCACGCGCTTTGAAGTCCCAGGAGTTCCACGCCGGCCAACGAGACAAGCCACAAGACATTGCTAGCGAGTAACTATCAACCCGTGAGGACTGACTTGATGATAACTAAGCGTAAATGCAAGGTCACCAATCCCCAATGTCTCGGGTAGGGTACCCGAAACCTGTCTTCGGGGAGGGCTGACGTATAAGTACATGACTCAAGGTGTAACCCACCAAACGTCCCTGCGCTGAGTACACATCCGTACTCTCCTTGTAATTACGCGCTGAATCCTTTCCATGCATCATCACTGCAACCACCTATCTATCAAATACCCCGTCACAAATGCGTAGACTGTTTTGTGCAGCAAGTCAATGACTTGCTCACCCACCGGCCATGTCCTAGACCGGTAACAGAGATCAGCAAGCGTCCCCATCATGTCCTCTCTTCCAACGCGGCGTGCTACCGTCGTCCGCCGAACACAACGGCAAGAAATGAACAAGAGAAAGCTGAAAAAGGAAAAAAGGGGGGAGAGGAGGGATACAGGTTCTTTGTGTTTACAAGAATAAAGAAAAAGAAAAAAAATAGCAAAATGATAAAAGAAAAGGAAACAAAAAAGCCTACCAGGGCAACGCCCCAACCCCCGTCATGTTCTCCAACGTCTGATCGACCCCGAGCCGCACCCCGGCGAACAAAAAGTCCGCCACGGGCCCTCGAACGCCCCAGGCCTGCGCCGCGACCGCCCGGACGACCGCCGCCGCGGCGCCCTGGCCGAAGTGCATGGCCCACGTCAGCCTCGCCAGCTCGGACGGGCCGGGCTCGGGGGCGGCGACGCTCTTGCCGCCGTTGCTGCTGCTGCTGCTGCTGCTGCTGCTGCTGCCCGCTGCCGCTGTCGTCGTCGCCGTCGTCGTCGCGATCCACGCCAGGAGGCGCGCCAGGGTGCGTCCGGGCACCTGGGACGAGGGGCGCGAGGTGAAGAGCTGCTCCGCCTTTTCGGTGGCCGTCATGCTGTCGGGGCAGGGTGACGAGGCGACGCGGTGGTTAGACGATGTGGATCGCGAGGTGATGGCTAGCAAAGACAGGCGGAGAGACAGAGAGAGACAGAGAGACAGAGAGACAGAGAGACAGAGAGACAGAGAGACAGAGAGACAGAGAGACAGAGAGACAGAGAGACAGAGAGACAGAGAGACAGAGAGACAGAGAGACAGAGAGACAGAGAGACAGAGAGATAGAGAGATAGAAATAGCTAGATAGATATATATATATATAGAGAGAGAGAGAGGGAGAGAGAGAGAGAGAGAGGGAGAGAGAGAGAGAGAGAAAGAGAGAGAGACAGAGAAAAGAGAGAGAAAAGAGAGAGAGAAGAGAGACGATACTCACGCAGCCACACCCACCAGACCGGCTGCGGCGCCGTAGGCGATGACCGTGGGCCAGCCGAGGTGCGGGTTGGGGCGTACGGGGTCCGTGGTGCGTCGGGACATGCTGAAACAAGCAACCCACTAGCTGAGGCTGTTGAAGGAGACCTCGTTCGCGGTGTTGTTGAGAACAAGGACGGGGACAGAATGGCGCGGAACTTCAAGACGCCAATGCACGACAAGGCAAAGTCGACAGACGGGGAGAGAAAACCGACCATCAACCCAAGACGTGCTGCGGGTTTCTGGTCCCTTTTGAGATGTTTTGTGCGTCTGCCCAAAGCGAGGCGACCCTCGACGTCATGGAGGCAATTGTTTCCGTGCCGAGATCGACGATGGCTGATGTATAGTACAGGATCGATGACAAATCTCGGACGCATCGAACCAACATCGAATGTGCTCCATGGAATCCAGAAAGGATGAAGAATCGCATTGAAAGCGCGCAATCGGGTATCCAGAGCTAAACAGTGAGAAAATGAAAATAGTACAGCCCATAAAAATACACAACTCCTTTTCCCTGCCGCCCCCGCCGCCGTCGCCGCCGCCGCCAATGGTCCAAATACATCCCAAGCTCAGAACCCCTTTGTTTTCTTGGTTCCCCTCCTCGCCGCCGCCAAATCGTCCGACCTCTTCCGGATCAAAAACGCCAGCCCGAGCAGGTAATCCGTAAACTTCTTGGTCGCCGCCTCCTGCATCAGGGACCGTATCACCCGGCCGGCCAGCCTCTCGGCCGTCATTTCGTTCAGGTGCGCGCGCGACGTGATGTCGCCCCACAGGTTCAGCAGCAGCTTGAACAAGGCGCGGCCCGGCCCGCGCATACCCGCGAGCGCCTCCTCCCAAAAGTCGAGGCCGCGGTCGAGGAGGCCGCCGCTCGCCATGGTGGCCTGGCGGCTCAGCACGACCCAGCGCTTGCCGACCGACTCGGGGACCAGGGGCTTGGGAAGCTCGGCGAGGAACAGGAGCACCAGCTCGGCGGCATCGTGAACCGTGAACCCGTGGGAGCTGCCGGCCAGGTCCACGTTGCGGCCGTAGCCGTGGATCGGGGAGCTGAAGAGCTCCCGCAGACGCACCACGCGCATGGCATCGCCGTCCTCGCCAAAGATGTGGGGCACCTCGATGCCGTGGTCCTGGATGTAGCCCACGCACTTGAGCACGCACAGCGGATACTCGCGCGCCGAGGAGGACCCTGAGCCGTCGTGCTGGGCGCTCGCGACGCCCCGAGCCAGCTGGATGCTCTCGACCAGCGGCACGCCAAAGACGCCGTTGGAGCCCCCGGGCTTGGGGCTCGCGGGCGGCGTCTTTCCGGTGGCGCTGGCAGCGGCGGCGGGGGTGGCGCTCGGGCGGCGCCGGAGGGCAAGGTTCCGGAATGCGTCCGACAGCTTGTTGCTGCTGCGCCGGCGCCCGCTGGGCGGACGGTCCGGCATCGGCCGCGCGTCGGGGCCGGAGCTCGGCACCGGCGTGGGAGGTACCGGCGTGGGAGGCACCGGGGTCGGGGCGGTGGGCGTCGGCATGTTGCTTCGCGAAGGGGGAAGGATCGTCCGGGGGTTCTCAAAGATGGAGTAGGTCGGATCGCTGTCGAAGCTGCCGCGCTGGCTGCGTCTCCTGCTGAGCGGGTACAGCGGAATGTTTCGCGGCGTGGGATCCGTCGTCGGGGAGACGGGCGACCAGCAACCGTGTTCGGGGATGTTTTGCGGGGGCACAAAGGACGAGGACGAGGCCGAGGAGAAGTCCGAGGTCCGGGGGCTGCTGAAGGTGGCGGCAGGGCTGGGGCTCCAGTACGGGTCCGGGGAGCTCATTCCGCGCACCGACGACGTGTGGCTCCCGGCGGCCGAGCTCAGCCTGGACCCGGACCGGCGGGAGACGGGAGGCGGCGGGGACTGGTGCTGGTGGGGCATCTCGTTGAGCTCTCCGATGAAGTCTTCCGTCTCGTCCAGCCCTTCCAGCCACGACTCTTCCACCTTGCTGCGGGGCTGGCTCGACGCGGCCGACTTGGCCACCGAGGGTCTCCGATCGCCGTCGTAGACGACCATGTCGACGGCGCCGTCCTGCCAGACGGGCGAGACGTAGCCGCCGCGGCGCTGGCGTTCCACCTGGGGCGGAGCGTCGCGCATCTTGGACGAAACCGCCGCCACCTGCAAGACGTTGAGGTACTGGCCGAGCTTGGCGAGGGCGACGCTCTGCTGCCAGTCCTTGTCCGAGTCGCTCGCCACCTTGATGATGCGGGCCGTCACGGCCACCAGCTCGTCGGCGTTGTCATCCTGAGGACCGGGGCGTCCTTCCAACGGGCCGCGGTCCTGCTTTTCGGTCGTCTGCGGCTTGATGCTGAAGGGAAACAAGGGCACGTTAAGTCAGCATGCGGCGGGCCATGTCTGCGAGCGAACCGGAAGGACGCGCTTACACCCCCACGAGGTCGGCGGCCAGGCCGAGCACCACCTTGTACTCGCTCAGGGTCCAGCGAAGGACGTCGATGTGGCCGCGGTTGGCGAGCCACCGGGATTTCTTTTCGGCCCTGGACGCGGAGGGCGAGCCGAGAAGCGTCACCCATCCCTCGAGCTCGTTGAGCAGGGTGAGGCACGTGTCGAGAACGGCGGGGGTATGCTCGGCGAGGGTGGGCGGAAAGAAGGGGGCGTCGTAGCCGAGGAGGCTGAGAACGCTGTCGAGGGAGTGCAGCTCGGCCGAGATGGCGTCGAACTCGGCCCGGCATTCGCGCACGTCGCGGACGAACTTGTTGATGGCCAGCGAGGCGCGGGTGATGGCCTCGCTGGCGGCGGAGCAGGCCGAGTTCACGGAGACTCTGCCGGGAGTCAGCGGCGGTTCGGTTTGTTTACCAACATGGTGTTTTGGAAGGGGGGTCAACTTGCATCCAATCCATCGCGAAAGAGCGATTGTCGTGTCAAGCCTTGGTGGCCGGGAGCATAGACGGGAGACGGGGGAGGGGGGATGGTGTCGGCGGTGCTCAGCTCAAAGAGCACGAGAGGAAGATGAGGTTGCCATGCCAGCGCAAGCTTGAAGGAAGAGAAGAGAGGAGCGTCATGACAGCTTTGATCAGCAACAAAAGCTCATCCGCCCCGTCCCCGTCCCCATCCCCGTCCCATGCACCATGCACCATGCACCGTTGGGGTTCCTTTCTCTCCGAAGAAGCGCACACCCCTCCCCCCCCCCCACCGCCCTTGGCTAGGGATGGCACCCCAGCACCAACGGTGCCGGGGGCCCAGGCGACATGGCGAGTTGCATCCGAGCCCTGTCGCGTCCTACCGTTTCGCTCAGGGCCGGCCGTGCGTTCTCGGCTTGACAGCGGGTGTGGGCAGCGGGCTAGCCCGTTCACAAGAGGGCGAACGGGCCCTTGACCGAATCCGCAGTAGGAAGCTAACGTTAACACAACGTTCATTTGTTTCGTTTCACCTCGGGGGTTGCAGCTGGGGTGGAGGAGAGAGGTCGGTCCGGGCGGATTCGAGCAGTCGGGTCCAATGAATGAATGCCTGGGCAATCAAGTCCAGCCAACCAAGCCCAACGAATGCCACGCGCGAAAGAGCACCTTTTTTCTTTTCCCGAGACGACGGTTAGGTCGCCGTGGCCGTCGCATGGGACGCATGGATGGACCCGGTGCCGGCGGCCGACCGACGCCCGACCGACGACGTGGGGCCTTTGTTGACCTGCTAGGTTTGTCCTGGACCGTGCTGCAACCCGCGGACAAGAGATTTAGTGACATCTGAAACGGGGAGTCCACGGGGAGACCAAGACGGAGAACATGTCGCAACAAGGTAGTTAACTAGCTTGGTTCCAGCTTGGTGTTTTGTGTTGACAGCGGAAAATCGGCTTCCAGCTTCCAGGTTCGTTCCAGGTTCCCAGGCGGCCGACGACGCGAAGGGGAAAGCACGACACCGCATCGGCATTTTTTTTTGTTTCTTTTTTTCGCACGTGGTGGTTCCTGCAGCTTCTTCAGTAGGTCGTTCCGTTCCGGGCAGGAAAAGGGCGGGCTTCCAGTGTGCTGGCCTCCCCCTTCCCGCTTCCCCCTTCCCGCCTTCCCCCCCTCCTCCCCCTGCCTGCACGTGAGGTGGGTTCCACCTGGGAGGTCTCGTCGGTCCAGGTCTCAGGCCCACGGGTTCCTTCACTTCTTCTTGTTCTGTGCTGTGCGGGGAAGCTGGTCCCTGTTTTGGCTGTTTTGCAAAGGCTCTGGCCCGGAAGCGAGAGAGCGCCATTTTCGCCCATTGCGCCAATCGCACCAATGGCGCCCCCAAGACGGACCTCTCCGCCTGCCATTGGCTGCCGCTGGCCAGCCAATCGCCGGCGCCAAGCGACAACCTTGGACTCGCAATGTCACGTTGCCGGGCCAGAGCCAATGTTGCAATCACAAACCACCAAAGGTACGTCAGGTAACGGAGGTGCTACCGTGAAGGAACAGCACGTAGCTAGCAGTGCCACGCAGCGGCTTGCCCATCTCGCTCGCCGTCGCGCGCCGTCGGGGTCCTCGAGGCTGATTGCCCGGCGTGGCTGCGACTGCACGGACTCGACGATGCCATGTTTCGCAGCATCGCATGCTACGTCCCGTGTTGGGACCATGTTCCATCGGGGCCAGAAATCGGCACCGCGGTCGGCAGATATGCCACAATCCCACAGCTGGGACGAGCGCCGTGGCGGCTGCTGAGCTGCAACCCGCATTGCCGATATGCAAGCCACAAGGCTCAGTTTCGTCACGCGCAGCCAATATCCAACTTGCGTAGAGTACACAGTACACAGTATAGCACAAAGAGGGCGTTGTTGACTTTGAGCACAGCTGGGACAAGACCGGCGGCCCTCTCCTTCTATATCCAATTCTCGTGGATTGGATGTGGATAACCTAGCATGAGTAGTCATGAGTAATGAATACCTACTGAGGTGTCTGCATTCATTTCCCATGACCATCCATCGACTCTCAGGAGCCAACCAACGTCATCGTCGTGTATGTAGTTAGTTATTGCGTAGGATAGTTAGTTCGTTAGTTGACCGTTAAAATTGATCTTGCAAGAAAAAGCAATCGGGCTTCTTTTCCAAGGCCGGCGCCCCCCCCCCCCCGGCTCCGGCACTTGCGGATGCCCCTCTCAGGATACAACATGCATCATCAACTCCAAACATCTCGCTTCTAGCTCCCCTCATTCCCCTCATCGCCCCGCCCTCGCCCGCCAGCTCGCTTCGGCCGCAGCAGATAGCCATAATAAAATATGTCCGGGTCCGTCGGCTTGGCCTTGGCCGTGGGGATCTTGCGAACCACTTGCACCTCAAAGAGGTCCCGGACGTCATCGAACCGAGTCGCCGAGTAGCTCAGCGAGATCCAGAACCCGCCGCGGCCTTCGGCGGAGAGACATCTCCAGACGTTCTCGGCCAGAACCCGCAAAGCGCCATCCCCACCGCAGGCGATCGCGTCAGCCGTGCTCTTGTCCAACGCCGCATCGTACCTCCCCGCCATCTTCCACCCGTCACCGCCACCGGCACCACCCCCACCCGCCGCCGCCGCCTCCTCCTCCGCGTCGGCCGCCGCCAGGTCCTCCTCCAGCGATCTCGACGACCTCGTCAGATCCGCGACGGCGTACTTCGTCCTGACGTCCCCGAACCTCGCCCGCTCGAGGTCGCGCCCCCGCACCAACGCCTGCGGCGCGTAGTCGACGTTGGTGACGCGCTCGAAGCCGCGCGCCCGCAGGTGGCTGTGCAGGTCGCTGGTGCCGGAGCCCAGGTGGAGGATGCGCAGCGGCGGCGGCGGCGGCGACGACGACGACGATGACGACGACGACGGCGCGGGGCCCGAGGCGGGGGCCGCGTCTCCCAGCAGGTACGGCGCCGCTATCTCGAGGATGGTGGCCGACGGGGCCAGCCACTCGAAGGAGGTTTCCGTGGCGAACCGCTCGCCCCAGTAGTCCTTGCTGTCGAAGCCAGGGGGGGCCATGGCGCGTCGTGGGGGTTCGCGGTGATGAGCCAGGATAGGTAAGCTATGTAGTTACGCAGTAGCCAAAAAAGAGAAAAGCCGCCGTCCCAAAGAGGTAAGTGTTGAAAGATTGAGATGCAATCCTGGTTGACGTTAGGCGTAAGGCCCCCCTGTGGCTGCCGTTGAATGTTCGTTAGGGGGGGGGGATTGCTGAGTCTGTGGCGGACGCTAAGACAGTTCCCAGTCTGTCATTAAAAATAAAGAATTAGCACAACCTCACGGAGCGAGCAAAGTTCCATATTTGCAAGTTTTAGGAGGGGGGAAAAAAAAAGAAAAAAAAAAAGTCTTGGAAACTACGTAAAATGCGGGATTGGCTGGCCCGGAAAAGTCTTGGCTTTTCTTGGGGAGCAGAACGGGTCCACCGTCCGCTGCACAAACGGACACCGGGCCGCCGTTGTTGTTGATGTTGTTGTTGTTATTGCCAGCGATCTCTTTGTAACTGGTTAGCTCGATCATCATGTCTTTCCCCAAGATGCAAGAAGATGGCACCGTCGGATCGTCGGCTCGTCATGGGCAAGATCTTACCCTTGCAGCTATGACGCTCGGTGGGTGGGGGACTAGGTCCCTCATGACATACACAGTATTCGGAGAGTTAGTTAGCCGTGTCATGGTCAAACTAAGACTGAACCATCTCCGTCTCACTCCACTCGCTAAGGCGCCTTAGCTTGCTTGTAAGTAGCTACGGCAGTACATAGTGGGAAAGAAAGGAGGGTCCTGGTGGGTGAGAGGACATGTCACCATCATCCCTCTCATAGAACTACACAGTACTCTGTTGTTCTTTTTTTGGGGTATGGACGTGTGCCGGTTGTCTCATTGAACCAATCAAGAGACTTCGGTATAATAACTCCTTCTTCTCCTCCTCCTCCTCCTCCTCTTTCTCCTGCTGCTGCTGCTACTGCTATTGCTGCTTCTTCTTCAACACGGCCCGGAGCGCCAGGTTCTCCACGCTCACGACGCGCCCCTCGGGATCCAGCTCAAACACAAACTGGTCCAGCGGCCGCGTGCCGTACGTGACGGCCGTGAACGACACCCACGTGCCGCAGTCGGTCGAGAACATGGAGTCGGGCCGCGCCGGCAGGTTGAGGTCCTCAAACACGGCCTTGAACGCGACCCGCCGGCTCCCGTCGGGCCGCACCGTCTCCAGCCCGGCCGGGTACAGCCGCACGCTGGGGTCCACGGGCGAGTACCCGGACTGCAGCACGACGGCGACGGTGCGCATGTCGGTGCCGTTGCTGATCCACGCCTCGATCCCGAGCCCGGGCCGGTCCTCGTGCGCCGCGATGCGCAGCGACGCGTTGCGCGCCTTGTCGGCGTACTCGCCGCCGTAGCGCGCCGCGGCCTGCTCGCGCCCCGCCGCCTCGAGCGCCGGCACCAGGAACCCGCCCAGGATGTCGGCCAGGTTGAAGTTGGTGTTGCCGGGGATCTCGTCGCCCGCGATCATGACGGAGAAGCCAACGTCGTAGTCGGGCAGCAGCACCAGCAGCGCCGAGTAGTACCCGATGCGCCCGGCCTTGTTGAAGGCGTCGACCACCCGCTTGCCGTTGGCGTAGGGGACCACGATCCGCCGCACGCCCCACGGGCTGCCGACGCCCGCGATGAGCTCCGACGACATGGCCGCCGGCTTGAGCCAGCGGCGGGTCACGGCCGGCGGCAGGAGCGTCGACCGCAGGATGGACCGGCCGAGGGCCGAGAGGTCCGAGACGGACGAGTACATGTTGCCGGCGCTGGCGCGGTGTTAGTTACGAGCCTCGACCCGTCGGAAGGGGGGGGATGCTCGACGCACGGATTCTCATCTCCCAGCTGGTAGTCCCAGCCCGACTCGGCCCGCTCGCCGGGGATGATGCCCTCGGACGCCGGCGCGTTGCGGTAGTAGGTGTGCTTGAGGCCCAGCGGGCGGAAGATGCTCTCGTGCATCATCTCCTCGAAGCTCTTGCCCTTGATGGCCTCGAGCGCGTACGCCAGGATCTGGTAGCCCGTGTTGGTGTACGCGGGCGTCGCCGAGGCGGCGAACGACGGCGGTGCGCGGAGGAGGCCCTCAAAGAACTCTGCGAAACCATGCCAAACATGCGTCAGCCAGCGGTTGATATCCATGCGCACACGCAACGCCCTACCCGGGGGAAGATCCCCCCCCCCTGGGCGGCCGAGCGCAAGCTTGCAGCACGTACGGGTCCGGTTGCACTGCGGCCATAACCCGCACGGCGGCAGCGTCGGGTCCGAGTCGTTCAGCGGCGGGAACCCAAGGTCGACGGCCAGGTCGCGGCCCAGCTCCTGCGTGATCTCTCCCATCAAGCCATCTAGCACCGACAGCGGTCAGCCCACGCGGCATCCCCTCCTTGGCGGCCCGGCGATGCGGGGTGGATGCGAGGTGCGGAACCAACGACGACTTACAATCCCGAATCGCCCCCGAGGTCTGGCCCGCCAGCGCGCCCACCGTCACCTCCTCCCAGTTCACATGCCCGACCGGATCCTGCCGGGCCTTCCCCTCGGCCACCGCCCTCGCCAGCTCCGGCACGTACTTGGTGATGGGGTCGTTCCACTTGGCGTCCCCGTCCTGCGCCAGCCACGTGTACACGGTAAACACCTTGGTCAGGCTCCCCAGCCGGTAAACCGCGTCCGGCCCGGCCGCGAACACGCCCTCGACCACGTCGGACGCGTTCCTGCGCCGCCGCTCCTCCGCCGCCTCCCCGGCCTCGGCGAGCGACTTGGCCGTGTGGTGCCAGCTGAAGAGCAGCGGCTCCTCGGCGCTGGCGCTGAACACCTCGATCGAGTAGCTGGTCGTGTTGGCGCGGACGGCGGGCGAGTCGTTGGCGTCCCACCAGGTGAGCGTGGCGGCGAGGTTGTCGAGGGCCGTCTGCATCGTCGGCGAGTCGCGCCAGCGGGCGGGCTTGGGGTAGACGGGGCCGAGCGGAGGGCAGTTGGGGCCCGCAACCGCGAGCGGAGGGAGCAGGAGGGCCACGAGGGCCTTCTTGGGGCAGAACATGGCTGCTGTTGGATGATCAGGACCGGGCTGGGCTTGATGACGCTGGAACCGCCAGTAGTTAAGGGTTGGCTCCTGACTAGGTCCGGCGGGAGGGAAGCTGCTGGTCGTCGGCCAAGGTCCAGCCGGATATTACTCCAGAGGCGCTCACGTCGGGGAGGATGCGACAGCTACATCAATGCTCGCGGACGTGGTGGTTTTATCGCTTCTCCCAAGGAACGAGACGCTCCGGCATCGCGCCTCTTGCCCGGTCCGTGGAGGGGCCCTGGCATCGAGCGGTCGTCGTACACGCGTACGGTTGCAGCTCCCACCTTGCATAGCACGTACGGACGTCCACATGGGCGCATGGGTTCCTGCACTGCACCTGAAGGACCTGTTGGTAGATCCGAGAGTGCTACCTCGGGAAATACTTCGGCTTACGTCACCGGGGGATCGGCTCCAAGACCGGCTCCGGGGGGGGGGGGGGGGGGGTAATTAAATGTTGTTGGTGAGCAACCGTTCCCCCCGACCCAACGCCCCGGAGATCCCGTATGCGGACTCGGAACGTTCCGAGATTTGCGGAGCGCATTCGAATACCACCAATCGATGTTAATATGCGTCCAGCTCTCTTGGTCGTTGACGTTGCACATTCGCGTTGCGGCTTAATAAACGTTACGGTGCTTGGTGGAGAGACCCGGCGCGAGGCGTCTGCGATGCCTCTTGTTCTGCGGAAGGTTGATATCATATTAGAAGCGGCTAAATGGGGTAGCATTGAGTGGCCCGAAAATCCCATGATAGATTGCGAGGTAACGGCGGCTGTCAGGCCGGCAAGGCTTGATCTGCCGGGCCAGGCCCCGGCCGGTCCTGGCAGGGAAAGTTGACATCTAGATGAATGTCAAACGTGCGCTGAAAACCAATGCGATGTCTTGTTTGCGCATCAGCAGTAATACTGGATAGGGATCCAGTGGTTGTTGAACAACCCTTGTGTCTTCTCTTGAACAAAGGGAGCAGAATGAGTCGGTTTGACGAGCGACGAGACAGGACAAGCGATGATACACAAGAGAGGCCGCATGTCAGTGATTTCCTGGATACCGGGGCTCTTGCTAGAGAAACGGAAGGAAAAAAAGTAACGAAATGGCAAAAGGTCAACGAAAGACCATGGACGAAATACTTGGTGACATTAGAGTGTAACGAGGTTGTACAAGGGGAAGAAAAGGGGTGCGTAGGTACGTACAATCAACAACGTTCTTGCTGGAGACTCCGAACGAACAAATAGCACAGGGGTTCCGAGAGTATTATACATACTGCGTACTAATTAGTACGTCACGCCATATTAGTTATATCGATAATGAATGATCTCAAGATGGTACGTCGAAGCTGTACAATTGAATATTACCAGCATAGCTTATAGTATCACTTACCAGTTTGACCGGATGAGTAAACAGTTTGTTTCATGGAAATCATCGTTCTTGTTAGGATGGTATGTACCTTCTATTCTATCGTTTTTTTTTTTTTCAATACTTTCTGCACAGGGTTAGGAAAACGACCAGGAAGGGAGTCCGGTCGGCTCTTTGGTTTCGTAGACAAAAGAAAACATCCTCAAAGGAGCGTGTACTCACCGGTGAGCTCGCACTCTCCAGGGGAGCCCCGAGCTCTCCATCAGTGCCAGGGCCCCTCCATCTTCTCGATGGTCTGCTTGAGCTCCTCCATTGTCTGCTGCACCGACGACTCGGCCGCCGGCTGGCCGCCGTCCGTCGTCATGAGCGCGCTCACCTCGGCGGCCAGGTCGACCACCTCCTGCAGCGCGGCGCGCACCTGCGCGTCGTTCTGGCGCACGTTGTCGTGCTCCTGGCGCAGCGCCTCGAGGGCCTCGCGCAGCTGCGGCAGCTCGGCCCGCAGCTCCTTCTGGTACCCGGCGGCGTGCGCGGCCTGCCTCTGGCGCAGCTGCTCGACGCGCTTGCGCATGGCGCGGACGGCGGCGATGTGCGGGTGCCGGGCCGAGAGGTGGGCGGCGGCGGCGGGGCTGATCGGGGACGCGGCGTCGCCCCAGGCGTCCTCGGGCTCGCCGCCGCCGCCGACGTTGAGCTTGTCGAGCTGGCGGCCGCCCCAGGCGGTGCGGTAAAAGGTGAAGAGGGCGTACAGCTTGATGAGGCTGTGGAAGTAGGCGAAGAGGACGTAGACGGGGAAGAGGGGAATGTCGCGCGGGTTGCGGCGGAAGTAGTCAAAGACCTTGACCGTCTTGGTCAGGAGGATCCAAAGGGCCAGGGCGTAGAGCTGCGTCGGCGAGGTGCACCACGACGAGCGGCGAAAGAGCCACAGCAGGCCGCCATCGGTGAAGAGCGCAAAGTTGGTCAGGGAGGTCAGGTAGACGGCGTAGACGCAGTACGGCTGGCGGCGCCAGACGGTGCGGTCCGTGACGAGGCTGCAGGGGTTGCTGCGCCAGGTGGTGCGGACCCAGCGAAGGCACTGGCCGAGAAACTTCTTCTCGAGAGGCTCCTCGACGCCAACGTCCGTCTCCATGACGGTGTCTTCGGTGTACTGGATCTTGATGTTCCAGCCGTGGCGGACGACAAAACGCGTGACGTAGTTGTCGTCGTCGGCGTTGAGCGGGCCGAACAGGCCAAAGAAGAAGCGCTCGTTGGTGTAGCCCGGCAGAAACTCCTCGTGCTTGAGGATCTCGGTGCGGATGCCGCAGGTTCGGCCCGAGATGACAAACACGCCGCCGTCCACCACGTTGGTGGCGCGGATCTCAAAGTTGTGCCGGTACAGGTAGGTGGCGCCCAGCATGTTCCAGATGCTCCCGCGCAGGCCGAGGCCAGGGCGGCGGCGGACGCGCTTGTTGGTGCCCACAAGGCCGACGCGGGGGTCCTGGAAGGGGTACAGCATGGTCTCGAGGAACCGAGGGCCCCAGTAGACGTGGTCGTCGAGCAAGACGGTGATGTCGGTGTCGATGTGCGGCACGGCGTGGGCCACCTGGGTCCGCTTGTTAGCAACCTGCGTGCGCTCCACGATGTACTGGATGTCAGGGTTCGTCCTGACAAACTCGTCAACGATGGACAGGGTCTTACCGAGGAGCTCGTCGCCCACCGTCACGATGATGATCTTGGCGGGCCGGTTGGCCGAGCACGACGTCAGAGTCTCGCGAAACCCGGCGCCCTCGGGGTCGACGGTCGGGATAATGCAGGTGACGTCGCGGGAAGGGATGTAGAGAGGCTTGGTGGGCTTGGGGGCAGGGGTGTAGCACCAGAACGCGACCAGGTTGACGAAGAACCGGATGTACCGCCACGCAAACAAGACCAGGAACCAGTAGAGATCAGAGTCCCAACCAGCCACGGTCGAGATTTTGGAGTGGAGGGCCACCACGATGGCGGCCATCAAGGCCACGTTCAGGAGTACCTGAAGCATTGCGTTTCTGTGTTTTGTCGTATCTGTGTTGGTTGTTGTGTTTGATGCCTCCAAGTGCCTCCAAAGACCCGACCTGCCTGCCGTATAAGAAGCCTCGTGAGAGTTCAGCAGCGCTGGAGTCTGTTCTCAAAATGCCCCCTATGTTCTGGGATCGTATGTATTGTCTGATGAACAAACCGTATGCTCAAGCTGACCCTTGGGTCCGGGGCCGAGGGCATTGTTCGACGAAAGACAATGTTGTTGCAGCGGGCCTCGACATGCTGTTGGGCCCTGGGCCGACAACAAAGGCGCTGAGAGCAGAACGGGGGGAATGCTGAACCCGTCAGCGTGCAAGATTCCGAGGTGAGAGTTGAAGGACCCTCGTCGAGGAGACGTATCCATGAACGAGGGGACTGTTACTATAGAAAGCGGATATGGACGTGAATATCGCAGCCGGTTCTGGAGGACGACTGGACTGTAGCGACAGATGTCTGACATCGTAAAGCAAGAATTGGTAAAGGTGAATATGAAGAGCTGTCCGCCTGAAGCATGCATGTGTATGAATGGTTCGCGAAGCTTGGACTCGAGAGCTTGTGAAGAAACCCGGGGCAAGATTGGGCAAGGATGAGCCAACCACAAGCATAAAGAAAGCATGAGGCGCCGAGGGAGCCACAAGATGAAGGAGAGGATGCTGAACAGACACAAAGAAGACTCCAAGGGCGTTGTTTGGAATGCGTCAAAGGGGGAAGAGGGTCAGAGAGCACGTGGATACTCGAACCTATTGACCTTTGAAAATGCAACGGCTTTCGAGAACGAAGCAACGGATTCCTTGCGTTGCTTTCCTACCCATTGGAGAAGAACTCTTGGAATTACGCGTTTGAGATTTGAAAGTTGGACAACGTGGGTTGCATTCCAACCTGCCAATCCTTGATATAATCAGACGGATATGCAGTTGATAGTAGGCCATTGAATCGACGAGAGCAAGATGGATGGAAGAAAAGCGATTGACAACCTACGATGGACGTTCATTCATAGAGATGCCTTCCATCCATTACTAGTGAGGTTATATTCTATGACCGTTTGTTACAAAAAGAGTTCCAAAGTTGACACAAAGGGTAGACGTAAGACGCTCGCTGCATATCCCCCGAAGGTCCGCGGTCCATCTGATTACGGTAATACCTATCCTAACCTGGACCCTCCACGTAGCGTAACGAACCGTGAGCTACGGCTTCCAATGCCGCGAGCGCCCAGGGAAGCAGAGATCGCATGGCGGCGCGTTGGGATCGTAGGGAAGCGTTGATAGGTACGCTCCCGTCCTCGGGGACTTGGAGTAAACAACCGTCTCTCGAGATCACCGCCCCGATCAACTCCAGTTACATATTCGTTATGATGCACCTTGCTTCGCTCTGTCCATCACCCTAACTCGAGAAGCCAGCTCAAAGACACATTCTGAACACGCTACCGGCCCAAGACTTCTATGGTATCTTCTGCTCTGAACCCAGGACCTCCGCCCCTTTGCCCCATAACGCCGTGACAATGCCTGAAAAAAAAAGGGAGAGCGAAAAAGAAACAAACTTTGCTCTAGCCTTCACCTGACCGGGCTTTGAACCTTGAACTTCTTCCCCTTGAGGGACATGCGGGTCGACTCGGGGACGAGGGATCTTGTCTTGGGGTCGTACCACGTCATGGCCTCGACGACGAGGTAGGCCCGCGACGTTTCGAGCTCGACGAGGCCTTGGA
Source organism: Remersonia thermophila (assembly GCF_042764415.1). Classification (NCBI taxonomy): domain Eukaryota; kingdom Fungi; phylum Ascomycota; class Sordariomycetes; order Sordariales; family Chaetomiaceae; genus Remersonia; species Remersonia thermophila. The sequence goes on from NC_092217.1 coordinate 366,833, forward strand.
CGGCCACGCTGCCTCGGGGCGGGTTCAGCAGCTTGGCGCGGCGGCTCTGGGCAAAGGTCTCCCGGAAGCGGCGCCAGGCCTGCGAGTTGGCGACCGAGAGGCCGACGGACTCGATCCACGGCTTGTCGTCCTGCTGCTTCTTGCGGTTGGGGTCGGCGATGGACCCGCCGGCGTCCCGCGGGGTGGAAGGCTCCGAAGACGCGGTTCGGGTGGACGACGAAGAGGCCATGGACCGCGGGTCGTTGACCTGCTCGGGGCGGCGGGTGGCCTGCTGGCGGAGGCGCTCGAGGGCCTTTTGGACCTCGGGCGAAGATCTCGCGCCGAAGAGCTCGGGTGTTGAGCCGGGGCGGGCGGGAGGGTTGTTCATGTCGTCGGAGGCGAAGCTAAAGTACTTGGCGACGTGGCGGCTGGCCTCTTTGAAGGCCTCGGCTCCCATGGCCCAAACGCCCATGGCGAGGGGCTGGGGCCACAGGACACGCTCGAGGCGCAGGACGAGGGAGTGATCAATGGGCATGGTGGTCCACTCGAGAGAGTCCGCCTTGATGAGGAGGCTGGCAGATAGATGCGTCAGCGGGGTGGCGCGGCCCAGGTAGAAAGAGATGGAGGACGCAAGACATACCCGGAACGTTCGAACTCGGGGGGCGCCATGTAGGGGTAGTAGATGTCCAACCAGTATCGCCGTATCTTGAAGTCGGAGCCCACGTTTTGACCCTTGAGGTTCTGCGAGGTGGTTGCCGTCTTGAGCACGTAGTCGGCCGCAAGCTCTGCCAAGAGGTCAGCGCAGCGCCGCGGGTTTGCGGGGAGGGGGCCGAGGAACGCTTACGGAGGATGTCATGCTGGATCTTGGGGTCCTTGGATATCCTGACGAATTCCTGCCACTCGGGGCTGCTGCCGCTGTAGTATTCTGGCGGGCGGGCCTTTGTGGTGAAGGGAAACGGGATGAAGCGCGGCTCGGTGAGAGGATCGTGTTTGGACTCGTCGTCGGACTCGGGGAGGGGCAACAGCGTCCACAGGAGCAGCTGGAACACAAGGGCGCCCTTGATGGCGTTGCCGCTACGGAGAGAGAGAGACAAGGTCAGCGGCGAGCGTTCCTTTGGGAGGGCAGGGGTGGGGACGGGAGCCAGGGAGTCTGTTGGTCGTACAAGAGGCGGGAGACGGGCTTCGCCTTTTTGATCTTCACCCTCTCGATGCGGACCGTCTGGCCGTTCTTCCATCGCGCCGACAGCCTGGCCGACCCCAACAGAGACCGAAACGGCCGGTAGGCTCGAAGCATTGCGGTGGGGTGGTAAGAGACGAGAAGCGCGGGGCAAGTCGGAAGACGTCCGGGAGGAAGAGGAGGGCGGGGGGTTGGAGGGGGAGGGGGGTCTTCTCCGACGATCGGGACGAGTTGGTCGACGTTGAGCAAGCTGGCAGCGGGAGGGGCAATGATGGAGGGCTGCTATGGATACGGCGTCATTTCTACCGGTGGATGGTGTCGCTGGGAATAATACCAGAAGGACAGGGTGCTTCACAGCACGTCAGGGAAGGGTACGTGTAGCAGTCGTGCGTGATAGGTAGGCGACGGCGAGGTATGTGCCCAGTGTTGAGGCTGTTCTTGGATCGAAGGTTGCGATTTGGCAGCCTTTCGGCTGACGGGGATGGGGCACCCGGCACGGGTACGTACCTCGGGCAGGGGGGTCCACTGCAGATACGCAGTACGCAGTACGCAGTACGCAGTAGTTACTGTACAAGTGAGGGACGGGAGCCCCACTGTTGCGCACAGCGCCAGCGGGCAATGTGATTGGACAGAGAGGGAGACAAGGCCCCACTGCGGCTTTGTCGGCTGCCAAGACCTCGATCGGGATGGATGTTGCAGCTGGAGCCATGGAGCCAACAACAACGTGAAGCACTGACCGGCCCCGGTCCAGCGTCGATTCGATCCATCCATCCATCCATTCCATCGAGCCCCAAGCTTTGGATGCTCCGCCCTCCCTCCGACGACCTACATCCACCGCCTCGACCCCTTCGGCCATCGCCGCCCCGTCCGCCATCCCCGTCGTGTCGCTATCCCGGTGACAGCCTCCATCCTCTCTCCATTTCACCATGAGGCTACTCTCCAGCCTGGCGGCCGCCGTGCTGCCCGTGCTGGTGGCTGGCGCGAACCCCAGCGCCGACGTCTACCTCTTCCCTCAACCCTCCGCCGACGCTGCCCGCGACGTGCCCAGCCTCCCGAAAGAAGTTGCGCGACACATCCTCCTGCAGAGGGTCAGCATCTGAGAATCCAGCGAATCCTGTCCAATGCTGACTTGGGCTCTCCCCGTCTTCCCAGACATCGAGGCAACGGTATGGTAGCGACCTGCGCGACTTGCCCAGCTCCATCGACACCGAGACGGCCATCACGCACATTGCGAGGTTCGGCAGGAGCCCGACCGCGCTGTTCGCCAGCTCCCAGCAAGAGCACGCCTCTCAGCTCGTCGTCCTTCTCGAGGGCGCCACGCCAGAGCAGTCCCGCCGGCTGCAGGGAGAGATCGGAGCCAACGCCGCTTTCACCATCTCGGACCCGCCATCGGCCGCCGCCAACAAGAACCTGCTCTCGCTGTTCCAGACCATGGGCATCGCCTCGTCCCGTCAGTGCGATCTCGAATCCGCGATCAACCCGCTTAACTCGGACTGCTGGTCCGGCTCGTCCTCCGTCGTCAAGTATGACCTGCAAAAGGTTGGTGTTTTTTTGTTGCTTTCGTCTTTGCTCTCCCCACGTCCGTCCACCTCGCTCACTCGGATCCACCCAAACGCATCCACAGTCGGCCGAGACGCTCGACGCCTTGCTCGGCAACGTCAAACGCCTGAACAACGTCGTCAGCGACGGCCTGCTCGAGGTCCTCGTCGTCGTTCTCCCCGAGTCGAGCCGCCACGCCAAGGCCAACCACTGGAGCGCCACGGCCGCCGCCGAGCTCCGCCGCCGCCAGGACGCCGAGACGGTGCTCTCCGACGCCGGACTCTTCAAGGCCGACGTCCCCAAGGCCCCCGCCGGCACGCCCGCCCCGACCGCGCCCAAGAAGCGCATCCCCAAGTGCTTCACCTCGCTCAACAGCTGCGTCAACCAGACCAACTCGTGCTCCGGCCACGGCGAGTGCGTCGACAGGTACGCCGTCGGTGGGAGCGGCCGCAACGACTCGGCCTCCGCCGCCGATGCGGGCTCCGCGGCCCGCTGTTTCGTCTGCCAGTGCCGCGCCACCCGGGTCGAGCTCGGCGACGACGCCCCGACCAAGGGCCGCCGCACCGTCCGCTGGGGCGGCGCCATGTGCCAGAAGGAGGACGTTAGCGTCGAGTTTTGGCTGCTGGCGGGCTTCACCGTGGTCATGATCGGCGTCGTCTCGGGCGCCATCAGCCTGCTGTACAGCGTCGGCGAGGAGAAGCTGCCGGGTGTGATTGGCGCCGGCGTGAGCCGGTCCAAGTAATGGATGAACGCAATACGTGGGGAATTGGATAGGATGGGTGGTATGGGGAGCTAGGTCTGTGTGGGCAAGAGAGTGGGAGAAAGAGAGAGGGTGTAAGTCGCCGTCAATGGCACTGTTGGGCGAGGGGCCGAGGTTACGTGTATCATATATATTTTTTGGCGTTGTCGGCATGGGCAGCAGGGATAGGGATTCATCTCCTAGGCAGTCAAGGCACGTTCCATTTGCGCTTTGGGTCAACCGACGGAGGGTCTTGTTTTCATGACCAACCGTCATAATCGCAGTCTTATTATCGTCCTTCATTTCGCTCTCAAAACCATGCCGGCGGCTGTGATATCACCCCCCTCACATCATCTCATCGCCATCGTCCCGCCGCGTCGGCGTCGCGCCAAAGCTTTCCAGCCCCCTCTCCAAGGGGACCTCGCCTGCCGCGATCCCCGGCGGCAGCGGCCTCATGGGCGATTGCCCGACGCTGCTCACCATGCGCTTCACGTCCACCGCCGGCCCGCCGACGCTGGCGACGGCGGCCTGGTACTTTTGCGCCGCCTGGTCCAGGATCTCCTGCACCTCCTTCTCGCGGGCCAGGATCTCGTCGCGCTCGCGCTCCAGGTCGCCGATGCGCGCCCGCTTGAGCGCCACCTGGTCCTCGATCCCGCGGACCAGGTCGCGCATCCGCTGCAGCACCTCGTGGAGCTTGGGCAGCGGCTTCATCCGCGGCACCGCGTCCGGGTCGTCCAGGTCCGGCGGCAGCCGGCCGTCGTCGCCGCCGGTGCGCCGGAGCCCCTCGAGCCCGGCGCGCCGCTGGGCGGCCTCGTACGCGGCGAGCCGCTCGGCCTCGCTGTCCGACTCGTCCTGGCCGCCGCCGCCGCCGTCGTCGTCGGAGCCGCCCTCCGCGGCGCGGATCAGGTCGGCCATCTCCTGCCTCTGGCGCCGCTTGGCCTCGCGCTCCGCCTTGCGGCCGAGGGCCAGCCCGCCGTCCGAGACGAACTCGTCGTAGCCCTCACCGAGGTCTTCGTCCTCGGCCATGAGGCGGGACTCGGGCTTTTTTTTGCGGGACGGGAAGGACGCGACGCGTGCGCCACCGCCGCCGCCAGAGTCCGAGTCGTGGTTCGGATCGTCGTCTTCGAGGGAGAGAAAGTCGGTTTCGCGGGCCAGGCGGGCCCTTCGCTCCTTGCGCTCGCGGATCTCGGCTTCGGTGAGGATGTGGGCGGCGGGTTGGCGGGCGGAGCGCGGGATGATGTCGCCGGCGCTGGAGGAGGGCACGATCACGGCGCCCTCGAGCTCGGACGCGTCCAGCATCTGCAAATCCTCATCGGCGGCGGCGGCGGCGGCGTCCTGTTGCTGTTCGGGCGTGCCGGCGCCCCAGTCGCCGTCGTGGTCATCGTGGATCTCGATCGACCCGAGGTTCTGCGGTGTGCTCGGGGTGGAGGTCTGCAGCTCCTCGAGATGCTCCTTGCTGTATTTGGGCGCGTCGTCGTCGCCGCCGGCAAATCGCAAGGGGAGCCGGCCGCCTGCGGCCCCGGGGCCTTCCAATGAGGCCGACTTGCGGAGGGCATTGGTCTCGAGGAGGCGTTGGCTCAGCGACTTTTTGGCGGGATTCGCCGGCCTGACGACGGAGGCACCGCCGGCCGTGCTGGAGGACTCGCTTTCGTCGTCATCGTCGGCCGACGCCCCAGGGCCGAACGACAGGCGCGATGCGCCAGGGCGCTTCTTGACCTTCTTGACGGCGCCCGGGCGGCTCAGGGAAGGGCGGATGACGACAGGACCTGACGCGTCGTCTTCGCCGTCGCTCCCGGTATCTCCGCGACCCGCGGATGAGGTTGCCGGCGTGGCTTCGGATGCCTCGTCGCCGTGGTCCGGCCGGATGCTGCGTCGCAGGTTCGAGGCTCTCGGCTTGCTTCGGCCGAACTTGATGCGCTCGGGGGGCGCTGGTTCTGCCGGCAGCGCATCAGCTTGGTCGCTCTTTGTTTTGTGGATTTGAGAATCAGCAAGGGAGGGCTTTTTGTGCGAGCTGGGCGTGGCTGGTTCCCGGGTTTGCGACTTACGGTGGCTATCCTGCTGCTGGCCCTGCTCCCCGCCCCCTAAGACCATGCTGTCGTCCTCATCGTCGTCCAATGTCTGAATGATGCGAGGCTGCTTTTTTTTCGCGAACGAACTCATGGTGAAACAACAAGGCCAAGGGGGGTTTGGCTCAAGGGACTTTGTTCTGGGAGGTTGAACTACACACTAAGAAAGTCAAAGACGGCGGCGAGCGAGCTCTCGCGCTTTTGGCGTTCCCTGACGGTTCGCCTTATCTTATCGCGGACCCACGTGACATCACCAGTGACCGCGACGCGAATCTCCAACCCAAGCAACGCTTTGGCCGACGGTCTTCCCTTGGCAGCATCTGGAGCTCTCTCATCCACTGTCCATCCGGGCCCGCGACGCATATTTCCATCAACATGGCGCCCGCGCAACCCGAGCTCAAGAAGGTTTGTCTTTTTGTTAGCTCCGTCGTCTCCTCTGTCCTCCCGGCTAACTCGCATCTAGTATCTCGACAAGCGGCTGTTTGTCCAGCTCAACGGCAGCCGCAAGGTCATCGGCGTCCTCCGCGGATATGACGTACGGGGCTCCTCTCGAACGCTTTGTGGGGGGAAATGCCGGAAGCTCACATGGAACTTTTCTCTAGGTCTTCCTCAACATTGTGCTTGACGACGCCGTCGAAGAGAAGGATAACGGCGAGAAGGCCAAGCTCGGCATGGTCGTCATTCGCGGCAACTCGGTCGTCATGATGGAGGCGCTGGAGAGGATCGGCGACGACCGGCCGCAGCGCTAACGAGAAGCCACCAGAGGGTCACGCTGGGATGGAACATGGTGTGGATTGGAATGCAGGGCGCGAGACAGCGGGACCTCGCGGGGTCTGTCTATTTACTGGGAAGCAAGCTACCTTGGGCAAATCAATCACGGACGGACGGCATGGAAAGCACGGCGTTCTCCTCGGCGCAGCAACACGGTTTCGGTCGGGAAGGAAAAGAGAGAAAAACAAACAAGCAACCTCGTCAAGACAAGAGATACCCAGCGCGCGCGTTTTTCACCCGCCCCGTTTCACGTATACTTGGATTCCCACTCCTTCTCATCAAACCCGTCCATCAGATCACCCCCGTACGCCTGCACCCACCCTCGAACCCCACCGCTCATCACGCGACACTGCAGATCCCCGCCGACTTCCTTGACGTAGTCCTGCAGCCACGCCGCGCAGCGAGGACCTCGGCCGAGAGAGGAGGCTTCAAGGCAAGGCGATGCCAACCAGCCCGTTGTCAGCTTCCCGACTCCTCGTATGTACGGTATGATCATGATGACGGCCGGGAACAAGAGAGAGAGAGGTCGGCAAAAGGGAAATGAAAAGGGGTCCAAAGCTCAGTCTCAGCCAGCCAAGGCGTTCCTTTGCACGCACTCACCGCAATAGAAAATCACCGTCCTCACCCCCGCCCTCACGCACAGGTCGTACAGCACCCCGCGCGTCGGATAAAAGCTGTGCGCCGGCAGGTTGATGGCCCCGCGGATCGTGCCGCCGGTGCAGTCGGAGCGCCGCGCGTCCACGAGGAGCACCTCGCCCTGCACCCCGCCGCCGACGACGCCCGCCTCCGGACCGCCACCCCGGCCGGCCACGGACAGGCCCGAGTCTGTGTCCGTGTCCGAGTCCGAGCCCGGCTCGGATTCCGACCCTGACGGCGTGGCTTCCCACGCCGGCCCCTGCTGCTGCTGCTGCAGTTGCAGCAGCAGCAGGCGATACACGTCCTCCGGGTCCACTCGCGGCGCGACGGAGCGCGGCTCGGGGAACGCCGTGTACCACGGCGTGCCATCCTCGCGGAGGGTCATGCGGCCGCAGCGCTCATGGGGCCCACGGGTGTGGTTGTGATCCTCATGAGGTCGAGCGTCAGAGTGATTGTGCCCGTGCTTGCGTTCTAGGTGAGCGTCGGGGCTGCGATGAACGTGTTGCACCGCCATGTTGTCTCGTGGGTTTGTTGTTGGTTGTCGTTGTTTTTTATGTCTACGAGTATGATCCGGTTCCGGTTGGTTACCGTGGAGCAACATTCACGACCTCGGCCCTCCACGACATGTGAGCCTCTGTGTCTGTTTCTTTGGTGAATCCCCCCCCTGGCCACCAGCGTTGAGAGGGGGTGGCCCAGGTCCCTTGCTGCGAGTGCCCCGCTCATTGGGTGATATCTGTCCAACTCTGTCCGGCCCTGCCAAAGGGCTCGGTGCTATTACTATCAGCTCGTTGCGCGATCCGGCACATGAATTGAGCCGCGTGCGCCTAGATTGCCGCGTCGGTGAGCCAGCCTCATCCACTAGCAGATCGGCTCGGCAGGAGTGGTGCCGTCCGTTTTACCCGCCGGAGGTTTATCCGGTCTTGATGGGAAACGCTGTTGTCACGAGCCAGGCCATCGCCACCCTGTCTATTTCTTCCACTACGAGGTCGATCGCGGCAGACATGGTGCCCACCGAAAACAAGATCTAACAACAAAATCATGCTACGACGCCGTTCGCCCGCTCTTTTCGTCAATATCGTCGTCTTCGTCATGCATCACCATCATCACGGCCATGGGCGATGTCCACGAGGGCGCATCGCAACCCGTTTCGGCAACCAACTCATCGCCCTTCACCATCAGCCAGGCACCCATTGGCACAGATGCCCCCGCAACCCTGCTTCTCCCATCCCTGATCGTACTACTTCCCACAGAGAGAGGCTTTCTTGTAGAGCTCCTGGTTCTTCTACTCCTAATCCTCCCCATACTCCTCCTGGTACTCCTCGTACTCCTCTTGGTACTCTTCCCTTGCCTCCGCCAGCTCCTCGAGATCGCTGCTGCTGGCCGAGGAGCTAGCGGCCTTCTCCAGAGCCTCCTCGTACTCCCGGCGGGCTTCGTCCAGGGACTCGCGGGCGCTCTCCCTGTCGCTGTCGGACGACTCGTCCGCGGGAGGGGGCGGCGGCGGCGGCGGCTCGCTGTAGTAGTAGTTGTTGGTTTCGTACGTGACGGGCGCGGGAGCATGGTGATGGCCTTCTTCGTCCGAGGAGGAGCCCTCGTCTAAAACGGGGATGGTTAGCGAGCCATGTCAGGTACCAGGGGAGCTCCTGGGTTGGCGGGGTCGCTTACGGATCTCGTGAGCGATGGCGGCACCGGCCACGGCGCCCACGGCCAAGCCGGCCGCGGCGCCGAGCGCAAGCTTGCCCTTGCTGCTCTTCTTCTTCTTTTTCTCCTCGTCGTGGCCACCGTAGCCACCGTGGCCGCCGTGGCCGCCGTAGGGGTCGTAGTGTCCGCCGCCGTAGCCAGCATAGCCGGCCGAAGGCCCGCCGTACGGCGCGTAACCGCTGGGAGCTGCGCCGGGAACCGCGCCGTGGCCGCGGTTGGCCGAGTGGTCATACCCCGGGGCCTCCCACTGCGAACGGCCCGTGGCCTCCTCTACGTCTGGCCGACAGGTTAGTTTCGTTTCCTAGCGACACGGGGCCCCCTCGGCGAGGACAAGACTCACAAAACCAGCGCTGGTACTCGTCGTCCCAAACCGGCGTCCAGCCGGCAGGGATGGGCGGCTTGTCAGCGGGCGGGTTGTAAGGCGGGGAAGGACGCGGCCCGCTGGGAGGAGGAGCGCCGTAGGGGGCGGCATAGCCCTGGGGCGGCGGCGGCGAGTAATAGCCCTGCTGAGGCGGAGGGTAGTGGCCCTGGTCGGGCGGAGGGTAGTGGCCTTGCTGGGGCGGGGGGTAGTGTCCCTGCGTAGGCGGCGGGTAGTAGGCACTGTGGCCCTGCGGAGGCGCCGGAGAATGCTGCTGGGGCGGATAGTAGGAGCCCGGTTGCGAAGGCGGCGGCGGCGGCGGTTGGTACTGGCCGCCCGGGTAAGGCTGAGGGCTGTACTGGCCGTACCCCTGGCCCTGGGGTGGCGGATACTGCCCGTGCTGATCACGAGTGGCCGGCTTCTTGTCGCCGATGCCGAGCTTGCTGAGATCCTCGGTGAGGCCGTCGGCGAACTTCTCGAGCTTCTTAAAGAAGGACATGATGGTACAGGGTGCCAATAGGATCGGGAAGCTTGAATCGGGAGGGTCAAACGAAAACAGAGGCTGGCGACCAACGCAAGGGGGGCTGCGATGTCGATGGGAGGATGATTTCCACCAACTGGCTGTTATCGTTGCTCTTGTTGTTGTTGTTGTTGTTGTTGCGGTCAAAGGGAATAAAGGGAAGCTACCTAACCAGGCATGGAACCCTGGAGACGGTTGGAGATGGGACCTGGGAAACCCCTCACTGGACTGAGGGTCGCGGGAGGCCTCCTGTGCAACAGAACAGCTACAGCTTTACCACCCCGCCATGGTCCGAAACAGGCAGGGTGTGGGCCTGCGGACCAGGCTGTGGAGCAACAGGACATGATGATTGTGTCTGGCTCCGTGTTGGCCTCATGCAGCCAAGGCACCGAAGCGGCATCGTGGTTGTCGGGGTTTGCCTGACGTGGGATGGAAAAGCAACACAAGCAAAACACCTCGATGGGTTCGCGTGGGTGTGCACATGTATGTATACGTAGTACGAACTATACACACCTATGGTATGGCGTCGGTTGCATGGAAGCGTGGAACATGACGAAGAGCCTCCCGGGAAGGGTCTTGGTTTCCGGGCTGTGGAGCACCTACTGTGTATGTCCCTGAGACCTACCATGGATGGTTCCGGTAATGTTAACCCCGCCGACCCCGCAGCCGCGCGGCATGGCGTCTTGCAGGTGGTCTGTCCAAAGATTGAAGCGCGGTAACCCACCTAACTGTAGCAAGAGGTAGCCTGCCGTGACGGGGCGGCGAGCCGGCGTCAGGCGTCTTGGCGCCGTATTGGGCAACTGAAACCATCACGGCCGGCCCCTACCCAGGGTACCTACTGAGTAGGTGCCTGAGGGCGCCGGCGGTGTCTGGCTACCTACAAGGAAGGTACTTGCCCGGTACCTACTGTAGGTAACTACCTGGTCCGGTACGGTACGGTGTATGGAAGGAACCTGAAGGTCGGGTGCGTCCATATGTAATGTACCTACACGAACAAGCTGATATGGCCTGGTGGGCTTCGTTCGGTAGCACCCGGGTACCTAGCACCTAGCAACCCCCTTCCAGGTGAGGTGCCGTGATGGAGATGCTTACCTGCCTCAGGTACCTACCTATTGTACCTACTTATCTTGGTGATGGTGTAAGGACGGTAAGAACCCTCGGTAGGTGGCGCAGTACCTGCTACCTGTACCTTGAGTTACCCAAGGTAAGGTAGGTACGTAGTACCTGCAGGGTACCAGCCCCTGTCCTACCTACGGTACTAGGTACCTAAGGTCGGGTGCCTGAGGTAGGTGGTACATTCACGAAATGCAGACAACCTGGAAGGACCCCACTGAGGTGATCCAGGGCCGCCCTCCAGCTGCTCCATCCGAGCCGGGACGCCCGTGGAGTGGACCTGAGCATGCCCCTCAGTCGGTCAGTCCGCTGCTGAAGTCCAACCGGGCCCACCCCCGCCCTCAGTTCAAGTCAGGTCGCCGCATGTTGCCCCGCCATTGCATCTCGGACCATCTCAACAAAGCCCCTCGAGGTTCCCGATCCGAACCAGCTCGAGCCCGACGTGGAACCTACATCCCCGGCCGACCTGCATTGAGGGAGCCAGACGTGGGCTTTTTTTTGTTTCTTCTTGCCAGACACCTCGTCATTTCACCTGCTACCGTCAGGGTTCCCACGCTTGTCGTCGTCTGCAAAGGGACTCGACTTGCTTAGGTCCTCAGCATCCATTCTTCCCCCCTCCCCTCCTCTGCACACCCTTCAGCCATGTCGTACGGTTATCCCGGCCAGGGCTACGGACCCGGTTCCGACCAGGGCTACCACGCTCCCGGCTACGGCCAGCAGCAGCCTCCGGCCCCTCCTCAACAGCCTGGCCGTCACCATCAGCGCCCCCCTCACCCTCCGCCCCAGGGCCTCGACGCCTACGGCTACCCGATCGCCTCGGGCCACGGCCCCAGCTCCGGCACCCGCGCAGGCCCGGCCCCGCCCCGCCGCCGCCGCCGTCGGGAACGCAAGAGTTCGGCCACGGCGCCCCTGAGGGCTACACATTCCAGTACTCCAAGTGCACCGGCCGCCGCCGCGCCCTGCTCATCGGCATCAACTACTTTGGCCAGAAGGGCGAGCTGCGGGGCTGCCTCAACGACGTCAAGAACGTCTCGCAGTTCCTCATCGACTACCGCGGCTACAAGCGCGAGGACATGGTGATCCTGACGGATGACCAGGACGGCGCCGGCCGCCCAACCCGCGCCAACATCCTCCGCGCCATGCAGTGGCTCGTCGACGGCGCCCAGCCCAACGACGCCCTGTTCCTGCACTTCTCGGGCCACGGCGGCCGCGCCGAGGACGAGGACGGCGACGAGGACGACGGCTACGACGAGGTCATCTACCCCGTCGACTTCGAGACGGCCGGCCACATCGTCGACGACGAGATCCACCACTACGTCGTCCGGCCCCTGCAGCCCGGCGTGCGCCTGACGGCGCTGTTCGACTCGTGCCACTCGGGCTCCGTCCTCGACCTGCCCTACATTTACAACACCAAGGGCGTCATCAAGGAGCCCAACCTGGCCAAGGAAGCCGGCCAGGGCCTGCTCGAGGCCGTCGGCCACTACGCCCGCGGCGACATCGGCGCCGTCGCCTCCACCGTCTTCGGCTTTGCCAAGACGGCCCTCCGCGGCAACGAGGCCTACGAGAAGACCAAGCGCACAAAGACGTCGCCCGCCGACGTGATCATGTGGAGCGGCAGCAAGGACGACCAGACATCGTACGTGCCGCGCCTCGCCCGTCAGACTCTCGCGTGTTCCGCTAACCAAGCCCCGCCCCGCACAGCGCCGACGCCACCATCGCCTCCGAGGCCACCGGCGCCATGTCGTGGGCCTTCATCTCCTCCCTCAAGAAGAAGCCCGAGCAGAGCTACATCGAGCTGCTCAACAACGTCCGCGACCTGCTCGAGGAAAAGTACACGCAAAAGCCCCAGCTGTCGTCCAGCCACCCGATCGGTATGCCCTATATCCCTTCCTTCCCCCCGGAGCGTGTCCTTGGCAAAAAAACAACAAAATGCTGACCATCTCAGATGTCAACCTGCTCTTCATTATGTAAAGGCGTCGGATAGGATGGTAACAACGGGCCGGGGGAATCGGGGTTGCGTTTGCGTTTGTATCAGGCACAGGCAACCACACAATCTGCGCGTGTTTTCCAAGCCTCTCTGGAGTTGCTAAGCTTCTTGGTACATTGTCCATGATTTGAATGCGATGGCTTCACGAGTCCTTTCCATACCCTCCTCCTCCTTTGAGCAAGATCGCTGCACCTCGGCTCCATCACGTAACTGCATGGCCGCGTGGGCAAAGGCGATGGTTTTGAATCCTTTCGCACGCTCTGCTCCGGAGGCCTAGACAAAGGTCAGGGTCCTCGTCGACCGCTCCAAGACATCAGGCGTCAAGGCTTTCGAAGGATAAAAAATATACCCAACCCTTTTCACCTTTTCGGGGGTTCCCTCTCGGGCGCACTCCCCCTCCCCTTCGACCGGCGTCACGATCAGACAAAAGTAATCACTTGCCGCGACGTCCGATTCGGCCTCGGGCTCGGACCATGAAACGGGCAAGAGACCCGCCATGACCAACGCAAACAACCGCATCTTGCGCACCGTTTCGGCCATGGCATGGTAGCTGTGGTCCAGCGTATCGAAATCGGCATAGCTGCAGAACACCTCCCCGGTCTCCCCCCGCGGCGCCATGGCGAGGAACATGTTGCCCGTCGGTCCTTGGACCGCGTCCGACAGCGCCAGCGGGACGATCGGGGCTTCGATCCGCAGCCACGCGTCGAGGACCCGGCCAAAGGGGTTCTCCCCGTCGACGTCGACGCCGCCGTCGAGCACGCGCGCCACGTCGCGGTGCTGGTGGTAAAACCCCGAGGCCGCGTAGCCGTCGACGGCGGCCCACGACCACGACGGCGCGAGGTACCCGCCGTCGCTCGAGGCGTGGTCGCACGCCCGCGCGCCGGGCGTCTGCCAGCAGAGGCTCTCGATCATGTGCTCGCCGCGCCAGAGGCCGGCGAGGTAGCCGCCGCCGCCGTCGACGCTGAGCCGCGCCGCGAACAACGAGGCGATGCCCGACAGCGCGGGGAACTTGTCGCGCGCAAAGGTGAGCTTGCGCCGGCTGTACTCGCCCTGGATGCGATACCACTGGCCTATGGCGTGCCTGCTGCGTTCGGGGGCGCGCATGGGAGCCTCGGACGGCGTGGCCCCGCCGGCGGCCGCGGCGGCGGCTCCGGGCTTGCCGTGGTCGACGTGGTTGAAGCGGCGCGGCAGGCGGAGGCCGTCTTCGTAGACGGTGCCCCGGATGCATTCGAAGCTGGCCTGGTCGCTGGCGAAGTGCAGGACCCGCGGGGAGAGCACGCGCTCTTGGAACGCCCAGCCGCGCTCGGCCAGCGGCTCGTCGTGCATCGTGATGGATTTGTCCCGGTCGGCCTCCTTTTGGAGGTCCAGAGGGAAGATGAGCATGCCGGCCGGGGAGGAAGAAGCGCTCCCCCCCGCGGCGCTGCCGCCGTTGGCGGCCGCCTCGTAACCGACGCGGAAATACGGCCTGCGCGGCCTCGGGAAAAACAGGCCGCCGTTGCTGTCTTTGGACCCGGTGGCCGCAACGGTCAGGTAGGCGTTGGAGTACACGGCAGCCATGCGCGCCGACTCGCGCTCCCCTGGATCCGAGGTTTTCATTGTCAGCCCAACCATCGCTCGCCTGGAACAATCATACTAAGCATCATGATGGAGCGCGAATGTCCCTCACAGTCATGGATATCGTCCTGGCAGATGCACAGGCTGTCGACCCAAAGGTACCTGATGCCAAGCCGGCGAGCAAGAGCGATGGCGTCGCGGAACGTGCTGGGCAGCGCGTCAACGTCGATCCCGCCGGGGCTCTTGCGGGACTCGAGAGCCGCGCGCGTCGTCACGTAGGGGTTGGAGTCCGTGCCCCAGCAGTAGCTCAGCGCGGCGTACCGGCCGCGGTCTCCCGGCGCGGGCTCGACCAGGCGGACCCCGGACGACGCGCTGCCCGCTGGCCCGCCGAGATCCAGCAGCCTCGTCGGCAGCGCCGCGCCGTCCGCCACGCGGCAATCGTGGCGTTCGTCGCACTCTCGCACCCACCCCGCGACGCGGTCGAGCAGCCCGTCATCGACGGGCGTTCCCAGGATCGGCCGGCCTCGGAAGTCGGCCGCGAGCGGATGGGAATCGCCGTCCACGCAGTACCCAAACGCGGCGACGTTGTAGACCGAAAGGCTCGCCTGCGACTTGCTGAGAGTGCTCACCCAGAACCCGTCGGCCACGGCGTCCCCGCAGCCGCCGTGGGGCTTCGTTTCCCGTTGCATCCCCCCCCGGCGGGTTACCCACAGCTCAAAGCTCGGGTCCGGCGGGGCCGGGGTCAACTCGGGGTAGTTGGAGTACCATCGCTCCACATCGGCCATGTCGGCGAGGACCCCGTCGGCGAAGCGCTCGATCTCGCGGCAGAGCTCGCACCCGGCAGCGCTGGCGGCGCGCAGGCTCGCGAGATCCCGATGGTGCCGCACGCCGAAAGGATCGGGGATCGGGGCATCGCCACGGCTCTCCCTGCGGAAGAGCTTTTGCAGATACCGCTTTCCGGTCGAGGTCCGCGTGAGAGAAGCATCGGGGAAAGGGGGCAGGTCGTGGAAAGGAATGGAGCGGCAGAGGGAGCACAGATTTGCGTCCGGGAAGGCCATGGTGCCCGGCGCCTATGATACGCGGGAAACAACAAATATCAGGTGGTGATTTTGGCACGGGCGTTGCAGGAGGACGCTGTCCGAGGGGAACAGGATCACCCTCTCCTCCCCCAGCCGAGGAGAGGCTGGTTAAAAGAGCAGAAGAGGAAAGGGGGGGAAACGGGCGAAGCCAATGAACAATCACAGTCAAAGCAAGAAACCTTCCAACCGGACGTTTTGGCTGCTTACATTGTGCCCCAGGCAGTAGCTAGCACGTAGTTTGGGAATCAGGCCTCCCTCGGCCCCCTGTTATTACATGCCGTCCCCAGGCGTGGCTTTGCGGCACGGTACGACGCTCACCTCCCGGGCGGCCGCCGCAGTCCCGCTCCGGTGCCAAGACTGGCGTCCCGGGCTGACTGGTAAGGCAACCCGGGACCAACACCCAAGCCCTCTCCAGGTCTAGGATCACCAAAACCTAATGAAAGAATGAAAGGCTTGTTGAGAGGCTGCCTGAATGGGTCTTTGGTCTCTCATTCGAGCTAGAGACACGTCTGGACGCCCGATGGTCTCTGGTTTCAGCCCTGAGGTGTCTTGTCGTAAGCCAAAATAGAAACAAAACACTAAAAAATAACCAAAAAAAAAAGAACAGCAAACGCTCACCTGCTAACTAGCTCGCTACCTCGCCTGTCCCTAGGCCGGGGAAAGGGTACGTTGCGGGCTACGAAGCCTCTCCCGATACGTATTTCGAGCGAGACCTAGGGACCGCAGCGGTGGCACATGGGGGCCGGGGAAACAGTCGTGTTGATGGACCAAGTCCTTCGAGAGGAAACACTGCACAGCTGCCCTTCCCGAGTCAGGCGGAAACGCTCTGCCGCGGCACTTGACCAAGGCCCAAGCTACCCAACCGAGCAGGGAGCTTTCGGCGAGATGAACCACTTTCCAAACTTGCTTTCAGACGGCCCGGGTGTGTCGACGCAAGGTCCTGTGGAAATTGCCCTGCCGCCCTCTCTGCCCAGCGTGCAAGCCAGCCGCCGGCCGTCGACCTGCTGCCCGGCCGACAATTACTCGCCATAATTCACAGAGTCGCTCGGGTTTGAAAACGCGAGTTTTTGCCAAGATCCATGCTGACAAGGCAAGATGTACTTATTATGTAATATATGTTTGGATTTCTGACCCTCTGCCACATTGTTGGATCGAACAGGCCAGCGAGGCCATGGGATGGATGAGTGATGAGACAGGTTCAACGGCAGGAAGAGCATTCAGACCTCTCGACATGGGCTCTGGGAGCCAGGACCACGCCGGGAACATTTATCAAGACGTCTTCCGGTCATGCCGCAGGTCAGGAACCCATAGAATTATGACAGCCTTGGATGTAAACACGTGGGTAATGATATCGGGAGTGGCATCTTACGAGATGCCTGGGTCTTTCAGAAGACGTCTTGCATGTACATGTTGGTGCTCGTAACACACAAGAGCGATGTTGGGAACGCCAATCGACAATTTCCCCACCAGGGCGAGTCACGACGGCCGGCATGTCACTGGTAGACACCAATTTGGAGGAGGCTCGGCCAAGATGGCCCGGGAGGCTTGCTCACAGTGTGGCCCGGCTTGAGACTTTCATCCGTGACAGACCTTATCACGGGGTATGATTACCCAGCAAGGCACACAGCACGGCCGTGTCTCTGGCTCCTGTTTCCACGAGCCAGCTCGCTGAGCCCTTCGTAAGTGCCCAGCGTGAGACGACAGGCTCCATGTGCCGCTCTGATAGCCCTCACCCTCACCATCTGTCCTGCGGCTGATCCTTTGCGCCTTTGCTGCCGCCATCTCCAAGCCATCCTCACAGGCAGCGCACGAGGAGTGGTACAAATGCCGGCCGCCCGAAATCGTGCGCATGCTGCAGGAGCACCGGCACGAATACTACCCGGACCCGGCGGAGGAGCGGGCGGGAGGCGACGCGCAGCGGGGACGCGCTCAATTACACACGCATGGCGGGGACCACTACGACCTGAGCGGATCGTAAGTGAAGCCGCCGCCCTTCCTGGAAACCCTGGGCTCAGACGACGGACGCATGCCTTGTCAAGGACGCAGCACGGCCATCCTGCCGTACGTGCAAAACATCCTTTTTTTGGCACGCCGATGACCAAGGACTTTCACAGCCTCGGGCCGTACGGGTCGGCCATGGCGACGGCGTAATCACTTACCCATGGGCGACGAACCTGCCGAAGCCGTGAGGAGATATTGTACACCGCAAAAGGGTACCCAGCGCGGGGTCTGGGTTTTGGAGGGGAATGTCAGGTGATCTGAGAGGATGAAGGATTCATGGGGCCAGATGAGACGGTAGGAGAAAAAAAGGATGAGAAGTGTACAAAGGCAAAGGCAATTCATTACTACGTAGCTAGACGAAGCACGGGGTAAATGCAAGATGTTATAAGAGAGAGAGAAAAAGAGATAGCCTGGCTCGTGAACGGGTTGCCGGAAGAATCCGGGGTTAGGGATGCAGGACTTCCTACCTTGGTAAGAAATCTACCGTGTAGTTACTTGTACGCATGGATGGCATTTTCAACATGGAGCCGAAGGAGCCGGTACGCCGGTACGCCGGTAAGCCCGGCGGTGGATGTAGTGGACCCGGAGTCCCGTCACTGAAAAGAGGAGGTATTAATAGAGGGAGCCTGAAATTGAGAGCCTGAAACGACTCGCTGGGACACTTGAAGGTGGGGGGTGCGGCGCGGCAGGCGAGCAGGCGAGCAGGCGAGAAGGTGGGTCCGTCTGGTGTCTCTGGTGCCTGTGGCCCGGTTGGTCCCCCTGGGTCCCGTTGGTTGGTCCCCAAGGTCCCCAGGGGTTGGGCCTGGGGCCAGCCCCATGCATGGCACTGCCGGCATCATGCATACGACAGACCAGCTTTGCCATCGTCACCCTTCTTGAACCGCTTCCCAACACCCACCGCATGCCGGCCTGACTCGGCTTCCCAAACCACCTTTGCCACGCCGTTAGCTTTAGAGTCGACATCTTCCCATCCTACAATGTGGTAATTTCCAGCGCCAGCCACGACATCGGGTTCGACAATGGAGGCGCTCGGGGTCCTGCCTGAGGGTGAGTGGGAACCCCCTCTCCCCCCCCCCCCCCCCAAAAAAAAAAAACGAGAAAGCCTTGCCCCCCCCTCCATCGCTAACTTTGACCACCTATGCCACGCAGACTTCTTGTGGTCCTCGGTGCCAACCGAAGCGCTCCTCGCCGAGCTGTCGCAGCGCGACGATGTCCCTCGGCCTGCGTGCGGCTCCGGCCAGAAAGGCACCTACGACACGGGCATCCACGTCTTCGCGCTGTTCCTCATCCTGGCGCTGAGCACTCTAGGTGCGTTCTACACCCACCCCCGGCTCCCGACGGACAGCGCACGCGCAGCACGCTACACCTGCATGCAGCATGGCGCCGGCTAACCCGGTCCTTTCCCAGCATGCGGCTTCCCGCTCGTCTCGCAGCGCCTCACCAAGGGCACCAAGCGCCAGCGTGCCATCCTCTTCGTCGGCCAGCATTTCGGCACCGGCGTGCTCTTGGCCACGGCCTTCGTCCACCTCCTCCCTACCGCCTTCACCTCGCTCACCGACCCGTGTCTTCCGCACCTCTTCAGCCAGGGCTACCGCCCGCTCGCCGGTCTGGTCGCCATGATCTCGGCCCTCGTCGTCGTCGCCCTCGAGTCCTACCTCACCACCCGCGGCGCCGCAGCCCACTCGCACTCGCATGCCTGGGATGAGGACGACGGCGACGGGGACGGCGACAACGGTGCCAACGGGTCCGCCGCGGCGGAGCACAGCACGCACGCCCACGCCCGGAGCGTCCGGCGATCGCGGCGCGACCGGCCCTCCAGCATCCCCTTGGACGATCTTGAGGCCACCCAGGGTCTGGTATCCGGGGCCTCGCCTCTGCCGAGCTCAACGCCGGTGCTCGGCCCGGTTCGGGGGGACGCCCGGAAGCCAAACGAGAGCGCACAGCAGACGAGCGGCGGCCGCGTCGACATGGACAACGACGACGGCAGCGAAAGGGAATCGCTCAGCCTCGAGCTGACCTTGCAGGAATTGGAATACGTCGAGACGACGGCCGCTCTGCAGCGACAAGCAAAGCGCGAGTCCAGCCCTCCCTCGTTGCACCACGTCCCGAGCCCCGAGGAGCAGAGGCGCATGACGTTGCAGTGCGTCCTCCTCGAGGCGGGAATCCTGTTCCACAGCGTCTTCATCGGCATGGCGCTGTCGGTGGCTACGGGGCCGACGTTTGTCGTGTTTCTCATTGCCATTTCTTTTCACCGTACGTCTCCTCTTTCATCATGTCGCTCCAAACGCTGTCTTACCCCCCACCTTTCCTTTGTTTTTTTATTTCTTTTTTCTCTCTCTAGTTGGCTGACCGTTGCGCTGCAGAATCCTTCGAAGGCCTCGCCCTCGGCACGCGCATCGCAGCCCTGCACTTCCCGCGCTCCTCCCCGCGCCCCTGGCTGATGGTTCTCGCCTTTGGCGCCACCACGCCCATCGGCCAGGCCATCGGCCTGTTTGTCCACAGATTCTACGACCCCATGAGCCAGACGGGCCTGCTGATGGTCGGCTTCATGAACGCCATCTCGGCTGGCTTGCTGCTGTTTGCGGGCCTCGTCCAGCTGCTGGCCGAGGACTTTTTGTCCGAAAAGAGCTATCAGACCCTGAAGGGCGCCCGTCGCGTGAAGGCGTACTTGGCCGTGGTGGCGGGAGCGGCGTTGATGGCGGCTGTGGGAGCCTTTGCGTAAGGTTGGCGAGGCGCGGGTAAGAGAGCTGTGGATATATCGATCTATATATAGACAATCTATGCATATGCATGTCTTGTTTCAAGGCTTGATAAGGCGGGTTGCCTCTCTTGATTGGATATCTGCGTTTTTCTAGATAGGCCGGCGTTCTGGACTTTCCATCTCGTCCTCTCTCCACGTCAGCAGCAACATTCCTTGTTCCATCCCATCGAGTTGTTCCACTTTCCGTCCAGCCTGCTCTGCTCGCACAAGACCACTCCGCCCCCCGCCCCCTGGCGTATCGACCCGGCTGCTCACGTATCCCCGACGACTCCCTATGGGAATGGCTATGGTGACGATGTCGGATAGGGCACGAAGGTGGGGAACACCCGCCATGAGGTCGTAGGAGTAGGGGTGGGGGACCCGCCCTCCCCTATATGTTTCTTAAACACATCGCTGGGCACCCGCGCTAGCGACAGGTTTCCCGAGAACACGCCCACCTTGTTGTGGTAGGAAGTCTTTGTGTCCAAGCTTTCCGGGTTGACCACATCGAATACGCCGAGCGCCCACTTAAACGCGTTGCTGTCGTTGTACTTGAGGGAGGTACCGTTCCAGTGGCTGCAGCCGGAACAGACCACCTCCGCGGTCCAGTGCGAGGCGTTCTGTGAGGTGTGAAGTATGCGGTAGGTGGCATCGTTGTAAACCCCCGGGGATACGCGGGTCCTGGGGAGGATTCTGGTCAGCTGGGCGGCGAACCCCGATGGCAGAGCGTGCTCGCCCGGTAGGGAACGGGGTGGCACGGGGTAAGGGGAGGAAGGGAGGGAACAGGGGAGAGGGCAGGACGGGACGGCATGCGATGATGAGCAACAACAGACGGCAGAATGCAACGTACGAGGTCCACCGGGACGAAACCATCGGCTGCGTCTGGTTGTACCACCAAAACACCATCAAAGGATTGTTCAACATGGAGCCGCCCCACGCAAACCCGGCCCATTTGACGTACGACGGCATCACCATTTGAAGGACCGTCTGAAACGGGGATCCTTGGCTGACGCCGTCGGGCACCGCTATGCGCACCACCAATGTCGACGGCTGTATGGACGCCGGTGGGGGCATCACGGAGTGCCAGGACTCCATGTAGCACAAGCCTGGCGTTTGGGTGTTGTCGCAGTATCTCGTGACGGTGCTTTGCCGCTTGGAGAGGCCAGTTTGGGCTACGCCGGGTGAGGCTCCGACCCCCTGAGTAGGGACGCTGGCTACAAGAGTCAGCAGAAGGGCGAGGCGATTGAGAACGGGGTGGGACTCCATGGTGTTGCGGGATGGTGAGAATGATGATGACAATGATGATGATAACGGTTGCAATGGCGAGGCGATCGTCTAGCTACAACAGGAGCGGGGGAAGGCCCTCGGCTTATATCCAAGCGACGAGAGACGCATGACTATCGAGATTCATGCCTCTGCGTTTGACGAAGCAGCACGCAGCACGGGCGTAGACCGTAATTCTTTCTATGGGCTGCAACCCACGTCGCGACTCACCGGGTTTCCGCTAGTTATCAGCTCATACCGCAGTTTTGATTCGGAGTGAAGAGAAACATAGGGAACCTGATGGATGTCTGCCCGACGCAAGACATGACTCCGCGATTTGTTTCTCGCGGACGAAGAAGCAATAGGACAATCATTTCTGGCCAACATGGAATGTCGACTACCTCCACGGAGGGCAATCATCTGTTTCGCCGTTGCAGTATGTTGATCTTCTGACTCGCTCATTACTCCCACCACCAAACCAGACAAGGGTGTGTTGGCCGACACAAACCTGCCAATCATTTCCTGGGTTTCAGTCATTTTCCTCCGCAGTACACAGAACTCGGTACGGGATGCTCTCTGCTGCGTGCTGTGTACGTTGAAAAAGGGCCGGGCGCACGAGCATGGCTGAGACTAATCGTCTGAAACAACAGGGAGATAGGGATCGGTTCGCCTCGTCCGGCTGTAACCGCCGGGCGGAAGTCGGCTCGGAGAAGGCGGATCCAAACAAGGCGAAGCAGCTTCCAGCAGACGAAAGAAAAAAAAAAGCAAAAAGAAAAACGTCAGACCCCGGTGTTTCGGAGACAGGGCTTGAACTGCAACGCAACAATGGAAAACGAAAAAAGCGCCCGCGGCTCCGCACAAGGACATGCGATATCCTTATATGTCCGTCGCGGGACCCTGCGTGGTGACGAGGTGATGGCTCACTCCGAGACCAAGAAACCACCACAGATGACAACGAAGATCTCCTCCGGTCCCTCCCCTCCCTCCCTAAGCATCAGAACAGCTCACCCCGGCTCGCTGCCCCGCCCAACACCTCGCCAAACATGGAGGGAAAAACAGCTCCCCGCAAACCTGGGATGGGAATGCCTCCTGAGCCTCTGTAGCCCCGTTGCTTTCCATGGAGCATTGACAAAAGGGTCCCTGACAAGGGTCATGCGTATCATCCCGACGGAAATCCTTGCTCCCACTCGAATACCATAGCTAGTTCTTTCCGGGATGGAAATCCGGAGAAAAAGGAGCCGGGTGAAGAACCCGAATGCCACGGTCACCCAACCCACGTATCGTAATTCCCTCTACGTGACTCGGATCGTTGGCCTGCTTGTAAACAAGATCGTCACCACGAGAGGCGCCTGGGAAAGGCGAGGCTGGCTATCTACTATAATAGCTAGGACTGCCGCTATGAGGGAACTAGTATGGTACCTTGCCGATAGACTACCTATATCTCCACATTGATGATGTCCAGTCCTTTAACGAGAAGAGTCCAGGCCCTTGTCTGTGTAACTGCCGACCCAAGGCGCCCGTTAGAACTGGATCTTGGCTGTGGCTCTTCAGGAGGTGGATCCTGCGGGACCGCGCCTTGTCGGTAGTAAGACCTACCTTGGCCGACTACGTGGACCTTTCCCTCGACCTACGTGCACACACGGACAGAGTATCTGTTGAAAAGGAGAATTCCAACAGACGCCTGATGTAAATACCCAATCCATGGTACAGATCCAGCGAAGGGCGGATAGAGGAGTCTGGATGAGGTGAAACGTGGGTTAGGACAAAAAGACGAGGGAGGGCGGCATAGTGTGAGAGGAACGGCAATTAATGAATCATCGTCTCTATGTTGTTAGAACAGGGGAACAACGTGGGTGTTCTTTTTTTTTTTTTTTCTTTTTTCATGATTTCAAAAAATAAGGAAGACAGCAGGCCCGGGGGCTCGCTCCAGCTGATTCCCATCAGCCCGCATGAATCAATAATTTGCTGAGATTTTGCTTGGGGCTCTCTGTAGACGTAGATAGAACTAGTTGCAAAGAGGAGCCAACAAAAGAGGCTGTTGATGCGTTGACACACCCCCGCCTATGGCACGTAGCTGTTGCGTGAGCGTAGAAGAAACGCCCTTCGGCTGCAAGGACTGCAGAAATCACGTTATTCAGGCTTGTAGGCTTACGAGAACGTCAACAAAAGCCGCGATACAGTGAAGGATCATCAATTCGACACCCGACAAGCACCAACTCTCAGTTCACCCGACGTGATGGCGACGTCAAGACGTGACTTTTGACCAAGGACGAAAAACACCTCAAGATGGAACACATCATCTTGGCAATTTTGGCACTGACCTGTGCTTGAATGCCCGCAAAAGCCATGCTCACACATCGATTCCATCGTGTCCATCTCCAGCAGCGAGGAGGCTTTGAGAATGACGAAACTTTGGTCTCACAACAGGCCGGTCTTTCTCTCTCTCCCTCTCTCTCCCTCTCTCTCTCTCTCAAGGCACCCGAGCGCTGCGCTGACGTGTGCAAAACGTCGCCATAACCGAAAATACAGGCGCGCACGGCGCTTTGGGCACGCTTTGGGCACGCTCTGGTAGTGACTCAGGATGTCTGTATCTTCATGAGACGCGGCTACATCAGGCCCTCTGAGCGACTCGTCCTTTCAAACCTCGTCCTTGCTCTTATGAGAAACATCTCGGCTACCATGGAGCCATGGATAGAGCCCCCCCTGCCGGACACGCCGGCAACCCTTCGAGAGTTCAAGAACGTCAACGAGGGACGCTGCCGCCTCGCTGCTCTCCGGGCCCAGCGACTCGCCGGGAACATCCGCTTGGGGCTTCCAGGCTTCAGCCCCGCCGAAGTTTCGCTCTTCTCTCGGTCCCCCTCGGCCGGCGCTGCGCCTGGCCAGCGCGTGCGCGTTCTGCTGTGGTGCGTCGCGGGGTCCCTCGGCGACCTGGCCGACCTCAGCCAGCGCCTGGGCGATGCCCTACACAACGCCAACGCCATCGCCACCCGGCTCGCCAGGCAAATCAACACGGCCATCCGCCGCGTTGAGGAAAAGCTCGAGACGGCCGGAGATCCGTTGACGACCATGGTTACCGCCGTCGCCAAGGGGGCGCCGACCGACGCCGCCGGCGACGGCGAGGCCGCCGAACGAGCTCTGATGGGATGGAGCAACGCCGTGGCTGTCTCGATCGGCCGCTTTGAGACACTGGCGGAGGTGACACGGAAGCAGGTCCCCTTGCGTTCGACAAACCGCCACCAAAGCAGATCGGCTAACAATCCTGGCTTGCGCAGACCAACCGCCGCCGAGCAAGAGGCTCACCTGGACAAGCCCAGCTCGACAAGGCTGGTCCTCGTAACCCCTCTCATGGGCAGCTTTGCCGGGCCGCTCGTGCCCCTGAGCCGCCCCTAGGCTCGGGATGCTTTCCTCGGCAGCCTTCCGAACCTCCCAAACTCCAAGCCGCCGGGAGACGAATCACGCATCGGGAAAAAAAGGCACCGTAGGGGGTGGCGCAGGGCACAGAGCTCGAGAGATCCAAGAGGCACGACGCCAAAGAACAACGGCAGCTGGCTCAAGCTGCTTGTCCACGGCACGACCCAGTTCGCCCGCATCCGCCTCTGCATCCAAGCCCGGGGACAGCACAAGCGTCGCCACCATAACCCTCGCTGTCCGAGCCACCTGTCACATGACCCGACATCAGCAATTTTGTTCGGCGAACGCTTTGTTGGCCTCAGAGAGCGAGCCCCATAGAGGGTGGCATGCCCACGTTCGCGTGAAGGGTGAACCGCTTCGGTGTGCGAAGAACGTATTGCAACGCGGTGTGCGGAGTAACATAGAGCCAGGTGGTGCTTCTGGGGGGCATGTGTGGTTTTGTTGTTGCTAGCATTTCCTACAACACCTGGCGAATCATCATGTTCTCGCCGTGGCAGGAAACCCCCCCCCATAATGAACGTCCTTGTCTTCTCACCGTCGGGAACGATCCGTACTACATCCCTGCTACACCTACTTTACGCTTACAAGCATAATCGAAGCGAGGCGTGCGTAAGCTTCGCTTCGATGTTGTGGAGATGTGGTTTCCGTGTTGACAGGAAAGCCAGCGGAAGCGATGATTTGCTTTTCTAGACGGAGAAATCAATCAACTATCGATTTACAATCGCCTTTCTTCACCCATTGGCTAACTATCGCTGGTCGTCAAACTTGACCCTACACGACCGACGCTACACACACATCCTCATTAGGTAAACCCATAACTCTGCGAATACTCGTACAGAGAGGTAAATGACTCGGCTGAGGCGAGGGATTCCGACGAGGAAACAGGCCGTCATGTTTGCTAGACATATCGCTGGGGCGTGAGCCAAGAAGGAGAGAATAGTAATCAGGGCAGCGGCAGGGGGCTTCAATTTTGCTGTTGAGTGTTGGTGGGAAAAGATGCAACGATATCGACCGCTTGAGGCGGGAGACGAGATCGGTTGAGAGATGGGCCTGGAGAGAAGCGGGCTTGGTAGCCCACGTGTCTCACCCACCCCCCCTCCCCCCTCCCCCCTCCCCGTGCACGCATGATTACGCTGTAGAGCAGGACCAAATTTCGTAGTACATCGTCTCTTCATCTTTACACCTACCACAGCAGAGCTCTGATTCCGAGATGCAGTCGCATCACTGTACACAGTACGCTATTCGTCTTGGTCTATGGTCCCGCCCTCTCCACTGGTCCGGGCGCTTGAAAACCCATGTCTCAGGAGTTCTTACGAGAACAAAACAGTGTTTGCCAGAGCCTGGGTGCCTGCTGAGTGGTATCTCGAATGTGAACCCATGTGGGTGGAATCTACTGTTAGCACAACCGCCTATAGTACGTTGTCGTCGCTTATCGATGAGGCGATCCACCGCTACGTGACCGACAGAGAGTAGGTAGGAGAAAGAGTGTGGTGATGAAGCATAGGTATTGAGTCGGTCATTGAGGCATCGACGACGAGCAGGGGAGCGCTTGTGCTTTGGCACTCCTGACCTAAGTATGCGTCTCTCCGCCAAGATAATATAAAATCCCAGCTATTGCGGGTTTCTATGACGAGACAGGTACAGCTTGTGCCTGGCCATGCGCATAGTTGACTTTTGTCCCGTGTTAGAATGTTTACTGGCCGTTGATCAATGGCTTAGATGCCCGAGAAGAAGCGAACCGCCCACGTTCCCACCATGCTACATGGCTTTGGTCTCGTTGTCCTGCCTCGACGGCGTGCCGACCAACTGTGAGGTTTGGATGACGTCGTGTACTCTTACACCATGGTTCATTGACTTTACGTACATTACCATCATTCACGCATCGCACGTGCTCACAGCAGGATGGCTGCATCTCACACGGCATGCATCGCGGTTGATACCAAAACCCACCTCCCGCCAGCCCCCAACGCCGAGTCAACATGCCATCCTCAGCCCTTGGCAAGCTCAAATCAACCCAGCCCTGGCGGCCTCATTGCCCCCTTCCGCAAGCACCGTCTCGACCTTTCTCTTGCTGCCCTGCCCGATGGTGGCCTCTTCCCCGACGCCCATGCGGCGGGCAACATAGCGCTGAGCCACAACGCCCACAGCCAGGCCCAGGGCTTCCTCGACCCACTCGGCAGCCCACTCACGAGGATCGACGCCACCACTCTCCAGGATCTCGCGGATCTCTGGCGGCACGTGGCCGAACTCGGCGCGGAACCGGGCGTCGGCGGAGGTGGTGGAGGCGCTGTCGTCGCTGCTGTCCTCTTCTTCCTCGTCCTCGTCCTCGTCGTCCTCGGAAGAGCTGGAGCTGTCGTCGTCGCCCTTGGCAGGGGAGTCCAGCCATGCGATCCAGCGGGCCGGGACACGCTGGCTGACGGTGGCATACTGAATCTCGTGCACCGGGTCGAGCAGGTAGACGGCAAAGCAGATGTCGCCGTCGGCCTTTTCATCATCCTCGGCACCCTCCTTCCCCTTGTTCGAAGCCGTCGAGGCGGCAAACAAGGCCGCTTCGGGCAGCACGCGCACGGCCTGGACGGCGAGGAAGATGTCGGAGCTCCGCACGGGATTGGACTCGCTCAGCGGCTCGATGGCGCGCTTCTTGGCGGCCTCGACGCCGCCGTTGGCGGAGAAGAAATCCGCCGCGTAGCCTTCGGCGCTGGCGCGGCACAGCTTGGTGCCCTCGACGAGGCCGTCGACGGTCCCCAGGCTGCGAGGGTCGGTTTGCCGCCACCACGGCCCGTCGCGCCACCCGGCGGTGGACTGGCCGACCGAGCTGACGACCCCTCCCAGGAACCGCGCCGCGGCACCGGTGGCGCCGCCCTTGTCGCTGCCATCGGCGTTGCTGCTGCCCGGCCCCGAGCCGCGTAGCGTGGACTCCTGGCCGCGCTGGATCACCATCAGATCGCCGCCCTCCACCTGGGCCATGACGCGGCTGAAGACGCCGTAGACGAGGGGGTCGAGGGACGGATAGCCGACGAGGTCGTGGGTAATGTGGATGAGGAGGCGCTCGTGGGAGGCGATGGGCGGCGCGAGGGTGTGCAGGATGTTGGTGAAGGTCGGCAGGGCGCGGTGGCGGAGCTCGTCACCTGCGGAAAGAGAGGGTCAGCTCAGGTCTGGGAGCGTGGGGACGGACGCGAGAAGAACGCCTACCCAGGCCGCGCAGCGCGCCGACGTTGCCGCGGACTTGTTCCGCCCACTTTTTGGCCTCCTCGGTTTGTTGGATCTGGCTGACGGCGGCCTCGGCCTGCTTCATGGCGGCGGTCGCCGTGGAGAGCAGGCCGCCCCACCAGCTCCCGCCGCCGCCACCGCCGCCGCCGCTGCCGCCGGAGGAGGAGGACGACTGCTGCTTCGCGGGTGCCTTCTTGTCGGCCTCTGCGCTGGAGGAGTGGGCGGCGGATTCGGTGGACTTGCGGCCCGCATCGGCGGCGGCAGGCGGCGGCGTGTTGGCCGCCGTGCGCTTTATAGGCTTGGCCACCTCGCGGACACGCGGGGTGTGGGGTCGCGAGGGCGGCTTCTCGCCGAGCTGGTTCTCGAGCTCGGCGAGGATGTCCTGCTCGACCGAGTCGGTGGTTTTTTGCTTGGCGGCGGCAGACGACTTGGTCTTTGTGGACTTTTTGATGGCGGCGTCGTCGCCGATGCCCTCGAACAGCTCGCCGAGCTCGTCGTCGGTGGGCACGGCCTTGGATCGCTTGGAGGAGGCCATGGTTGGTGGGACCCAACGCAAAAGAGGGGCGGGATCTGTGCCGGCACAGCAATGAGGGGGGTTAGGGGGGGGGGGGGGTTGTATTTGTGTGTGTGTGGGTGTGTGTGTGTGTGTGTGTAGCGCGAAGCAAAGGGGGAAAAAAAGGAGAGGGGGGAAGACAAAGCAGCGTTGGCGTTCGTTCGCTCGGACAAGGTAAAGAAGGTAACTCAGGTACTCAGCAAGGTCCAGGTGGTAGGTAGGTAGATTGTCGTCCAAGGCGTGCCGCGCCCAGGCCCCGTTGGTATGGAGGTATCATGTGGGGTAATTCTGCTTGGTGGAATCGCCCGTGCAACGTCCCGCAACTGGCTGCCCGCCTGCCTGGCCCTGCTGGGCCCGGAGGCTGCTGGGTTGGGGTTGGAGCACGGCATGGGCAGCCAGCAGGGATGGTTCAGGAGGCTGAAGACAGGTCAGAGGCACCAGCTGGCCCCAGGTGGCTCGTGTGGGGCGGCGGGATGGCCCGGGTGTCAGGAAGGGCGGCCATTGGCTGCTTGGCTTATTCGGGGAACCGCCAGAAATTGGCGAAGCGAAGAAATCTAACACGCCAGGAGATTCAGAACAGCCGCAAGCAAAGCACAGCACAGCACACAGTACACCTCATCCAGACCTGGGCCCATCTGATATCCGCGCCGTCGCCCTTCTCCCGGCATCCCCTTCGCTGCTCAGTGCTTCCCGTCCCGACGCCGGACGGCAGGGTGCCGGATCGCTGCATTGCTGCAACGCGAAGTCACGTGTGGTGTATTCATTGGGGGTTGACGCTCGTCTTGTCCATGCTCGCTGCTCGCCTTATTCCGCCCAGCGAAAATTCAAACCGCCACCCTCTCATCAATAAGCCACCACACGCCGGCCTCGTGTGAGCCCGTAGACGGTACGTGCTTCTCTCTGGCTGGACTACGGCTTGGGCCGTCTGACGCCTCAGGTTCGGCCCGCCAGCAGGCGATTCACGTTTTTGTTTTTTCCCGCCTGCAGCCATAGGCCTGTCTCTCTTACATAGCACAGACCGCAACAACGGCCACCACAACCACAAAACAACATCCGGCATCGCCGCTGCCATCATCGCCCTTCATCGTCTGCGGCCGCAGACTCATCAACGAGGTTGCTCTAGCTCATCCCCTCTCATCCATTCTCCTTTTCTGTTGGTCTCGGGCCCGCCATCTGCATGCAGGAGCCATCGCTGTCCGACAGGACAGACGTTCGCGCATCACCATCGGCATCCGCACACGACAGCGCTGGCGGCCCGATTGATTTTTTGTGCCCCGCGCGGCCCGTCCACCGCGGTCGCAGCCTTTCCCACGGGAGCTCCTCCTCGGAGAGCCCCGTTCCTTCATCTCATCCTGGCTCATCCGGCCCAGCGTTGAGTCCGGCTCACTCGGCCCAGCCACCGCCTGAGCTGGACAGGGCGCGCACCCCGGATCCCCCGGCCCTGCTGCCTCCGGGTCCCACGATGCCTCACACGGCCTCTCAGCGCGGCGGCAAGGCCCGATCCACGACGGCGGTTGCCGTCACGCCTCATGGCGCCTCATCCCCGACGGACCGGTCCTCCCGCGTTCTTGGCGTCACCCCGACGTCCTCCTCGACAGCCGAGTCGCCGTCGTCGGTAACGGTGGGAGGCGCCATGCCGGCACCGCCTGCAACCCGTAAGCGGTCAAGGACGCTGGACGCGGCCGATGACGCTGGCGTCGACGAAAACGGCCATTCCAAAGGCGGCCATGCCCTGAGGAAGCGTGCCCGCGTCGACTACACGCAAGAGATGATCGAGGACGACCTTGGTTTCCCGGCAGCTCGGGTCGCCCCGGCGGCCAAGACGGCCTCGACCCCGGGCTCTCGCGGCCGGAAGAAGAGAACCGGCGGCCAGGACGACTCGGAGGAGGAGTCTGACGACGGGTCGTCCGTCAGTCTGCGGCGCCATAGCATCGACAAGTCCCCGGTGCCTTCCCGGACCATGTCAGCCCGCCGCCGCAACACGGCCAAGAAGCTGTCGGTAGATCTCACCCACGACGCGGACCACGCGTCCGACGACAACCCGGTCCGGGACACCATTCTCGTCAGCGTTCCTGCCGACCTGACCGCCCGTTCCGAGCCCTCATCGAGCCCCAACCCCCCGGCGGGCCCGGGTGATTCTCCGGCGCGGACCCCGCCGCCGCGCTATCCGCTGCCCCTCGAGAGGCGTGCTTCAGCCTCCAACGACTTGCAATCCGTCGGGAATCACGACGGGGAGGCGCAGGTGGCTTCCGATGCGTTGCCGGGCGCGGCCGATGCGCCACGGCTGCCGTCCGAGCCGGCTAGCTTCCCAAAGAGGCCCGAGCTGGAGAATGACGACCCGGAGGCCGACCAGCCTGCGCACGTCAATGGTCAAGCACCCGCACGTCCCGCGTCGCCGCCGGTCCCATTCCAGGCGGATCGTCAAGAAAGCGACGCCATTCCGGATGCCGTGCCGGCATCCCAGGTGGAAACCCATCAACGCGACGACGGTCCAGCCTCCGTCGAAGACAGTCCTTCAACAAAGTCCTTGACGCCCGCCCTGGCCACCGTCAAGGACTCCGTCGAACCGCACGTCCTTCACCATTCGCCACGCCAAGCCACCGTCTCGCCCTCTCCATCCCGGCAGGACCAGCGGTCTTCGGGGCCTTCGCGGTTTCGCCGTCTGGAGCCGATTTACAAGTCCGAGACGCCGTTTGCCTCTCGCCTGAACCTGACCCCCTACGAATCCGACGACGTCTTGCTCCCAGGCCCCTACACGGAATGGGTGTACCCGGCTGCCTCTACGAATCCGTATGCCGCCGGAAATGGCGCCTCCTCGCGCGCCACGTCCCCTCCGGCCATGCTTCCCTTGGAGAAGGCCGCCGAGGAGATTCGCTGGGACATGCATCGCCCCATCAAGATGAAGGAGTTCGCCCGCATGTACTACCAGGACAGGCGCAGACGGAAGCTTGCCGGCGAGAAGCTCCTCTCGCTGTGGGAGTACAACAACTTTGTGGTGAAGCAGTGGAAGGAGTTCCATAACGGCGACCTGGACGCCGCCGACTCCAACGGCGGAGCTGCCTCTCCGGGCAGGACGTCCGAGGAGGGGCCCCTCCATGACAACGAGGAGGTCATCCCAGAGCCAAAGCAGTCTCTCCCGGCCGATTCAGCGGTGCCGACAGCGGCGCCGTCGCCCGCCCCGGCGGACGATGCCGCGCCCGAAGAGGGCGAGGAGCAAGAGGCCGACGAGGCCATGGCCGACAACGACACCCGGCCTGCGACGCCGGCCGAGCCCATCGAGCCGGTCGAGGTGACGAGGCTCCCCACCACGCAGTTTTCCTTTCCGAGGCTTCGGGACCCCAAGGACCTGGCCGCCGAGCTGGAAGAGTTCGGCGACCTTTCCACGCCCGAGCTTTACGAAAAGGCTGCGGCCGCGGTCGAAGTGTTGCACAAGTACGAGAAGGAGTACCGGGAGCTCCGCAAGATGCTGGACGATGAGGAGAACGCCAAGCGGCGCCAGGCCAACGATAAGACCATCATCAACTGGGAGAACCGCCAAAGGTCCGATGAGCCCCAGTTCTACCGCCGGCACTTCGACGACGCTGTCAAGGGGCCTCCTCCGTTCGAGGTCCGCGGCGTGCGCGCCCCCAAGCCGTATTTCGACGATGCGTGCCTGGAGCACCAAAAGTCCGAGGACCGCATCATGGCCCAGGCGTACGGCTTCAAGCTCGACACGCACCCTGCGCGCGTCGGCAAGCAGGACCCCGAGGAGCAGCGCTGGGAGATGCCCGAGAACCGGCTTAGGAAGCGTACCGAAAAGGGCGCCGAGCTGGCCGAGGACAACGTGGTGGAGGGCAAGCGGACTCGGAAGCCCCGCAACATCTCGGACCAGAGCAAGGACGTCAGCCGGTCGGCCACCCCGGCCATGCCTCCTACGTTTGGTCCCGCGCGCCGGCCCCGGAGGAAGGCCACCGCTTCCACCAACGCTGCCATCTCTGCGGCCCTCAACGGCGGGGGGGAGGAGGACGGCGACCTCGTCCAGGCTGCCGAGGCCGTCCCGGAGCCGATCCGCACTCGCCGCGCGGCTCGCGGCCGCGGGGTTGCGCAGGAGGACGAGAAGCCGACCAGCATGCCGCCGGGGTTTGGCGGCGCTCTCGGCAAGGGCATGGGCGGCTTGCCGGCCAACGAAGACTCGCGGCCCTCCACGGCAACGTCCCAGGACAGCGCCGAAAGCTCCGAATCGATCGGGTCGGCATACTCGCTCCGGGAAAAGCGCAAGCGCAACTTCGCCCTCGAGAACGACCCGGGTCTCGAGACGCGCCCGAAGCGCCGTGCCACCTCTCAGGCCAAGGCGCCGCAGCAGGCCGAGATGCCGGAGCCGGTGGCGGCCTCGCCCAAGAAGAAGCGGGGGCCCAAGAAGAAGGAGCCGAGCGCCCAGCAGCCCTTCCTGGCCTCCATTGCTTCCGCCGTGCCCCACGCCGCGACGCAGCCTCCTCCTCCTCCTCTTCCTCCGCAGCAACCCGAGGCCAAGTTTTACAACTTTGTGCCCGCTCCCGTGGCGGCCGAGGCGAACAGCGGGTCGGTTCATTCCCTTCCGGCGCAGGGGGGTCCGTTTGTGCACACCTTCAACGCTGCTCCCGCCTTCCCACCCGGCGTTCCGCCTCCCCCTCCGCCGCCGCCGGCCGTCAAGAAGCCCCTGACCAAGATCAAGTTCACCAACAACGGAGCTTCTTCTTCGGCCCCTGCTGCCGTTCCCACCGCCGCCTCGCCCCACCCTACCTCCCGGGCATCGACGCCGGGAAGCACCGCCGGGTCCACCAACAAGGCCGCACCGAAGCGGGTCCGCAACAAGAAGGGCGCCGACGGTCCGGCCTCGGCCCTGTCGAACGGCGACGGCGACATGGACAAGCCGTACTCGGAAATGACCAAGTCGGAGAAGATGAGCTGGTCGATGCGACGTAAGCCAGGCCCCCTCCCATCAAGCTTCTCTTCCAGAGCAAGACGGATGGCTAACCCCGGGATGATGCAACACAGGACGCTGGGCCTCTGGAGAAATGCAGGGCGCCGTCGAGAAGCGCCGCACGACCCTCGCGAACAAAAAGGCCGAGAGGGCCGCGGGGAACATCAACAACAACAACAACAGCAGCAGCAGCAACGGCAACAGCCGCGGCGGCGGCAACCGCGCCGCCTCCGAAGCCACCTCTTCGGGACCGGCCACGCCTGCTGCGACCCTCTTGGCGCTGCCGCGCGGCCAGCCGACGCCCCCGCCGATGCCGCCCTCGTCGTCCGGCGTCGCCGTGCTCAAGGCCCCGCAGCAGCCTCCGGTGCCGTCCCAGGGAGGCGGGTTCCTTCAGCAGCCTCTTCCGCCCCCGCCCCCGGGGGCGTACCCCTATGCGCTGCCCCCTCCCGCACCAGGGACCGGGGCTGGTTCTCCGTGGGCCGGATGAGCGTGGTGGTTTCGTTTGTGTGTGTGCACGCGTGCGTGTCAGCAGGGAAGCGGAGCGTTGAACCCCTCCCCCTACGCCCGCACGCCCTCTTTCATGTTTCTTTCTCTCTCTCATTCACTGTCTCATCGAGGTCGTGCGTGTTGATTTCTCCTAGAGCGATTCTCCTCTTTCCTTTTGTGTTGGATCCGGCCCGGTGCAGGGAAAGCGTTTGGAAAATCCGTGTTGAGTTGATGGATGCTCATGGCCAAAGGCATTAGATGGATGGAGCATGTCGCATGTCTGGTGCATTTTCCTGGCGTTTTTTCTTTTCTTTTCTTTCCTCAGGGTCATGGGACATGTGCCGGAAGCATTGGGTTGGGATGTACTGGAAATGCATGCAGATCACGATGGGATTTTTCAGTCGTCTTGTTTCATAGGGACACCGTAACAGCGCGTTGACATGGATGTTGCGGAATGGATGGACACGCAGAGACAGGGGGCCTCCGTCAACACCGCGAGGGCTACGATCAACCGATCCACCGGAGACGATGGGAAGCTGAGCAGTGAGAGCGGGTGGGGGTGCTGTGTGTGTTTGGGGGGGAAAGAGGATAGATGCAGTGTGCATGTGACACCATGGCAAGGTAGATAGAGAGAGCATGGGAAGTCGAGAGTTCGGATACGTCCATTGTCGTGCCCGGTGGTCAGAGCGAGATGTGATATGCATAACTAGTTATCCATGATGGGGATCCTGGACGTGACTTGGGACGGTAGGCCTCGGTGAGATGCGGGCGGGCGGGTGATTACGTGAAAACACTTACACCGTAGGAGGACAACCATCCCCCCACCGCTTCCCCCCCCCACCGCTTCCCCCCCACCGCTCCCCCCGCTGCCAACCCCAACCCCAACCCCGACCCCCCGCCCCGCCTGACGACCTACCTTGCAAGTGACGAACGAACTACTACACCGGACTAACAGAGGTCAGGACATGGACATGGGACCCGACCCAACGTCCGCTCCACTCCGCCATTGTCTTGGACATGGATGCCCGACACTTGCACGGGAGGCTTCCCATCTCGTCAGAAGCCACCATCTCACGGATTCCAGATGCCTAAGGTATTTAGACGGGCATGACGGTTTCGCCTCAATGACACATGGCCACGCAAATGCCCTATCACAGAATGCGCCCCGTCTTCACCTCGAGGCCCATGATGGTTGAGACTTCAGACGCCTGACCAACCGCACAACACGTCAAGGCGTGGGCCACGCTAGCGATGCGCCCGCCTCGGAGGCATCTGGGGAACGCCGTTTCCGGGTCCTCTGCGAGGAGGTTTTCGATGCCTGACTGCACCCGACGGCGAACGGGCGGCCGGGGCCCTGGGCCCGGGGACGCAGCCCCTGATTGGGCCACCTGGTTGGCTTCAACTCGTTCGAGTAAACACCGCCGAGCTTTTACCAAAGACATAAATCACTTGACGGCCACGCTTGCTTCGGCGGCGCGACGAGAAGCCGGTTCTCGCCGCCAGGGCATCGCATCCCAGCAAGCATCTCTCGAGCCCGTTGCCCGCCATGCGGCTCCTCAACGTTGCCACCCAAGAGCTCGAAGAGTTCCACGGCGCCGACATACCGCCTTATGCCATCCTCTCCCACACATGGGGCCCCGACGAGGTGTCGCTGTACGACATGGACGCGCTCGCGCGATACCGCGGGTCGCACGGGCCCCAGCCGCATCTCGGCTCCCCGCCGCCGCCGCCGCCGCCGCCGCATCTCGGCTCTCCGCCCTCGAGCGGGAGCCCCGACGTCATGAAGCTGATGCTCATCTCGAGCATGCTCCTGGCCTTCCGCGGCGACAAGACCCGGCTGGCCCGGTCCTCGGCCTTCCCCGCCCTCACCAACGGCCACGGCAGCGATGACGAAGATGCTCCTCCGCCGCCGTATGCCGGCTTGGCCCCCCCGCCTCCGGCGGCGCCGCATCCCGTCGAGCAAAAGGCCGGCTACGCAAAGATCGCATACGCCTGCGGCCAAGCGCAAAAGGACGGCCTCGACTACCTCTGGGCCGACACCGTGTGCATCGACCGCCACAGCAGCGCCGAGCTGTCCGAAGCCGTCAACGCCATGTACGCCTGGTACGAGCGGGCCGCCGTGTGCTACGCGTACCTCGAAGACGTGCACTTTGACGACTACACCGAGGGGTACCTGACGTGGAACGACCTGTTCGCGGCCAGCCGGTGGTTCACGCGCGGCTGGACCCTGCAGGAGCTGCTGGCCCCGCGCAAGGTCGTCTTCTACGCCCAGGGGTGGCGGCTGCTGGGCACCAAGTCGTCGCTCGTCAAGAACGTGTCCAAGATCACGGGCATCGACGAGCTGACGCTGCTCGACCCGGCCCTCGTGCGCACCGCCAGCGTCGCCCAGCGCATGTCCTGGGCCGCTCACCGCTCCACGACCCGGCCCGAGGACGTGGCCTACTCCCTCATGGGCCTCTTTGACGTCAACATGCCCGTGCTGTACGGCGAAGGCGAAAACGCCTTCCTCCGCCTGCAGGAGGAAATCATCAAGCGCTCCGATGACCACTCCCTCTTTGCCTGGGGCGCCCTCGGCCAAGGCGACGACAAGCTTCAGGTCGCTTCAGCAGCAGCAGCAACAGCAGGAGCGGCGGCGGCGGCGGCGGCACCGCACCTGAACGCGCCGGGGCTGGACGACCTCGATGACCTGGACCAAGACGCCCTGGCCGGCACGATGCCGCTCCTTGCCAAATCTCCCCGCGATTTCGCCGGCATGGGCCACGTCCTGGCCTGTTCCCCGCCGGCAGATCTTCCGACCACCGACTACGCCCTCACCAACAAGGGCCTGCACATCACCCTGCCCATGCTGCCGCCAAAGACCGGGCCATCATCACCCAGCGCCCTGCCGCACGCCGCCGTCACGCCTTCGCCCCAGCTGGCCCTCCTCAACTGCCACCCGGCCCACGACCCCACCTCCCGCCTCGCCCTCCTCCTCACCCCGACCTCCTCCCGCAACACCTTCCTCCGCACGCGCGCGCGCTCCCCGACCGTCGTCTCCTCGGCCGACCTTGGCTCGACAGCAACGGCGCCGCCGTCACCGTCCTCCGCAAAGCCGCCCCACCAGCCCCAGCCCAAGCCGAAAACCATCTACATCCCCGCCATCCCCTCCCAGCTCTCTCGCCTCACCTCGCCGTTCTCGTCCTCGGCGCTGTCCTCCTCGTCGGCGACGCCCCTCCTCGACGAGGTCATCTTCGTCCGCGCCCCCGACCTGGTCGCGCCGGGCTACGACGTCCTCGACGTGCGCGGCGCCGGCAGCGTCACCTGGAACCCGGAGCTGCGGAGCATCCGGCTGGCCGGCGTCGACTACCACTCGTACGGCCGCTCGCCGGTCCCGGCCTGGAGCCGCCGCCGCGCCGGCGCGCCCGGCGCCCTGTACCAGCTCTGCGTCGTCACCTTTTGGAACCGCGTGCTCAAGTGCGGGTTCGTCGTGCGGGTCCTGGTCGAAGGGGCGTCGCGCGTGTGCTTCGCCGACCTGGTCCCCGGCGCCGACGCGGCCGCGGCCGCGGGCGAGAACGGCGAGGGCCTGCTCGAGCTGGCCCGCAAGGCGTGGGAGCGGCCGGGCACCGTCGACGTGGTCGTTCCCGGGCCCGAGCGCAAGAGGCTCGTGACGGTGGAGGTGGTGAACCCGGGCGACGCCGGCGCGCCGTCCGGGGCGGACGACGAGGCGAGCGACGCCGCGTCGGTCTCGTCCCGCGGCGGCCCGAGGCCGTGGACGTACAAGCCCGGCCACGAGGTCAAGGTGGCGGAGCGCGTGACGTTTGCCGAGAAGTGGGAGAAGGAATACCGCCGGACGGTGAACGCTACGGTCGAGAGGAGGAAGAAGGGGGTCATTGAGCTGAGCATGACCTCGATGCTGTGGATGCCGGCGCCCGCGGCGGCGCACAAGACGGAGGATCTTGATCAGCCGAGTTAAAAAAAAAAAAAAAGTTACAGAACGGATCTGGGGGCGGGGGGCGGAGGGCGGCATTTTGGCTTGCATTGTTTGTACATGATGTGTTTTTTTTTTTTTTTTTTTTTTTTTTTTTTTTTTTTTTTTTTTTTTTTTTTTTGCTTGCTTGTTTGGGATGGGCAACAGAATGTGTTTTCACATCATCCGGCGTTAGGCATGGGAACTCTCAGCGTACATCCAATGGCATTTATGATTCATGAGACCCAGTTGCAGAGTCCCGTATTCCGTTTCATGAACACCGTGACCTGGATGGTGCCTAGGTATAGACTATAACTAGGTAGATTAGGGGCTAAGCAGACCTTGTTTAACCACGCTGTCATCGGTTCAGGCCTGGACCTACGGTGTAAGTTATTCAACAGCGATGATCCTATTGATGGATCCATGCCACTTATACCACATCAAGCAAAGCAACAGGCCCGCCAAGTGGCGATGGAGGCATATGCCGGATTCCCGGCCAGCTGGACCTGTGAATAACAATAAAAAAAAAAAAAAAAAAAAAAAAAAAAAAAAAAAAAAGGAAACCAAGAGGTCTGAAGGGAGGCAAAGGGTAGTAGGAAATGTTCGCAACGACAGGAAAACGGAACAGGCTCGGCGTTGGGGAACGCATGGCGATCACTTCTCATTTCCAGAACCCCAGAACAAAAAGGCAAGCAAGCTCTCGTTATTTCCCGGCCGGCATCTTTGACATGCACGTTGTTATTGGGGTGGATCAAGGCATTCGGTTGGGTTCATATCGAGCACTCTGGGCCCCACGGCGGACGGCGGGCAACCAGGGAGCCGATGGCTTTCATCACTCGCAAAGTGAACAACGCTCTCGGTGTGGACGGGGACTCGGGGAACAAGATTCGGTGTATAAACGATGGCGCAGCAAGTGCACGGCGTTGGCCTCAGAGGGTGGACAAAGTCGAATCTCTAGACTTCGCCGGTCCTCGCGTCCCTCGAGCCTTCAAAGTCCACAAAGGTCCAGTCCCAGCGGCTGTGTAAGTCGGGAATTATTCTTTGAAGATCGTGATATCCCCCCAAAGCCTGCCCGTCCTGCCAAAGTCGAAGAACCGATTCTGAATTGACCTGTGTATCATGCAGTGGTATGACTCCCTAGCACGCCGAAGCCGAAATGCAAAGCCTGCCCCATCCGGCCCAAGCCTTTTTTGTGGCCATCGTTCAACTCTCCCTCGTTTGTGGCGGAAGACGCTCCTCGGTCGACAGAATCGTTCGTTCCCCGAAATTCCAAGTGCCCTGAACCCATCGCGCGCCGGAAAACCTCTTACATCACGACACCCGAGTTGCTGGCAATACGGGGCCAGAGCTCCGCGGCCTCCTTGCCGACGGGCCCGGTGATGGCAGAGCCCTTCATCTCACCCTTGGGGTTGACGATCTGCGATTGTCAGCCTACCACGTACGCGCAAAACCAACCCTGCTGGGGGGGGGGGGGGACCCAGTTCCGTTCCGGCCCGAGGAACACGTACCACACCAGCGTTGTCCTCGAAGTAGAGGAAGACACCGTCGAAGCGCTTCCACGGCTTGGCCTGGCGGACGATGACGGCGGGGTGAACCTTCTTGCGGAGCTCGGGCTTGCCCTTCTTGACGGTGGCCATGACCATGTCACCGACGCCGCCAGCCGGCAGCCTGTTGAGGCGCGCACCGATACCCTTGACCGAAATGATGTAAAGATTCCGCGCGCCCGAGTTGTCAGCGCAGTTCATGATGGCGCCCCTGTCCATTCGTCAGCCTCGGCCTCGTCCTTCAATGTTGCTGTTGCCGTCCGGCGCGTAATTCGTCTTGGACATCTCGAGGGATCGGTTCGAATGTTCGCTCGGGCGGACAGGGAGGGATCGCACGTACACTGGGAGACCCAGGGACATCTTGAGCTTGCCACCAGGGGCACCACGACTATGTGACAAAGGTTAGCCGTGTCCTTCGAGTTTGAATGGCCTCCTTCTTCCAGCTGCCGCAGAGAATCCGACCGCCATGTTCCGCAAGCTGCCCCAAAACTTTTCATCCTTCCCCCCCCTAGCTGGGCTTTCCCCTCCACGAAAAATCCCTGCAGTCTTCTCTGGGAAACGGGCGGTCGGAAGTCGCTGACGGCAGCTCAAATTCTCGGAGAAACAGCACTTCGGTAAGGACTCACGAGATCTTGGCCATTGTGAATGTGAGGTTGCGGAATCGACTTGACGGATGGGTGTCGAGATTTCGGAAACGCAGATGCACCTGGAAAGGGAAATTGACGGGATTCGTGATAATTTTGGTGTGGATCGGGAAACCCTACGATCTGTGAGCGGTCACGTGGGGTGGGGCACCCTAACCCTGCCGTGGTTTTTCGGTGCAGAGTGGGTCGTGGCAGCTCAGATGCGGCGCGTCAAAAAGTTTCCGCTCTTCTGTTTTGCACCCGCTCGGGGAGGCGGTTTGGGGCATCACAGAAGTGCGTGCATGCCGTCATTTGACCACGGCTCTGCCGAGCTGTATGTGATAAATCTGTTACCTGCAGTGATTGTCTTCATCGCTCTTCAGCATAAGAACCTATACTGTTGAGTCGATGCGCTACACGTAGGCGTTTTGGGTGCGCTTCGAACTACACTTTTGATCCACGCCAGAATGTCATGGTGGATAGATAGTCCGTGTTCAGGCCGTCGCATGCTCAGATGTATCAGCACTCAGCACTGGAGCCAAGCAAGGTCTACATTCCCCAAGGGCACATCAACCGCAACAAAGCCCATCTCGCCATATACCTGAGCTCAGATTTGCGCATTCGCTTTCTTTGCCACAAAAATCACAATCCGGCGCCGAGAGGATCGACCCTCTGCATCACATCAAGATATCATCACATCATGTTGGGAGTCTTGGAGCCTCGCCCCTGTGGAATCCGCGCAGAACGCGGCCAGGAGGCGCGGACTATGATGGCCCGATGGTTTTGTCTTGCAGCAATCAGGGCGAGACAAGCTGAGATAGCATGTCGCTCCCTCTCCCCCGCCAGCCCCTTCCAAATTCCAAACACAAGACGTGTTCGAGAGCAGAAGGCTCTCCGAAGAGAGGCTCATTGGGAATCCGTTGCCGGCTCCGAGTGGCTGGAGAGGGTTGCTGCTTTCTTCAGTAAGAAAACAAGGTCGGTAAGGAACCGTCGAGCGGTAATGCATTCTCGGTCGTCCATGAAATAGTAGCCTTCTGAATGCGAGCTGTACTGATTTGAGCCTTGGAGGACATGATGGCTCACCAGGACCCTTCCCTCGTGCTTTCAGCCCGGCACTCTCATGCCAAAAGCCTACCTGTGCTCCGCTGGCTCCGAAGAAACCAAGATTCCTGTTGATACACTGACAGGACTTCAGAGGCATGCGGGTTGCGCGCTCACTGAGCTGGCGCACAATGCGCAGCGAAGGAGGTGCTGGGGATGTGACTTGGAGATGACAGGCACGGTGAAAAATCTTGGAGAGGCTGGCTCAGGCCCACGGTTGCAAAGTAGTTAACTAACACTGAAGTGGAGCTGCTCGGCATGCATGTGACCTGGCACGTGAATTAGCATCCCCCCACCAAATGCCAAGTCTTTATGTCAACAACACTTGATGACCTACCTCACGCCGTGAAGAAGACATGGAGACTTCGCGCTATCACGAGAGCTACACGAGATAACCATACAATCCCCAAAAAAACATGGATCTTCTACTTCTCAAGAACGTCTTCTATGTGATACATTGAACTTGAATTGCGCTGTGTGCCCTTCTAACCTGCTCCACTGTCCCACTGTCCTGTCCTCCACCCTGCCTGCCTGCCTCAGCCCTTCCTACATGGACCGACGTCTACTGTACCTCGCCCCTCACTCCAATGCATCGATTATCCAACAAATCAATGCCCCCATGGCTAGACCTGCATACCACGCCGCAGCAGCCCACAAGCAAATACAGAACAGGCCCCCATCGCCACAAGTGCAGTAACATCGGTTCGCCGACGAAGCCCCGCTGGTGGCGTCCACCGTGACTTTCTTGACCAGCGCATCCCCGATCGGCGCAATGCTCTTCTCAAACGCGTCCGGGTCCATGGCCGTCCAATCCGCCCCGTCGGGACCGGGAACCGCCTCGTCGCCGACGAACCCAACGTAGAGGACCTCGTCCTGGTCGATCCCGTTGTTCCCGTTGACGCTCTTGCCGCCGCACATGGTGGCCAGCGCGAGCGACGCCTCGCCAACCATTGGCTTCTCGTCGTCGTCGCCGTTTGTGTCGCCCCAGACGCCGTACGCGACCTTGTCGCCTCCCGGGCAGACGGCGACCATGACGCTCAGGGGCTTCATGCCGTACTTGGACGGGTCGAAGGCGCGCCAGCCTTTGCGCTGGCGGGTGCCCTTCTCGTTGCCGAACACGACGTACGGGTGCACGTAGGGGTTGAGGTCCTTGATGCCGCGGCCGTAGCTGGCGACCAGGTCGCTGAAGCTGGTGGCGTTCTGGATGTCGGGGCTCAGCGCGGCCTGGCAGCGCCCGTCATCGGCGGGGGTGCCGCCATGTCCATCGCAGTCGACATCCATGTTAACCAGGGCGCCGTGACGGCCTTGCAGGTAAATGATGCCGTGGGAGTGCAGGTAGTCGCCACAGTATTCGAAGTCTATGCGGACAATGCCTAGGTGAGTCCAGAGCAGTCGAAGGGTTGAAGGGAACGGAGCGGCAAGCGAAAACGGGACGAAGTGAACTCACTGTTGGATCCACCCGCCGAGCTGTAGAAACCAGTGGCGAGAACATTGTCGCAACGAGATTTTGCTCGCACAGCATTGTAGAATTGGCGGAGGTTATGGGGGGTTTCCCTGGCGAGAGCGAGGAGTGGGAGCAGCAGGGTGAAACAAATCATCCTCGGAGTAGAACTCCAGAAATACGACAGAGCACCGCAAGGTATCATTGTAAACGCTGAGCTATGAAAGGCTTGAACGAGGTTGTGTAAGTGACGAGGGCACCCCTGGCTTAATGACGGAGATCAACTGGGTGGACCAGAAGAGACTGTTGGAAGGAAGATTGATACGGCCGGCGACACAATTGATCTCCTGCGTGGCTGTGCTATGGTAAGAGGGAGCTACCTGTTGGGGGTGGTGAGCTGGATGAGAATGGACTTCTGCTTGGGCACGGAACAGGAGAAAGTCAAAGGACCTGGTGAGATCGAAAATCGTTTTATAGTTGCTCAACTGAGTCACCTTCGGCAGTGAATGCAAGCGTCATGTTAGGGCTCTTCTTCGTTGGCGACAAGTCATCTCGAGTCACCTTAAAAAAAGTTATTTCAAGATGCATGATGTGTCTGTGGTCATAGCCAAGTTTCCTTGTGACTCTACGCCATATGTCGAGACTGTAGTCAACTCGACGGAGTGAATCCCAAGGTTCATGCTACGGCTGTGCAGTCAGCGGAGTGTGTCAAGCTATACCAAAGGTGAAGTCCCGTGTGCTTGGTATATTTGCATCATCATTCCGTGAAGACCCTATTTTGAGGTTGATAATATCAACTGGCCCAATGACAAAGGTACGATATTAGGATGTTGATTGAAAAGACATATTCGCTCTTCCCTTGACAATTTCTGTGCCGCAATTATCTTGCTCCAACCTACGTACTCTACGAGCAAACAGTATTCTATCGTTCACAATGATGTCAATATATTTGGTATCTGCAGCATAACCACGAAAGCTGTGCACAGATGAAGCTCGGGCATCGATGCTCTGCGTTTGAACATATGAGTGAACTGACTTTCAGCGTCTTGGAATGATTCCATCGTCCAAGACGCGCGTTCGCAATGGGTGAGTCAGATTGTCAACTATATAAACAGCCGATCTCTCCCAAGGTCCCTACCACGATCGCTTGAGGTGAATTATTCCTCAAAGATCTAAAGATTATTCCCATCAACTCCTTGATTCAAGGGATATAAACAAGTAAACAAAAATCATGATGCACCTCATTATGCTTGGTCTCCTGTTGCTAGCCCTAGCGGCGGGAATCATCGGTGCGATCCCGGCGACTGCACCCGCCGTCCTCCTCTTCACTGCTGCCTTCAGGGGCATGCCCTCCTGCGCTGTAAGTACCACGTGAAGCCTCATCACGGCACGATGTTTGTTGAGCATGATGCGCTGCGGGTGTCTGAGTGTGATGTCGATGTGTTTACGTTGCGAACCATCGTTGTATAATATTGTTATCATGCTACAACGTCTCCGATTTTCCATATTCGTGCATTCCAGTTTGTCACCGATACCCTCCCTGGACGTCCATCGTTTGAACTCATCCCCATCACCTGTTATTGTCCATTGTTCCCCTGACATGTCATATCTTGGCATCAATTGCTAACGCCATCGCCATAGCACTTTCCCATGGTTATCCTCCTGGGCCGCCTCCCGGCCTTCAGCTGCAAGGCCACTGATGCGGCGTGCCTCTGCAGCAGCGGGGCCCTCCTCAAGGCCATCCAACACCGGGTCGCCGCCGCCTGCTCTGACCCCGCCGACATCCTCGCCTCCCACCAGTGGGTCACCGCCCGCTGCGCGGACGACCACTTCTCGGCGCCTGCCCTCTCTGCCTCTCCGCTCACCGGCGCCCACTCAGACGTCACCTCGCCCGCCGCCCCCAGCCGTCTCCTCCTCAGCCGCCTGCACGAGGGCCGCCACAACCGGTGGATCCTCCGGCTCTACCTCATCGTCTTCCTGCTCACGGCCCTGTGGAACTCCAGCAGCGACCAGGACGAGTTCCTGCGCCTGTTGCTGCAGAAGCTGCAGCGGTTTCGCGATACCATGCTGCTCTACCGCCGCCGGACCCGGTTGTGGGGCGACATGGCCAGGTCTTCTCTGCACAACGCCGAGCAGTGGGTCCGCGGATTGTGGCGGAACTACTTGGCCGCCTGGACGGAGTACAATAACCTGAGGGTGCGCCTCGCCAGCTCCTCGGCGTGGCCACCGCCGCTTGGGAGCCTGTTCGAGCTTGAGCAGCTGTGGCTTCGGGTGTTGCGCTTCTACAGGGTCTTCGCGGCTGCCCACAGGGAAAAGGAGGATGAGCGTCGTCGACTTATAGAGATGATCGCTCGGTGTCGGGCCGAGCGGGAGCAGATCCAAGA
Source organism: Remersonia thermophila (assembly GCF_042764415.1). Classification (NCBI taxonomy): domain Eukaryota; kingdom Fungi; phylum Ascomycota; class Sordariomycetes; order Sordariales; family Chaetomiaceae; genus Remersonia; species Remersonia thermophila. The sequence goes on from NC_092217.1 coordinate 411,691, forward strand.
AGCGTTCGGGATCATCGCCGAAGGCGTCAGTGCCATGAACGGGGAGGTGTGGCCCAGAAACCCGGTGTTAGCCGATCAAGATGACGACCAGGAGATCGTGGTGGAGCGGGAGGAGGATGTGGCTCAAGGCTGGGAGGACGATGATGACACCATTGTGGGAGACGGCGAGGATGGAATTCAAGAACGGGAAAATGAATGGGAGGACCTGGGGGAGGATGACACTTGGCCAGAGGGCACGTGGGAGGAGGAGGAGTATGAATGGGAGGACTTTGCAATAGATTGAAGAGTGGGCTTCAAGCGAGGATGGGGGCAGCAGACTGTTCGGCGCGGAAGGGGATATTGGGTAATTCTAGATAGATCCGCCAGGTGACAACACGGTCACCCTTGATTGTACATGGGGGCGTATGCAGCGTATGAAATCAACTCTGTTGATCCCATCGTGATACTTTTTTTCTGTGGTTCGAAACCACGCAGTTCAATCAGGCAAACCCTGCAATCCGTTGGCCACCGGCAGGGAACCCACAACCCTGCTTGCCATTCTGCGTGTTGGCACCAAGCCCGGAGCAGATGCCGAATCGCACGGCTCCAGTGTTGACCAAGGCGCAACAGGTTGACGCGCAGTCGGCATCGCTGGTGCACTCGCCGCCAATGAATTGGCCACCCTGGCCGTTGCCAACGTTCTTTGCACCCGCAGGATCGGGAGTGAGGGTGCTGGGCTGGATGCCAGTGCCGGCGCCGGCGCCAGCGTTGGAACCTGTATCATCGTTGTTGTTGTTGTTGTTTCCATTGCCATTGCCATTGCCGTTGTTGCCGTTGCCGTTGCCGTTGTTGTTGCCGTTGCCGTTGTTGTTGCCGTCGCCGTTGCCATTGTTACCATTGTTGCCGTTGCCGTTGCCATTGCCGTTGTTACCGTTGTTACCGTTGTTGCCGTTGTTGCCGTTCCCGTTGTTCCCGTTGCCATTGCCGTTGCCGTTGTTCCCGTTGTTATTCCCGTTCCCGTTCCCGTTCCCGTTCCCATTTCTGTTCCCCCCATTTCCTCCGTTGCCCTGGTTTTGGTTCCCTGACCCTGCAGCCTCGAAGCCGCAGCCCTGTTTTCCTGCCTGTGTTTGAGCGCCCACGCCAGAGCATACCCCAATCGTTTCCCCTCCCCTCGGGAGAATCGCACAGCAACCCGACGCGCAATCAGCAGCCCCTAAGCATTGGCCCCCGATGAATTGAATGCCAGCGCCATTCCCGATGTTCTTCTCTCCGGCGGGGTCAGGCAGGTTTTGGCGGGCCGAAACGCTCGGAGCAGCTTGAACGGCTGACAGGGCGACTAGGTGAGGTCAGTCAGTGCCTGGCAGAAATGCTTGGACGTGAAGTAGGACCCACAGGCGAGAGTGCCAACAAGAACAGAAACTTGGACCATATTTGCTGCTGCAAGGCTGTACCAGACAGCGCCTGGAAGGAACAAAGACGTGGAAGAAAGCGGGTATCACGACAATATGCCGCCAGCGGGTGCGAGAACGAAACAGCGAAGGACGCCCGGTCCGACGGTAAGAAAAGACGTAGGGAACAACACAGCGGTTGACAGGAACTTTTGAAAGAGCGGATGAGCTCGTTGACAAACAACTAGAACCTTCAACTACCTAACTGGTATTTATATCCGTTGTTCAGCAACGGGCTGAGATGTCTTAAGACGTTTCAAATGTAACGTGGGCACTTCGACACCCCATGACATGGAGCGATGCGGAAGACGCGGTCCTTCCCATCCATGTTACCTGACGAGTGAGAAGAGTTTGCAGCTTGCTTCGCTCCTCGCGTTTGTCCTCAAACTGGTGGATTATTCCTCGTCGGTGTCACAGCAGGGGCGTGCACTTAGTTGCGACACGTTCTCGAGTCAGAGGTGAGCTCAGCGTGGCCAATCAGCCTGGACTCGCGGCGCTTCGAGATGCGCAACGGAATATGGCACGAAAGATGTGAGACGAGTGATATACTATTTACAGGGATAGAGTTCCATCGTGAAACATTTCATGGCCTCCAAGCCCACACAAAAGAGGTGAGTAGGTCAAAGGAAGACGTCGAAGCCAAGGTTTCGCCGTTGGCAATGGAAGCATCCATTCAGGTTCCATCAGCGGCTGAAGTGGGGCTCGGCGCCACCGCCACCGGCCGGGCACCTCAGTCCACTGCAGAAAATGCGGGGTCCGCTCTGAGATTGATGTGGCCCCGGGGGAGGGAGGGGGGGAGGGGGGTCCACTACCTGATCGACTCAGCGTGGGGTAACTACCCTAAAGAATCGCGCTGATGATCAACCGATCTGCATTCTCCCATCTTCGCCCGACATGTCTCAGCCACGAACACACGTCCCACTCTGTCGGGGCCATGCAGGCCTATGGGACGGCGGCGTCATTGTTTCGGCACGAAACCTGCCACGCGCTACGTTCCAGCCGGAGAGCCCTGGGTTCTATTGCGCGGCAAGTGAGAGTGTTTCTGGTTCCCGTTGACAGAAATTCTCCACGCGGGCGAGTCATGAAGATCCCACGTGTGCCGCAATCATACACGCCTAGGTATTAAATGGCAGGCTTCCGATGGGTCTGTGGACTGGGGAGAGGCGCAGATCCATAATGCCTGAAGTCTCTTCACGGACGCCACCGAGTTTGAAGACGAGCAGACTAGAAAGGATCCGGGCTGTAGTCAATGGCATTCCATCGAATGACCAAAGAAGCGATCGCGGGTTAGCTTCGGCGTTGGATAGCTAGCACTCACGCCGTGGTTCCTTGAGCCTCGATGGTCCGAACAACAGCAGGGTAGATTATCACATGTCTCGAAAGAATCACACGGACCATGGCAGAGTTGACCTTCATCATGACGTCCCCGGTGCTGAAACAAGACAAGTTCGTGGACGAGTGGATAGTGGATTATGCTATTCTGAAACGAGAAAATCCTTCAGATGGCGAGGCTTCCCAGAAACCACGCACAAGGGTGTTTACCAGCACGTAGCGAGCCTAGAGCCAAAACCAATTGGCGGTTTGTCAGCATTGAGTTTCGCAGTCAAGCTCCCCATAATTGTGCCATGTGCGGTGGATGCGCCCTGGAAGATGGCGTTTTGGAGGGGTGGCCAAAACCTTAGGTCCCGCTCTGTGGGTGACGTGAGAAATACCGCGTTCAATATCACCGAAAGGGCTCTGAGATAGAAGTCCAGGAGCTCAGCTCTTTGGACTGAATTCGTTGTAGAGCCATCCCATCTGTGATTGCCAAAGTTGTTTGAACGACAACGGCCTTACTGATGGCCGTGGATGCAAGTAGGACCAAGGTGCAAGCACCCGAAGGCTAAACTGTGTGGGACACGAGAGATGTTGAGCGATCACGCGCTAAAGTGTTACCTATCTAGAACAGGGACTCATTCCAACCGGGGCTCCCTCCATTGATCCTTCGTGACTATTACCTTCAGGAGAATGGTGATGGCGGGATGGGGTGCGGCTGCTCCAAGGTTGCTGACCTGACAGTGGAGATGGGGCTATGAATTGGGCCAAGCACGTCACACTGAACCTCGGGAATACAATAGCAGACATGTAATTCGGCCTTTTAAATGGAACACCAGCGTCATGACCGTGTGCGTACGTGAAAATGGGTATCCATCGGATTCCTGGGGTCGGGTACGGTAACCGAGAGGAGAACCGATCGTGGAAACAGAGGAACCGCAAGTGCACAAGGTTCACGAAGTCAATTGGGTGGACTGGAAGCAGACTCATGATGATGGAAACTGGCTGGAGATGCCAATTCGGACAAGACCCAATGCTTACCGGAGAGGGTGCGAACAGCAGAAACGAGTTGAAGGAGAGGTTGCCGCGGGGAGAACCACGAAAACACCACGACAACACCACGACAACACCACGACACGTCCAGATAAGAAAACAACAAACATTCGCAGCCTGGGTATTCTTGTTGTTGTTTTCGCAAGAGAGAATCTTAATTCCAGCCCCGCTTTTCCCGTTCCTGGAAATATATAAAGTGACGCCGACGAACTCTCTTCCACTTCTTCTCTTCTCCCACTTCCATCCCACAAGTTGCGATTCCCAGCACAGCCAATTCTCGCGCTATCGATCTGAACAACTCTCTTCAGATACATTTAACATTCGAAATTGTAGCCTTGCTGCAGAATTCCGCAACCTTTCTCGCAAATTGATCATACCTCTCTTGGTAAGTCCGATCGACCCCAGCTTCCTCTCTTCCTGTTTCTTCCTCATCCTCCCTCTCCATTTCCTCCACCACCACGCCCGCCGAACACTTCGCATCTCGTCATCTTCCCGCCATTCAACTCTCTTCGCATTTTACTCTTCAATACAATTTCTCTCTCCTCATCACAATTCTTCATCACCTCGCGCCCTCTCTCGCTGTTGCGCGTCGGCCTTCATCCTATCGACCACGCGCGCCACAACAGACTCTTCATCAACCCCAATCGACATTTTCCACCTTATCCATACTCATTTCATCAGATTTCACCTCATCTCTTCTTCATCTCATCCTCGGCGCTCTTGCCGCTTGCCGGTCGATCATCCGCTGCGGTCGTCCGAACTCTGCGAGGCTGTAAGTTGCTTGCCGTTTTCGGATTGCGAGGCTGAGACCCACACCGCCCGACATTTCCTTGCGACTCCACTCATACCCACATCGTCAACACCTCGGCTGCCCAGACGCGGCTCAAAATTTTATCCCTCACCGCATGCATGTTTACTTTGCCATTGGGGCTTTGAGACATGATCGACTGACCGCAAGACAACAGAGTTTCGATCAGTCGCACTGTCACCATGGCGACTTTAACTCCCAAGCCCGTGGCCCTCGCGGCCCTCGCCGTCGCGGACAAGCGCCTGGGTTGTGTCACCGCCTCCTGCGGACCTCTCAAGAACATCTTTGTTGACTTCAGTCGCTTCCATGAGGCGCTTGCCTACGCGACATTTGCCGCGGAATCTTGCGTTCCTCTGACCTTGACCGAGAAAATTGCCGACCCCGCGGAAACCTCTCTCTCTGACTCAACCTCCGAACTTCAAGAGCAACTCGAAGACGCCGTTGACACCCGCGCCCCCGCCACCGTACATGACACCGACCACGCTGCCTCCACTAGCCCGGACATTGATGCTCCTCCTCCTTCTGACGAGTCGGAAAACATCACGGTCGTTGATGATGGTTCCCTTGCCGATACCTCCAACCAGGACGCCTCCGAGGGCATCGCCCCTGAGCTGGCTACCCGCGATCTGAACACTTCTGGCAACACCGAAACGCCCGCTGAGCACGCCGAGACTCTCAATGCTACCGAGGCTGCTAAGGCTACCGAGGCTACTGAGGACAATGAGACCACCGACGTTATCGCGACCACTGAGGAGATTAAGACTGTCGAGGCGACCGAGTCCACCGAGACTGTCGAGGTCACCGAGGCAACAATCGAAGCTCCTGAGGCTGTCGAGACCATTGAGCCTACCGAGATCACGCAGCACACCGAGACTATTGAGACCGTCCAGGCCACCGAGGCCGCCGAGGAGATCAAGGCTGCTGAGACTCTCGAGGCGACCGAGCCTATTGATACAGTCGAGGCTACTGTGACAACTGAGGAAATCGAGACCACCGAGACCACCGAGACTACCGAGGCGGCTGAGACCATCGAGACTGTTGAGGCTACCCAGACTACTGAGGAGGTTGAGACCATCGAGACTGTCCAGGCTATCGAGGCCGCTGAGGAGATCAAGGCTACCGAGACGCTCGAGGCCACCGAGGATATTGAGGCTGTCGAGGCTACCGAGACGGCCGAGGAATTCGAGATCGCCGAAGCCACCGAGACGGTCGAGGCCACCGAGACCGTTGAGGTTACCGAGACCGCTGAGGTTGAGACCACGGAGTCCATCGAGTCCACCGAGACCACCGAGTCTGCCGAGGCGGTCGTTGAGGCCCCTGAATCCGTCGAGACAACCGAGGCGCCTGAGAAGATCGAGACCATTGAAACCACCGAGACCACGCAGCACATCGAGACCACCGAGCATGTCGAGGCTACCGAGCCCGCTGAGACTGCCGAGGTCGCTGAGGCTCCTGAGGCTGTCGAGACCGCCGAGACTACTGAGGAGACCGAGACCAACGAGACCGCTGAGACGGTTGAGGCTCCCAAGGCGATTGAGGTTACCGATTCCGTCGACACTGCTGCAGACCTGGAGGCCCCCGAGCCCGATCGCGTCGATACGGAGGCCCACGACAGCCAGTCCGGGGCTAATCAGGACGCTACGGTGACCCTTGCCGATGCCGACGATGTTATGGAGACCGCTTCCACTATCTCCGAGGACATCTCGACCGAGGAGGCTGTTGAAACCGCCATTGCTCCCCTTCCCATCCCGGCCATCAGCTTCCCGGTCATCTTCGAGGACGACTTTGATCCCTGCGTCTCAAGCGTCGTGGGGGCTGAAGATTGGGTCTTTGACATCATGAAGATCATTCCCGACTGCCCGGAAGTCATCACCAAGAAGACGGAGCGGGAGCTCCTGTACGAGCGCATCATGGATCCCGAGACTGGCAAGGTCGACCAGCATAAGATGAAGCTTGAGACCGCGGCTCGGGGCCTGACCCTCCAGCCCATCAACGGGGAGAACCGGAGCACCGTCAAGAACAATCCGGTTACGGATGCGACCGTCGCGGGTTCCGCAGACATGAAGCGCAGCCACTCGCGTCGCTCTTTGGGTACGAATGACTCGCGTCTGTCTGGAGATGCCATCTTTGACAGCGCTCCGTCCCCGGACACCCCGGCGACGGAGCATGCCATGACTCCCTCCGCCTCGTGCATCATTGAGCAGGGCACTCCGACGACGAAGGCAGACGCCAACGGCCCCGCTGCCGCTGCCACCAGCACTAGCGAGGACAAGACCACAGAGTAGAACTCTGTGGACTGTGACTTCGACGACAAGCTTGCTTCTCCCGACAATGAAACGACCTATGAGTGCCCCACTACATACAGCGCGTCGGATGACGATGAAGACCACCATGACGACGCGTACGATCCTTACGAGCGTCCTAGCAACCCAACCCCCTGGAAGGGGAAAGCCGAGGTTGGCTTCGACGTGGCCAGCGACGATGAGGGCGACGATTACCAACCTCGTCTCCTCTTTGCCTATGCTGAATCGCCCGAAGCACCTGCATCCACGGGCTTGGTGGAGTCCTACGACGTCGACTTTGACTTTGCGTGCAGCCCTCCATCCGAGCACGACACCTCGGAGCACACCTACCATGAGACCGAGTACTGCTACGACGAAGTCGACAACGTTTACGGCGTGGACACCGTTGCCTCCCCCGTCGGTACCATCGACACCGACTACGAGACGGACCACCCAGCGACGTTCGCTTTGGATGAAGACAATTCATACGACTACAAGGAAGACGCCCTCGTTGCCTACCATGATGGCGCTTGCTTCCCTACCCCGCCTTACAACGGCTGGTCCGTTCCGTTTTCCACATGGACCGGAATCGAGTACATGGAATGGTGGACCAAGCACTATTACATTGACATCAACGGTTACCTGGGGATTCACCGGGTATGGGAGGCCGAGTCTGGGGTGTCACACGGCGCCTACCACCACTGCAGCTGGGTGTATTACCTGGAACACGAAAAGGAATGGGTGCGCGGCAATGCACTGGGGATCGAGATTGTTGTCACGACCCCCGAGGGGGAGAACAGGTGGATCGATGACAACATCCTCGAATATCCCGAAGACCTGGTAACCGACGAGGAACGGGGACCGTACGGCCATAGCTGCACGGAGCGGTGCGCCGAGTTTTGGGACCAGTTCGGCTGGTACATCGCCGATGACGCAGAGGGCGAACAAGAGGGTGGCCAGCCGCACAAGGTTCACTACCTGGCGCCCATCGAGGAAGAAGAGTCGGAGGAGGTGGCCATGGTCTCTGAAAGCCCCATGGCGAGTGCCTGCACCTCTGCCGCGGTGCATAAGGAGGTGCTTAGCGCGCTCCCTGAGCACTTGCGCCCATCCAACAAGCGCTGGGTTGACCTCGATGAGGAGTCGGACGAAGAGTGGTAAGGGAGGGACTGTGGCGCGATGGAATGTGAAGGAAGCGAGATGGAAGGGTTTGTCAAAGTATCGTACGGGAACTGTGGCGTGCTTCGGGATGCGTTGGCAACGGAGCCGCGATGATTTACGAGACTATAGAAGGGTACATGCATAGCGCTTGGGACCAGAGCGATGGACTGGGCAGGGCACTCGTCTGAGCATAAACGCTGGATGGCACTTGGGCAGGGCGGGACTTGGGATGGGTTGGCGGCTTGTTTGAGTGCGGGACACCTGGGCAGAGCAACTTGGGTGATGACGGTCACTGAATTTTGGAATTCGGGTAACGCATGTATGCGTGGCATCCGTGATGCGGGTTGGGCATGGATCTTTTTTTTTTTTTTTTTTTTCGTTTTCTTTTGGTATTTAGCTTCGGGAGGCGGGCATATGTATGTGTGGCATGTTTGTTGTGTGCATGATGAATTTACAGGCCCAGAGAGGTTTCGGAAGAGCATGAGAGCGATTTGGGAATGCGGACAGAAAAGACAAAATGGGATACCTATATTTTTTGCATTACATCCGATACGCCCAAACTAGCCAAAAAGAACCGTGCCCGCTGCTGTGACTTGTGAACTGCCATGATGTTTTTTCCCCCCTTCCAAGCCCCGAATGATTACGCCCTGCCTAGATTACCGACTGCCCCCTGGGCCCCAACGTTGGAAGCCATTCTTTTCCTTGACGATCCCGCAGGTACCTTGGTCAAATGAAAAAAAAATTAATGGAAGCAAGAAAGAAAGAGAGAAAGAAATCGTCATCAGCCGTCCCGCCTTGCCTCATCTCTCCCTTTACGCACTCTCTCCCAATCCCCCACTCGTCTTGACCTTCTTGACCCGGCCCTCTTCCTGCGCGTCGCCCTCCCAGGAATCGCTCTCCCGTTTGCGGCTGCGGCGCATCACCAGCCGGCGGGACTGTACCTGTGCGAGGCCGCCGTGCCCTGGGAGCTCTCTGATGAGACGGATGGACAAGCAGATGTTTTCGGCGGGATCGCCCTGCGGCGAGGCGGATGATTCGATGGGCGGGTCGTGGTGGATGAGCGCCGAGCCGAGGACGGCGGTTTTCGGGGGGTTCTTGGGATGACGTTGTTGCTGGTGAACGTCTTCTTCGGCTTGTTGTTGTTTTTGCTGTTGTTGTTGGCGGTGGTGGTCGTCGTGGTCGTGGTCTTGATGCATTGGCTCATCAAAGATGTCAACCAGGCGCTCCTGCGCCGGCAGCGAGGAAAGGTAGCGGTGGATGGGGTCGTAATGGGAGTGAGGAGCAATGCCGGTTGCTCGGGGAGGTGATGGGGTCGGGGGTTGCTGGTGGTCGGGCTGCGACCGAATTCCCATCAGAGAGGCTGGGCTGCCGTACTGGGGACTCTGATGGGAGATGGGGTGTGCAGAAGGAGATGTCGGCACGCTGGCGACATTCGGGGACAACGCGCCGGGTGGGATGTGATGGGTCATGGAGACAGCGAGGTGCTCGTGGGGCTCGTGGTTGTGGATGTACCGTTCAAGGATGGACGGCTGGTTGGCGTCGTTGTAGTGGTCCCAGCTGGAGTTTGTCGAAATGCTTGGCGAACGGGGAGGGGAGGTAGGCAGATGAGGGCCTGGCGATGACCCGAGGAGCGAGTCCTCGGGAGTGATGAGGATGGCCGGGTGGGACGGCGACTGGGGGTTAAAGTCCAGCGCCATATCGCCGCGCTCGACGGGTGCATGCGAGAGGCTTTGCGGAAGGCTGGTGAGGGTGTTAGCAGATAATTCACTAGCCGGCTGCCGTCCCTCCGACCCGGCGGAGCTGTGCCCCGACGCATGTTGGAGCGGTCACTTGCCTGGAGGCGAGCGCCTCGTGGGAAACGGATTGATAGGGGGAGAGGCTGATGGAGCTGTCGGTGCTGTCGGTGCTGTCGTGCCGGCGATGGTGCTGGCCGATGAGAATGTCCCGGCCGTCTCCAATTTTGAAGAACGCATCGGGAATGAACTCGGCCATGCTGGCCTGGGAAGGATGGTCCGCCGGCGAGAGAATCCGATCGAGGAATGACGACGCGAGCGATGGCGATCAATGAGCCAAGGGGATGCTGCCCAACGGGCCACCCAAGGACGTGGCGCGGTCGCGTATCAATCTAGGATCAAGTCAAGGGGAAACCCGCAAAGAAAAAGGAACCGACCCGGGCGCGGCGCGGCTCAATAGCCCGGCAGTTCACAATGTCAATTCCCAGAAAACAAAGACGTCTTGTCTAACCGGGCCCGACGGAGCGGTCCGGGAGTCGTGCGACAGGATGGGGGCATGCGGCCGCCGAAGATAGTTATGAACCAGATGGTCGGGTCGAGACACCAGGGGGGGCGGGCTGCAAACTGCCTGCCCCAGGTCCGCGCACCCAAAGAGAGACTGCCCGATTGACAGAAGGCAGCCGGCCAGCATCCCAGATGTTGACGAGGAGGCCTGGTCTGGTGTGGTGCAGTACGAGACGAAGCGTCCTTCTTCTCAGCCTGGGTTGGTCACCAGGTTCCCCGACTGCTGGGAGCTTTCTCGGGTCCGGGGGGGGGGGGGGGGGTGTGATCTGGGACCAAAAAAGAAGCACCAAAACTTGCTGATCGGATCATTAACTCACTACTGCGTACACCGTATGTATGGGTGAGAAGTGAACTAATTCGACCAACCAGGTCTTGACGCCCGTGCAAGGTAACCGTCCGAAAAAGCACCACGGGTGGGCGAGTGGGCGGGTTTGGTGAGAAGCCCCGGGGATGCAAGCGAGATGGAAGCCGGATGGGCGCAGCCGGGACCGGGTCAGGTCCCAAGTGTTTGGTTCGACTTTGGACGCAGGCAGGGGACGATCCTGTACACGGGCAGTGTTGGGCACGGTGTTGACGACCCCAGCCGGTCGGGATGACACAGCGGCTCCCTGGGGCCGGTCCGTGCCACCGGGTCCGTCCGTTAGTTACTGCGTAGGGCTGAGAAACCACACGGCGTAACATCCTGCAAGCAATGCCCTGGAGGACCGGGCGCCCGTAAGGGGTTGTGCGACACGTGTCAAGCAGATAGCAGGGAGAAAGGACGCCTCGTTGCCTGGGAATGCATCCACGGGAATGCAGGTGATTTTGGGGGCGTTTTGCAGCACGCCAAACCATGCCATATTCATCAACGTTGGATCCTTGGAGACGAGGAACATGCAGAGAAGGGTGCCGTGTCCGGTTGGGATGACGCGTCCGTGGGCGTCTCCGGCCCCACCCTCAGGATGGGCTTCGATGCGGTGAGAAAGGAATTATGGTGGCGCCGACGAGAATGTACAGCCTTGTCGCCTAGGCAGGGGTTTACAAGTATAGTAAACAACCGACATGGATGGTTGTTATGGGTGCTCTCACCTCAGGTAACTAACTACATAGGTAACATTCATTGCTGGTGGCCAAGACTGAACGTTGAGCAATCGGGCCGCCGTCTGATCGTACCATCCAGACCCTTGCGCACCCCGACCACCTCATGAATCCTCATCAACCGCACTTGATGCAAATGATATATACACAGTAGTAAACAAGGCTGTGTCATCTGCACACGCCAGGAGCAGCCAGCACGGGTGCCGCATTTCACAAACGGCCGGGCGTCCAAAGGCGTGGTGGCAAACGACGGAAGAGCCGAGCAGAGAAACCAACGCGTCAACGTGCCTACGACAGGCTGGTTGCACATGAGAAGCAACAACCCCTTCTCCGCCGGCGCCCTCGACGCCTCATCCCTGTGGTTGACGATCCATCCCATTCAGCCACCGCTGACAACCGAGACGCAAACCAAGAGAAAGGAAGAAGAAGAAGAAGAAGAAACCAAAAGAAAAAAGAAAAGGGGGGGGGGGGGGGGGGGCGGCAGAAGCGTACCCCTGGCCCACCGCGCCGTTGGCGACCGTAGCCCTGGTCCGAGAGAACCGGTGGCTGACGGCCGGCGTCGCGGAGCTCGGCGTAACTATAGTAGTAGTACCTGCAGGCCGTCCGGGCAGGGGGGTGCGCAGCATGCTGCCGCAGCGCGAGCGTGGGACGTCCGCGGGAACACGGCGTCCTCGTTCTCTCTGGCCGCCGGAAGGAAGAGACACTGTGCGGAGCCAGCCTTGTCGTTGATCACGTCGTCCTCAGTCACCGTGCCCTTCGTAGCGGTGGACGGCGCGCGTGACCAACAACAACGCCCGGCGCTTCTCACGGAGGCGGCCGAGGGTCTTGAGGTTCTCGGAGACGAGCCTCTCCTCCACGCTGGGGAGCCCCGTCCGTCGTGCCGTCAGCATTGTCCACGGCTTCGCCGCTGGCCTTGGCAGCGCCGTTGTTCTCGCCGTGCTCCGTCGCCGCGCCTGTCTTCCTTTCCTCGCCCCCCTCTCCTTCTCCCCTCCCCCACCCCCTCCCTGTTCCTGGCCCGAGCTTTCGGCGCAGGCTCCGTGGGGCGCGCACGGCGATCCCACAGGCACCAGGGACCGTCGGCGAAGCCAACGTCCCTCCGTCATCTGCTGGATGGCGAGCGTGAGCTTCAGGTGGGCTAGACACGCGTCGACCGTCGGGGTCCGTCGGCTCGGTGGACAGACGCAAGGCCTCCAACGGGACCGTCAAGCGCAGGGGCCCAATCGATATGGCCCTCCGGCCCAGCCCCCTCGCATGGGGGCGGCGGACTGTTCGCCCGGCCGTCGTTGATGGTGCCTGTCGCAGGGCCGGCGGTGCCATCGTCATGGTCCAAACGCAACGTGGACGCGGGGCGCTGCAGGATGGAGGACCGCCTCGAGTTCCGCGTCGTTCTGGTTCCAGGTGGGTGGACAAAAGGAGGAGCGCCATCGTCGCTGAGCTTGGAGAGACGTTGCGGAGCGTGCACATGGGTAGCCTTGTGGCTTCGACATCTTGGACCCACGGACGAAACAGGGGTTACGTTGAGCCGGTGGTAGGCAGATCAAGACTGACCTTTGCCCGGCCGTGAGGAGGAGAGAGGACGGGATGGCCTGGACCCCCCAGGTGCATATCTTTCATCGGGTCGGTGACCCCTCCCGGGGGGTGCATGATGGCTCCCTTGGCGCGGATGGTTTCAACGACGGGTTTCGCATGTTCCAGTGTCCGATATCATATCGGAGGGAGTCAGGCGGCTGCACTTCCAAAGTGCTGACATTGGCGATGCGAGCCGGTCGAGACAGACCGGTGAGTGAACGACCCATCGCGGGACTTTTCACGCAGGTCCGCGCCAGGAAAGGCGGAAAACGCGGGCAATCCGACGATTCGTAGCTGGCGATGGGATCGATCTTTGATGGGCTGACAGACCCATGCGGGGAATGGGATCGGCCGTGAAAAGCGTCTGTCACGCCTTGGCTGATAAGTTCTCATCGTCCAGAAACGCACCAGGCAAAGCTGGTAGGTTCACTCACTGGTTGTTGGAGGCATCCAACATGAGGGGTTTTTTTTTTTTCTTTTGTGGTTTGGATCGGTGACAGAGAACGGGGTGTAGAAATGTGCTGCTGCTGGTATCTGTCTTACATAGGTAATAGAGTATAACTACATACAAAAACATCGCGACCCTGCCGACGACCAACACCTCCCGCGCACCATGGCCTTTCCGACCGAGACAACCCAAGTGCGGTACCCGCACACAAGAAAAACAAGACAAGAACAAGAAACAAGCCCCGAGAATTCCATACGCCCCCAACCGCGCGCCTCACAACACCTCAACAACACAAACTCCCTCCCACGCCCTCCGCGGCGGCTCCTTAATACGCCTGATATCCGAGGCGGCTCTCCAACGTCAAGCCCTCCACATCCCTCACCAGCCCCCGCAGCCCCTGCAGCGCATCCACGAGCTTTGTCGCGCCGCACTCGTGGACGCCAAAGTCCGACCCGCCCCAGCCGTCCTTGAGCGACGGGTCCGGCGACGCGGCCGGGGTGAGCGGCCAGGTGGGGACGCCGGGGGGGCCTTGGACGCGGGCGGCGGCGGGCCGACCGAGCTCACGCTCTTCTTGCGCATGAACCAAGGGGGCTGCTCGGCCTCGCGGCGGCGGCGGGCGCGGTCCTCGGCCTCGTCGCGGCGGCGCACGATCAGGCGGATGCCGGCGTCGACGTCGCGGGCGACGGCGGCGAAGCTCAGGCCGGCGTAGGGCTTGGCGGGCGCGGCCACAGCAGGCCGCGCGGCCGCTGCAGCGATCGCGTCAGCTCGCCGAGGAGGAGCGAGTCGCAGTGCTGGGTCGGGCAGCCGGGAACGCCCGCCGTCAGGTCGTCGACGGCCGCGTGGATGCGGGCCAAGGCCTGGGTGACGAGGGATTGCCGGGCCGCGTCGACGTGGTCTGGGAGGGGTGTTAGTTGAGACAGGCGTGTGGGCGGCTAGCAAACGGGGGGGGGGGGCAACGTACGGATGATCTTGTCGCGGATGGGGAGGCCGAGGGTGGGAATGGGACCCGAGCTCTGGGCCGCGGCGGCCTTGGTGACGGCCTTGAAGATGTCGGCATGGCGGAAGACGTGGCTGACGTAGATCCACTGGATAAGGTCGTGGGTGTAGGCTGTCGGGACGGAGTCTTCGAGGCGCGAGATCCATCGCTCGGCGTAGACGTCGATGGCGTCGACGAGCTGGAAGCGGTCGACAAAGACGGCGACGTTGGTCAGGGTCTCGAGGTCGAGCGTCTTGGGGACCTTGGACCCGCGGGCGTGCAGGGCGTTCATGACGATGCTGACGGCGGTGGGGTCGAAGCCGGGAGCGAGGCGGAGGTGCACCCGGCCGTCCGACTGGCGGGCGGCGCCCAGGTTGGCGAATTGAAGCTTGGTCTTGAAGACGCGAGACGCCAGGGCGAGGTGCTTGGAGGACACCTTGAGGCGCAGGCCCTTCTGCGACCGCGTAGCCGGCGGGCTGGCGACCTGGTAGGCGTCGCTGGGGTCGTGGTGGATGCCGAGGCCGTCGACCTCGACCTCAGCGGCGGCATGGGTGCCATTGATGCCATTGACGCCGTTGACGCCATTGATGCCATTGAGCAGAGGCTGGTGGTGGCCGTGCGAGGATTTCGGGTCGTGCTTGGGGGGCGGAACGATCAGCAGCGCGTCGGCGTCCGGATCGACGTCGTACAGCGGCGTAATGTTCGCAAAGGGCGATGCGACAACGACAACCTCGACAAAGTCCATGGCGGCTGGCACAAGGGCAACGGCTGGCTTGCTTGGTGTGTGTATGTGTGCATGCGTGTGTGTGTATGGGTCCAAGTCCAAGTCCAACCGGCACGAAGCGGTCCCTTTGGAAGAAAGGAGCGAATCGAAGTGTAAGTGTAAGTGAATGTAAGTGAATGTAAGTGAATATAACGCGGCGGCGAGGGGGGGGGGGGGGGGGGGAGGGGAGGGGACGCTCCCGAGCCGCGACTCCTGCGAGCCGGACCCAAGAAACCAAGTCCGGTTACGGTGGCATGATAAAAGCGCTGGTGTGCGGGGCGGGAGTCAATCACGCAATCCGCCAATGCGAATCTTTAACGCAACCCTTTGGAAGTTGGAGATTTGGAAATGACTGGCAGCACGGGGGGGTGCACACGGGCTGCACACGGGCAGCACACGGGCGGCACACGGGGAGTCCTCGGCTTGGCCGCGGGCCGTGGTTCGGCGGGGGATGAATGGGGGTTGGCCCAATAAGACTCGATGAGACTCTGCACCCAACCGCGCACCCCACGACCTCGGCGGCCGTGGTGGTAGCTGCCACGGAAGCACGTGGGTGATGGCGATGACAGGCGGATCACAGGCTGATGACGGGGCCCACAGCGGGGAGCAGCACCTCCCGCCCACCCGCAAGCGGCCAATCCGTTACGTACAGAACAGTACCTGACGTCTCATGTTACGGTTACATTTCCAAACACGGCCAAGCCAAGTCCAAGGCCAAGCCCAAGGCCAAGCCCCCCTCAGCCCGGCCGCGTGTGGCGCTGCCTACCTGTTTGTGGGCGAGAAGAGGGGCGGTGCACCTAGACGGTCTACTATTATAGGACCGTCTAGCACAGGAGGGAATGCGGAGGTGCCCGCGAACCACCTAGATAGCACCCCTATCCCGGAACCATCAGCTTTTCAAGGTTCTTAGACGGCCAGCACGTTTTCGGAGCAAATCCGTCAGGCCGTGATGGACATGTCATCCCGGAAGTTCTTTTCTTTCAGTCTTGTCACCCACGTCCGGTTGCCAAAAAAAAAAGTCGTTGCCGGACATGGGAAGGGGGGGCGGGGGGTTCTATTGGTAACCCAACTCAACGTACGTACTTCCCAACGTACATGCTAGTAGGTGTCATAGGTGTCGGGGGGGCAACATGTTTAGCTAGGGAGTCTCGGGTTGTCTTGAACAGGTTTGGACAGGTGTTGAGGTGTTGATAGCTAGCACGAGGTGCTGTGGTAGGTATACGTATAGTACCTGCTGCCCGTGGAGAACCATGCCTACGTGGAGAACGAATCCTTCCATCCACGTCCCACCTCGATGAAGGTTCCCATCGTCCCGTCGTTGCCAACTTGTCAACTTGTCTCGTCCAGCAAACCGTGGTGTCGTGGATGTCTCCCGTGGTACAGGACTGACCCCCGGCTGTCATGGGCCATGGGCTCGGTGTGGACACTCGGTTGCATCCAAGCCAGGGCTGGGGGGGCTGGGAGGGGGGGGAGGAGGGGTGTATCCGTCCCGCTGGCGCGGCAGCGCCTAACGTTTCATCGCCTTCTTGAATGGGTAGAGACACGGAGTGTCGATGCTAGCCTGCGGGCCGCGCCGCTCGGAATGTCTCCCGACTTGGCTTCTAACGGCGCCTGATCGTCCCGGTCGTGATGGAGACGGGGGCCACTTAGGACCACCAGCCCAGAGCAGCCATATCGCAGGCCTCAGCTAGTGCGGCGGAGGGCTCCCGGGCGCGGTGCTCTACACCGCAGGTTGCAGAGCTTCTTGTGTACGCAGTACGCAGTATGTACGTCTCCAGGTGAACCCAGGCTTGGTCTTATGTAGCAAGGTCCCCGCTACGGTCGGAGATGCCGGTCCCCAGGACCATGCACAGCGCAGCACAGCACAGCACACGCATTGGGTCTGGATCCCGCGGGCAGTTTGGTCCGTTTGAAACATTGGCAGCGAATAAGGCCAGCCGGGTGCTAGGTAGGAGCTGCGGCGATGGAGCGGCTGGTCATGTGCTCGCTCTCCCCATCAGCTGTACATGCTCTTACGCAGAGAAGAGCTCAGCATGGCGACAAGAGTGTGGGGTAAATGAAAGGAGCCCATCTGAGTCAGAGGTAACGGTCCGGACTCGACGTGTTTCAAATCGGAAAGCCGCAGGAAAATCCAAAAACCGGTTGGTGGATCGGGTTGATGCTGGCGACGGTCTGGGAGAGCCGAGCCGTTGACGTAGCACACACATGCAGAGACAAACTCAACAACAGACACGTCAGACACGTCGAGGCCTGAACCTTTTTTTTTTTTTTTTTTTTTCCCTCTCCTCCGTCTTCGCTGACGTCGACTGCCAGCCTCCCATCCCGTCAGGCCCGGGCAAAAAGTCTCCACCGACCATTCCTTTTAGGGCTTGGCGCACTGCGGCCCTGCACTAGCCATCCCGTTTCAGACTAGCGCCACCTCTTGCCATGCCAGCATGCCAATCGTAGATCCCGATTCGTTTCCCCGCAAAACCCAGAGCCCCATCCCAACATGGTTGCGTAGCCTTGATGTCGATCCACTCTCGGCATCGATTTTGTGCTCTCTCACCTTGCACTAAACTCCGGTGCCAAACCCATCCATCATCTGCTGGACCATGGCGCAGGCCGTACTCTGATCCAAACCGCCATGCCAGACGCCCTGGGACCGCACCGGTGTCCCGTGTGCTTCAAGACGTACAAGCGTCGCGAGCACCTGCAGCGCCACCGCAGCACGCACACGTCGGAGCGGCCTCATCGCTGCACCCTCTGCGGCGCATCCTTCCGTCGCTCCGACGTGCTCAAGCGTCACGTCCAGACCTGCGACGGCGCCTCGACCGCCTCGGCCAGCCGCCGTCGTGCCTGTGACCGCTGCGTCCGCCAAAAGAAGGCGTGCAACTCGGGCCAGCCCTGCAGCAACTGCGAGCGCCGCGCCGTCGAATGCCACTACTCGGCCCAGCAGACCTCATCGCCGCCCCAGCCCACGCCGCCGCCGGCCCATCAAACGCCTCCTCACCATCCGGCGCCGCTCCAGACGACGCCGCTCCAGACGACGCCCTCCCCCGTCGCTTCCACCACCATACCAACGACCACCCTCGTCGCCCAGGATGGCATGACCGACATGCTGGCCCTCCACGGCCACCCGGGCCACCAGGGCCACCCGGGCCAACAGGGCCACTACCAGGACCACCACCCGGGCCACCCGGGCCACCACCAAGGCCACCCGGGCCCCCTTCACACCGCTGGGTTTTGCAACGTTCCCTTCGATGACTTCGACCTTTTGTTCCAGCAGGTCATCTCGCAGTATCCGCTGGTGGGCTCCCAGCAGCCCATGGGCGACTGGCTCGATGTCGCCATGCCCCATCACGCCCTGCCGGAAGCTCCCGGCATCCATCCCGTCCATGACAAGCCCGTCCGCAACGCGGTCGCCTCGCGCTACCGAGGATACGCCTTTAGCTTCCTCAGCGACTTCACCAGCCGCACGGGCCTGGTCTCCTCCTTTGAGTGTGCCACCCTGGAGCAGCGCCAGCAGATCGTCGCCGCCTTCCAGCAGTCGTATCTCGAACAGCAGGCCTCAGACTACTTTGCCAGCCTGACGCCCCTGTCTATGCCCTCGGGAGACTTTGATGGCCACAACCAGGCGCTGACGGGCCTTCCAGCGCTCTCCGGGAGCATGCCCTTGCCCGACCACGGCCTCACCTCGTGGTCTTCATGGCTCGATGATCCCATCGTGCTCCGTCTGCAGCAGGTCGTCTGGCTGGTCAAGCACGTGGTGACCGTCAGGCCCAACAACAGCGCCGTCACCCTGACCTGGTCCCCCGCCCTCGAACAGAGCTGCCTCAACTTCTTCTCCCCCCGCCGCTTCGCAAAGTTCATCGAGCTGTACTGGTCCGTCTGGCATCCCAACGTCAGCATCCTCCACCGACCCACCTTCGACCCGGCCACTGCCAAGCCCATCCTGCTGGCCGGCATGGCATTGATTGGTAAGGGAGACCCCTCCCTGCGCCCTGCGCCTTGCGTTGGCTGTGCTGTCTGTCCCCTGCTGACCGACCTGCTAGGCGCTTGCGTCTCTCCGGACCCCGTCGACAACGAGGATGCCCGGACCTGGTTCAACTGCGTCGAGGAGATGGTGTTTAACGATGACGATTTCTGCCGCGATGTCGACCCACCGGCCGTCGTCGACGTTAACGCCCCCCTTGCCACCATAGCTACCATCCGCAAGCTGCAGTCCCTCCAGGCCGCGTACCTGGTCTGTCTCTACCAGAACTGGGAAGGGACCGACTCCAGCAAGCGGCGCATCCGCCGCCATCGCTTCAGCACCTTGGTTTCGGTAAGACAAAGAGCCGTAGCGCCGCCCACCGCCCCCCGGGGTGTCTGGTCCCGATGGGCTTGCTGACGAATCCTAGACCGCAAGAGACTTTGGCATCGACACCGCCAGGCACCTGGACTACAGCTCGATGCCCAAGCACGAGTTCAACTGGGCCGAGTACATCGTTCGGGAGGAGCTGATCCGGTATGTTGTTCTTCCGCACGTTGGCCCCCCTGCCACCACCCACCGCCTGAAACTGACGCCGACGCGCCAGATCCTTGACGTGGATTTTCCTCTTCGATACCGCCTTCGTCATCTTCAACAACCTCCCCCACCGAATGGTCATCAAGGAAATGAAGATGCACATGGCGACGCCGGAAGCCTGCTTTCAGGCCCCGACGGCCGACGAATGCATCGAGCTGATCTACCAGTGGATGCCGCCTGGCAGCCCCTTTTGCAGCCTGCTCCTCCGAGAAGCCATCGAAACCGTTTGCCTCGACACCATGACGCCCGAGACGCAGGGCCAGTTCTCCCAGCTCGGCCCGGTCAACTTGTTCGCCATCGTATCCGGTGAGTGTTCCCCTTCCGCCGACGGTCCTGTGCGCGCTACGCGACCGGCCGTGTTGACCCAGCCGCTAGCCATCCACTACATGATTTTCCAACACCAAAACTCGCTCGGCGTCGAGGGCCAGCTCGCGCCCATCCGCAACGGGCTGCGCAACTGGATCGAGATCTGGGAAGAGTACGCCTCGTTCCCGTACGCCCTCTCCCCGCACGGCGTGCTGCAGGAGGACTGCCCAACCCCCTCGGTGATGTGGAAGCGCATCGGTTTTGTGCGATTTTCCCCGGAATGGTGGCTGCTCGGGAGCCTCGTCGCGGACCGCTTGACGGCTGCGGCTTCTCCGCAACCAGATGCTTCGTCGGCATCCGGTCGTGGCCCAGCCTCGCCTGGCACCCGAAACAAGCATCGGTCGGCGGACCCCATTCTGGAGAAGTACGACCAGACAAGCATGCGCCAGGTCAACGACCTAATCACCGGGTTCCAAAAGTTCAATATTTAAACCGTCCTTTGGCGACGGCAAACCCAAAAAGTTGGGGTCCGGATGGGGAGGGGGGGTCCGCAGCTGGCCCCGACTCCACCGAGGGAGGGCTCCGATAGGTCCAGAGCCCGGAGGCGGACGCCATCCCCACGCTCCTGGGAGCCGGCTGCGCGGTTCGCTCCCCGCTCCGGCGTCGCCTCCCACAAGTTCTCCGCCCGCATTCCCCGGACGTGAACCATCCCACCTCCGCCTCCGCGCGGGGACCTGCATATGCGCAATCCCACCTCGCCCCCGATGTGGCAGGTACCGATTTTCATCCGTGAAAGTTTACCGACCCCACGGGACCGCGTTGCGGGATCGCGTCGATCATGGGGAGAAACTATTTCAAGGCTCTCTGCTGCCGTGTCTCACACATGTCTTGGAGGGACTCTTCAGACGGCCACCGACACCCAAGCCTCCCGGATCATCTTTTCTTTTGACTCGTTCCGTCGCTCTCTACCACCATGGCCGTCCTTGTCCAGGTGCTGCCCATCGTCGTGGCGGTGGCCATCGTCGTCCGGCTCCTGCTGTCGGGCCGGCGGCCCAAGAATCTCCCTCCCGGGCCTCCCACCCTGCCGGTCATTGGCAACCTCCATCTGGTACGGCCCCTCCGCGCTGCCCTTGTCCCAACGGTCGCCGCAGCCGCCGCCGCCACCGCCGCCGCCGCTCCGTGCTAACCTAGCCCGCGCCAGATGCCCAAACGGGATGCCCACCTCCAGTTCGAGAAGTGGGCGAAGGAGTATGGGCCCGTCTACAGCCTGATCCTCGGGTCCAAGACCCTCGTCGTCCTCTCGAGCGATAGGGCCGTCAAGGACCTCCTGGACAAGAAGAGCAACATGTACTCGCACCGCCAGGAGATGTACATTGGCCAGACCCTGTGCAGCGGCGACCTCCGCATCCTCATGATGGGCTACGACGCGCGGTGGCGCATGTGCCGCAAGCTCGTGCACTCGCTCCTCAACATCTCGGCCGCCAAGTCGTACGTCCCGTACCAGATGCTCGAGAACAAGCAGATGCTCTACGAGATGATCACGCAGCCCGAGCGCTGCATGTACAACATCCGCCGCTACACCAACTCGCTGACCACCACCATGGTGTTTGGCTGGCGCTCCACCACCTATGACGATCCCAAGATGATGCAGCTGTTTGAGGGCTTCTCCGAGTTCGCCGAGCTCAACCAGACGGGCCTGGCCGCCCTGGTCGACTTCTTCCCCTGGATGCGCTGGCTCCCCGATTTCCTGCTCCCCGTCCGCGCCAAGGCCAAGGAGCTGCACCGCCGCGAGAAGGCCCTCTACCTCGGCCACTGGCTGCGCGCCAAGGAGGAGGCCAAGGCCGGCACCATCATGCGCTGCTTCAGCGAGGACCTGGTCGCCATCCAAAAGGCCGAAGGCATCTCGGACGACCAGGCCTCGTACATCACCGGCACCCTCCTCGAGGCCGGCTCCGACACCACCTCCAGCACCCTCTACGCCTTTGTCCAGGCCATGCTGCTGTACCCGGAGGTCCAGAAGAAGGCGCAGGCCATCATCGACGAGGTGATCGGCCCCAACCGCATGCCCACCATGGAAGACGAGCGCGACCTGCAGTACATCCGCGCCATCGTCAAGGAGTCGCTTCGCTGGATGCCCACCACCATCATGGGCGCCGTCCCCCACGCCGTCACCCAGGACGATTGGTACAACGGCTTCCTGATCCCCAAGAACGCCGGCGTCGTCAACAACGTCTGGGCCATCAACATGGACCCCGCCCGCCACCCGAACCCGCGCCGCTTCGACCCGGACCGCTTCAAGGACGACCTCCAGTCCCTGGCCGACGCCGCCGCCAACCCGGACGCCTCCAAGCGCGACCAGTTCACCTTTGGCGCCGGCCGCCGCATCTGCCCCGGCATCCACGTCGCCGAGCGCAGCCTGTTCCTCGGCGTCTCGCGCATGCTGTGGGCCTTTGACATCTCCCCGGTCCTCGACGCCCAGGGCAAGCCTATCCTCCCCGATCCCGACAGGCTGACCCAGGGCTTCGTGTGCCAGCCCGAGGAGTTCCAGGTCAAGATCACCCCGCGCTCCGAGGCCCGTCGCCAGATGGTCATCGAGGAATGGCACGCGGCCGAGAAGGAGTGGCTGGATCCTGTGACGAAGCAGTGGCGCGTGTGCCCCCTGGGCCCGGCCAAGACCAGGAAGGCATAAGCAGTCTGCCGTCTACTGTGTACTACTCGTTGGTCGAGCAAGGTGCTACGCTAGGTGGTGCGGACGATGTCACGTGATGAAGGAGTTGATACCACTGGGCAGGGCTTTTGCTGGAACGGCGTGGGATTCGATTGGGTTGGGACACGGCGATGTTGGATGGACTGTCTGTGTTGCATTGCATTTGCATGGCGGGCGTTTGACGGGAGTTTTGGAGGGGCATGTCATTGATTAGAAACCTTGCGCGTGATGTATGAACAAACCGGCCGTCAGCGGTCCGTGTTGAGAGAAAATGCCAACACCCCGATGATCCGATCTTACGTCTCACCCCGTTGTCGATGTGCCGGTGTTTGTGCCCCCCCCCGCGTCTGCGCCTGGCTACGCTACCTACGCAATGGTGTGTGTTCTCAAGCATGCGGAGGCAACATGCTGTGGAGCAAAGCGCAACACCGGAGCTCTCTTGCAAACCCGTCTCCGCAGGGGAGAGCAGACCCTCTTTCTTAAGGCTCGTGAACGGACAGGAAGCCCCTTTTATTCATACTACCGATCGCATGGCTCCACTAGGACTCGGCCGCGCCGCCATCATCACCATCCATTCCAACGGCAACGACCACGACCACATCAACCGCGCCCCTGGGCTCTTGGTTGATAAGACGCACCAAGGGTTGATGCTAGCTAGAAAAGCAGAATACAATCCTAGAATGCATCTGTAGGGTTGTTCTTTTGCATGCAGGTAAACACGATGGGAAGGTGACCACACGCTGCTCCAGCTGCCATGTGTCGACGACACGACTTGAAGGGTTCGACTACTATCATGCCCTTCGAATTCCGTGATCCACAGACATATAATGACCTAGAACAACCGCTTCTGCAAGACCTTCCGAGCGGCACAGCCCAGGGCCCCGGCCCTGTCGCATCTCTACAGCTCGCCGGCCGTCCCGATATCACGATGCGCTGAAGACGTTACATTGTCTCGTCGCATCCCAGAAACGACCCATCCTGCTTGCCGCCGCATCGCTTGAGAGTGCGTACGACGGAAAGGAGCGGTTGGAAGCTGTTATTCAAAAGAAGAAAACAACTATCTGGTATACCTCTCCAGGAGGCTCCTTAAATATACAATAGATGCCCAGAAGGGCGGTCTGAGACGGCAGAACATCTGCTGGCTGCCAGCACCAGAGTATGAGTCCCTATGGATGCTGTCACACTTGTTGTCCATCCTCAACAGACAGCAGCGCAAACACGCAGTTCCAGCCATCATCATCATCATCATCATCATCATCATCATCATCATCATCACGACACCAAGCACACCTGCTCCTCCCACTACGGCAACCTACCGATCCTCCTCTGTCTTCCCCTACCACGGAACGCGATCCCGCCATGGCCATCGAAGTGGGCACGTGCATCATCTGCCGGGCCGGCTTTATCCAGTGGCTCGAGAGCCACGGCATCCACAACTACGACGAGCGGCCCTCGTGGCTCGGGAGCGGCTCCATCATCACCATCAACATCCCGTCCACCATGAACAACCCGCAGTCCTTGTTTGCGATGTGCCTGCGCAAGCTCGTCGAGATTTCGCAGTTCGAGCACCACCGCGCCGAGATCGTCGGCAATCGCATATGCTGCTGCAGCTTTATCGGCCAAACGGGTGAGCGCGGCGGCTGCCCATGGCCGCCTAGTCCCGGGCCCGTCGTGGGCGTGGCGCGCCGGCGCGCAGCGCCGTTGCCGGGGATTCTGGGAACGGAGGGGACGGTGAGGGTGTAGTACAGCGGCGGACGTGCCATATCGCTGAGCTGGGCTCAAAGCGAATCATAACCCAATAATTACACCTACTTTGCCAACCTCTGATGTGGTGCATCCCGTTTGCTCTTGCTGTGTACCTGCTTGCCTATGCATGGATGCACGTGCACATGTGGCCTAAGGCGATTGAGATCCTTGCCTGTAATAGTTACCATTTGTTTATCTACCGTCTTTGATTTGACTCGTGGGCGCTGTGGTGGAAGAGATCCACGCAAGGTTCGCGCTCGAAGCCCCCAAGGCCATGCACTGTGTACATGTCTGAATAGTAGCACATATGAATATACTACGTAGGCAGGGCAGGCCCCCTCGGGTTTCCATCCTCGTACCAAGCCGATCTTGGCCGGTCAACAGCGGAGGCCGGCCCGTGGTGTGCCGTGTTCATGACACCGACCCAGGGATCGCCGTGGGAGGTTACAAAATCCGAACTTGACCGTCCCATGAGTCATGCTGCCTCGTATCACAACGGCCCGTAGCCGCAAGCCATGTTGGTCATGCGTGCAGGGACGCGGAAGGCATGCGCTGACTAGGTGCACAGTAGAATCATCGACGACCAAAGATGTCGGGATTCTACCCTGTTGCTCACCGAGTCGCGCTTCTTGGAATCATACCACGCGCCGGCTGGGTTCGTTCCATCACGAGATGCAGCCCGTATGTAATACCGACTGTTGTCAACCAACACATTTCCTGCAACTGGCTTCCCAAAGACTCATTCATTATGCCGTTTCATTCGACCCCCTGCGTCTTCGACTCGCTGCCACGCTGTTGCGACATGGCATGCCCGGAGACTTTCGGGCTTGCCGGGTAGGGGGCTGCCATGGCGCTGAACAACGTCTGCCATGAGAGGGCTCTGTTGCTGGTTGGGGATCGCGACACAAGAAGGTGGCTGTCATTCGTGCACAAGCAAGCTCCCCAGCCAAGGAAATCATAAAGATGATGAACAAAGGTGATGCATGCGTGAGGTCGTCGAGGAGGATGAAGACCAGGATATCGCATCACACCGTACCCCGCCGGCCCCTAGGATTCTCGGGTCTCTCAGCAGAAGCAGAAGCCTGCAGAGCCAAGATATGGAGGGAGTCATGTGCCATGTCCACCTCAGCTACTCTTACTGCCATGGTATGCTGTGCAGGAAACAAAGCCGCTAATGAAGCCCGAGACTTGCAACGAGACGCCCACCCCACGGGGTCCGGCAACCGACAACCACCGGCCCCTGGGTTGAGAGGAACCGTACACGCGAGCCGCGCGGAGGGCCATGGACATTGAAATCCGAGCCATCCCGTTGGTCGGATGCGAGGTGTGTCTTTTTTTTTTTTTTTTTTTTTTTTTTTGGGCGTGACGGCTCTCCACCTCATTTCCTCTCGTCCCTCCCACCACCACTCCGCCCGCCCGCGGTCCTGCTAGGGCTGCTCCGTGATCCATTGGGCAAGCTCTGTTGCAGCTTGCGCAGAGCTTGAAGAACCGACGACGTCCGAACGCCCCATGAACGTGCCGGTTCCGGTATCCGGGGCCGTGGGGCGCGCATGTTCATGCCGTCATACCGTCGGAAGGGAGGGGGGGCGGCAACGTGGGGAGCTGAGCGTCGGGCGCGTCGAGGGGAGAAAGATGTGGTGGTGGTGCTGGGACCTGCATAACCAACGTTCCCTTGTATCCACCGCTCATGTCGGCATGAATGGAAGCTCGGAAGCATCCATCGCAAAGGCCGCCGCCACCGGAGCTGCTGGAGAAGCGTTGGGACCGTTGATGCTGGGCACCTTGATCGGTGCTACTCGAGCTTGGAACCGACTCTCCCTCCGTTACCCCCCCTCCCCGCTTGCGCTTTCGCCACGCAAGCGTTGGGAACGACAAGGCGCGTCGTCGAGCTCAAAGGAATATTGGATGCCATCCAGGCGGACCAAGGGAGCGAATCCGAAACCCACACACACACACACATCGTCTGCGCCATCACAATGTCCCGCCGCACCACCGCCCTCGTCGTCCCGGAGCTCAACGGCAAGTTTGAGCTCCGCGAGGTCTACCTCTCCGACATCCAGCCGGACGAGGTCCTCGTCGAGATCCACGCGTCGGGCCTCTGCCACACCGACCTCTCCTTCGCGACCGGCGTCCTGCCGTGCCAGCCCGGCGCCGTGCTCGGCCATGAAGGTACCCCCGCTCCACCGGCCTCCTCTTCGGCTCCTGGGCCCCTCCCGCTTGCCGGACGTTGTTGCCCGTGAGCTGACCCGCCGCAACCCCGTCGGACGTTAGGCGCCGGCGTCGTCGTCGAGACGGGCTCTGCCGTCACCCACGTCGCCCCCGGCGACAAGGTCCTCCTCTCCTTCACGCACTGCGAGACGTGCGGGCCCTGCAAGTCGGGCCACCCGGCCTACTGCCACGACTTCAACGCGCGCAACATGAGCGGCCGGCGCCCCGACGGCAGCGCCGCCATGCACGCGAGCGCCGAGGCGGGCAAGGCGCCCGTCTTCAGCAGCTTCTTTGGCCAGTCCTCGTTCGCGCGGCACACCCTGGCGCACCGCTCGTCGGTCGTGCGCGTGCCCGCCGACGCCGACCTCGCGCTGTACGCGCCGCTGGGGTGCGGCATGCAGACGGGCGCCGGCGCCGTGCTCAAGTCGCTGGGCGTGCGCGAGGGGAGCACCGTGGCCGTGTTCGGCGCCGGGTCCGTCGGCATGGCGTCCGTCATGGCGGCGGCCCACGTGGCGCGCGCCGCCGTGGTGATCGCCGTCGACGTGCAGCCGGCCCGCCTCGAGCTGGCCAAGAAGCTGGGCGCCACGCACGGCGTGCTCGCGTCGCGCGACCCGGCGGCCAAGAGCGTCGTCGAGCAGATCCGCGACATCTGCCCGCCCCTCGGCGTCGACTTTGCCGTCGACTGCACGGGCGTGCCGTCCGTGATCCGCGACATGGTGGACAGCCTCGGGACCCTCGGCCGCGCGTCGACCGTCGGCGCGCCGGGGTTCGGCAAGGAGGTGGGCATCGACGTCATGCAGCATCTGACGTACGGCAAGGAGTACGTCGGCTGCTGCGAGGGCGACAGCCTGCCGTCCGAGGTGAGTTTCTTCTTTGTCGTCCAGGCGCGTTTCGGCGCTTCGGAACGAACGCGCTGCCCCTTGGCTAACCCGCGAACGCGCAGTTCATTCCCTACCTCATGGACCTGCACGCCAAGGGCCAGTTCCCGATGCACGAGTTTATCGAGTATTACGACTTTAGCGACTACGAAAAGGCCATCGCGGATATTCACTCGGGCAAGGTCGTCAAGGCGGTGCTGAAGTGGACATGATGAGCGGCAAACAGGAAAAGGAGGGGATGGGAGTACGAGAGTACGAATGGAGATGTTGGCGGTTCCAACGGGGCCAACCGCCCGCCGCTTCGTGCCTAGAGGATATTTATTACCTATATACCTAGATACCTTTCCGCGCGTTTTTCTCTTCTTCGTGGAGCCGTGTAGGAACCAGCCATGTCTCAGGTTTCATTGGCGGTTTGGAACGGCACTCGGTGAGATTTCTGGGAAGACGGTTGCGCCATGCACCACCGACACATCTCCCAACCAAGCCCATGGTAAAGAATTGCATGATCCTAAGGGGGTAATTACACAGAGGCTATATTTTACTAGCTCCCACGGGTTCGACTCCCAACGAAGGACGGTCGTCAATGGACCCAGCGCTTTTCCGAACCTCTCCCCCCCGTCACCTTCGCCGACAAGGCCAAACCCCGATCCGCGACCCCGTGTTCTTGGCCCATAACCATCACCATACCACCACCCAATGCGTCATCATGCACCGCCCTTCCTCCCCGTGCCCCTCCCCCCGGACCCCGTCCCCTGCTTCTCCACGAAGCGAGCGCTCTTCTCCGTCACCGTCCTCTCCACGACCATCCGTTCCGTGAAGTGCTGCCCCGCGGGCACCGGGTCGTCGCCCGACCTTCCCAGATCCGCCGCCACGTCCTCCTCGCTCTCGGTCGGGTGCGGCGCCGCCTCCCCGGGGCCCATGCGGATGGTGTGATGCCGCTCGGGAGGCAGCGGGTCGAGGTCGGAGCGGTCGGCGGCCACGTCGGCCTCGCTCTCGGTCGGGTTGCCCTTGACCTCGTCGCCAAAGTTCATCTGGGTTTCGGGTTCCGAAGAGGCGGGGGCCTTGTCGTCGTCGTCGGCGGGCGGGCCGGCGCCGGCGCGCCTTGGAGGGGGAGCGGCGCGCCGCGGCGGCGGCGGCGGCGGCGGCGCGTGCGGGGAGGCGGTGGTGTGGAGGCCGCGGACGGAGTAGTCCGGGAACGGAGCGGACGTTGCGGGCGGCGGAAGGGGAGACGAGAAGCCCATGGAGGAGGAGGGCCGGGGCGGGAGGTGGCTGAGCTGGGCCGGGCGGAGGCAGGCGGTGGTGTGGGCGTGGGAGAAGCGGTCGTCGCACGGGGGCGGCGTCGCGGAACGCTGGGAGGGCGCGGCGTGGTGGTGGTGAAGGCTAGGGTCGGTCGGGGAGTGGGACTCGATGAGGTCATAGCCGGAGCTCGAGGCGGTGGAGAAGTGCTGGTCGGCGGTGTTGCGCAGGTTGGGGAAGCTCCCTCGGGTGCGAAGCACGTTATCCAAGTTGCTTCGCAGGATGACGACGCGCGGCAGCGAGGCCGCAGTTCGGTACAGAGTCGCCATGTTGTTGACGAAATCCATAGGAAAACAAAAAGAGCGGCCGTCAACGGAAGAACACGAAAAAGGAGCGGCGTGTGGGCATGAGCTCGAGAAAGACGAGGTTCCTGTTGGCCACTTATCTCTTCTGGTGCTTCTCGTTCTCACGCCACAGCCGTGACGTCAGGGAGGGATGTCGAGGTTGGTGAGTCTAGACTGGGCCCAAATCGACACCGCGCGGGATATAAGTACATGATGCAACATACGCCTATGATTCGCCTAGCTGCCATCCGGGATCCCCGTCATTTGTTGACGAGTAATCTGTTGAAACGGCGTTAGGGACGTAGGGGGTGGGCGATAACAGTTCCTTTAGGAAACCGTAATATGATTATCATCGAACCTCTGCAATGCTCGGAGATGCACGCTATTGTTCGGTCGAGCAGATGGACACAAAGTAGATCCAACATATACTAATGCTGGGTATTGCGATAATTACAGCACAGGCGTATCTTTGGACCTATCTGGTCTTCGTTCAAGAGACGGTGAGACGGCGCGGCAAATCATGTTGCTTGAGCCCAAATCTCTCGACAGGGAGTCTCTGGTCGAGTCAGTCGTCAACGAAGAGAAACATCAGACATTGGTTCAATACTGCTTCTCTCAGCTTTCTTGAAGATATGCATGGCAAGGAGACGAAGCGTACAAAGCGCCCGGGACGGCGAAGATCGGCATCGTCTCGTGCGATGGGCTCGGTGATGGCACCCGCCGAGGAACAAACCACCACCGCCGCCACCCACATCCAAGCGGGGCGCAGCGCATTGAAGGAGCGGCGGATGAAACGGGGAACCAATCACGCAGGCCCAACGACGGAGCGGACGCTGGCGCGGAGACAACCTGCCTCGGGCGGGAATGGTGGTTCCTCCAGGGAGATGAGCCTCGTGGTCGGCGGGTAGTAGTCTATGCATTCCAGAGGGAGGCGGGGGCTTCGGGTCATTCCTGAGTATGTCTAAACCACGACCCCGATGACAAAAGCGCGACATCCTGGATCCTTCGTCCTTGGGTGTCGAGCGAGCCATCGGGATGCGCAACCGACGACTTTGTGATTGTTCCAACAACCTGACCAGAGAGCTTGTCCAGAGGGTTCGGAGCACAGGCGAGCAACCAGAACCATGGCGGCAACCGTCGTGACGGGGCAGGCGCCCACCAACCTAGGCCCGTTGACAACCACCTTCACACCACCGCCGGCGTGCACCGTGGCCGTCGGGGCGGGTCCCGGCGGAGCGTTCGGAAGCGCCGACAAGAGTGTCGGTCTTCTCGGGCAACGCTGCTCGGCGGGACGAGCGTGGGACGCCACGTCGTGCTGGCCCGAGACTTCGCAAGGGGCCCCCGAGGCGGCCAAGCAGGCGCCGCTGAGGGGATGGGGATACTACTCACCGGGGCTTCACTGCCCCGCAGGCTACGCGACGGCGTGCTCGGCGACGGGAGGCGCGGGCGGCGAGACGGGCTGGCCGGTGCAGTTTGTTCTCGGGGCCGGAGAAACGGCGGTTGGCTGCTGTCCGAGGTGAGACCCTCGTTGCACGGAGCCAAGGGCCGAGCTCGACTAACGCGGAACGCAGCGGATATGGCTGCGCCAACATGCACGGACAGACGTGCACCATGGTCGCCGCATCGACCGCGATCCCGACCGTGACGTGCCACGGGAGCAAGAGCGGCAACTTTGGGTACTTGACGATCCCCGGGGAGGGCGGAGCCTCGTCCCTCACGGCGCTGACCCTCTTGGCGCCCATGATCCAGATCAACTGGCGGGCGACCGATCGACCCGGCGCGACAACCACAGCAGAGCCGACGGCCACGTCCATATCCGGCAGCCAGGGACCGTCGGCATCCGGCACCAAGACGGTGGATGCCGCTGCGGCGTCGGGCGAAGCAACGCTCGTCCTGGCACCGGGCGACGGGAGAGGCACAAGTCGCTTGGACCCGAACGCAGGGGGAACGTCGTCGTCTTCACGGCAGCCGGCATCCGACGACAAGAACGAGAACGGCGACACCGGCGGGGGTCTCGACGCATTCTCCGGGGTGGCTATCGGTGCGGCCAGCACGGCGGTGCTGTTGGCGGTGGTCGTGTGCGGTCTGTTTTTCTGGTGGTGGAGGCGGCGCACGAGCAAGCGCGAGGAGCGCGATCCAAGCCGGCTCTACGGAATGCGGCACGCCATGAGCCCTGTGGGTGGCCTGGCCATCCAGGACGACATGCCGGGGTGGTATCGCGGCCAGCGGCAGGCGACGCTGCCGAACCAGTATTCGGGAGCCAGCGGGTGGGCGCCGTCGATGAGATCGATCGACAGGCCGGCAGCGCCCGCAATGCCGTATTACCGGCCGTACCGGCCATCCTGCTCGAGTGTTGGAGGTGACATGAGGTGAGGTGAGGTGAGGTGAGGGGAGGGGAGGTGAGGGGAGGGGAGGTGAGAGCGAGGAGGAGGAAGAAGAGGACCAGGCTCCGGGGGTGGGAGAAGGAAGGGCAAGAGGTAATTCGAGGAGAGCTCAGAAAGGGTTACGGGAAGGTTCATGATGTTGTTCAACCTCACGTAATGAGTCGTTTCATGTCTAGAAACGGTGAGGTTCGGAAGATGACGAGTGGTGCAATGGAAGACCAAGATGAGGAGGATCATGGAGATGTAATAATTAATATTTCAAAGTAGAGGAATGTCATTGGCCGAGGGGCACCCACGAGGCCTGCAGGCGCCTGGGGTAACTCGTCTCATGAAGAACTTCGTTGGCTGGTAGAGAGGCTCAACTGTTGTGCATCGTAGAATATATTACTGTGGTAAGAGAGCCGGTGTAAGTATAAGTACCGTACCTCAGGTAGTATAGTGGTAGTGAGTACGTACCTGTCACTGCCAAGGCCCAGCAAGGACCCACAGTGCGATAACGAACGCTTGTACGTTTGCCGCGTGCCTACCACTCGGTTGGTGCTAGCTAAGTTACCTACTTGGGCTAGGTTGGGTGGGTCTCCGCGGGAACTTGGCCTGCCACAAGCCCCCCCCGGGGCCTCGACATCATCAACGAATCCACAAGCTACACCAGCTATCCACACATCCACAGCCACACGCCTCGCACCACCTCACATCCTGATCTACTCGTTACTCGTACACCTTCAACCCACTACCGTCCCCCCTCGCCTCTCTCCCCCAATGCCTGGCCAACACCCTTGATCCTCCGCCATGCCACCATGTCGGCCGAGTCAACGCGCCCGCTCTTGCTGCCGCAGAACCGCAAGATCCGGCACCTGCGCGGCCTTGCCCTGAGGAACCTGGCCTTCTCCCGGCCCCGCGGCCACTCGGTCGACGATGCTGCCGTCAACATCCAGAGCCCTGCCAAGCTCGAGTCCCTACGCGCCCCGCCCCGCCTGCATCACGCCCTTTCCTCCGGCAACATACGCGCCCCCCACGCCGCCGCCGCTGCCGCCGCCGCCGCCGCCGCCGGGACCGCCAGCGCAGCGCCAGCCTCGTCCACCCATCCGCCGCCGCCCGCCAGCGTCACTTTGAGGACACCTTCGACTCGCGTCTCGCCGACGCTTTCTTCTCCCTGCACGTCGACGGCGAGGAGGAACCCATCTACGTCAGCGAGGTCGAGGAACGCGGAACGGTACGTCCATGCCGCCCGCCGCACCGGCCCCGGCCTGGGTCGCCACGCATCTGCCCAACGTGACGTCCACGGTGAACCCCCCTGCTGACGGAAACAAAAACAAAAAACTCCAGAACTTCAACTTTCGCTTCTTTGATCTCTCCGACCTCGATGCCGCCGTCACGCGCTCGCCGCGCTTGACCATCCACGTCTGGGCCCGCCGCCGCTGCGACTCCTGGGCCCTGCTGCTCGAGGACGACGTTGACCTGCGCGCCCTCCAGTGGCTTGGCAGCTTGGACAAGGTGCACTTCCCGCCCAACAGCCTCGTCTTCCACCTGGTCGACGGCGTCTACTCGCTCGACCTGTCCGGCAAGCCGGCGCCGCCCAAGCATGCCGCCCCCGCCGCCACCTCGTCGTACACGGCGCTGATGCGCCTGGCCACCCTCGACAGCTCGATCCAGGACGCGCTGGCCACTCGCGAGCGGCTCGCCCGTCAGATCAACGACCTGCTGGCCTCCGAGGCCCGCAACGCCGTGCCCGAAGCGGAGGATTCCCTGGCCCTCGCCAACAAGTACCTGGCGCAGCAACGCCGCGCCGTGGCTCAGGCCAGGAGGCGGAACGAGGACCTGCGGGCGTCCATCGCCGCCCGCCGAGACGCCATCGCCCAGGGCCGTGCTGCCCAAGAGCGCACCGCCCGCGACGTCCAAGACGCCGCCGAGAGGCTTGCCCAGAACCGCACCTTGCTCGACAGGGCGCGCGCCGACATGCGCGGACAGCGCCGGCGGATCTGCGAGGACCTGGCGCGCATCTACAACATAGGCCCCGTGCCCCTCGGGCCGCCCCTGGCCTTCCAGATCTGCGGGATCTCCCTTCCCAACACCGATTACGACGGCCCCGCGGGCTCGTCCGCTGCCGTCTCCGAGGATGCGCTGTCGGCCGCCCTCGGCCACGTGGCCCAGCTTACCGACGCCCTGCAGTATTACTTGTCCGTGCCGCTGCCCTACCCGATCTGCCCCTTCGGCTCGCGGTCCACCATACGCGACGACATCAGCCAGATTCCCGACGCGCAACGAGAGTTCCCCTTGTATCTGCCCCGCGGCGGCTCGGCCGCCCAGTATCGCTTCGACTACGGCTGGTTCCTGCTCAACAAGGACATCGAGGCCCTGTGCGCCTCCCAGGGCCTGCGCGTCGTCGACATACGCCACACCCTACCCAACCTGAAATACCTGCTGTACGTTTGCAGCGCGGGGTCCGACGAGCTGCCGGCGAGGAAGCGCGGCGGCGTGCGCGGGCTGTGGGCCGGCCGCGCCAGAGGACCGCCGGGGGTTGCCGACGATGCGAGCAGCTTGGGCACGGCAAGCCGCCGTGGCAGCGACGCGAGCGACGCGCTGGCGAGGCCGCGGGAGGAGCTGAGGAGGGCGCTGGCGGGCACAGGCCGAGCCGCGGACGAGCCCGGGAACGGACACGTCCCGAACGAGCCGCCGTCGCTGCTGCCGTTTGGCGGGGAGATGAAGCTCAGCCTGAGGACCAAAGGCCTCCGAGAGAGCGCCGCTCAGTGACGCGGCAGCGTGGGAACGGTCTGGCCTGACAGCACCTCCTGCATGCGGCTCCTGGCACCGAGGAAGGGATGCCGTATGCGTTATTAGCGTAGCTTGTGGTGTCCCCTCCCGACCGGCCCATGGATCCGCTCCCATCTGGGATACCCGCCCGAACACCACGCCGGGCATAACGCCTGCGCAAACTAGAGTATCCTGCTTCCTTCACCACGTAATGTATCATCAGCATTCGTTGTCAAACGATATGCCTTGTTAGACCTGTTTTTTTTTTTTTTTTTTCAATTTATTTATTTCTTCCAGGGGTGCTAGAACCGTGCGCGCGCCACGCAGATCCTACCTTGCATGGGCGTGCTGCTCTCTCAACCTTCCGTTTCCCCCCCCCCCCCCCCCCCCCCCTTGGAGCTCGCTCCCAATCTGCGGTGTTGTGCCCAGCCAGCAGCTCGCCTCCCGACGGCTGGGTGCGGGCGGCGCCAAAGCGTCGCGTGTCCTGCCCCGGCGCTTCCCATACATGATAGTTACACCGTCGTTAGCGAGCATACCCAGCCTCCCTTTGGGACCCAAGGTGTGCCGCGAATCTGCGACCATCAAGACGGCAAGACGGGAATGGTCCGGGGCGTTGTCCCCAACCAGGGAACCCTCACAGCCACCAAACCACCAGCCGGCCGGGCCGTGGGGTAATAATCAATATCAACTCGGATGACATGCTGCACCCCGCCGACCGCCACTGCATGCTCTTGTTCGCAATCAGCCCTCCATTCGAGAACCCAGCCGACCGTCGTCCGCCCAGGCCGCATACCTCAAAGACGTAGGTGCAACGTTGCAGGGCGGACAGGGACGCAGGTGTCAAAAAGAGGAAGCGTAAACGATGGGCGGGAGGCATGTCAAGTCAGCCTGCGCGTGGCAACCTGTCACACCCTTTTTCGTCTCGTTGCTTTCTGCATTCGGCCTCTGCCATGCACTGGATGGTCAGCCCCGGAGGCAGGGTTGGTTTGGAAGACGGGGAGGGCCTGGAACGAACCAACCACGCTGGGCCCCCCGGCTGTTCGCATGGGCCGCCTGAGCCCTGAACGACGACGACGCCATGTTCATGCAGCCATCAATACAGGCCTCTGTAGCTACTAGACAGGACGGCTAATACTCCGTATTTATGGCCTCCTGTTTCACCACACTCTCAATGGCTTCGGCATCACGGGAGAGCATCCCGTTCGTAGACGTTTCCCGGGGTCGACTTCGCCAGGCTCATCTCTCTCTCCTGCTTTCTCTCTCTCTCTCTCTCTGTGTGTGTGTGTGTGTGTGCGCGTGTAGAGAGGGGGGGAAGGGTTCCATGGGAACCCGGCAACACAACATCCATTAATACGACCACCACCACCGCCACACCTGTCAGGCCAGCCGTCCAGGCTTGAAGCACGCTGCAGCACCTGTGCAGGCATTCGTGCGCTGCACGATAACCGCGGCCGAATTCACGCCTCCGCGGGAGCGAGACGGAGGCATGAATGCCGGCGGGCGGGCCAGACTCGAACCGGCATTGAAAAGACCTTGTTGGCGTGCCGCCCCCCCGGATTGCTTGGCCCCGCGTTCGAGGTGGGAGAGGAGGGAGGGAGTGTTGCATCCCAGCCCGTGCTTGCAGCCAACAATCTTGACAAGGAGTTTCGGCAGAATATGTGGCCTGCCGCTCAAGACCCGACATACGTACGCAGTAAAGCACCTTAAAGTAGCTCCCGGGGGCATGCTGCGCTGAGAAGGGAAAGCGTCCGATCGCCCTGCCGCTGGATCCGGGGCTGCGATGCCGTTGCCATGGAACGCTGCCGTCGTCGTCAATCGGGTCCCGAGCTCTTGGGGCTCCTGGGTTCTCGTCCCCTGGAAACGGTTGAATCTCAACACCAGACACCTCCTCCTACCCGACCCATGGAATCGTTGCCGGCCATCTGAGACTTTTCCTTCTCCGCCGGCTTGCATCTCTCCCCCTCCCTCCTTGTCGACGCCGTCCTCGTGGTCAAGCTACCCATTTCCCAAGGCATGTCATCCTTGCGACCGAGTCGCCACATCTTCCCTCCCCCTTGACCACAACCCCCCGTCCACCCGTCCGACGACCGACGACGACCGACGGGCGACGCCAACGCCGCCCTTGCCACCTCCTCACGCTTGCCACCACCTTCACCATCACCGTCACGATGAGTGGCTCACCACCGGCGCCGTCGCCGCCGTCGCCGCCGTCGCCGCCGTCGCCGCCGTCGCCGCCGTCGTCGTCGAATCCAGATTCGTCCTCCTCTTCCTCCGCAGCCCCCCCGCCGCCCTCATGGGAATCCCTACCGCATGACTCGCTGCAGACCAACATCATCGTCGCGGCCTCGGTGTGCTGGTCCATCGCGGCCGTGTTCGTCGCCCTCCGGTTCTACACGCGCGCCGTCATCATCCGCGTCGTCGGCGCGTCGGATTGGAGCGTCTTGATTGCGCTGGTAAGGTCTCTCCTCCGCCAACGTTGGCAGGACAACAAAGGCTTGCAAGGCCTGGCTTTTGCTGGAGGATGGGAGGGTTCATGAGGAATCCTTGGCATGGGGTGGTGGTGGTTGTGGTGGGGGAGGGGAGGAATGGGGATCAGAGAAGGGTTGGTGTCTCGGGCGAGATCATGGTGCGGTGCTCCAGGGTGACGGACGGATCAGCTGGTGCTGATGGTTGGGAATCAATAGATCTTCAGCGGCGCAACGTGCGGGACCATTATTGATCGTAAGTTTTGTCGTTTCTCAGCCCCCCCTCCCCCTCTTCCATGAGCCGGGGTTTGTTGGGGCCGGATGCTGATAGACGACGGCTGTACAAGAGGCGAGGCGCGGCTCGGGCCGTCATGTTTGGGATCTGGATTTCAACGACATGAACAACGCGATCTCTTGGGCAAGGGTACGTTGGGTCTCCGCCCCTTGAAGCCCGCGGCGGCGGGAACGCCGGCGCCCAGCATATCGAGCTAACATGAGGGCAGTCGGCCTGGTTCGGCGTCCTCTTCTACGCCTTGTCGTTGTGCTTCGCCAAGCTGTCCATCCTGATGCTTTACGTCCACATCTTCACCTTCCGGTGGGCGCAGCGGGCCGGTCAGGTGCTGCTCGGGATCGTCGTGATCTCTCACCTGTTCATGGCCGTCACCTCGTTGACGGCTTGCATCCCGCTCAAGTCGTACTGGGATTTTACCGTCCCCAAGCGGTACTGCCACTCGAACAGCATGTGGTGGTCAAACACCGGGCTGCATATGGGTGAGCGGACGCGTGACGAGACGAGGAGTTGTTGTTGTTGATGAGCAATCGCTGACGTCAAGCGTCAAACAGTGACGGACTTTCTCATCTTCCTCCTGCCCATGCCCATCGTGTGGACCATCCACCTGCCGCGCCGGCAAAAGCTGATCCTGTCGTTCCTGTTCGGCTTTGGCTTCTTGTACGTTGCTCCAGCACACGAGGGAACCTATCCTCCTCGTCTGTTTTTTCTTTGTTCACAACCGGCTGATGGACGCGTCGTAACCTGCAGGGTCTGCTTCATCTCGATCCTCCGCGTGCCCCAGCTCATCCGCGCCCAAAACGACATCGACTTCAGCTACGTCGCGGCCGAGCTCTCCTACATGACCGCCGTCGAGCTCAACGCGGCCATCGTCTGCGCCTGCGTCATGACCCTCAAGCCCTTCCTCGCCCGCTGCTTCCCCCGCAGCATCTGGGCCGCCGAGGGGACCACGGACGACACCACGACCACCACCGCCGCCGGAGAGGGCAACAACAGCGGAACGTCGTCCTGGTGCAGCCGCGGAAGCGGCGGCGGCAAGAAGCGCCAGCGCCGAACGCTCCGTCGGCGCGACTCGGCGAACGATCCCCGAGGACCGCCCACCATCGGCAGCATGCCTACGAGATTACGACACCCCCGCGGTGGCAAAGGAGGAAGGGGATCCGTATCCCTGGGCTCGGCGCTGGATTACCACGGGTTGTGGATGGAGACCGGCGGCCTAGGGGCGGGGGATGTCATCCCGGGCGGGAAAAAGGCTAGCAGCCGAGCGGCGGCAGCGGCGGCCGCCGCCGCAGCGGTCGGCCGGGGAACGCGGAGGGTGTGGGTGGACGGGACGGGGTACGTTGAGATCCACGATGGAGATGTCGATCCGTGGGGGGTCGATGTGGAGCTGGCGGAGCATATCGGGCGAGGCGAGCATAGAGGGAGGGACGGGAAAACAATAGGGCATCGCACGCCCAGGTCGCCGACGTCGCCGCCGGTGGGAAGCGGGACGGTGAGGGTGGATACCGAGTTTATCGTCGAGGTGAGGAAAGCACAGACGGGTTGAAGGTGAGAGGTATCAGAGTTGCTAGCGTCATGAATGATTATTATACCCCCTTTTGTTTCTTTTCTACTAAGATAGGTATGTTGAGTTCTGTCGAAAACGTATACTGTCGATTTTCGGAGCCGGTAACCTCTAGCCAGGCCATCCGCCAGCCCTCTAACTACTCTACGAGGCATCCAACTGTTCCCCTGATATGCCACGGGTGCCCAGCAACGGTATAACTCCCGTCGCCCTGGGGATAGTATTTTGCGTCCACTGGTCCCCTCCACCCACCCTTACCATGGCGCGCCCAAATCCTCCCTCCCTGCCCCCCTGGAGGAACCTCACCTTCCTCCCTTCTCGCGCCCCTCCTGAAAAAGGTACAGCGGATCGATCGTGCCGCAGTTCCCGCAGAAGGTTCTCGCCGCTCCTGAAGCCATGGCCTTCGGGGAAGGCGACGCGGTGGGCGATCTTGCCGCAGACGCAGCTGCCCGTGACGTAGCGCAGGAAAGGGCCGAGGTCGTTGGCGTCGGTCATGGTGGTGATCCGGTTGTAGTCTCCGATCTTGTGGAGAACATCAGGGCCATCCGCGGTCGGAGAGCATCGAAACGGA
This sequence comes from Remersonia thermophila, assembly GCF_042764415.1. Taxonomy (NCBI): domain Eukaryota; kingdom Fungi; phylum Ascomycota; class Sordariomycetes; order Sordariales; family Chaetomiaceae; genus Remersonia; species Remersonia thermophila. Next base: position 450,861 of record NC_092217.1, read on the forward strand.
CAGGACGAAGTGGGCATCCTGAGTTTAATCAGAGCACCCTTTTTCAGTATGACCCAACTTAGTTATAGAATATCTCCTTCTTTCTCGTGGCTATCACTCACGAGCCATCATCCCGCGGAATTCCATCATAATTGTTTCGGCACATGACGACGCGACTTAGACAAAGTCCCTTTTGCCGTTTGTGGAGTCGGTAATAGAAGAACTTGGTTCTCCTACAACCCTAACCCTCTAGCGAATTCAGGGTCTTGGGTCGCCGCCAGGATCGACCCGCAGTTCCCTTGTCATCTTCAACACAACTCGCAACCTTGGTCGACTCATCCACGGTTTGAACGCCTACTTGCATGCCTGTTGCTCCTCTTCAGCGTCGCTCATCACATGGACTTGCTGAAGCTATGAAAGCTGTGGCTTGGTAACGAGCTCGTCGACGACGCATATTGTTACTCTCACCGGCCTCCTCCTCCAGGCAGCAGCGTGGTGCTATGAACCAGCTTCGTCGTGGCTTTCACTGAGTGGCCACGGCTTTTGAACATCACCAGCGTGCAACACACGCACGAAACTCCGCCTCATCTTCGTATCACCCCCGTAACCCTTCGGGAGATTGGTACGACGGAACAATTGCGTGAGTTTGGCAGCACCACACCTTGAAGTGTCCGACGCTGACACTTTTATTCAGATCACGGTGTTCCAGGCACCCCCCCCCCTGTGACGGAGGCTCTCACGTCCGCAACGTGAACAGTATCCAGCTCACCTCCCTTGGACATGTCGCGCCACGTCTCATGGAGGTTGTTGCCGGCCACCGCCGCCGGCATCCCCACCCTGCTCGTGTCGGCCGTCTTCGGCGAGGACTCGTACGCCATCCACCTCTCCGACCTGGCCAATCTTTGGGTCGAAAAGATGGACCGGCGGCCCATCGTGAAGCGAGCCATGGTCGAGGATACTAGCATTGACCCCAGCGATAGCCGCGACCAATTCCACAAGCTGCTCGAGCTCTTGCAGGCCGCCTTCGACAGCAGCGCTCCGGAGCACCCTACCACGTCCCTGTCGCTGTCCCGCGGAGATGACGACGACACGCTGGCCGTAACAGTCACCTGTGTCCTACCGAAGCCCCTGAAGCCGTTCCAATGGCCGATGCAGTTCAAGAAGTGCCCGCCGTCCGCCCTCGCGTCCGAGCTTGTGCTACCCCTGATCCAGGCACACGAAGCTCGTCTGCGAGAGGTCGAGCAGCTTGTGTCGCTCGTTGGCGACAAGGACAACGTCATCGGCAAGCTCATCGACAAGCTGGAGGCTTCGGGAATCGGCCTCGAGCATGTGTTCCATGCCCTCTCAGGAAAGCGCAAGGTGGACAGGGCTGCCGCCGAGGGGAGAGTCAAGGGGATGGCCCCGTTCTCGAAGGCCGACTTGGGCAAAGGCATCGAGCTACGATCCGTTGCACGGTCGGAAGATGTCACATCCCTGCTGGGGTCGGTGTTTGGCGCTTCCGGCCTCCGGTACCAAGCCGATCTGGATATCGAGGGGTCCACGGTCCTCAACGACTGGTGGACGAAGCTTTCGAGAGGCAGACCGGTTACACTCTCCGAACGGCCGGAGATTCCAGCGGCCCACAAGGCCCCAACACGGGCCGCACCGGAGCGGAATAACGACGAGGATGATTTTCAAGTCCAGTCCACGCCGCCTGGCGCTCGGGCATCGCGAAAACGAACCAGTCCCTCGGCTGCTGTAGACGATGATGGCACAGCCTCTGAGGATGAATTTCAAGCCCAATCCACGCCCCCTGGCCCTCGAGCTCGAGCCTTGCAGAAACGACCCAGCCCCGCTGCGCCTGCTGTGGATGACGATGACACGGCCTCTGAGGACGATTTCCAAGTCCAAAGGACCCCCCCACCTCGTGCCAAAACAGGGCGCAAGCCGCCAGCGCCCCCGCCCCCGGCGGATGGCGACGAAACAGCTTCCGAAGGGGACGAGGCGACGGCATCATCGCCATCTCCCGAAAAGCGTCGGCCAACAGCACCGAGGCTGGGAGGAATCGGCAGGCGCGCATCCCCGCAGGCCCTCGCTGCATCGCAAGCCTCGGGAAGCTCGCGAACCATAGGCGCAGACGCCGCGTCGGAAACCGCATCGGATGTTGACGGCGAGGACGACGATCTGGAAAAGGCATCCCCACCACCGAAAGCGCCGGCCCGACGAGGCGGGCTCGGCCGCATCGGCGGGCAACCCAAGCTCTCGCGAGCATCATCACCGCCGGCAGCCCGGCCCGCGCGCTCGCCGTCGCCGCCGGCTACCTCGGCCGCATCACCAAAAGAGTCGAGCCCGCTGCCGAGGAGGCACAAGCTGGGCGTGATCGGGAAGGCAGGAGGAGCCCCGCGCTCTCCGGGCGGGCCTTCGAGCGCTCGGGACGATGGCAGGGCTAGCAGGAGCCGAACCCCCGCAACGGAACAGCCCAAGGCACCGCCGGCCCGTGAAACGTCGCAGGAGCGGGCGGAGCGCAAGCGGGCGGAGCTGCAACGGGAGATGGAGAGGCGGGCGGCGGCGGGACCGGCCAAGAAGAAGCGCAAGTTTTGAACGTTTGTCATCGTTTAACTCGAGGTCGGGCAAGGTCAAGAGGGGGCTGTTGGTGGTTGTTTCACGGCATGGAGCGAGTTCTTTGAAAGGACCGTCCATGTTGAGCTCGTCATTGATTCATAATTAATTTACGCGATCATCGGATGGATGAATGTCGATTCTTGTACAACTCATAGTAGTTCACCCCGTCCCCTTTTGGAGACGAATGCCTCCTCCCTCCCGGTCCAGGCGTATTACCGTCCTAGCCACAGCGGTCGTTTCTTTGAGCCCCTTGCGTTGTGCACCGTCGAAGCTCGAGCCCATTCTTCATGGCCTGCATCGTCTCACCAGGACCTCCCTGAGTCCCTTGCGTTTTGCACCGCCGAAGCTCGAGCTCAGCTCCATGACAAGCATCGTCTCACCAGGGCCACCAGCCATGGACCCATCTCGGAACGTTTCGAAGCGGCTGCCACGGGACTTGCAAGTTCTGGGAGCCGGCGGACCTCCCAGCGGACCCCCCAGCGAACCCCCCAAAGCGCGAGGTCAACAAGGATGGCGGGCCTCACTTGGTGGGACGCGGTAAGCTTTTGTGGCGTCCCTGTTTGGGCGAAGAAAGCGAGGGTCGCGCCAAATAGACAGACAGGTAGGTGAACCGACGTGCATGATGGCCAGCCCGAACCGGCGATTCGGCCTCGTAAATCATAGACATGTGTTATTCTTTTCCCTTGTCAAGACTCCCATTGGGCCTTTGTTGAATCCCGCTTCCGAAGACGACCTCTGGCGTGGCCTGGCATTCTCTCCAAGCGGTGGTCCCCCCCCCCCCCCGGCCCCCCCCCCGGCCCGCGCCTGCATTCGCCTCACTTAGGTCTCCTGTTGGCTTCATGGTGGAACCTAGTTGAGTTGGTCCTTGGCGGCGGCCAGTATTCTTGGAGACGGCGGAAGGGAGCAGATCCCGATAGCACCGGTTGGGATTGTTCGTTTCGAAGCTTATACCATCATGGCCGATATTGCGTGTCAACTCGCACTTCAGGAGCCTAGTAGTTGACCCACGATGTAGCCCAGGTCGGTCGTGAGGGCGGGCTTCGGTGGTGCTGGGCTCCCACCCTAGGTTCGGCTCCGCGTGTTCCACGAACAACGGGGCCCGCATGCGCCTTCGCGACGGGCGATCCGTTCCGTTTGGTCAGTCCATCCTGGGAGGGCCTACGGGGCGTCGCAAGGGGCTCGGACTGCGTGCCAGGCGGGAGCTCCCGCACGTATCCGTAGTTACCTACTGCAAACGGCTCGTGCCGTTCGCGTGATATGGGAGAGCTTGGAGATGGGTGCATCTGGCGAGACAGCAGAGCTGTCCGTATTCGTCAACGGGAACCTCCTCGCGCCATCTAGTGATGCAGCGTCATCGTTACCTCAGCGGGCGGAACGGGGAGGACCGCGTGGGTGATCGCCGATGACCGCCGCCGAGGTTGAGTCCCCTCCTCCCTCCCGTACGTAGCGAGGAGCTTACTTAGAGGGGCTACTAGCCTGCGATGCTGGCTGGTCGCAACGTCGGCTCCAAGCCATGGAATGCGACCTGTCAGTTTCGTGATTATCTCTTCGTCAGGACAATTGACATGAATGGTGGCCGTCCCTGGTTGAACACCTCAAATGGCGGCGTTGGCCGAGCATAGACCGACGAACCGTCAAGAGTTGGGGGCGCAGGATATCAGGCAGGCATGCAGCCGTCGATGAGACGCGAAGAGCGGGGAAGTGGGTAAAAGGCGATTCGCTCCCGATGTATGCAGCCTGCACGCTGACGAAGCTGAAGAGCGCATCTCCGATGCACAACTGCGAGCCTCGTCATTCCCCAGGCCTCTAGTTGCTTGAGTGGTTGGGTGGGCGGCGAGGTTCCCCCAAACTGGGGCAGGCGAGGACGGAAAGCTCCGAAAGTCCCCTGCATCGAAACGACGGCAAGGACATCATCTCCCCACGAGGCTAAGCTTCATGAACGCTGACCGCTTTGTGAATGCCGACCCCGCCCAGGTCTCATGATGATGATGATAATGATGATGATGATGATATGGATGATACCGATGATACCGGACCGCGCTCCGGCTAGCCGCACGAATCATACAACCCGCGAACCCGCCTGTCATCTGCACGGCATGGGCTTCGACATCTTCAACTCTTTGAACTCCCTGTAGATCCTATCAGCGGCGGGGTGGGTAATAGAGGGGAACAACCAAAATGGGGTTCGAGCCAGGCAGCTATGGTTACATGGCGTGGTGCTCTTGTGTGGGTTACATGCCGGGCCGACCGGCATCGACGTAACCGTCCCGGTACCATAGATGGACAGACAATGGTAACATCACCACCTCCGGGGGGCATGGCCATTTGAACGTCTTCTATGACGTTGTCAACACCCGACCGGGTCGTGCCTGGCTGCCCGTTTCGTTTGTTACAACAAGTTACAATAAGCTACTCCCATCCTCAGTCTCGGCGTTGACGAGCCTCACCCAAGGGCATGGCGCCGCCGCAATGTATGTCTCAGATCCCACGTGGCGCACCGCGCACTGCCTTACGAGTGCTGCGTAGGTACCTCGTCTTCGTCTGCCGACGTCCAGGGTCGCTGCAAGGTGAAGAGAACCAGCCACGCATTAGCACGATGCCCTCTTGGAGCCCCCGCACTTCCAAGCTCGGCGTTCTTTGTTGGAACCTTTCGAGTTCGGCGATGTCTGAGGCCTTTGAGTTCGGCGAACTTTGAAAACCATCGAGTCCCACCCAATAACTATTACCCAGTTGATTGATTCATGCCCCTGATATCCGACTTATGCACGGGTTGTGCATCCGCTGCTGGAGCTTCCCCCCACCGCGCGCGGCGTGCCGAAAGCCCGCCTACTGCGTACTGGGCCGAGGCCCCTGGTCGGAGCCACGACCAGCTTCCAGCAATGAGGAGCGCGTTCCGGACGGATGTGGAAGTGCGGTTGCAGCTTGGACAGGGGTTTTTGGAGCCTACAGTACGTGGCTGCTTTCCAGAACTGCAGATGCGTACGCAGTACATATGCATGCGAAGGTGAGCTTCCCGCAGGAGGGGTGCGTGGGCGTGGGGTGCGTCGAGGGTTTTGGTGTTGGGGGGGGGGGGGGGGGTTCGGAAGCACGCACCGATGCAACGTTATTTTCTCTTCTACCCTTTTTTCTAAGTTCGTTTCCATCTTTTCTGTATTTCTACATCGGCGTGTGTCATGTGGGACTGCAGCATGTTGCATCAGATAACAAGATGGCGTGATGTTGACTAAGCGAAAGAGTGATGGTGTTGACAAACACTCATTGTTCGCTGAAACTTCCGGTTTGGGTTATTCTTGCACGCCGCCGTCACGGCATCGTATTGATCGGCTGTTGTGATTTTGTTCAAGTCGGGTCTCTTGTTCAGATTCATGAGCGAACGAAGGTTTTCGAGCATCGATGGGCGGTAGGACGGACTGATTAGAAAAATCACTATCAAGGTACATGTCAACAAGTCTGACCTCTTTCCCAGCCAGGTAATAACACCCATGGCCGGTCTTGTACAACAGTGTCTCCTAGCCAGATGTGGACGATGGCGGTTCTGGCCTTTGTCGCTTTTTGAGTGATGCTGCATCAAGTCCACGAATGACGGCAGGTTGAAGATTCTTTTTTTGGGAACTTTTCGTTTCTCTCCTCGGGACAGTAGTTCTTTGGCTAATAACCTGAACCTCAACACCCGGGGAGTCCGCCTAACACGGCACGCAGTTGTGCCGCTTCTGGGCGTCGTTGACAGTGCGATTTAGAACCGGCGAGTCCGAGTACTTTCACTGGTCTAGATTTGTGAGTTCGGCCGCAAATGAGCGGCCCAGGCTGTCAACGACCAGGGGCCTCCAAGAGCTCACGCTGACACACAGTGAGAACCAAACGCCCTCAGACGGAGGTGGACGCTGCTGGATGGCAGCCATCACGCCGGAGCTGCGCTTTACGCCGGGACTGCAAGCCCCCGGGTCAGACGCAGGAACGGAGGCACCGAACTACCGGTGGCGGCGAGGGTCATTGATTCTTGGCCCCTGATCGCCCGCATCCGGCGCCGTGATGTTATTCTTGTCTGGAGGGACACAGAACAGGGATCGTATACAAGCAAAAGGAAGTGCATTCCACATCAAGTGACAGTCATCGGCACAAATCTGGTCATTAGCCCGAGCCGGCGTGATGCTTGGAGCCATGACGACGAGCCGATGTTTTCCGGCTTGTTCCTGTGTGCTGAGTCTCGATCAAGGGTCATGAACTTTTCTGTTTTGATCTCCCGAGGAATTGATGCGCGGTGGTGACGGACTGAAACCCGCCATCTCGCCGGCACCATAGTGCAACAACACGGTGCTTGATGACGCGCTGCCAGCCTGCCCAGCAGCATCCAACCCCCGTCTTTTCGCCCTTTATACGCCCCGGCCCCGACAGTGTGGTAGCCAATGACATGCCGAAGAGCGCGCGTGTTGGCGATCAGGCCGGGTGGTCTTGTTGGCCCGTCATGGGAGGAGCACTCAGCTGATCTGGATTGTACGCATCCGCTCAGGAGACATCAGCTCGAGATGGTGAGCGTAAATACAGCATGTCCCGTCGTAGGCGGACTCCGGCGGTCTTTCATGCCCCGAGGCCGGGGTGGAGTCCGGGAGGCAGAACCCACTTCGGAGCCGAAGAAGCCCGAGTCGGGTGGTTTCCGGAGCGGGGCAAGGCTTGTTTGGGTCCGGTTAACACCCAAAGGGTGGCCCCGGGGTTGAAACAAAAAAAGCCTTGTCGAGGCATGTCAAGAAGAAATCCCCGCATGTGACGCGACCTGAACAAGGAACAGAAATTCTCTACCCCTGTCCTGGATCGTCTTCATCGTCACGAACCCTCCCCTTCCAGCAGGTGCTCGGTGTTCGCTGTCACTCACTCCGACCCCATGTCACGTCCACATCAGATCACGCCATTTAGGGCCTGAACGTATAATGAATCGGTCCAAGAAAAGAAAAAGATAACGGTTTTCAACTATATTTTTCTATAGTTTGATACGGGACTCGATGAAACCAGGTACCCCGCATTCAAAGCCAGCGCCCTCGAGAGTCCTTGAATCGTGTTGCACGCCAACGTTCGTTGTTGGGACATACGCTAGATTCAAAACGGACGGCCTTCCCTGCTGTTATCCGTGGCCAACACGTCATCGAAGCTTTCGACATGCCAGTCTCTGCTGCCACGCAGCCGCTGTGGTAACACCCGGCCCCTCCGCATACCTGCTGCCCAACTACAAGCGCCAAAGTACCCAAAGGATCAGTCTCCTTCCGGACCCTCCTGACCCTCCTTTCTCTGTCCCATGTCTCTCATCCCTCGCTGCGCACCAACCATCTCTCCCTATCGTCAAAGGGTCACGTCGAGTATCGAATCGCGAATGATACCGATACTTTGGGCAACACCCTTCAGCCGCCTGCTGAGCCGGAAGTGGACTAGTCAGACACCCACCACATCCCAATATGCTTCCAGAGGCGTTCAGGCCCGGCTGATACGGCACGCAGCCTTGTTGCTCTTTCAGCCCCTTCAGGAGCAGGGGTTCTTGAAGACTCGGGGCGTTAAGCGTTTTCTTGTCCGTGGCGGCGCCTCATGGACAGCGGCGTGACACTTCGGCCCCTCTCCTGCCTCCGCCTCCGAGGGAATGACAACCCCGGAGGATGGAACATGCTGTCCTGAAAAAAGCGTCGTGCCAAATCTCCTCGGTGTACTCCCACTTCCGGCACGCACTCACACGCATACACGGACAGACAGAGGCAGAGACTAAGGCGTCATACATCCTATTCAAGGGCCAGAGGAGGGTGAACATCCCATGTACATCTACCTGATAATGTACACCGGAAGAGCCGACGCAGGCGTTGCCCCATCTCGTCCACGCAAGGAAACTCCTTGCGATCTGGGAATGGAATGCGGAGCCACGTCGTCGAGTCGGCAACCAGCGCCGAGCACTTGAGAGCGCAGAGCGGTCCGAGACCTCGGATCGAATGAGCTAGATCGAGTCGGATAGCATCCACTGGCCCCGCGGAGCCGGAGATGCACGCAACGCATCCTTCGACGCTTTACTCAATCCGTTTTTTTCCTACGGACAGCCTCCAACGGGGCGCAAGGATGCCGATGTACACAGTATGCAGACAAAGACGATGCCAACAGCAGGAGGCTTGATGCTGGAACAGAGGTCAACTTAATCCTCCCACTCCTCCCCCTCCTCTTCCTCCTCCTCTTTCTGGTGTGTGACCAGTAGAGTGCCGGTTCAACGCAATAGACTTGCAAGGCTCACCCGTCACAAGCAGAAGTGACGCCTTGGTAATTATCTCTTTGCGAGCCGAGACGAGGACAGTGAGCAAACCCCCCCCCCCCCCCCCCCAAAAAAAAAAAAAAAAGAAACACAAATCCCTGGTGCGGTGCACAACAATGAAATCCAACATTCCCAGTGTGACTTGGTTGCCCAGAACTATGAACCATATTACCAACCAACGTTCGCCGTCCCAAAGCCAAACCACCTGTACAGGCCTAACAAAGCAGCAATGCATAACCACCCCCTCCGCCATCACCAAGTTCACACACGTGTTCTCATGTAAGCCCACGACAAAACCCGCACGGTCAAGCCCTCAACGCCTCCGACCCCCCGTTGGCCCATGCCACCCACCCAACCACCCACAAACACACACATACACACATACAAACCCCTGCCCTGCCTGATCAGCCTGGCCCCGAAGCCCGGCAGCCTCGTTAGTGGGCCCTCACTTTTCCTCCAACGGTATCACATTCCCCGCACCGGCAGCCAACACCCCCCCCTTCTCCATGTCCTCCTTCGTTTTCCACTCCCCTCATCCACCTCCTCCGGCTGCTACAGCTGTTGCTCCCTCTCCCCCACTGGCGGCGGCGGCGGCGGCGGTGGTGGTGGTGGTGGTGGTGGTGCTGCTGCTGCTGCTACGTATGCTCCCGTAGCTCGCGGTGCTACTTCTCCTCCCCATCTCCTGCTGCACCACCTCGCCGTCATCGATGCCATGACCACCATGCAGCTGCGGCATCCCTGACAGGCCCTCCATGACCTGCATCGGATTCAGCCCTCCGGCTGCTGCCGCCGCTACTACCGCCGCCGATGCCGCGGAGATTGCTGCTCCTGGCCCTGCTACTGCTGCTGCTGCTGCTGTTGTTGTTGATGATGATGAGGATATGTCCCCCCAGACGGAGAACCCGTCGGCCCCCACGCCCAAGGGCTCGTCGTACATGGGCGCGACGGGAACCGGCATGGAGGCGGCAGGCAGGGCAGCGATTGGGTAGCTCGCCGGCGCCGGCGGCGATTCCTGTTGGTAGAAGAGGTGCTGGTGCGGGTGCTGGTGCGGGTGGGGCGGTTGTGCCATCATCATCGTCATCATCATCATCATGTCTTCTCGGTCCGGCATCCCCATGCCCGACGACGGCTCGCTCGGCCCGGTCCGCGGCGGGGTTAGCGCCTGGGACGGCGGCGGGATCTCGTACGCCATGGCCTCCATCATGGCGCTCTCGGGGGCGAGGGCGAGGTCGATTACGGCGGTGGCGGCCGCTGCCGCCTGCGGGGGCGGATGCGGGTGGTAAAACACCGGCCCTCCGTCGCCGCTGCCGCCGCTGCCGCCGCCGTAGCCGATAGCGACCATCTCCGGCGGCGCCGGGAAGCTCGTGAAGTGGTGCGGGCCGAACGGGTGGTACGGTTCGTACAGGCTGCCGCCGGGGTGGGACAGCGAGAGGGACGTGACGACGCCCCTGTCGCTGATGCCCCCGAGAACACCGCTGCTGCTGCTGTTGCTGCTGTTGCTATTGCTGTTGCTCCGCAGGCCTTGCCGCGTCCTCCTCGCCACGGGCGCGGCGTGCTTCTTGCCCGGTGCGTGCGGCGGCGTGTAGCTGCTGCGGTAAACACGATACTGGGTCCCGGAGTGTTGCCCGAGACGGCCGGCGGCGGCCGCTTGGGCGGCAGCACGCCGGGACTGGTTCTCCTTGCGGTAGCGCGTGGTGCTCTCGACGCCGTCGATGGCCCAGTCCATCAAGTACCATTCGGTGGACTTCTTGCCGTCGCCGAGGCTGTTGGAGTCGCCCTCGGGTGTGCCGCCCGAGGGTCTTTCTCGTTTTTGGAAGGCCTGGAAAACGACGCGAGGAGGTTAGTGCGGCTGGGTGATGGAGAACGGATCATCGCAGAAAGCACACACACACACACACACACACCTGATTCATGCTGAGGTTATGGCGGATGCTGTTCTGCCAGCCCTTGGTATCATCCTTGCCCTTGTCCGTGTTCTCACGAAACCATTGATAGATCTCCTGCAGCGTCATGGCGCGCCGCGGCGTGCTCATGAAAGCCCGGTGGATGAGCTTAGCGTACGGCTCCTCCGTCTTTGTCTCGCAACCCGTCGATGTTGGCGCCTGCGAGGGGCTGGTCTTGCCTGCGCTCTCCGTACCCTCGCTCGGGTCCGGTGGAGGCTTTTGCCGTTGCTCATCCTGGTGTGTTCCGAGAAGAGCCAGACTGTCCCCCGGCGAACCGGAAGGACCGAGATCCATGGACAGCGAGAGCGTTGTGCTGCAAGGAGACAGGGGTAGGCCGCTCTCAGGCGTGAGCGGATACGCGTTCTGGGATGACGATGACGGCCGGTATTCTGAGAGAAACGGTACGCCGGTGCTTGGAAGACCTTGGAGCCCGTCGTCCGATGGGGTACAACCTTGGTCTGCTACCAGCGTGAAGCTGCCGCTAGAACACGACGCCACCGCCGCGAGGTCGGGGTCCTGCTGGCCCCAAGAAAATCTACACCCGGCGAGCCGAGGGTCCAGGTTCTGCAGAGCGTCGGAAAGCTGATCGGGGGCAGCTGCCTCCCAAGATGCCGAGGTGGCGTGTGCTAACGAGCTCCAACTGCGAGGGGAGCTAGGATCCAAGCCTGACCCAGCGACGTTGCTAGCTGCCGGTGGAGAGCTGCGAAGGGTGTAGTTGTCAAAGAGGCTGCCGCCGCCGAAGGAAGAGGGGCCGCCGAAACAGGTTGTCCAATCGTGCTGTGCGTTGTCCTCCTGAACGCCGTGGCCGTCGCAAGTCCGCGGCGAGGACGTACTCGCGAGGAGCTGCTGGCTCGCGCTGGTGGGACCGGGAGGGGGGCTTATGTGTTGCGCCCCTTGCCGCGGGGCCGGCCCGAACATTGGTTCCATAGCAGGTAAGCGTGTCAACCAACAGAAGTGATGTTGTAAGAGAGGAAGTCTTGGGAGACGGGAGTCAAAAGGGGAGACCAGCCCGAAGAGAGGTGGATCAAGAGAGACTGCGAGAAAAAAAAAAAAAGGAGGAGGCCCTTCACAGCCTCCACGACGGAACAAAGACCGCGGTCGCTCTAGAGGAACGACTATCGAGGCAGAGGTGGAAAGACAAGGCCAAATGAGTTTGATAGTCCGGGTTTGCAGCACCCTACCTGGCCAGACGGGGAAGAAGTAGTGAGACGGCGTGCCGAGCCCGGTGTTGGCTGATCAGGGAACAAGCCTGGGCAGCGTGGTCGACAGGGCGTGTTGATATGTTGTTGCTCTGCCCAATCCGGGGAGGGCGATCTCTGGCAAGGGTCGTGCAGATTGTGTGCAGATGAAGACGCAGATGAGGGTGGCCGGCCTTGGATCTTCAGCTCCTGGGACAGGTACGTACCTCCGGCAGCCTGGTGGTCGGGGGTGGGTGTGTGTGCGTGTGGGGGGGGGGAGGTGTGTAACGGCCGGTTTGGGGGGTCTTCCCAGGATAGGGGACAGACACAAGGGTCCCGGAGATCCAAGCAACAGCAACGGGCAGGCAGGTGAGAGACCAAGCTGGGAGGCCAGCGTGGGGAAACATCTGAGCTCTATGTTTGGTCGGTCGTCTGGCTCAGCATCTACGCCATCATTCCGGCGACGGTGCCCCAGGGCGATGGTCGGATGACGCATGCCCGTAGTTCCTCGCAAGGTGGACAAGGCTAGGTGGGACGGAAAGTGAGGCACGGCGTCTTCGCTTTCGGCGGTGGTGGGAGAGCGATGATGGCGCGTGTACGCGGTGCAGGTTCGCCTTGTGCTCGCATCTGTACCCCGTATGTGGGTGTCTCGTCGTGCGCGGACTTGGGCGGGCGTGTGTGGTAGGCAGGCATCCTGGAGAGGATGCAAACGGCGACGGTGACATTTGTGGCTGCCACGCACACACACGTTCGACCCCCCTCCAGGAACACGCCCGGGGTATGGCCAGCTGGAGGGCGATCAAGCGGGCGAAGGCCTCTCTGGGGCCGGCCAGTTTCGGTGGCCTTGCCCCCCCTCCCTACCGACCTCAAGCCGGAAGCACAGTGGAAACTCGGTCACGCCGGTGCCGCTACTGTGTCCGCCGCGGCACACATCCGGGACGGGGCTCAAGATGTCACAAGACGGCGTGCCATGGATCTGACAGCCGCTGGACGTGCCTCCGTGCTGGAGCTGGTTCTTCCCCCTCCCCTTCGCCGCAACGGGCATGATCCTGGGATCTGTCAGAGCAAGCAGCCATCCGAATGCAGAGAGGGTTGATTGTCTGAACAATTGTATTGTAGAGCTGCGGCTTGTCGATTCCGGCTATGCCCTCCACCCTTCCGCTCGCGCGTTTGCGAACGAGCTATTGTCCTCACCTCATCCGAGCCGGCGCTGGAAAGCAGGGCAGCCAGGGGGATCCCGTTCGGCAAGGTGCATATCGCCGGCCATCTGCCTTGGATGGAGGGGTAGGTAATAGAGGGCGGGAGAAACGAGACCGGACCCGGCTCATCGTCCTGTCTAACACATGACAGGCAGTGTGCACCACGAGACGTTGGCCGAGCTGAGCCACGCATCACACAGCCACCGTGGCAGCGAAGCCCAGGGGAAGGGATCCCAAGCGGCAGCAAGGAAGGATATCCGACTTTGACCTTTGTTCCAGAAGGCTGTCGAAGTATGCGGCTTTGCGACCGGGCGGGACAGGCCGCGGATGCTTGCGTGTTTCCGCTGGAGGAGGCAACGACAGCAAGGGGGTTAAGGAACCGGATGGGGCAAAGCCAAGCTCCAAGAGCCGCGGGCGCGACGTGTCGGCGACACCGTCCAGCCGCCTGTTTCGACAACCGGTCCTGCCAGGTAGCTATTGCGGTGGCGCCGCGGTGGCATGAGACACGGGGCAAGGGGAACGAGCGACATCCAGGCTGCCCGACGGCAAGGGCCAGAGCCTTCGGTAACGCAGCGGAACGGATCCGAGGCGGAGCTTCACCAGCGAGGTAACTCACGAGTGGGCCGATAGGGTTTCACGCTGCCGGTTCAGGGCCAAAGAAGGACCCCCCAAAAACGGGCAGAATAGGTGAAAAGAGATGATGTGGCCAGAACAGGGGTGTCACACAACCACGAAACCGCAGGCAAGGCTGGTTATTGTGCGCTCGAGGGTTGGCTCCCATTCGACTCGCTGTCTTTTGTGTCGGTTTCCCGGCAGTGATACATGCTTTGCAGCATCGGCATTCATGATACGTGCGCGAGGCTGGCCGGCCGGCCAAGGTCACCGCCGCCAGGACGGGCCCCGGCCACGTCCTTCGACCCATTCCCAACCTTACTAGCCTAACCCCGCCCGCGCGGACCTGATAACGAGCTCTCCCATTACTTGCGATAAAAGATCTAAATCCGTTAGCTTGGATTCGAAAAACGCGGTCGGGAGGAATGCATACCTTTTTGAACTGGAAATGGAGTTGTAGGATACCCTGCGAAAGTTAGCACCTCCCCATCATACAAGCTGGCTTTGGCAGCTCCTCCGGAACGGGCCACAGGAACGAAACGAACGGAGAGATAGCCACAACAAGACCACAAAGGAGGGGAAAATTAAACGTCCAAGGTGAATGGAATGTGTGAGGCACAGGGACAGGGGGCGCTTGCATGGCCGCCAGCCGGGTCCGAGACAATATGACCCCCGGGTGACCTCGGCGCGCCGCCACAGGGGCACAGCTGCACCCGCCGACAAAACAAAAACACGAGCCCGTGGAACCGACATACCTTGTCAAAGGTGCTCTTAAACCCGCGCTCGCGCTTGGCGCTGTAATCCCACTCGCGATCGACGATGCGGAAGGCAATGTCCTCGTAGGGAGGCCCGGCGATGAACCGGATGAGGCACGTGTCCTCTTTGCCGGCCGGAGCGGTGGACTCGCCCTTGCGGCGGCCGTTTTCGCGTATGATCTTGTAGGTGGGCGCCTTGGTCTTGTCGATGAGGTCCGGGTAGAAGATGTTGAAGCGGTAGCCCTGGACGACCTTGGGCGGGGGGTTGTCGTGGTCGTAGTGCGTCTGGTTGTACTTGTTCCACTCGTAGCCCATGAGCACGCGGTTGAAGTAGCGGGGCTTACGCGGGCGGTACTTGTCGGCCCAGAACGGACGCTGGATGCCGGGGACGGCCACCTCGTTGGTGAACACCTCCTCTCCTTCGCCAACGCCACGCGCCACCTCGCGGTCGTACAGGGCCTTGGTCGCCTGGGAGAAATCCTCGTTCCCTGTCGGCGCAAAGCGGGCGGTGCCGGGCGGAGGGGCGCTGGACGAGGCCGGGTCGCTCGGCGTCAAGGACGACGCGCGGGCGGCCGACTTGGCAGGGACGAGGGCGCCAGCGGATGCGTCGGCAACGGCGTCGCCGTCGCCGTCGCCGTCGCCGTCAGCCAGCTCCAGAGCCTTGGCTCTCTCCGGGTCGCGTTTCCGCAGGAGCTCGACGCGGGCCTCTTTGATGGCGGCACAGACCTTCTTTAGTCGCGCCTTGGCCTTGTAGATGAGCAAGCTCTTGAGCAGGTCGCCCCAGTAGTCGGTGTCGACAGGCTCGTCGGATTGCAGCTTGAGGCGGATCTGCTTTTCGAGCTGCTCGAGCTGCTCGAGCGACTTGGGACCCAGGATGCGGTCGATGTCGGAGGCCACCGAGGTCACCGAGCGACCCTCGGGGCCCTGCGGCTTCAGCTTTTGGCGACGATCGGAGGACAGGGTAAGCAAGGCAGACCAGTACTCCTTGTTGCGCTCGTTGGTCTCGAGGATGTGGTAGGAGCGGATATCCTCCTCGAGCTCCCTGAGCTGGGGCTCGTCGAGGCATTGGAGGACGCTCTCGGGGCTGGGCAGCGGGATCTCAACGTCGGCATCGTCATCGTCGAAGGAATCGCGGTCGGGGTCGATGAAGCGGAGGCCAAAGGCGAGGTAGTCGATGGGCTTTGCGCGTTGTTCCCTGACGCGGATATCGGCCTTCTTCTTGGCTTGCCTTAGGACAAACTTGTCCTCGTCGGCGACGAACTGTTCGGACTGCTCATCCTGCGTGAGATACCTGCTGGCGGCGGCGCTGGCGGCGGCGCTGGCCACGGGTCGGCTGGCGGGAGGCTGGCGGGAGGATTTGGAGATGCGATTAGACGAATCGAAGCGAGGCCCTGTGATGTGGCGATCGCGGTCGCGGTCGCGATCCCGATCCCGGTCTCGGTCTCGGTCTTTGCGCCCGGAATTCCACCGTTCGATCATGGCCTGGCGTTCTGGATTCATGGCGAAGGGAAGCGATGCGAAAGGATCGGGGGAGGTGCGTGCGTGTTCCTGTTGGTGAGAAGCAGTGGGGCTTGATCCTGCGTTCGTGGTATGCAGATGTTGGAGTGTGCGACGACGGTGGTTGATGAATGAAGGGTCGAAGGGTCGAAGGGTTGAGAGGTTGAGAGTTGAGAGGTTCAAGTGATGTTATCGTCTTGGAAGCGAACCTTGGTGACCTTCGGCCCAGAACAACCAAGGACGTTATGCCGCTAAGCTGAGTTCGGTCTGGCGTGTCTTGGCTTGGCTTGGCCTAGGCGCTGACCCGCAGATGCAAGTGGGGCGACCAATGACCGCTGCACCAATAACACGCGGCGAAACTGTCTTTACAGCCCCACATCGTATGGGATCCACCTCCGTCCCCGTCAAGACAAGCTGACGTAAAGTGCGTTACGTACCGAACCGTCGGTCCCACACGATTCGCTGGAACCCACCATCTCATCAACCTCAAGCTCAACCTCAACCTCAACTTCAACCTCAACTTCAATCTCACAACTTCAACCTCCAACACCCGCCAACGACACATACATCACAACCTTGCCGAGAACCCTGCAGATGCGTGGTCATCATGCCGCCGTAGCATAACGCCCCTCCCGCCTAGAAGGATGTCATGTATAGCATCGGGAACCAGAGCCACATCATGCGCAAGCTGCTAGGCAAGCAGCCCCCCGATGCTGCACATGCTGTTCATGCCGTTCCCTCGGCCGCCCGACCCTCCGCTTCCCAGGATGCCGTATACGATGCCGGCGTCCCCATCACATGTCTCGACCGCTCCCCCGACGGCCGCTACGCCGTGCTGGCAGGCCGCAACGTCCTCAAGACGCTCTTGGTCGATGGCGTTAGCGTCACCGAGGGCCTTGACCTGCGCTCCCTCCTCGTTGCTCAACCGTCCCAGCGCAACCTGCTCCAGGCTTCGGCCGCCGATCAGCTGTCGGTCAAGGCTGTCAAATGGGGGGAGCCTCAGGGAACCCCGGCCATCTTCACGGCCGGCACCGGCGGCAAGATCTTCCAGTACGACCTGGTGCGCGCCGCCGCCACCACCCCGGGCGCCCCCGTCGACTGCATCCAGATCCGCGAGGACTCGCGCCAGGTCAACGCCCTCGACATCAACCCGCACCGCAACTCGTGGCTCTTGTCGGGCAGCCAGGACGGCATCGTGCGCTGCTTCGACGTGCGCCAGCCCACCATGACCCGCACCGGCGCCACCTTCCGCTCCATCCAGGCCTTCAAGTGCTACGCCGACCCCGTCCAGCACGTCCAGTGGAATCCCAAGGACGGCTTCATGTTTGCCTGCGCCACCCAGCACGGCGCTGTCATCAAGTGGGACATGCGCAAGCCCAGCGCGCCCCTGCTGCACATCAAGGCGCACGAAAAGGCCGTCCTCGCCATGGCCTGGCACCCGGACGGCGTCCACATGGCCACGGCGAGCCTCGACAGCCGCTGCCACGTCTGGGATCTGAGCAAGCAGGACAAGCGCCAGAAGCCCAAGTGGTCCCTCGCCACGCCGGCCCCCGTCGGCGTCCTCGCCTGGCGGCCTGGCCAGTGGTCTGCCACGGCGCAAGGCCGTCGCACCTCCCAGCTCGCCGTCGCCTACGACGAGTCCAGCCAGAAGCGCTACGGCATCAGCGTTGTCCATCTCTGGGACCTCGCCCGCCCCTCCATGCCCTACCGCGAGATGCACCGCTTCGACGCCTCCCCCAGCGCCATGCTGTGGCACGACCAGTACCTCCTCTGGACCGCCGGCCAGGACGGCATCTTTACCCAGTGCGACGTGTCCTTCGCCCCCAAGGTCATCGACCGTCAGGCCGTCTCCACCATGGCCTTCTCGCCTCGCGGCGACCTTGTCATGCTGCTCGACGAGCGCCCCCCGCCGCTGCGACCCCGGCCCCACCTCTCGCATCAGACGGACGACGAACACGTCGTCGCCGCCGCCGCCGCCCCTGCCGCCCCTGCCGCTGCCGTCGTACCCTCGTACGGCTCCACGCCGACCACGCCAAGGTTCGGCGTGAGCCGCAGCGACTCCGAGGACGACGCCGTTGGCGCCTTCATCGGACCGCGCCGCCGCAGCAACCGCCTGCGCCGGCACAGCACCCGGTCCCTCAACACGCCCCTGAGCACGACGCCGCCCACCGGTTCGACCCTGGACGAGGTCATGTCGCTCGAGCAGACCATCAAGGCGACCGGAACCTACCGTCCGCAGCAAGCCATGGCCGTCGGCCATGTTCCAGCCGCCGTCAACCCAGACGTCTACGGCTACCTGGCCAAGAACTACCTCGAGGCGCTGTACCGGGACCTCCCGCTCGAGCCTGGCGACCCTCCGCTCCCGGACCGTGTCGCCGTCATCCTCGAGCACTATGCCCGGGCCGCCGCCAGCGTCAAGCAGTTCCGCCTCGCCCAGACCTGGCGCATCCTCGCCTACGCCGTCGACTTGCTGCTGCGGCGGCGCGCCCAGTACCACCTTGACCGCCGCATGGACCGCCTCCGCAACGGAACGCGCAACAAGGGACACGCCAAGCCCAAGCCGGCCCGGCCGTCGCTGGAGCCCTTTGGCGCGCCTCTCCGTGCCGGCTCCAGAGACGGCGAGGAGACGTCGCGCAAGGTCCTGTCCCTGACGGGCCTGGACAAGGGGCTGCGCGCCCGATCTCTCCTGGCCGAGGAGCTCGAGAGCACCTCCAACGTCCCCACGCCGCTGGCGATGCCCGTGCCGGACGCCACGCCAGACGACGTGCCTCGTGGGCGACAGCTTCCGTCCGTCATCGAGCCGGAAAGCTTCACGCTCCCGCCGCCTGCTCAGCCGCCACACATCGGCCGCAAGCGCCTCGAGTCGGTGCCCCTCTCCATCGCAAGCAACGACAGCGCCAACACGTACGCCAGCACCGAAGGCTACGATTTTTATGACGCCGAAGCCATCTTGGCAAGGCCTATCGACGTGCCCTCCCGGAGGACCACCCCAGGCAGGCCCCCGTTGGAGCCAGGCTCTCCCGAGAGGCCCCGCGTCCTACCGAGAAAAGACTCCGACGACAGCTCCTCGCACATGTTTTCCGTGTCGGGCGATAGCACCAGAGGCGACGGAGTCGGCCTGGCCCGGAATCCTCGCGCCCAAGTGCTCGCAGCGCTCCGCAACGGCCAGCGCCCCGGCGGGAACCCCAGGCCGCCCGACTCCGCAGCCCCCCCGCTCCGCTCGCTACCGCGGACCGAGACCGACATGACGTCGTTTACCGATGAGCATCACATCCTTACGCAGACGACAACCGACAGCTTCGAGTCGCGGTTTCCGTCGCAGACGGATGACTTTGCGGCCGAGCCGCCCACGCCACCCCAGTCTCTTCCTGAGCCTCCCCTTACGCCCGCCGAGGACGAATCGCCATGCATCGTGGAAACGGACTACCTGCATTGGCCGGACGACGACCCCTACCCCTATTCGTCCCCCACCGATACATCCTCTGCGCAGGCGTTTCTGGCCACGCCCATCCAGCCGTACACCCTCATAGCGCAGGCCCTCGCCTTTGAGGCCAAGTCCTCGGCGCTCAACGCGTCCGCCATCGTCCTCCTTCTCCGCCCTCTGCTTCCCGGCGACGTCATCGACCGCTTCCAAGCCTCGGCCATCCTCCGCCAGCACCACAACCGCCTCATGAGCATGGAGCTTTACACCGAAGCCGCCTTGCTCCGCAATATGTGCATGAAGGGCTGGCCTGGCGCTCCGCTGCTCTCTTGGGGGGAGAACTACCCGGCCATCTTCTCCCCCGCCCAGCAGGGCGTCCAGGCGGCCTTTGTCTGCACCTCGTGCCACCGCCCGCGCGACGTCGACCGCTCCGCCGGGTCCATCGACACCGTCTGGCACTGCGGCCGCTGCCGCGCCGTCATGGCCCCCTGCGCCATCTGCGGCGACCGCGGGGCCGCTCCCGCTCCCACCAGCCTCGTGACCCCAGGTCCCCCCTCCTCCTCCTCCTCCTCCTCCGTGGAATACCATGGCGGCCAGCTACCGCCCGAGGCCCTGTCGACGTGGTGGTACTGCCCCGGCTGCGGCCACGGCGGCCACGCCTCGTGCCTGCAGGCGTGGCACGCCGCCATCGAGCCGTCATCGCTGCTCGACGCGATGGAAGACGCGCCCGGCGCGTGGGAGACGAGCGAGGGATGCTGCCCGCTTGACGGGTGCGGGCACATCTGCGCCGGCATCGGCGCCGCGTCGCGGTCGGCGGACGATGCGAGCCGCGTCGTGCGCGAGGTCACGCGCGCCGTGGCCAAGGCGGCGGCCGCGGCGGCCGCGGCGGAGCGCGGGGCCGGCAACGCCAGCGAGGCCGCGGACCTGGCGAGGCAGTGGAGCGAAGAGCACGGGCTGCCTACGGACGCGGGGCTCAGCGTCTACCATGCGAGCTCGGCTTCTGGGGGCGGGAGGCATGGGTTGCTGGTGAGGAACGACTCGTATGACGTGCCGCAGAGCAAGGCGGTGGAGACGGTCAGGGACACGCTGGCGTCAGGAGGCGCCGGAGGGAGCGGGGGCGGTGGTGGTGGTAATAGCGGCGTTGGCGTGGGGATCTTTGGTGGGTTGAGCGGATTTGGCGGGGGAGGGGTGAGGGTAGGCACGGGGATCTTGAGCTCGAGCCCGGGAAGCCGAGCGGCGTGGGCGGCGGCGGCGGCGGCGGGGATTGGCGGGGAGAGGGAGAGGAGGAAGAGCGTCAAGTTTGCGGGCACAGAGGAGAGGAGGTAGTTGAGGGTTGTGGGTGGGATTCGTTGTTTTGTACCTTACTATGTACGTCTAGCGACTGCTTTTCTTCAGTTCCAGTGTGTGTGTGTGTGTGTGTGTGTTGAACTGGAAGCTGGTGTAAGTGAATACTACCTACGATATCCATGAGAAGATCTAGATGATACTCCGGAGCTAGACTCTGTAGGGACCCGTCTTGCGCGCCCACAGTAACCATCAATGTTCCTCATTCATCATGAAGTGACAGAAGGATCTGACGACGTATGCACGACGGAATGGTGAGGGTAAAGTGTTTGTAGATCAGCGGTTCCTCAAGGCCCTTTCCAGAGTATTATGCGACAAGAAGGTCCGGCCAGGTCCAACGACGAAGCATTGGCAATGCAATCCGTCTTCCAACCCCCGAAGAACAGCCGTTGGTGGTGTCCGGGCCCCCCTTTCGATCCAGGCTTTCATCAGCACCACGCAAAATACTCGTTGGCCTCCCAGACGACATTGTCCAACGGCTTATCCCCCTTCCACCGAAGACTCGGGACCGACCCGTCCTCCCTCTCCTCCAGGGCCACCTGAACCCTCGGCTGCAGCTCCGACCACAGCTCCGCCGCCGCCGCCGCCGCCGCCTTGGACGGGCTCCAGACCAGCACCGTGCGCAATCCCCAGTCGGCCGCCTCCGCCAGCGCGGCCCGCAGCAAGGCCTTGACGTGCTCCCGCCGCTCGCCCTCGCCGCCGCTCCCCGCCGCGTCCTCGACGAGCCGGAGCACCTTGAGCTTGCCCTCGCGCAGGTCGTGGTCCCAGAGCACCCACGCGCTCGCGTCCGCCGTCCTGGCCCCGCGGTGCGCCGCCTCCCGCCCGGCCAGCGTCCTGCACGCGTACCCGTCGCGCGCAAAGTGCCACCGCAGCAGCTCGGCGTCGGGGAGGAAGGCGACGCGCGTCCTGCCGTCGCCGGCGCCGAGCCGAGCGCTCTCGGCGAGCGCCCGTCGCACCCGCTCGACGTCCTCCTCGGCGAGCGCGAGGGCCTCGTCTTCGCGGAGCAGGGCGATGCTTCCCTTGGCGGCGGCCGTAGCGAGCGCAGGTGAGGAGACGCTGCCGTCGCCGCTGCCGCCGGCGTCTCGCGCAGGCTCCGAAAGCGTGAGCCGCAGCTGCGGGGTGCCAAAGTCCTTCCAGCCGAGCCGCGAGTAGTACCGCCGTCCAATGTCGCTGTACAGCACCCCAAACTCGGCGTTGAGCTCCCTGTCGACAAGCTCCTGGACCTTGCGCAGCATGTGGGCCGCCATGCCGCGCCCGCGGAAGCGCGGGTTCGTAAACACGCTGGCGACGCCGTAGGCGGTGACCTCGCGGGGGGGTTGCTGCTGCTGCTGCTGCTGCTGCTGGCGGTCGCCGTCCTCCCCGACCAGGACGAGGGCCCGCTTGCGCGTCACCTCGCAGGACGA
The DNA here is from genome assembly GCF_042764415.1 of Remersonia thermophila. Classification (NCBI taxonomy): domain Eukaryota; kingdom Fungi; phylum Ascomycota; class Sordariomycetes; order Sordariales; family Chaetomiaceae; genus Remersonia; species Remersonia thermophila. The sequence goes on from NC_092217.1 coordinate 473,064, forward strand.
GACGATGGTCTCCGGGTCGCCGCGCGGGTGCAGGATCAGGTAGGTGGTCCCGCCGTTGGCGGAGAGCGGAGCTTCGGACAGGATGGTCTCGCGGCGGATGTACTGGTCGAGCGTCATGGCGCCGGCCCAGGCGGTGCCGTTGAGGGTCCATGCAAGGATCCGCTGGTGGGGGGTGGCGGTGGTGAAGATGACGTCCTCGACCGAGAGGCTATCGGAGCTGGCCGGGTGCTGGGCGGTTGCGGACGCCATGGCGATGGTGGTGGTTGGTTGCGTGGTAGGTGACGTCCTTGAAAGGGGGAAGGAAGATGCAAGGTTGCTCAGGGGTTGAAAGTTAGAATGAGGGGTTTACGTTGACGCTTGGAAAGCCGGAGAGAGAAGTGGATGTACGTAGTATGAAATATGATTCTCGCTGAGGTGCGTGGTTCAGATGTGGGGCGATGCTCGGAAAAGCGAAGCCTTCTTATAATTCCATGTGCTTTACCCGCTGAAGCCTCACAGCAGTGCTTTGTGAGATGGCTTCGTTAACGTTTCCATGATGAGACAAGACCGCTCAAAGGCGAGCGTGCGGAGAGGCGGATGGAGAATCGGAGTCGCTGAACTCGCTACTACGTCCTGCAAACCCAACGTCGCCAAGCCTACAATGGCGCCTGAAATCGAGTCAAGCACCAGCATTCTTGAGACTTTCGCTAACTATCGGTCGACCTAAGGATGCGGACGAGCTGGCACCGGCCGGTAATGGCTCCGACCGACCGACTGAACAGGGAGAGCCAAATCAAGGTCCCATGGACATGGTGATTACGCACGCTTCCAGTGTTGTGAAGCCCTCTCAGCCTCTCAGGGGTATCCGTGTACATATAGGTATCCTACTACATCCCATTCCTGCCCAAGTACTGTATATCGGATGTTTGCCAGCTTTTTCCATCAGCCGGTGCACCTGTATAAGTGCCACTTCCACTCCCCACACCCGGATACCGTCCAACCCCTTAACCTCTCACCATGAATATCGGAAAAGGCTACTCTACAGGCCGCCGCTACTCTTCAATGATCTTGTGCAATGAGGCTAGTCAACGTCGACACCCTCGAGATCCAAGAGTTCATCGGCTTCTCGGTTCCAAGCCATGCGACCCTGTCTCACATCGGGGGACAGGAAGAACTCCTGTTCGCTGCTATGGCCGACCTGGGAACGCGCATATATCACTAAAACAGCCGGCTTTGCCTGTACACTTGCAAAGCAACAGGGTCTTGCACACATCTGGATCGATACCTGCCGCATCGACACGTCTAGTAACGCGGAGCTTTCGGAGGCTATGAATTCTATGTGTTTGTGGTATCGACGGTTGTATACCTGTTACGCCTACATCTGACGCTCACGATAGTGATACATCCGATCAAAAGTAATATCCAAAAGTCATGCTTCTCTGGGAGCTCAAGCGTAGCCACTGGCTTCATTTTGTATAGAAAACTGGACTTCCATCGGAAAGAAGGACGTTTCGTAAGCGTGCTTGGTTGATGATTGTGTCTTTGGAGTCGTACTCTCACTTCACGATGTCGGCGTAGCGAAGAAAGAGGCATTGGCCCTCGAAGCGTAAAACGACGAGAAAATAGGATGTTTCTCGTTGTCTGCCGGGCATCTTTCATGTGAATATGCCACGTTTGTACGGTGAAGGAAGCAGTTCAGCTCGGATACGTATTATACTCACTCAAGGCCGGCTATGAATACCCCTTATAGTCGAGCCCCCCATCTCCCTACCTCCCCCGTCATCAAAGCCAATCCAGCAGCTGTGCCATGTCCGAAAGCGCCAATGTGAGCGCCGATGTTCTGACAAGCAGCACGCTTTACTCACCTGGCCGTTTTCATAACATGTGCGGCGGCATCATAGACCATCGGGTCATGAAGGGCTTGCGGCCGCGGCGGACTTTCTTGCGCGGAGGATAATTAACGGAGCTGCCAGGAATCCCCTATCGCACCAGATGGTGGTGATTTGTTTCAAGTCGCCGCCATGGTGGTTTGGCCATACAGAATGTCGGGATTGGAAGCAGCAGGCTTACGCCACGTTTTCTTTGGGCTCTCCCAGCTTATGGGGGGCAAATGCCCAGATGGCGGTGATAACGTCAAGAGCGCCGAGGAGCCGCGGGGACGCAGCAACAGAGTCTAGACGCCCGCATATTATTACACCTTACCAAACACGGAAAGCCCGCTGGTTTTCTCTTGGGTAGCCATGATTCCATTGCCATGACAGTCTAACTGGCAGTGACTGGCCAGTGCGCGAGGCATGATACAAAGATACCAACACCAAAGCCGCACTTTTCACCGCTCACACCAACCTACTCCCGCCCCCACCCCGGTGTCCTCAGTCTCCCAACGGATACGCGTGGAGAACTTGCCCATAATACAACTCTGCATCCTTGCTGGCCAGAAACACAAAGCTCGGAGCGATCTCGCTGGGCTGGCCGATGCGGCCAATCCCCCCCTTCTCCCCAAACTTCTCCATCTGCTCGGCGGGGCGGGACGCCGGCTGCAGCGGCGTATGTACGGGCCCCGGCGCTACAGCGTTGACCCGGATGCCCTTGGGCATGAGCTGCGCGGCCAGGGACTTGGTGAAGGACACGATGGCGCCCTTGGTCGCGGCGTAGTCGACCATGGCCGCCGTACCGCGGAAGGCAACGGTCGAGGTGGTGTTGATGATGCTGGTGTGCGTCCGTCATTGGTTATTAGGTGATACCCATTGACTTGCGAACTTTTTCTCTCCCTTGTCTTGCGGAGGGAGGAGGAAGGGCATGGTGGAAAACCGGAGAGAACGTACGATCCGCCCTGCTTCATGTACCCCAGGGCGTACTTGGTCACCGCGATCATGGCCAAAATGTTGCTCTTGAACGTGCTCTCCACGTTCTCGAGGTCGATCTCCTGCAGGTCCTTGCACATGATCTGCTTGGACGCGTTGTTGACCAGCACGTGCAGCACCCCGCCGTGCTCTTGCGCGTGCTTCTCCACGGTGGCCTTGCACGCGCCGTAGTCGCGCAGGTCCCCCGGGATGAGCACGCACCGGCGGCCCTCCTTTTCGACCATCGCCTTGGTCTCCTCGGCGTCGGGCTGCTCCGCGGGCAGGTACGCGATGCTGACGTCGGCGCCTTCGCGCGCGAAGAGCACGGCCACGGCGCGGCCTATGCCGGAGCTGGGTCGCGCTCATGTCAGGGGCGCTCCGCCGATGAACTGCCGTGGGGAGTCTTACTCTCCGCCCGTGATGAGGGCCTTGCAGCCCTTGAGCTTGCCGGCAGCGAGGTACTCATAAGCCTGGCCGGCCCCCTCGAGCTTGGTAGACTCGCTGGGAGGTTCCATGTTCTTCTCGAGGCTGCGAGTCTTGCGTCAGAAAGCTCGTCGTCAGCGAGACCAAGCGTGAGCTAATGAACATCTCACCCGGGAAGGTCTTGAGCTTGGGCCTTTTGCGGGACCGGCTTGAAGCCGCCGCTGTTGGTGAAGTGAGAGTCGGACATGTTGAACGACGTTGAGTGAAACGGTCTTTGCGCAGCTACACGAAAAAGGCACCCGAGTTTCAAACGTGGTATTCTCTTGATCAATGTTGCAGACATCCTGTATGGCGCAAGGCTACAAGCTCAGCATATCTATAGCATGGGAGATATCATCCTAAATCTTGTTTCATGGAGTGGTGCTGCGATCTGTTCAGGCTCGGTGACGCAGAGCCGCTCAACTTGCCCGTTGATCATGACGTCAATGCCTGCCATCGCCTTCTACAAGCCGCGAGGATTGTCGATCTCGGCATAGAACACGGTGTGTAGCGCAAGATCGCAGCAGTCGAGGGGTAAGACGTGTCGTTGTTATCAATTGCCATCAGCGGGACGGGTGTTGTACCGTGCTTGATGGACGCAACAACTATCTATTAGGGATTCAGCCTCTGGGAGCCGGATTGCCACAACGTACCCACAGCACCGCAGCCCAGACGGGCCGTATGCGAGGTAGGTACCTAGATACCGTAGTTTTTCCACACCCCAGAGCGCCGAACAACCTATGCTCCTGCTCTTAGAATCGTAAGCTCGAGGCTTGCAAGCTTGATGTCATTGATGGCCGGTTCATTGTTGACGTCCAACGACGGAACAGGGGTTATCGCGGCAGACTCGGCTGCGAGGTGACCTCGGACCCACGAGCGTTCTCCATACCGAGTACACGTAGGGCCAGCAGCCTGGCGCACCAATGGAGATGCAAGGGGAGAACCATAGCGTGTGGGTGGATGACGATTCGAAAAGGGTTACAGGGCGTCAGCGATGATTCAGGGTTTTGTGGATGAGCAAGCATAGGAGCACGGGAACGAAGCCCACGAGTTATGTATAGTAGATGGGTGTTAGTTCTGCCTGCAATTGAGACTTTTCCAACCTTGGCAGGCAAATACAACGTCAACAAGCGTGTGTCTGATTGGATTGGGATAACGCTAGGCCTATGGTCTAGTAACAGCGCATGCATATCTGTGCTCTGAAATGGCCGAACCGCGCCCTCTACGGCAACCCCCCAACTTCACGTACCTCCCGAAAGGAGCGGCAGGTGACGGGGCAGAGGGACGAAACACAGGCTTTGCCGGATCCCCAAGAAGGCAGACCCAAGGGATTGAGCTGAACTACAGCACTCATCCACCGGGAAAAAGCACAAGGCCACGTCGAGCGTAACGCGAGGACGCGGAGAGGGCTCGTTTTGTCTGACCCGTATCTGTACCATGACGAGCGACTTCATCATCACGGCTTTTTCGAGGCCAAGGTGTTTGATCTTCGGCACGTGGACTATCGGAGTAGCCCCAGACCCCCCGAAGACCAAGCGATCCGGGAAGCCTTCGCCAGCCGGACGTCACAAGAGGGGAGAAGAGGGGCGAAAGAGAGTCGAGAGTGATCACAACGCCAGTGTATTGGTTCGCGGGACGTTATCCGTAGACGCCATCAGTCGTCGGCAAAGATGCATTTTTTCCGAGAAAAAAGCCCCAACCCGTTCCCAGCCGTCGCCTTGCCCAACCCGTGTAAATCATGCCGCGGCGCCGGTCGTGAAACGCACACCTGGACAAGGGAGTCAGCGCCTGCGCCGGGACAAGCCAGCCAGAAGAAGGGCCGAAACGCACCATCTCCGCTCCAAATTCCCGTCATTGCAATCTACCGCTGCGCGCTCCAGACGTTCTTGAGGAGGCCGTCGCGCTGGGCGAGGCGGTTCAGGGAGTCGTCGCTCTCGCCCATGGCGCGGACGAAGCCCGAGAAGGCATAGATGATGTTCTCGCCCTGGATGGCGCGGCCGTTCTCGTCAACCTTGGCGATGGTGATCTGGCAAGAGCCGTGGTCGTCGGCCTTGATGATCCGGTTCGTCGCCGAGCACTTGCGGGGGACGTAGCTGGAGGATTCGGGTTAGCAAGGGGGGCGCGCGTCCGCAGGGGTTGGACGTTGTGTCGTCGGGCAGCAGGGCGGGCTCACAGATCGACAATTTCGCCGCGATCGTTCTCCATGTTGGCTGGTGGTGAGGGGGGTGCTTCGGAAAGGCGATTCGGAGGTTGCGCTACGGTTCCGGAGACAAGAGGACGGAGAACAAACAGGAGGCGTCAAAATTTCAGAATGGGGCGGAATTTCGACCAGAATTGCTGATTGTGGGTGTGGGCTGGCGTGCACGGGCCCTCCAGGAGAACCAGCGCGCCCCACCGGCCAAAGGTCATGTGACGTCGCGGAACGTTCGTGGCGGGGATCCCCGCTCGGCAACGAATCCAAACAGTCCGCGTTTGTTGACGGTCCGACCCACCCCGCTCCCGTCCTGGCCCAACCCGCGAGGGCTCCGGCTGATGCAACGGGATGCCAACAGCAGCAGCAGCAATACCACGGCGCGCACACGAGTAATCGGAGACCCGAAGGGCGTTGCGGCAGTTGTGTAGATCGCACATCATTTCTCCTAACCCTGTTGGCCACGGTCCCGCTCGCCGGCGCAGGACGCGCCGGGCGCAAGAGGGTCGCTGCGCTGCTGGACAGACTGCGGAGACCCGAACCGGCCCCCCGGCGCTTCCTTGCTTCGCATACAACAACCATGGCGCACCACGATTCTCTTGTCATCCTTTCGTCTTCGCCTGAATTCCCCTCCATATGCGACCTCATTCCAAAGACAACCAAGAGCCCGTTGCGAAACGGCCAGCACGCCACCCCGATTCCCGATGGCGTGCAGGCGACCTTCTCGAGCGCAGCCGAGATATGGCAGACCCAGCGTCCCCTGGGACCAGACCACCATGATGTACGGGGTCCAGAACGTTCCGGGGCTGCAGCAACGGAGCCATTGCCTGGCGCGCCCGACAAACCAGGGAGAGCGGGCGGGAAGATAGGGTCGAAGCGAAGAGGGAAGAAGGCCGCAACGTCCACGGAACTGGGCGCCGTGGATTCGATGCAACTACCATCTGCAGAGGGACCGGCGACGGCGCCGGCAAACAAGGCTGCGAGGAAGCCGAGGGCTCCCAGGAAGGCCGACACCGCGCAAACCACATTCCCCAAAGGCAAGGTCACCAAGCCAGCGGCCAAAGGTGGCCAGGCTAAAGAGACGCCGGAGACGGTCAGCAAGCATTTCGCAGCTCAGGACGCTGTGTCAGCCTCGCGACCCGACCCAGGCTCTGCGCCCGATGACGACCCAATTCTCCTCGAACCCGCAATGGCTAGAAGGACCGACTGGACCCCTCCTCGGGAGACGGCAACATATCGTCCTGCGTCTTCAGCAGCGAAGGAGCTCTTTTCATCGCCTTCACCTGCGCGCCGTAACATCTTCGAGACCCTGCACGATGACTACGGGTGCACGGCAGATGTTCGACGCTCGCCTCCGGCATGCCCGGACGTGCTGGGTAAACGAAAGCTCATCGAGACCGTCGACGCACCGGGCAGGCAGAATGCGCCCGAGCAGCTGCCGGCGCAGTCGCTGGCGAAGCCCAAGGCGGCGAAGAAGAAGCCGCGTACCATTACCGAGCTAGCCACCGCTGCCTACCGTCTGCCGGAAGCGAGCGGCGCGTCCCCTGGCGGGTCTCGGGAGGGCTCGGCACCCGGTGACTCAGGGTCGGCGGCTCCCCGGCCGGACACCGCCACCACCAGCCAAACAGGGACCAAGGGTAGAAATGCGAGAAAGCCCTCGAAGCCGAAGGCAACCGCTGCCAAGAAGAAAGCGCCGCCCAAGCCGCAGCTCCTTTCGCCGAACAGCGCCATGCGCCAGGCTGCTCAGCAAGACTTTGTGTTCGGGACGGCAAGTCAGCTGGCGGCAGAGGATGACCCGGAACTTCTCCGGGCCTTACACGAGGCCATGAAAGCGTCGAATCAGCCCGACGGCGACCCGTTTGTCAGCTCGACCCCCGTCGTTGGGAATCTTGCCATCCGCAGGAAAGGAGGGGGTGGCCTCTGGGCAGCGAGCGCCCGTTTCGATGGTGGTGTCGTCGACTTGGAGGTGCTGGATCTGACGCGCTCGTCGCCTGTCTCCCTCGTACGAGCTGTAGGACACGACGCGGCGAACCACGAGGAGCCGGGGCAGCCCGACGAGGGGGCGTTCGTTGACATCGATATGTCGGACGGGTGCTTCCAAGACAGCAACACGCCACCAGCTCACCCTGCCTCGCCAGGGCTGCCGTCGGCCCTCCCCGCGGTTCCCGAGATCGTGCAAATCCACGATTCGAGTCCGTTTGTCCCTGACCGGCCCGAGACACCTCCGCTGCAGCCCGAGTTTGAGCCACCCCCGAGCAACCAGGAACAGCTCTTGCTGTCTCAGCCCAACAGCACACAGCTCCAGCCACCTCCCCGGCCAAGGTTCGAGCTGTACACGGACGCACGGCTCGCGAGAGAAGTGGCCTCGTACGGCTTCCAAGCCATCAAGAAACGAGACGCTGCGATTGCCCTGTTGACCAAGTGCTGGGAGAGTCAACACAACATCGGTCCGGGAAGCACCGCGAGCCGCTCTGCCATGTCCACGACGGCTGCCAACGCAGCTGGCTCTCCCAAGCGGAGAGGGCGGCCTAAAAAGGGGGCGGAATCGACGTTGGTCTCGGAGCCCTCTCAGACGACAAGCAACGCGCATTCCACCACAGCACCGGAGACTCCACGCCGCCGTGGTCGGCCCAAGAAGACATGCACTTTGGACGCTGCCGCACCGCCCCCGGCGCCTCCTGGAGACGATTTGTCTGCCGGCACGGCCCACCCGGAGCCTGAGCCAGCAAAGAAGCCGCGCGGAAGACCCCGCAAGGATGCGGCTGCTCCCGCGACCAAGCCCTCGAAGAAGGCATCATCCTCTCCCAGGTCCACCACAACAAGCTCTCGGAGCACGCGTCCGCCCGTCATTGAGATACCCGACTCGGACCTCGACGATTCCGTCCCCTCCACGCCGTCCTCCTCGCATTCGCCCCGGGCCGACGAGGACGACGACGACATGTTCTCCTCGCCGCCCGCCATCGACCTCTCCCTCACCCAAGACCTCGACTCGGCGTCCGCCAACGACGCCGGCGTCCCGACGTCGCGCGAGGAGGAGCTCTTGCGGTCCATCACGCAAGCGGTGATCACCGCGCCGCGGTCCGCGGACGCATCGGACCCGAGCTGGCACGAGAAGATGCTCATGTACGACCCCGTCATCCTGGAGGACCTGACCGCCTGGCTCAACGCGGGGCAGCTGGATCGTGTGGGCTACGGCGGGGCGGTATCGCCGGCCGAGGTCAAGAAGTGGTGCGAGAGCAAGAGCGTGTGTTGTTTGTGGAAGGAGAACCTGAGGGGCCGGGAGAGGAAGAGGTTGTAGGCTAAGATCTTGGCTTTCCGGGTCTGCGTTGTCATGCGTTGCGCTGCGGACGTCTGGAGGATGAGCATGGCTGGCAGCTTATGGCTTCGGAGGGGTTTGGGTATGGGGACCCGCCGACGCCAGGGACAAGTGGATAGGGCGGCAGGCGTTGATTCTTGGTTATTGCTCGACCGAATGGCTTTCAAAGACGACACACCATTATGATCAGGAGGCGAGTGTCTGGTTGCCTACCTAGATATATGCCTCGGAGGTTTAAGTTGATTCGAGGTGGTAAGCCTTCTTTTGTCGACCGTCGACGGCTGGATGAGAACAACAGTCTGCGCCGAGTGGTTTCCCTCGAGTATAATTATTAGTTCTCTGACCCCCGGCATCCCCAACGAGGGTCAAAGATTCACAGGACCTTGCGCTTGGGACAAAAGCCGTTCTGGCTCATGTATGGAGATGCACATCACGTATTCACTGCGACCGCCAATTTTTTTGCGAGATGGACACGAAGAAGCCCCGTCGGGCATGTTTTCAAACTATGCGTCAACGAGACCACTATTATCTCTCGTGTTGCAACATTTCCAAGGTCTTGCAAGATGGGTGCTCCCTTTTCCACAACACCCAAGACGCCGCGGCACCTTTCGGATCCAACGGATCCAGGAACACATCAGAGGGTCCCAAGATGGACATCAGAATCAGCTTGAACGGTCGACATGACACGTTCGGCTCCTGGCCCCTCCTCGCTCGTGCCTCGCCAGTTTGGTGGCAAGTCACTCTAACATTCCATCCCGCGCACGACGGGAATACTACTACTACATCAGAAACCCGCTCGGACAACAAACTTTGGCGTCCCAGAACTCGTTGCAAAAAAAAATCATTCGATGATCCGAGCCGCATGATGCCGGACGTCCATTCCCCACCCCCCAGCTCGCATCCTCCCGCTCATCCCACCGCGGTCCGGTCCTGGACGGTTGTGGGAGCCCGGTAGTTAGTTGCACAGTAGTGAACGAGCGGCGGTCCCCCGGGCGGCTAAACCTGCCGTGTCGTTTGGGGGGGCAGAAACGCGTTTCGGACCCGGCAGGGGTCTGCGACAAGGCCATGCCCGAAGCGCGGCACCGTGCGCTCTCGGCAAAAAAAGATCCGTGCTGACACGACCCCGGCACACGACCCGGCACGACACAACGGGCCACGAAGAAGGGTGTTTTCTGCCGGCTGTTTGGTGATAATGTCTACGCGTGCATGGTAGGAGAGTTGGGGACGATGAGCTATCCGGCGCGGAGAACGCGACATGCATGCGCAACTGTTTGTTTCTGACATAGATACACACAGAATCACAAGCGTTCAAACGTTCTGGCCAGGCCTCATGGACGACGTCATAATATGCCTTATTCTTAAAATTTGTCTGTCAAGATTGCTAAGAGATGCCAAGACTTGGCGGCGGCCAGCGTCTGGAACCGACCCCCATCAAAGAAATACTACAAGGAACGAAATCAAACACTGCCCATTTCAGACCCTCTCCTCCTCCGGCACGCAGGGTACGGCACCCTCCGGCCTGGGGCGTCGCCCGTTTAAAGGCGGCGGCGGGCGAAGCGGCTGTTCAGGCGGCCGGGCCTCACGGCGCGAGCGGCGCGGTCCTCATCGGTGGTGTTGCCGTCGGTCTCGTCGCCGTCGGTGGTGTCGCCGTCGCTGAGATCGTCCTCCGAGTCGCTGGTGGAGCCGTTCTGGGGCTCGGCCTCGCGCTGGGCGACGCGGAACCCGGCGGCCCGAGCCACGGCGGCCTCGGCTTCGTTGGGATCCTCGGGATCAGCCGTCTCGGTGGCAGCCTCCTCGGTGGTGGTAGTAGCAGCCTCCTCGGTCGTAGTGGCAGCCTCTTCGGTGGTCGTGGCAGCCTCCTCGGTGGTGGTAGCAGCCTCCTCGGTGGTCGTGGCAGCCTCCTCGGTCGTGGTGGCAGCCTCCTCAGTGGTGGTGGTCTCGGCCGTCTCGGTGGTCTCGGTGGCAGTCTCGGTGGCTGTGGTCTCGGTAGCCAGCTCCGTCGTGGTGGTGACGTCGTTGCCCTTGCCCTTGCCCTTGCCCTTGCCGAGGCCGCCGGCGATCTGCTGGAGGCGCTCGCGGATCTGCTGCAGCAGGCCCTGGAGGTCGCCGAGCTGGAGGTTGCCGGCACCGGCGCCGCCGAGCAGCTGGCGGAGCACTTCCTGGATGTTACGGGCGTTGCCGACGCCGACGCCGTTGCCAACGCCGAGGCCGAGGCCGAGGCCAGCACCGGCACCAGCACCGGCGCCGACACGGCCCGACAGGAGCTGCAGGAGCTCGTTGAGGTTCAGGCGGCCGTTCCTGCCGAGGGCGAGGCCGTTGCCGACGCCGACGCCGAGACCGTTGCCAACGCCGACGCCGAGGCGGTTGCCAACGCCGGCGCCAAGGCGGTTGCCAGCGCCGACGCGGCCGGGGCCGGGGCGGACGATGACGGCGGTGGTTGTGGCGGCGGACTCCGCAGCCGTCTCGGTGGCCGTCTCAGTGGCCGTCTCGGTGGCGGTGGCGGTCGCGGTGGCCTCGGCGATCTGGGACAGGATCGCCTCGAGTCCGCTCCTCCGGGTGGTGGTGACAAGGGTGGCGACGCCGGTGGCCAGGTTGAGGCGCTCGCTGATCATGCTTTGGATGGCCGACTGCAGCTGGTTGAGGACCTCGGCGTTGTTCTGAGCGGCCCCGTTGCCGCCGGGGACGAGGACCTGACGGGGCGCAACCTCCTCAGCGCGGGCGGCGCCGAAGAAGAAGGCCGCCAAGACGGCCTGCCGCAAAGTGAAGAAAGGAGCCATGTTGGGATGAGATGAGATGAGACGAGAGAGAAGGATGTAGAATGAATGGACTCGAAAGATAAAACAAGGGAAAGGGTATACACAAGGAATGAAAGTCGAACGAAAGGAGCACAGCTCGCTGTCTACACAGTAGACTGAAGGAAAGAAAGGAAGAAAGGGGCGGTTGACAGACGGGACCAGACGCTGCGTGCAGAGGTAGAAACACGGAACAAACTCGAGGGAGATCACGACGATATTTAAGCATCGTCCCGGCTCGCCGTAGCATCACGATTGTGCCATGGCAACCCCCTGTCGCGTTTCTGGGCTAGGATCTAGAATGCTCCTGAGACGAGACGCTAAGAAACGTGGTGGAGCCGACGTTGTTGGGCCATGCGCTCCATGTTTTGATGCTTTGGGCAGAGAGGGTAACGTACTGTGTACATACACAGTAGTCAGCAGGCCAGCGGCGTTTGTTAGTTACCCCATAGGCGCGAGATCCGGGAATGCCAGGCAGACCTTGCGTCGATCAGTCGCTTCTGAGACCCGGCAGGAGAGGCGTTATTCTAGGGGGGGGGAGGGACGTTGACCAAGAGCCGCTCTACTGTGCGGTAGGTGATCTGGCGATCTGGAGCGATCCAAGCCGGGCGAATGAAGGATAGGCTTCTTGGGGGGCGCCAAGCGCGGAGCGTTTCAGAGCGTCGAGATGGCGAGGCGAGGTGCGACCCCCTTGACGAAACCTCCGTGCGGCTCCTGGCTTGGACCCACCCCAGCGACCCTTCTGGCCGCCGATGCAAAGCGCAAGGCCGAGAAACAAGACGGAAAAAGATGCGAAGACGGCCGCGGGAGATCGCCTTGGCTCGCAAGGCTTCCACCATCCAGGCGGTTTCCAAAATAGAAGCCCGGCTTCGATCCATGATTCACGGGCCTTGTTTGGCGCGAGGTGGAGTCGGCGGCGAGGGAGAAGGGACCCCCAAAGAGACTTGAAATCAAGATGAAACCAAACACCAGAGAAGGTCCCGTGCAATTTGCGCCGCGGCAACCGGGATGCCATGGCGGTGGCGGCCATGCAACCGCGCAGCTTGTGCGAGAATGCCTCCCGCGGACGAGCTGGATGGCGAACGCGGAAGAAGATGCGAGAGGCAGAAAGCAACAGCTGTTTGAGAAGAAGAGACCGTTGGCTTGGTTACGGGGGGGAGCCCCTTTTGCAATGACAAATTCGTTCCAAGAAAAGCAGCCTGCAAGCATTTCCTCTTCCGGAACTTGGGACTTGTTGAGGGTCCGGACGATCGTAGAACGGATGGGATGCATCAGCCGGTTTGCTTGTCCGACCGCCTTGGCGATTGGAGGGCGTTTGTTTGTTTGTGTTGACAGATCGCCACCGTCCCATCGTCCCATGTCCGGCCCAAAACATCAGAGGAACCCCCGGGGGTCGAGTGGGGCGGTCGCCGGTCCTCGGGGCCCGAGATGGGTAACTGCTGGACAAAGGCTCCGGCCGCTCGGCCGTCGAAGCCGATATGGGGCGCGCCGCGAGCCGTGAACTTCGGCCCGGGTCGGCGGAGATGTCTACTTGGGAGCACTCAGAAGTATAGTACGTTTTTGTGGTTTGCAAAATACTCCATCTATTTTTCATCCTTATTGCTCCTCTGCCAAACTGAAAGTCAGAGCATGCTTCCATCTCGGAAGTGTACAAGATTCGATCGGATTGTCGCAACGCCATACTCGGTATCTGGCTGTAAGTCTATGAAATTCGGCCCCAATCATCAACTCATGGCTCCCCAGCTACATCGTCGGTCCTTCTCAATCCTAGAAGCCACGCGGTACGATCCCGAAAGGCACACGCGGTGGATCGCGTATTTGGAGCAGATATCCGTTTTCTCTGCTCTCTCCAGCTCAATGGACCTAGCCATGGCGGCTGGTTCGAAAAAGCCTCTCGTCAGGTGCCGGCTGCTTCTGGTGGCCAAGAACATCCTCCCAATTTCGTGCTAAGAACTAGAAAGAAGGCAAGTCATCCAAGTAAAAGTAAAAACCAGCCAAGTTTCCACACAGGCACAAACAAGCTCAAGCGTGGGGACGATCGCCAACCCACGCCAAGGTATGTTTTGAAACCAGCAAAGATACATAGAACAATGACGATGATGAGAATGATGAGGATGAGGATGCTAACGGATCCATCCTCACGTGGTGGCATTCCCGTACAAAGTACATGATAATAATTCCCAAAAATCCAAAGGCCTGGCTTGGCCTTTGCGTCATGCATCCAGCTCGCTTGCACAGCAAGACAAAGTAAAAAGCCATGCAGCCCAGTCGTCCACCAGGTTCACCAATCCCATCAACAAAACCCAGGCAGCCCGAACCGAGCCATTGCGTTGGTTTGAGCAAGTTTCGCGCCCCGCCGCCTCTCGGGGGAGAGAGGAGGGGGGGGGGGGGGGGGGGGAGGGTGGCGGTCCAGCTCTCCCCCGCCTTCATCCCCGCAAGACCCACCAAACTTCCCTATCGGGCGATCCCCACCCAAAATCCTGGCGTCTGATTGGCACGTCTCTCCCAAAGCTGAGAGCGGGAGGTCCCTGGGATCCCAGCATCGCGGGGCAGGTTGGGCTTCGTGGGGGGGGGAAACAACACGGCCTGGAGGACCTGGGTTGCAGACTGCGAACCCGTGCGCCTGGTTCGCGGGGAGCGACGCCAAGCTAGCGGCATGCAGGTGACGGCCACGGGGTTGCCTCGTTCATCGTTCTCTTGGGGCCGGAGAGACCAGGGACCAGGGACCAGGGACAACAAAGGACGGGAAGCCCACGGAAAACTTGCTCAGTTGGCGCCGCCCAGCTGGCGCTGCAGACGCCGTTGATTGGTGACGGGAGGCGAGAGCACGGCTCAAGCCACCTAGCGGCGGTTGAAGCTGACTGCTGGGGGGGCCGTAGGCCGTGGGTGGCCTTGCAGAACCGCCCGACCCAAAGCCTGGGAGGCAGGATGGAGGACGATGGACAGCACGGCGTAGATGGGCATAAGTACCCGCCATTGCCCCGGCGTGTTGCTCTATGCATGTTGAGGTCTCCTCGTGCAACAACACCACCGACGCCGACGGCCATCGTTGCGAAGAACCCGTCCGGGAACCAACGCTCGACCTCTCCTGCCCTGCCAGCCCTCTTAGCCTCCTCGGTTCCCACACAATGTTCCTCTCGTCGACCCTCCTCCTCGCCGCGGCGGGCGTCGCCAACGCCCACTTTGGTCTCGACTACCCCCCCATGCGCGCCAACACGCTGGGGCGGAACGTCGACCCGGCCTACTCGCAGTGGACCCAGCCCTGTAAGGCGCCTTTCTTGTGAACACCAGCCACCGGGAACCCCATCCCCCTAACAGCTAACGCTGCCCAGGCGCCGGCGTCCCCGGCAACCTCACCGACTCGCCCAGGACCGAGTGGCCCCTCACCGGCGGCAGCATCAAGCTCGACCTCCGGCACCACTGGACCTACATCTTCATCAACCTCGGCCTCGGCTCCGACGTGTCCAACTTCAACTACACCCTGACGAACCCCTTCTGGAACTCGACGGGCAACGGCACCTTGTGCATCGAGAAGCTGGCGCTCCCAGCCGACCTGCCCGTCGAGGACGGCAGCCCCGCCAGCCTGCAGGTCGTCACGCTCGGCGACAACGGCAACGCGCTGTACAACTGCGCCAACATCGTCTTCAAGGCCGACGCCAAGCCCCTCGAGGGCGACGCGTGCAAGTCGGTCGGCGTCACGTACGCGCCCATCGAGGCGAGCGCGTCGTCCGGCCACGGCTCGCACGGATCCGACGACGACGAGAACAACGACGACGACGACGACGACGACAACAGCACCGGAACCCCCTCGGCCGGGTCGACCGCCGGCAACGCGGGCGCGGCGACCGGCGTCAACCGCGTGGCGCTCTCGTCGGCCGTGGCGCTGGCTGTGGTGTTTGTCTTTGGCATGAGCGCATAGATAGAATAGCAGTGCAGTAGTAGCGCGGAAAGAGAGTAATTCATAATCATCTGCCCCATTGTTAACGCACAAACGCGCATGATCGCCGCCCGTCGCCGCCCGGCGCTGGAGCCGCTTACGTGCTGTTCAAAGGCGGTGCCGCCGTTGTTTTCTCTTCCGAGCTTGAGCTGGAGTCATCAAACAGCTGCGCGACGATGCTCTTCATCGTCAACCGCTCCTTGGGGTTCGGCGCCAGCATCCCGTAGACGATGCGCTCCAGCTTGTCGTGGAGATCCAGAGCGCCGCGGACGGCGTTCACCTCGGTCAGCCAGGACCGCATGCTGCGCACGGCCTTGTCCTGCAGCGGCGGATCCCGGGTGTTGTGGACGTCGGCGATCAGCCAGATGAGGCGTTGCGGGTGCCTGGCCACGCCGCGGCTGTCCGGCAGCGGCATCTTGCCCAGGACGTAGAGCATGACGATGCCGAGCGCCCACACGTCGCTGGGCAGGCCTCGCTGGCGCAGACCGATGAACTCGGGCGGCACGTACCACGGGGTGCCGCCGCTCGTGCTGGCGCCACCCCTCGACGACAGGCCCATGTCGCAGACGACGGCGCCGCGCTCCCGGCTGTACAGGATGTTGCCCGGCTTGATGTCGTTGTGCGCCAGGCGCAGGCTGTGCAGGTAGTGCAGGCCGCTGGCCGTGTCCCGGAGGATGCGCAGCGCGTCGGTCCGGTCCCCGGCGAACAGGTCCGTGTCGCGGTGCCGCCAGGCGTCGTGGGCCGACAGGTCTTTGCCGTCGACCGATTCCATGTACAGCGACAAGAAGCGCGCGTCGCCGCCGTACAGGTGCACAATGTTTTTGTGGCGCAGGTTCTCCTGGTTCTCGAGCTCGCGCAGCCACATCTGGGCCTGGCGTATGACCGCCGCGGCCAGGGCGCCGTCGTTGCCCTTGGCTCCCGGCGCGGGCGTCTTCAGGACCTTAGCCACGACGTACCGCCCGGGAGCTTCCGAGTACTCGGCCGTGAACACGCTGGAAAGCCTGGTCGACGCTATCAGCTTGTTTTTCGTGATGGTGTAGCCGACGAGCCCGCCGCCGCGCGGGACCTCGAGCGTGTTGCCGGATTCCATGTCGAGCAGCGGGTGGCCCGAGGCCACGACGAGCTCCTTCCCCTTGGCGCTGTCCTTGCCGGGGAGGATCATGATGACGCCGTCCGCCTGTTCGGCGGGGCTCGACGCGCGGGCCCGCTTCGAGCTGCTGCCGCCGTCATCGTCTCCCTCGAGGGGGCGCTTGCCAGAGGCGTTGAGAGAATCGCTGCTGCTCGCCGACGACACGGCCCGCGCTCGGACGGGGCGCCGCTCCAGCAGGCGAAAGTCCAACAGGTCGGCGCCGCCCATCGTGATGCGCCACGTGCCGGGCGGCAGGGGCTTGCTGAAGTTGGGGTTCACGTCGTAGCGCGCGCCGCGGAGCTCCTCGGGCTCTTCCGAAACGCGCGATAGCTGAAAGGGGACGTTGGACCGGTTCCAGATGACCTGGTTGTCGCTGGCCGGATCGTAGTACAGGATGCACACCAGGCGGTAGTCCGGGTGGTTCGGGTCGGGAATGTGGACCGTGAAGCTGACGTCGCGGGCGGTCTGGCGCACGGCCAGCACCTGGTGCGGCGGCTCGTCCTCCTCGGGGGCCTGGGAGCGCAGGGCGAGCAGCGTGACGTTGCCGTCTTCGCGGACGGACCGGTCGCGGGCCAGCGGGCGCATCAGGATTCGGATGTCGTCGTCGGTTGGCACCACCAGCTTGTCCAACGGGACCGCGCTGTGAAGGGCATCAAACCCTTCCATGCGCGACCGCTGGAGGCGGGCCTGGATTTCGGACTGCGAAAAGGGCTCGGTGCGGTCCTCGGAGAGCGCCGAGTGCTCCCGGGTGTCGCCCATGGTGAGCGTACGGGTCCGGCGGTGCGAAGTCGTGTGGCAGTCGGTGATCAGCGAGCGACTCGGCGTGCGAGTGAATCAGAGGGGCGCAAATGCATCGATCAAGGCAGAATCGAGGGCGCCGGAACCTGCAGGGGCCGGAACGAGCGCCGGCGATGCAAGATAACGGATGCACCCAAAGGGGATCCCCAGAGGGCGCATGCCTTGGGTTTCGGGGCCTGACCGCGCTGGCGAGAGAGATGACCGGCGGAGCGCTGGTCAGATGGATCCCGGCGAGGGCGCGCGAGGGCGGAGGGGAACCTGGTGACGGGGACTGACGAGCTGCCCGGCGTCGTTCGGCGGGAGGAGGGGGGGGAGGAATGACTGGGCGCTGCGGGAGCTGATGGAAGCATCCCGAAGCGATGCGACGGCTGCCTAGGCCAGGAGGCTGTGCCAGGTGGTGTGGCTGCTGGTGAGGCTGATGCCACGACCTGGAGCACGAGGGGCTGCAGCAGAAGACACATGACTGCGACGCTGCAACCACCAAGTCCTCGCTGGACCTTGTCCAGGTGAGATTTGGGGGGGGGGGGGGGGGGTGAAGATGGATCTTGTGGACATTTTGCAGAGGCATGATGAGCGGTAGAGTCGGGTACGCAGCCAACGGTCTGCAGCATTGCTGAACGGCTCAACATGACGAGGGAGCCCTGGCCAGGGCAGAACCACCAACGTCGGGTCCTGGTCCCGTCGCCCGTCGCATCGCCGTCGAAAGTCGTCCAGCTGGTTGACACTGTCAAAACACCTGTCGGCATCGCGGCCGAGTTTGGTCTTGGGGTTCGGCGGGCGTATCAGCTGCTGACAGCTGGCGCGACCGGTAGCGCAGCGGCGTGGCCGGGTCGTTCCTCTGTCAGCGGACAAGCGAAAAGCGCCCACGCTCGTTGACGTCGTACTGCGCATGCGCATGCACGAGGCTCACACCAACAAAGTGCGTCCGGTTGTCGGCCCCTCCCTCACACCCACCCCGTCGTGAGCCTGCCGGCGTCATTACGAGGTCGTCAAACGGGTCAGAAACCGCCCAGCCGCCGGCCCAACCGCCCGACGGCGGTGGTTGGCGATGCCAGAGCCCTCCATGTAGGAAGATGCACGGTGACATTTGGATAGAGAAATGGTCGCTCCGTAGAAACCGTGCAGCCTTGTGGCGAAATGCAGCTTCGCTGATCATGAAATGAAGGCATGAGACGTCACGGAATCCAACAGAGGAGAAATGACGCAGGATGAGGGGCCTGGTAGAAGGGAAAGAAATCGTCTCACCCCACCCGCGGTGCCGGCTGACAAGTCGACTTGCCATGGCCATCTGATGACCTGGATCCTTTGTGGGAGCGGGCCCGCGCCGGCCGCTCACTGGCTGTTAACGTTGTATGTAGGGCCGGTTCAAACAGGATGGCGGCACTGCCTGTTGTGCAACCCCACCCTGGTGGACCTGCCGCGTTCTGACTGGCCCCGTGGCTGAGCCTGCATACCGCGGAAGCCCGTGGTGGGTCTTTGTTGCATCAGGATGGGAGCGCGATTGGCCCAAACGGCCGAAAGCCCTGGGCGTTAGCGTTCCGCGGAGTCTGGCCTGGCCGCATCGGGTAGCCAACATTGAGGCCCCACTCATCCCTACCCGGCTCTCAGCCCTGATTCTTTCCAAACACCTCGCCACCCCCCCCGGTTATCTGTCCTTGGGAGCCTCGTCCGCCTCCAGACGGGATCAGCCACCGACTCTCTGCTCCACCTTCTCGCTCACCATCTGCCATCAACGCACCCACAACCATCCAGAAGAAACGATCCCCCATCTCCACGTCGCCATGGCTACCGTTTCCATCATTGCTTAGATGGCTCGAGCCGCATACCAACGATCCGAAAACTACCAATTTCTGAAAGCAGCGCTCTCCCGTTCTCCACCTCTCTCCCTCTCTCTCAGCAAACCGCCCTCTCCCGCAACCACACCTTACGCCACCCCCCGGACAGCATAGGATGGAAGACTGTAGCGATACCTCGTGGACATGGCCCTTTTGGAAGTTCGGCCTCAAGAAGGACGACCTCTTCGGGTCCCTTCACGAACGCTATAACACCGTTCCGTCCCCCATTCTCGACCCTCAGGCCTTTCACCACGACGTCTATGAGATCTCTCACCAGGCCCGCAACGCCGACGAGTTCCACCGGCTCCTCCAGGCCCGCAAGCAGCAGCGCCTGCACGAGCTCAACGAGACGCTCGAGTCGGCAGCCTTGGAGATCATCGGCAACCCGTCTCTTATCGGAACCGATCAGTGGGTCCACGCCGTCCAGCTCTTCCGCACCAAGTCGCTCGACTCCCTCGTCCGCTACTATGCCTCCTACTTGCCTCCCGATCATCCCTGGTACAAGTCGGATTCCGCTTCGCGCTCCGACGCCGGCAGCAGCGTCGCGTCCGTGACCGACTCGCGCGGCACCACTCTCTTTGACGAAGGCCCTCTCGTCGACGAGCCGCTCGAGGAGCCCTTCGATGATGAGAACCCGTCCTACCCCGAGCAGCAGGAGGAGGCTCTCATTGCGTCTCCGCGGTCCATGACGATGTGCTCCGACTCGTCCGCCGCGTCGCCGGCCGGCGATGCGCCCCACGACTTTGACTACGCGTCGCCGCCGGCGCGCTCCATGTCCTTCTCCGAGTCGGAGCCCGACTGCTGCGCGATGCCCGACTCGCATCCTTGTTGCTGTCGCTCTGCCGACGCGACGTCTCACGCGACGGCCGACAAGGGCGTTCAGTGCGATGCGGACGACGACGATGATGACGCCCAGCAGGATGCCGATTCCGAAGATGGTCAAGCCGAGGCTTGCAAAGACTCCACTGCCACGACCCTTTCGTCACCTCCCACCGATACCTCTGACTCTAGCATCCCTACTTCCCAACCCGACAGCCGCGTGGCGTCTTTTTTCGCCGACGCAAAGTCATCACTCGAGCATCACCGGCGCCACCGTAGCGCCTCGCCCGAACGGCGCCACCCTCTTGTCAACTGCGACATCGATCAGGCCATCGTCGCCCACCGCGAGTCCCGGAAGCACCGGGTCCAGCTGGGGCGGCGGGGCCGGGCACGCAGCCCAGCGGATGGGCGGCGGTCAAGGAGCATCGCGTCGGCGAGGATACGAAAGCCGCAGCCAGAGCCGGCTCGGTCCAGACTTTGGCGTCGGAATCTCGTCGACAGCTAGCGCGAAAGGGGTGTTGTTTGATTTTTTTTTTTTTTTTTGGTCTCTTGTTTGATTTTTTTCGGAGGGTTTGGGTAGAAACGGGCGTTCAGGAGCCTTGGGCGGTTGGTTGGGCTGGCTGATACCCCTCTGTGCATCTCTCTGTGTCTTGTAGTCGTGCTCGCCGTCGACGAGCCTTCGACGCCTGGTTCATGACAGTGCCGGCCTCGGCCGCGGCCTTGTGTGTATTCTGCGTGGTGGAGGGGCCGGCGGATGCCCAGCTTGTACATATGTATACCCTTTTGCTGTACATACTGTTGCCGTATTGTGGTAATGAACGTTGACGCTACGATGCCTGAGTGAGCGCCAGCGTGATATCGGATGCCATCCCTGTCTGTGGCTTGACAGAGCTGGTCACGGCTTGGCCCACATCCACCGAGCAACACCGGTGGTATCACGCCTTTGCGGTATTTACGGTACAGGAGGGTACCTATAGAATCGAACATGACCGGCTGTGGACGGGAAGTCGCTCGATACCTAACGATCTCCATACAATGTGCCTACAGACACGCGCCGCTGATGCATCGCATGACGAGGGGGGGACCAACGGAGAGCCTTGGCTGCGAGAGCGCCTTGAGGACTTTTTGCCTCTCCGCACCGAGCCTTGATTATCGAGTGGTGGAAGAATCACAGGGGTGGCGGGTGACACCAGGTGCAAATACTGGCCGGCCGGTTCGCTGCGCCGAGCGGGGCGCTTCCAACACAGTCTGCCTAATTTGTACTACTATACCTTGATAGTATTCGTAGAAGCGGAGGAGGCTCAAAGGGGTGAAAGCTGCGGCAGCCTCTGTATCATCCTGGCACGGGCGGGCGCCCACCTTTGCTTTGTATCCGTCGGCCTATTCATTCCCGGCAGCGTAGGTATTATCGCCTCGGCCCGCCCACGATACACTCATGCTGCTACGGTTCCAGCGTCCAGGCATGGGGTAATCAACTATGCCCATCACTCGTCCAATCCTCCGCAAAGAGCTTGGAAAGCGCTGACGGAATCGAAACTGTCGCGTGAGAGGGCTTCAACGCAGGTTCTATCGTACGGTAATTCATTCAGGGCTGCGGGAGGCTCGGGGGGGTAGGAGAGGAACGATGGGCAGCCTCGCCGACACGTTTGAGCTTATTCGCATAGGTACCCTACGTAACAGCATTTCCAGACCGCTGCGCTGTCCATTCCCGCCAAGCCTGAGATTCGCCTGATGAGGGCGGTTGTTGCGCCACCCTGCCGGGCACAGTTTGTCTTGACGGTACAAGCCATGCGTGATCAGGCAAGCTTTGTGATGTTTGCTAGCAATCTCAAGCCTGGCCGTTTTCGACAACGTCCTGGATCGTGCTTGATGTGCAGGTCTTGCGGCGACGCGAGCTGGCCGTTTCGCGGCCCCCTGGGCACGGGCTTGCACGCTGAGGTCGGTACGACGGCGGCCATCCGCAAGTCTGGCAAATACATCTTTTGGGTAGTTAGGTGGTCAGGGACTCGGTGAACAAAGTGGCTGGCCGAGGTTGCCATGAGCGCTTCTGGAGATTCAATCTTTATTCCTAGTTCCCCTATTTTTTTTTTTTTTTTTCGGGATTAGGATCCTATGTACGGCCTGCCCGTTGTAGTTGAGGAGGAAACGGTCTGTTGTTCTGCCCTGCGATTTGTTGACCTCTCCAGCGGGCCAACCGGCTTGTGATGGGATCCTCCCTAGGTATGGAATTACCGGGGAATCCCTCTAGACGGGGTACTGACGAAATCGCTAGTTAGCTGACCAAGAGGGCATTCTACTATAGATGTTGGTGGCTTGTGCTCTCATTGATTCATGGTCAACGTGATGACAGCCTCCCTTGCTGCCTTTGGCATTTGTTGTCAGCTTCTCTGTGGATGGTGTCATCCCGCAGCCGTGCCATGGAATTATTATGCAAGTACTCGAGATGATCACGTTATCCAATCCATGGATGCCCCTCGATCGGGCTTGGCGGGGGCCCATGATTGGGTGGATCCCGACGGGCCTGAAACGGAATGGACCGGACTGGGATTCGTCGGCCCGCGCCATGCAACCCACCTCTCAACGTTCCCAACGACCTGGACCTCTCCAAATCACACAACACACAACCAAAAGAAAAGCACCCCAACGTCATGCCGCAGCAACTGCCATCTTCTTCGCACGGCACCGGCGTCACAGCCCATGAAATCTCCATGCAGCCACCCATCGTGTTTTAGGCATGGGGGAACCAACAGCAACAAAACCATTGGATGGTTGAGGTTGAGCCTTGGGGTTGCGGCGGCCGAGAGAGCTACGATGACAAATCCACCCACCGGACGGCGCGGTGGATTCATCAAAGCCTCCCTCTCGTCCCCCTCTCCCTCTCCCCTCCCCCTCCCCCTCCCCCTCCCCTTGTCTGGGACCCCTCCTGGGCCCCTCCTGGCTTCGGGGCCCCGCTTTAAAGTCCGAGATGCGCGGAAAAGAGGTTCCATGGCCTCCATGTCGTCACGGCCGAGACGCATTGCGCATTCGTCATCCGCGACCTCACATCTACTGGCCCTCGCCCAGAGCAAAAGAGTTAAAGCGTTGAACTCCCGGATCTCGAGACATCCAGCCTCGTGACCAGCGTCCGCCAACCCTCTTCCACCCTCCCGCCTCGTCAGCTCCTCTCCGCCATGGCCAACCCCATCGTGCCCACCGCCTATGACCCCAAGGGCATGAAGTTCCGCTACCTGGGGCGGACCGGCCTCCAGGTGTCGCTCTTCTCGCTCGGCGGCTGGCTCACCTACGGCGGCACCCAGAAGGGCGACATCGTCAAGCAGATCCTGCAGGCCGCCTGGGACCATGGCATTCAAACCTTTGACACGGCCGAGATCTACGCCAACGGCGCGTCCGAGGTCGAGATGGGCCGCGCCCTCAAGGAGCTGGGCTGTGAGCCTCCCTCCTCCTTCCGTCCTGTTGTGCACCGGACCCGAGCTGACCCGAGGCGCCAGGGCCGCGCGACGAGTACGTCCTGACCACCAAGGTCTTCTTCGGCACCGGCCGCAAGGAGCCCAACACGCGCGGCCTCAGCCGCAAGCACATCATCGAGGGCCTCAAGGCGTCCCTCGCCCGCCTGCAGACCCCCTACGTCGACGTCGTCTTCGCCCACCGCCCCGACCCCGCCACCCCCCTCCTCGAGATCGTCCAGGCCTTCACCCTGGCCATCAACCTCAACCTGGCCTACTACTGGGGCACCTCGGAGTGGAGCGCCGCCCAGATCGCCGAGGCCATCCAGCTCGCCGACAAGCACAACCTCATCGCCCCCGTCGTCGAGCAGCCCCAGTACAACGCCTTCCACCGCGAGCGCTTCGAGGTCGAGTACGCCCCGCTGTTCCAGCAGCACGGCTACGGCACCACCATCTGGTCGCCCCTGGCCAGCGGCCTGCTCACGGGCAAGTACAACGAGGGCATCCCCGAGGACTCGCGCTTCGCCACCAACAAGGCCTTCTTCGAGAACACGGTCAAGGAGCTGCAGACGGAGCAGGGCCGCGCAAAGATCGAAAAGGTGCGCAAGCTGACCGCCATCGCCGAGCGCCTGGGATACAAGGTGCACCATCTGGCCCTGGCCTGGGCCGCCAAGAACCCCAACGTGAGCACCGTCATCCTCGGCGCCACCAAGGTCGAGCAGCTCGTGGACAACATCAAGGCCCTCGAGCTGGTGGACAAGCTGACCCCGGACGTGCTGGCCGAGATCGAGGAGGTGCTGGCGAACAAGCCGCAGGGTCCCAACACGTTTGGGCGGGACAGGGAGCGCTGGTAGATAGCACGTACGCACATAGATCAAGAAGCTACGCAGTAGTGATTCTACCCGGGTTGATGATTCAAACGATGCGAAATTCCCTCGGCGAACCGGCCGTCCATGACCCATCCATCACCCCGTAGCAGTACGCCTCGCCCACGCAGCGAAACGCTCCCTCCTCGCCCGACCCGTCCGCGGGCCTCAGAACGACGGGCGTCGACACGCCTTTCAGGATGGCGACGACATCCCCGGCTCGCATCCCTCGAGGCCCCAGCCCGACGAACCCCTCGGGCGTGACAAAACACCGCCGGCCCACCTGCAGGTCGATGGCCCTGCCGAGCCGGCCCCTTTCCGCCTCGGCTTGCTCCCTCGACGCGTCGTCGTCCAGGTCGGACAGCAGCCCCGGGTCCTCGCCCCCGCCGCCCCTGCCGCCGCCGAGTTCCCTCCCTTCCCGGCCCTCACGACCATCGCCCTCCCCGTCACCGGCGGCACCAGCGCCCTCCTCGCCTTGCCCCGGGGCTTCGTCGTGGCGCCGACGGAACTTGCCCACAAACTCGGACGCCTCGCGCTCCTCGTCCGCCGCCACCCCGAGCGCGGCCAGCGCGGCGCCAACGGCGCGGCAGGCCCGCCCGCGCGCCCGATACGCGCGCCGCCGGGCCTCGAGCGGCGCCAGGACGGCCGCTTGGCGCTCGCGCCAGCGCAGGCGCTCGAGGGCGCGGCGCTTCGAGATGAGCTCGGCGCGGCAGAGGGCGTAGGCGGCGCCGAGGAGCGGGGTGCCGTTGGGGAGGATCGGGCCGAGCAAGGCTTCGGTTGTTGCGGACGCGGACGCGGATGCGGATGCGGATGCGGAGGAGGGCGTTGGTGCTGGCGCTGGTTTGGACGCGGTCACGAGAGCGAGGCCCCGGCCGCCGGTGGCGAGGAGCCAAGGGGTGGAAGGGAGGACGGGCGGCGAGGAGAGCGGCGAGGAGAGCGGCGGCGGCGGCGGCGGTTGCGCCTGTCGGGCGAGCGCGAGCTTGCAAAAGAACTCTATCTCGCAGAGAAAAGGGGCCTGGGAAGCCATGGCCTCGACGTCCGACGCCGACGCCGCCTCGCGTGCGACGTGCTCGCCCACGCGCTGGATCGCCGTGCCGAGCCGCCGCCCGGGGATGACCAGCGTCCGCTCCTCGGCGTGCGGCGCGGCGGTCCCTGCCCAGGGATCCCCGCCCTCGCCTTGGCTCGCAGGGCCGCCCCCCGCGGCGAAGGCGGGCTGGCTCGACGAGACGTATCCGCGCGGAAGCCGGAGCTGCGAGGTCCAGTCGGGAACCCACGAGGGGAGACCGGGCAGCCGGTCGGCCGAAGCGCCGTCGTCCTGCGCGAACAGGACAAGGTCGGGGCGGCCCGCGACGAGAGCCCCGGCAAGGTCGGCAAACACGTCCTGCGGGGAGCGGTCATAGTCGACGACGACGCGGCCAACGGCGTCGTCGTCGGGCGACAGCAGCGCGAGAAGGGCGTAGCAGCAATCCCGCGGGTCTCCGGCGCGGAACTTGCTCGCGTCGAATCTCTCAAACGGCTTGCTCGCCGCGTCGACGACGTTGAAGGCGACCAGCAGGTCGAACAGGGGCTTCCGCGCCGCGCCGGCCCGGCGGAGCGACCGCCGCGTCGAGAACAGCCGGTTCGCGAACCGGCACAGCGCGATGGCGAACACGTAGTCGTCCACCGCGGGGTACGGCCTCTCCAGGTCCGCGGCCGTCAGGTTCGCCGTGCTGTACGACAGGAACAGCATCAGGTACCGAAGGGCGCGCTCGCCGGCGGCCATGTCCCACGACGCGCGGCCGCACACGAAGCGCACGTTGGCCGGAAGGCAGGCCTCCTGCACGATCCACATGCGGCCGAAGAAGGCGCGCGAAAAGACGTCGACGAAGCCGCGCAGGGGCGCGTAGTCGGCCGCCTGCCGCAGCCCTGCCACCGACTCCCGGAGGGCGGCGGCGTCCTCGCGGAGCACCTCCTCCTCCTCTTTCGCCTCTTCCGCCTCGACAGGCCGCGATGGATTCACCACCGCCTCGCGGAGGAGGCCGAACGCGGCGTCGTCGTGGCCGTCGAGGCGGCGGTACGCCGCGAGCCCCAGCGCTTCCTGGCGGCTCACGAGCGCCGAGAAGGCCTCCGCGTCCGGGCTCGTCGGGCCGAGCCAGGCCAGGACGCGCCCCGCCGAGGCGTAGATGTCGCCCATGCGCCGCACGAGGCGCGCCTTCTCGGCCATGTCCTCCTGGTTGATGCACACCTGGTCGACGAAGAGCGGCGCGGCCGTGTGCAGGCCGAGGGCTCGCAGCGCCTCCTCCAGCGACGCCGTGATGGGGAGGACGCCCAGGACGTTGGGGCCGCCGGCGTCCGCGGCGCCGGCCAGGTCGGCAACGACCACGACGTGCCGGTCGGGCTTGGAGCGCCGCTCGCGCTCCTCGGGCGTCAGCGAGCGTTCGTGGCCTGCCCAGCAGTACGAGAGGGCCTCGTAGGGCACGGGGTCGTCCAAGGGCGTCTCGAGGCAGGCGGCCAAGAGAGGGCCGTCGTCGGCGGCCTGGGCGAACCGGAACAGCCGAAAGACGCCAGGCGGGAGACGCCGGTAGGCGTACCGGACGGCAGCATCGTTGTTGGATGGTAGCGTCGCCATGGCTTGTCGTCAGGGGGGGTTGGCAAGGGTCATCATGGCGGCCCAAAAAAAGGGGGGGGGGGACTTCTTATGGTTCGGCGGTGCTCCCGTGCGGCTGAACACGCAAGGGTGAGAAGTGAGGCTGAGCACGGCAGTTCTTAGAGCCTCACACCCGAAAACGCTTGTCGTAATGCCTGCGGTGTAACCATCCCGCCGCGGTCCGTCGTCACCACCGCTAGGAACGGGATCGTGAGAGAAAGGACGAGAGCACAAATCGAGGCAGAGGATTCAGCACTCGTCTTGTCCGCGTGCTTCCCGTAGACCATCCTTCCCTCGCCTCTCCATTGTATCGAAGCCCGGCGAGCCGGGTACGCAGGTAATCACAGCTCCAAGAAGATGCTTCCTCGTCTCGTGAGGAGATCGAGGCCGCAGGCGTCGAACCCGTGACCCAGGGCCTATCACCTGAGTGCTTTTCTAGAGATATACTTGATCATTATTATAGCAAAGAGAGGGTACCCGTTCGTTTCACCCCGAGGATAACTATCTCGCGACGACAAAAAATAAAAAAAAAAAAAAATAAAAAAGAAAAGAAAGGCAAAACTCGCAGCGGCCCTCCGTCCAACCCTCTCACTCCGCGTCCCTCTTGGTCCACGGCTCCAGCGCCTCGAGGAACCTCTGGTGCACCTCCCCGTCCCCGCTCCTCCGCAGCAGCTCCTCGTACACCTCCTGCCCCTGCCTCTTCAAAAAGATCAGAAACCCTCCCCACACAAAATCCGCGTAGCTCGCCTCCCCGCCCAGGAAGAAGGGCCCCCCGGCCTCCTTCAGCAGCGCCGTCACCTCCTTGACCCCCTCCTCGGCGCGGTCCCAGCACTCCGCCTCCGGGTTCCGCGCCGCAAGCTCCTCCACGGGCATGCCCGCCAGCTCGCCGCGCGTGCGGTTCCAGTACCCCTGGCTCGCCTCGCCGAGGATGCGCCCGGGCACGCGCACGTAAAAGATGGGCCGGATGGCGGGCATCAGGCGCGGCATGATGTCGCAGAGGCGGGCCAGGGGCGCCGAGTCGAGCCGCGCCGACGGGGCGGGGTGGAGGGCCTCGATGCGCTCGGCGATGGCCTGCGAGTCCATGACGTACTCGCCGCCGGGGAGGCGGACGGCGGGGATCGTGTAGGGCATGACGTTGGGGCCGGGGTTCGGGGGGAGGCTGGGGTGGGGAGGGGTTGAGGTCACCCGTATGAATGCTTGGCGAGTTTGGAGAGGAGAGATGTGGATGAATCAGGAATCCCAGGGAAACGTACTGAGGCTCCAGGCGAGGCCGGATTTCAGGGTATTCCAGCTGCAAAGAGTCAGCGGGTGGACGTGGTTGGCGAACAGAAGCGGCATTCAGCTACCCATTCCGTGCGGTATTCAAGCCCTTTGAAATTGAGCAGCATGCGGGCTGCAAGAGTTAGATACCTAGCGTAGATAAGGTCCGTAAGACCCGAGCCGGGGCTTTTGCTTACTCTTCCAGGGGTTGGGCGTCCAGCAGCGACGCGGCTCCCGGCTGGGAATGTCGAACAAGATGATGGGTTCCGACATGTTACGTCGCCTTGTTCAGGACGATGGCACAACGGGATGGTACAAGGGGTACAAGGTCAAAGACGAGACTGCGCGATTCCAAGCGAAAGAGGCTATGAAATATATAGTACTTGCTTGGATAGTAGTGTAGTAAGTAGTACGTAGCTCGGCGTACGCTGTAACCGTGATCCCTGCTCCGCCCTTGCGTTGACGTCGCAGCGGGACCGCGGTGGAACACGGCTCCATCGGGCCTCACCAGCCAATCGTTTACCAATCTGTAACCCGATGGGCGCGATGTACAAGACCCCCAAAGAGAAAAGGGTTACTACTGTGTAGGTAGATCGGGCTAGGGGCATGTGAAATCATGAGCCTGGCGGTACCGGGGGCGTGCTGGGTTGTTTCTGTTACGCTCTGAGACCTATGATTATTCTACCTACCTGCCTACTTGACCAACAGCCGTAAAGTCGACCTCGTTGGAGCTACAGGGAGGGCAAAGGCAGCTTTATGAACAAGGATGCACAACCGAGGTAGGCCGCAGAAAACAAAAACAAGAAGAAACTCCAAGAGAACGGACCAAAAAAAAAAAAAGACAAAAACACGGGGAATGAAAAAAAAAGAAAAAAAAAAAAAGACAGGGCGTGGGAGAAGACAAAAAGAGAAACCCAAGCCATTTCCAGGGTTTGAGGGTCCAGGGAAGCCAACTTCCGGTGCCTAGGTGATACTAGTTACCAAGCCATCTGCCCTTTGATTCGGTTCTTACGTCAAGGCGACTCGTACGGCGATAGCCCCTCTCGAATCAGCTTCCACCAGGGGATTTGCTGCGGCTCCGGGGCCGTGGCCTGTCCCGGGCTTTGGCGGTCGTGCGCCTCGTCCCCGTTCGGCCCCTCCGCCAAGTACGCGCTCTCCCAAGGCCCCGCGGCCAAGCAGAGCGTGCCGTCGCAGTCTCCCGGCGGGTGCGTCCGCTCGGCCAGCAGCTCGTCGATGACGCCCCAGAGCTCGGCCAGCGCCGCGTGGCCCGGCTCGGCATGCGTCAACGGGGGTTCGCCGCAGGTTCTCGGGCTGCAGCCGGGGGGGCTTCTCATCGAGCCCCACCCTCCGGGCCCCTCGCGCTCCGAATGTCCCGAATGCAGCCGGTATTCGGCGTCGGTGGGGTTGGGGTAGACGCTGCTGCTGGCGTCCCAGTCAAACAGCGGCGGCCGTCGTCGCTCGGGGGGCGGCGGCGGAGGGGCGGAGGACGGCGACGCGACGGCATCTGGGTCCGCATCGGCGATGGAGCAAGGGCCGCCAACGGAGCCGTCTCCCTGTTCGCCGCCGGACCCTCCCGGCTCTTGCTCTGCGCTTCTCTCGTCCCGCCGGGAGGGCGGCGGCGGGTTGGGAGCGCCGTCGCCTAGCGCAGCAGGCTCGATGTTTTGCCGGCAGGGAATGCGAAAGGGCGAGGGAGGCAGCACGCAGGGGTGATAGAACTTGAAGACGTCGATATCGTCAAAGTCGACGAGCTGCTGGCGGGGCGGCAGCCGCGGCAGAGGGCTGTAGGTGAGGTAGGAGCACGACGACGGGCAGAAGAAGATGGGTTGGTCTCGGCGCGCCGTGCCTCGGCGGTTCCCCAGCAAAACCGGTCTTGTGGCATAGGCATGCGGTATCTGGAGCGGGGGGAGCCGATCGGGGCGCATTCTGCACTGCTGGTGGCCGGAGCTACCGCAGCCGTGCTGGGCCGCGCCGCGGGGGAGGTGGTTCGATGGCGATGGTGCAGGGCAGGGAAATGATGGAGAGGCCCCCCCGTCTACGCTTGGGGGGCCGCTTTCTGAAGTCGCCATCCTGCCCATGGGAATATCTCCATGGTTTCCACGGCGGGCGTGAGGCTTGTTCAAGATGTTCCAGGTCGATGGGGGGGGGGGGGGCTTCACGGGCCGACTTTGTGGGCGAGGGTCAGGGGCTTCTTATATCGGCTTTCACGCAAGCTGCGAGCACCTTGCGGGATACAAGGCCACCTGACATGTGCCGACTGCCACACAGGCAGGGAGGATCAACCGAGCATAGGGACAACGGGCCTGGGGCTCTGGACCTGGCCGGCGTGCCCCGGGTTGGCCCTGGGGCAGTCAAGCATCGGTAGTCAGTCAGTCAGTCTTTGTCCACTCCGCGGCCAAGGGTGGAACTCGGCATAGCGGATGTGGACCAGACAGAATGTCGGTCAGGCTCAGGCCTTGTTTTTTTTTTTTTGTTTCCAAAGACAAGAATAGACTCGGCGGAGAGACAGCCCGAGCTTATAGCGTCATGGCGTGGGTGTTCGCCATCCCAACCCTAACCCTAACGGAAGAGGCACGCAATGATGATGATGATGATGATGATGATATGGGCGCGATGCTCGCGACGGAGGAGAGAGCGCCGTGGCTGAGACAACATGGTTTACAATGTGGCTTGTCGTTCAAAAGCCGAGGCCCATCCCGCTGCGTGAGACCACCCACCGCCGAGTTGGTGGTGGTGTTGGCATGTCCATCAACATGATCGACGGGGCCCACGTCACCGCCGCATAAGGCGAGCAGGGATCCTGACGCTGGTGGCTTGGATGCTGGCGCTTCAGCTGTTGCTATATTTGCTGCGGCTTTCTCTTGGCCACGCCCTCGGCGCCGAGAGACGATATGGGCCTTCTGGAGAGCAACATGTCAACAACACATCACCCGACGTTGCTCTCCGGAGCGTGATGATGACCCGCGGATGTGGCTTGATGACAAGCCGCCGTCCTCCAAGTGAGTAAGAGTCGTTGGGGCGCGGACACCGTTCAAGGACAACGCCAGAACGCGCAACATGGAACCCAGATCCAACATCCATGGAACCAGCACCAACGCCGGCGTTTTCTTCACCTTTTCATTTCAAGAGAAGCTCTCCTCCAACGCCATGAGCCATGGTAGTAGTAAAACAAGGAGAAAAAAAAAATAAAACCCAAGCAGGACCGCACCAGACACCCTCCCGATGATGACTCCCTGGTATCTCGCCTACCTGAGGTATCCAAACAAGCCCAACCAAAACGCAAAAGCAAGCCCAACCCCCATACCAACAAGAAGCCAAGCAAAGGTAGCAAACCCCCCAACCCCTCCTTTCTCTGCCGCCCGCCCAGGCATATATATATACAAGGATAAATACAACAAAGAGAGTTCAGGCACGGGAAGAAGAAGAAGAAGGAGGAGGAGGAGGAGAAAAAGAAGAAGAAGAAAAAAACAAAGAGCCGTCACCGGCGCGCCAATCACCACCAGATATCCCCCCTCTGCATCATGCCTCCAGACACGGCCAGGCCGACGGGCATCCTGCCGCCGGGGCTCCACACGGGGCTTCCGACGCGGCTGCGGTTCTTGGTCGGCGTGACGGACGCGGCGGCGGCCGGCGGCGGCGCGGGCGCGGGGGGCGCGACGAACCCCGTGCCGGCCATGGCGGCGTTGGCCACGGCCAGCGTGGTGGCGTGCACGGCCTGGCGCCGCAGGTCCTCGAGCCGGCGCAGCAGGTACGCGCGGTTCCACAGGCGGCGGACGTGCAGCTGCTTGGCGATGCGGAGGGTGGGCGTCGGCGGGGCGGCGACGGCGGTGGTGGCCGACGAGGACGGGTCGGGTGTCGCGGCGGGCGCGCGGGCTGCTGGGCGGGCTGCTGCGGCGGCGCGAGTAAGAAGCGGCGGCGGCGGTGGCGGTCGGCAGCGGCGGCGGCGGGGACCCGGGCGAGGCGGACGACGGCCGCGACGGGATGGTGCACTCCTCCGGGGCGGAGCCGGGGACGGGCTCGAGCAGGAGCAGCGAGTCGACCCAGCGGGTGGCGCGCACGGCGTGCTCGTCCGAGAAGGTAAAGGTCACGGCGTCTTCGTCGTCGGGGAGGCGGCACGTGATGAACCTGTTTTGGCGTGTCAGCGCGAGCCTCCCTTTTTTGTCGGATCGACCCGTCGACGATCCCATCCGGCGGTGGTGCTCACCATGTGATGAAATCGGGCAGCGACAGCGTCACCGCCCGGGCGGCCGGGTTGTACTGGGGCAAGGCGCGGTATCCCGGGATGGTTTGGAGCTGATGCGGGCGCAAGTCTTGGGCGCGGAGGTAGGCATCGTAGGCCGAGGCCACGGCGCGGTCCGAGAAGACCAGCCGGAGCCGACGGTCGGTGACCGAGACGTCGACGGCGACGAGGTTGGGCATGGCGGGGACGATTTGGGTTGCTCTTGGGGACGGACGCCGGACGGTTGCAGGTACGAGGGAATACGGCGGGTTGTTCGTTATGAGCAAGCCGTGCGTGCGTGCGATGATCAGCCCCTGAAGGCTTTGAACGAAACGTGTCTGGCGTTGCGCGACGACAGGGCAGCGTTGATCACGATCATTCCCCTCTCTCTCTCTCTCTCTCTCTTTTCTCTCCCTCTCATGCTGGTGATTCCAATAAGTATATCCCATGCAACCCCCCTCAAAGAGCCCCATGGCGCCGTTAACGTTTGCGCCTCCGCTGCCAGCAGTTCAGGCCATTCGCTGGGCTTCCAACGAGCCAATGGCGCCTCACCAGCTGTTCAGCCCCATCGTTCGCTTGGCTCCCGTTCGCTACACCTTGCATGACGCGGACTACCGTGGCCTCGACGTCGGCCAGTCGAGCGAGCCGAGAGAGCCACCAAAAGCTCGAGGCTCCGTCTCTGCCGGCCCCCCCTCGTCTGGTGCCTGGCTGCTTGTCGCTGACCATGAAAGGAGATGCCCAAGATCCCCCTCCTCCCCTCTCCCCTCTTCCCTGGCCGCCCCCTCTCCCCGTCTCCCTTTCAACAGACGAGCAAGTTTCCTCGGCAGGCTCCGGGGTGGATGTGCATGTGTGTGCGGGTGCGTCTGTGTGCGTGAGCGTGTGTAGGTGTGTCGGGTCGGGTCGGGTATACAGAGAGTCGGGCTCCTCCGCATGCTCGAGATTTTTTTTTGCTCCGGTCACCCAATCGCCGGGCATGCCGAGTCCGTTTTTCCCTATTCATAACGTCCATGGACAAATGGCGAGTCGAGGGATAAAAGGGCATAGGATGACGCGCTGCCCTTCCCCCGCGACCCCTCGTTGGACCTATTCATCCGTGGTTCCCGCGGGGGGGGGGGCCGAGGGGAGCGGGGAGGATTTGCCAAGAATGCTGCCCGACGACGGCATGGGTTGAATGCAACCAGGATGCGTCGCGATGCATGTCTGGTGTGTCTCTGCTTCGTCTCCTTGTCGTGTGTGGTGCCCTTGACGTAAATTCCGCAGCCAACGCCGGGCTCGGCGTTCCTATCACGGCGAATTCCCAGCAGCAAAGGTTGGACGGACGGTAGGCCGTAGGCCATAGGCCGAACGCTACGTCACTCCCCCGCTGAGCCCCGCGTTTCCCGATTTCCGGCCTCCGCATGCAGCTCTCCGGTCCGCCCGGGTTTGGAGACGGCCGGGCCTTGGGCGGAGAGTGCCCGGTCGAAAGGCCTTCAGAGTCTTTATCATTCATGACAAGTGACCGGCTCCCGCTCATGACCGTCGCCGAGCTGCAAGAGGGCACCGCCCGATGGCAGCACAACCCGGCTCCCAGCTCTCTTGGGACGCTGTTCCCAAGGAGGAAAGCCGAGACGGCTTGGCTGCGTCGATCATGATGGGGGCGCATGGAGGGACACACTCGTTAGTCGCCTTGGAATAACTAGTCAACTGGTAATAACTAGTAGTACGTGGTGAAACCAGCAGAAAGCCCTAGGGTGGGTGGACTTTGTGTGCTGAAAACGCCATCGCCATGTTGCCAAAAAGATTGCAAAGAAACGTCCAACCAACCAACCTGCCAAAAAAAAGGAAGAAAAATAACAAGGTCAACACAGAAAACGAAGAAAAAAACAAAAAAAAAAAAAAAAAAAAAGCTCAAGACGACTAGTAGAGTGATGCATGCAGACAATTGTGACTCGCTAATAACGTCTCTCTCTCTCTCTCTCCCATTGGTATCTTCAGCTGGACCGTATTACCGTGGTGTACGTACATGGCCTGAAACACAGAAACCAAAGAGACCGCGACAAACAAACGATGCCCACCCGACCAACGCCGCCCATGGAACGCTCGCCAGAACGAAAAACAAAGCACCGCCAACTCCCACCAACTCCCAAAAGGTCTCCCAAAAGAAAACCAGGATTGCTTTTTCCACGCCCTATTTTCCCTCTTCCCTTCCCAACCCGTCTATGTGTAGCAGCAGGAAACCAAGATGCCCTTGGAGCATGCACGCCAAAGGCGTGGACGAAAACACCCTCCGCCCCGTCTTTTGCAGGCCGCAAGGCCTCAAGCCCACTTGCCCAGCAAGCTCATGAGCGCCATGCCAACCACCAGCGCCGTCAACCCCAGGAACGTGCGCAGCGGGCTGGCGCGCGTCATCTCGCCGCCGAGCATCCAATCGTGAGCCCACATCTCGACGACGCCCACCCACACGAGGATGCCCGCCGAGAGGGCGTCGAGGGTGCCGATGGCGATGATGGTGGACGGGTCGTTGCCGTTGAACTGCTTGAGCACGCCGATGCCGATCGCCATGCCCAACGGCGTCACGAGCGCAAAGGCCGTCGCCAGGAGCAGCTTCTTGCGCATCAACGCTCCGTCGGCCCAAACGCTGCCCTCGGTCGTCGAGGAGCTGTGCGTGCTCGTCGCCTCGTTATCCGAAATGGTGCGCTTGGGCTCCGTCGTGGCGGCGGCGGCCGGGGCCGCCTGCTCGTCGTGCTGGTGGTAATGCTCGTGTCCGTGGGGGTGGTTGTGGCCGTCGGTCGGGGCGGCGGGGCCGTGGCCGTGGCCGTGGCCGGCAGGCACGGCAGACGTGGGGCAGGGCCGGCCGAGCGCGGCGATGCGAGTGCCGAGCGCCAAGCCCTCAAAAATTTGATGGAAGACGATGACGGCGAACAGGGTGAGGAAGAAGGTGTCGCCGGCGACGACAAGGGTCAGGCCGATGACTGCCAAGGGTTAGCGGATGGCGAGGAGGGGAGATGATCGAGGTCTCGCTGTCGGGGGGGGCGGGGTGCACGTACGCAGCGAGTGGAAGATGACACCGGCTTCGAGGACGGCAATGTTGACCATGTCGGTGCGGACCGGGGCATGCGCGTGGCCCGGGGTCTCGACGCTGCCATCGCGCGCCTTGGACTCGTGCCACTGAATGAGCCGGCTCCCGAGGTACTCGACGAAAAACGACAGAAACAGGCCGGCCATGAGGATGGCCGCGGCCGTGGCCTCGTACGCCAGCTCTCCGAGGCAGTCGTTCTGGAACATGAGGTTCGCGTGGGTGAAAAGCTATGCGCGGTCAGCGCCCGAATCCCTCACACGCCCGGCTCGGGTCGCTCTTACATGGACAAAGGCCGTCGAGATGACGACGCCCGTGCCGAACTGGCGCAGGATGGTGAACGAGACATGCTTGGGCGAGACGAAGGATGACAGCAGGATGGGGGCGAAGACGCCGATGGAGCTCGTGGCCAACATGACGAAAAGCAGGCCGACGCGCAGCCGGATGTTGTAGTCGCGGTCGATACGCTGGCACGTTCTCTCGACCGTCCGGCCGTTCTCGTCGACGCAGTGCTCGACGCCGGCGTGGAAGTGACACCTCAGCCCCGACGATGAGCCGTGGTCGTCGTGGTCGCCGTCGCCGCCGTGGTCGTCCCCATCCTCTTCGGCACCAACAACGTGGACGGCAACGTCCTCGCCATCAGGATCGGTGCAGAACCTAGGATCGTCAGCAACCTTTTTCACGCTTCCCCAAGACAAGAACCTTTGCGGCTTACATCTCGGCACCATGGCTGTGACATCCCGTGAAAGCGGGCGGCACGTCTTGGGTCGCCGTCACCGAATAGTGAACCTCGTACTCGGTCGTACCGGCCATGCAAAACCTTGGGAGAGGTTGTTAGTTGGACATGGTGCAAAGGGTGCCAGAGAAAAAAAAAACACAACGTACAGCTCCGAGCCGTGAAGATGGCAGTCCGTAACGGCCGTGATGCTAGATGAGGTAGCCGGGGCCCTGGTGGGAGCAGGAGTGGGAGTGGGAGTGGGAGTGGCCTCGGCCTGGGCGGCGATGATTTGGACCTCTCCCGTGGGCGCCCGGCAGAATCTACGGTGAGCATGTGTGAGCGACAAGTCAAAGACGCGAAACCAAGATGCATGAGAGAGGGAGCGAGGGGCCGAGCTTACATTTCGGAACCGTGGTTATGGCATCCCGTGTACGACGAGGCCGTCACGGTGCCCGAGATTCGGAACTCGGTGGTGCCAGCCTGGCAGTACTGAACGGTGCCGTGGAGGTGGCATTCCGAGACGGCCGTGATGGTGGCGGGATTGGGCTCCGCGACGGTCGGGTTGATGTCGGGCTCGCGCGGTGCCAAGGGCCGGGCGGTCGGGGCAACGGCGCCAGCGCCAGCAACGGCCAGCAAGCCGCAGAGGGCGGGCGCGCGAGCAAAGAGCAGGCGAACCATGGCGAGACGGAAAGGTGGCTAGCTAAACAGGGTGGGTCGCGCGCTTGTTGATGAACAAGACTGAGCTTCCGGAAGGGATGGGCGGTGTCGTTGGTTTTTAACAACCCACGAAGCGAATCCCGAGAGGCCGGAAACGGAAGCTCGGTGGGGACAAAACCCGTGCGGGATATGACCCCAAGGCGCGCGGCGCGAGCGTGGGAGGGTGTGCAGATGCGTGGTTCGATTTTAGGAAACGTAAAAAGGTTCGCCGGTGGTTTGGATCGTGGGAATCAAGCGACCAAGCCCCAATGAAGAGCGAGAAAGGAGAAGGGAGCGAGGGGGGGTGAGGGTCCCGAGCCAGAAGGGTTCACACGCACAGCAGGCCCGCGGTCGCCGAGCTGTGAGTCCCAGGTCCGATGTCTCGTGCCAGCTGAACTCGCTCACATAAGACAAGGTCGAAAGAAGAAACAGACGCGGGGGTTACACAGCGGACGAGACGAGGCGAGGGGAGGCGAGGCGAGCGTGGTTGGCCACACGGGAGGAGAGATGGGGAAGAGGATGCGGGCTGCCGAGGGAGAGAGGGAGAGAGAGAGAGACAAGGGAGACTGGAGATTGGCAGTGCAGGATTGCAGGATGGGTGGGACGAGGGAGGTGGTGGTGGAGGAGGAGGAGGAGGAGGAGGGAGAGGAGAAGCTGACAGCATGGAAAAAGTAACTAGCAAGCTCAGCAGCGCCGTGGGATGGATGGACCCCGTGGGATGGATGCCGGGGGGGGGGGAATGGATAGGTGGTAGGTAGGACGGATCGACGGGGAGCAGGATTGTCGCAGCGACCAACGACCGGAGCGAGGTGGGTTCCATGGCTTCCAAGCCCGTCGAGGTCCACGGGGCGGCCCACCGGCGCGGGAAAATGAACCTTGAAGGTTGGTCCCGGGCTGCCGTGCTGTGGTGGAGGGAGGTGGAGGGAGGTGGAGGATGGTGGATGGGAGAGATTGGCCCGCCTTCCTGATTGGCACCTTCTAATCGCGGCTGCCGCTTGAATCCCGTCTCGCATCGTGAGAACCTTGATGGCCAGGGAAAAAGTGGGACACGGGTGAGAACCTTGACGGCCGGCGACCAGACCGGGCGTCCAATAGGGCAGCCGGGAATAGCTCACGTTAGTACGCAGCACACAAGACCCGCGGACCTCACGGCGCAGCCCCGCCAAGACCCCCCCGTGCCCTCTGCAACTCCATGACCAACAAACGCACAACACAACTCCATGCCCTATGTACAGAATACCGACCTACCTAATACATAATACACACACACGCCCCCCACCCACCGCCTCGCTAGGTCCGCTTCCGGCTCCGGCCGTCGTCAGCACCGCACTACGCACTAGCGCAGGGCGGCCCAGCACGAGGGCATGAGGCACCGAATCTCTCGTAGGGTGTACTATAGGTAGTTGTACCTTAGTTACTGTGTACTGCGTACACTATACACGCCGCGGTCGTAATGCTTCCAGGTGGGTTGGAGCGGAGCCCAGTGTCGGGCCAGGTCCGTAGGGACCACCACCTCCCGCCCAACCGAGAGGCACTGCCATGCTCGATCTGCAGAGTTTGAACAGGATAGTGAGCTATTCTGCTCGCCCTGCGATGCTACGGCTTGGCAGACAAGGGGGGCGGGAGAGGAAATTAGGTGGAAAGGTAAGAACCTTGACGGCAAACCTGCGCGGGATGCGCCGCGCTAAAGACAAGAAACAAGAGTTTCTTGTTGGTCATGGGTTCCGAACGGCCGCTGGAAGCGGGCAGGTTGTGCCACAATCTGCGTCATGTCGATCCGCCGCCCAGCCGTCCGGGTTCGTGCCGGGGTGGATCATGGGACTCGCGGATGTGCCTGTCGACATTCTTATAAGTAGCTGCAGCAACCAAGCCGGCATCCACAAGAAACACGACCTCGTGGCAGCAAGACGCAGTCCTTTCTTCCCGACTCTTCGTCCCAAATCTCGGGAACCGCCCAGGTCGTTCGTCCTTCGCTTACCATGAAGAGTGCTACCTTCCTCGCCGCCCTGATGGGCCTCGTCTCCGTGGCCGCGGGCCAGGCGACCACCACCCCGGCCCCGACGACCAAGACCCTGAGCCCGTCGCCCACCGAGAGCTACGGCTGCGAGCCTCACGGCGACCACTGGTGCGTCCCGGCCCCGCCCTGCCGAATGGCTCATCCCTAACCCTCTCCCTCCCCCATCCTCCATCCCTCCCTTGTCCTGTGCCGGCCACCACAATGCTAACCGTTCGCCGCAGGCACTGCGAGGGACCCCGCGAGACGGGCGCCGCTACCACCGCCCCGGCCCACCATGACGATGACGATCACGACCACGATCATGACTCGGTGACCCCCGGCCCCTCGCCCACCGAGAGCTACGGCTGCGAGCCTCACGGCGACCACTGGTACGTGCAGCTGAACCCTAACCCTCTTGACTGCCCTCCCTCCCTCCCTCCCTTCTTCCCTTGTCTCCCAAAGGATTCTCACCGTGAATTGTCGCATAGGCACTGCGAGGGCCCAAGGCAAACGGGCGCCTCCACCACGGCCGCCTCGGGACACCACACCGACGACGAGCACGACCACGACCACGACACCGATGACGACGACGACCACCACCACAGCTCCGCCACCCTCTCCACCGTCACCACGGCGCCGGCCAGCGAGTCCGCCTCGCCTTCGCCGACCCAGGCGCCCGCGAGCGAGGCCGGCGCCGGGACCCTCGCCGCCAACCTGGGCGCCGTTCTCCTCGGCCTCGCCGTGGTCCTGGCCAACTAACGGGACGCGGGTCCTTGGACCTCGAGCGAGCGGGGGGTAGTAAGCAAGGCGTGTCTGGCCGCCGAATGCAGCATGCCTATGCTTACGTCTCGATGATGTTATGACGCCTTGCAGGAGGGAGAGAGAGGGGGGGGGGGGGGAAGGGGGAGAGGATGGATACAAGGTGCCTTGGCTCAGGGAACGTGCTTGTAATTCATAATACCCCACACTTAGTCCAGTGTAGTACATAGTAATTTGCCTTCGCCTTCTTTTTTTAAGGGGGGGATGTTTCTCTGTTTGGCCGATCCCGAAGTTGGAGTCGATTTTGATTGGTTCGTGCAACAAGACACGCGTTCGAGCTCACGAGATGGAGGTGAGGGATCTGTCCCGAATCCCGAAAACCATGGAGAGGCAGATTCGTCGGGGGAGGCGCTTGGGCTCTCCGTTCTCAAGGCCTGGAGCGGCCTATAGGTCTGCCGGAAGCCAAGAAGAGCCCGTACATACTACGGTACAAAGTAACTACTACATACAACTACTACAACAACTACGCGATGGGCACGCCATATGCCAAGCCCTCTCGGCCGTTTCCAAGTTGCGTGGTGGCCGGGGCCCGGGCCGGGGGTGCTACACCTGGTAGATAAGGTAGGGTTCCATGCGTTGCTTGGCTCAAGGTAAAAACTACCTTAATCACTGGGATCCCAGGGCTTTTTCAGCCTGCCCGTGCTTGCAGGGATCCAATCATTGCAGTTTCAAAACAGCCGACAAACACTGGCTGCATGCATGCAGCCCGTACGAGGCGTTGGTTCAGAAAAACCACCTGCAAACGGAGCCTGCTTGTCACGAGAAGCCTGCCAATCAACCGAGTCGAGCTCCGAAACAACTCTCTGCGCAAACACACACCACCGCAACCCGACACAACCCCAATCAACTCGTTGAAACAGTTCCACGGTCTAGAAGACCAGAGTCCGTGGAGATGCAAAGCCAGCTGCGCAAGGTTTCTTCTTCTCGGCTTCATCCCAGAAGCATCCGTCCTGTCCCGTACCTCACACACACTCTCTCTTTTTCTCACTCAGTCACCCACCCACCCACACACACACACACACACACACACACTCTCTCTCTCTCTCTCTCTCCCACGCACATGCGCATACTGCGTATACTATACACACACACCGCCGCTTTCCCAAGAAAAAAAAAGAATACAAAGAGAGCCCAAGACATTCCGTCCAGCAAATGGGAAGCCAGCCCGCCCGGGATCCCAAACCACAAGGCCAAACGCCGGTCCGAATAGCCATTCCAGCCGTAGGTGCGCCGCGTCAGCTCGACCTCGCGAGGCCCCCCCGCGGAGCAACCGCAAGGGATGTCCCCTCCGATTCGGAAACCCTCCCGACCTCGAACCTCTTGAGGCCGCGTGATGGGAAGCGGCGTCGACGGGAGATGCGGCGGCATCCGCAGGAGCTCGTGAGCGAAGCCCTTGCGGGAGGCGTTGTGCTTACCCACCTCGCTATTGTGCATGCCTTGGTCACGTCACGACAAAACAGCCGAGGGAATTCACGGTAGGCGCTGTGCTGTGCTGTGCTGTGCTGTGCTGTGCTGTGCTGTACCTATAGCAGGTCAAGGTTCTTATCCCCCGGTGGAAAAAAAAAAAAAAAAAAAAAAAAAAAGAACCTCTAGCAAGAATCATCATGATCAGACATGATCAGAAAGTATACCGTGTACTGCGTACTGCGTATACAGTAGAGTCCACGTCCATGGAGCGCACCGCCCAGCTCGACTCAGGACGGGTACCTGAACAGGGGGTAGGGGGCGGGGAGTTGGGTTTGCGGTGTACTACTGAGTAGTAGGTCGTTGTGCACCTGAATAAAAAAAGAAAAGCAAAATAATCCACAAGACACAACAAAACGCGGAAGGGACAGAAGAGGAAAGACGGAAGACGGGAGAGGGAGAGGGGGTTGGTTGGTGATGACCCGAGTCAATTCCCGTTTCGTAACCCCCAACATCCATGTGGCTTGTCACAGGGCTGTATCTTGTCGTCTACCGTGTACTACAGTACTATACACAGTCCACAGTAGCTACCTTGATTGGTACGATGTAGGTTACACCAAACCCGATGCATCCGGGGTCGGCAATGCGCAGAGTGCGGGCTACGGGGTGGACGCCATGTGCACCTACAGGTACAGAGCATACGCAGTATACGCAGTACGCAGTATAGAAAGCTAAGGAGGGAGATCCTCAGGGAAGTGTCATGAACCCTTTCCGTGGCCATCTCCCGACAGATGGTCGACCCCTTTCGTCTACGTAGACTAAAAAAAAAAAAAAAAGAAAGAAAAAAAAGAAGAAACATACAAAACATACAAACACAGCAAGTCCGCCTTTCTTGTTCTATCCGGAAGGATATAATGATGTACCACCACACAAAAGAGATAGCCTCTCTTAGCATTACCCTGTTTCTGTTACAAAACACCCAAAACACAAAAAAAAGAACAAAATCCAAACTCTCAGGTAGGGTATCTCGACCAAGTTCCGTATCGAGCTTTTGTCTTTCCAATAACCCAAGCCGACGTATATACCCCCCAAACCCATCCCGGCTTCCCAAGCAAGAAGCAAGCTCCGTAACCCACAAACACCATGTGCTGCCCTGATGCGTGCCGCAGAGTCCACGTAACCTGACGTACAGTATCCCGACCATTAGAGCGTCATGAACCTCCCCAGACCGCAGACCTACCTGCTACAATCTCACAACCCAGGCCCCCAGCCGCCCCCCGACACTTCGTACCGCCCCAGCCTCTCCTGCCACGACTGCCAGTCGAAACCCTCGTCCATATTCACATCCATCTCGTCGAGGCCAAATTGGCTGGGCAGGTTGAGAATGTCGGGGGACCCGCCGTTGGGCGTCCACAGCCAGGGCGGCAAGGCCTCTTCGACGCCGGCGGTGGCTCCCGGCGCTGGCGTCTGCTGCATATCCACCGGCTGCCCGGCGGCGAACGCTCCTTGCGCGGGGGCGGACCTTGGACCGCTGCCTGCCACGGAGACGGGCGTGCTTGTCAGGCTCGTCGCCGGGCCCATCGAGGCCGGCAAGCCGTCGCCGCCAACGACCTGCAGGTCCGACAGGCCTGGGGTGCCCGGGCCGAACGCGAGCCCCGGGCGGCCGTCGAGGGCGGCCAGGTCAAAGACGCCCGAGGCGTCCGGGTTGGCGGCGTTCCAGACGGGCATGAAGTCGGTCG
This sequence comes from Remersonia thermophila, assembly GCF_042764415.1. NCBI lineage: Eukaryota > Fungi > Ascomycota > Sordariomycetes > Sordariales > Chaetomiaceae > Remersonia > Remersonia thermophila. The sequence goes on from NC_092217.1 coordinate 516,003, forward strand.
GCACGAACGACGGCTGCGACATGGCCTCGTCGAGCTGCTGCAGGACGGCCGGGCTGGCAAAGGCAAGGGCTTGCGGACCCGAGCCCAGCGACGGGGCCAAGGGTGGCATCCCCGGGACCATGGCCTGGGGCCGGGCGACTTGGGATGAGGGCGGCTGCTGGGGCGGTTGCTGCGCCGCCGCTGGCGGGGGCGGCGGGGGCGGCGGGGACGGGCGAGGCGGCAAGCCCACCAGGTTGCGCCAGCGCTCGGCGGCGTGGGCGGCCTTCCTGGCCCCGTCGAGGCTGCCAAACGCCGAGGGCGGGGTGCCGTACTGGTCGAGCTCGTCGAGGGCCCTCGCGGCATCGGGATCCGCCTTGAGGCGCGCGATCTCGGCCTCGCGATGCTTCTTCACCTTGAGGTACAGCTTCCGCAGGGGCATCCACACGGCGTGGTGGCTGGCGAGCTTCTCGAGCTCGGCGGAGTTGGGAGACTGGAAGGTGAGGTTCAGGGCGGCCCAGATGCGCTCGGCCTTGGGGCCCCAGGGGCGCTGCGACACCTCGACCAAGGCGTAGCCCAGGGCGTTCCAGTGGCTCCACGTCTGGAAGAGCCAGCGCCACTGCTTGAACCGCGGGTCCGTGTTGAGCTGGTGGCTGTACTCGAACACGTCGAGGGCCGCGTTGAGCAGGCGGGCGCGCACGTCTTCCGACAGCTGATCGTTGCCCGGGCCCGGGAACAGGACCGACTGGTAGATGACGAGGGTCATCTTGGCGGCGACGACGCGGGCCACGTTGGAGGCGACCCAGAACATCGAGTTGTTGTTGTCTTTGAGCAGGCGCTCCTGGACGCGCTGCGACACCTCGAGCAGCATTTCTTCGCGCTCCTCGAGCGACTTGTCGGCGTCGCAGGGGAGGTGCGGGGTGGTGGCGGACGACAGCGTGTAGAGGCGGCGCGAGAGGGCGCAGATCTCGTAGCGCACCAGGGAGAAGGCCATGTCGGTGGTGCCCTCGCGGGGCTCGGGCAGCGCGGTGCTTTCGGGGGCGATGTCCGTGTCGTTGATGTTGAGCGGGATGCGCGTGTCAAAGGTGCCCGGGGCGATGGTGAGGTCGGTGCCCTGGTCCTCGGCGGACCGGAGGTCGAGGACGCAAAGCGCCCAGAACAGGCGGCGGCGCATCTCGACCTGGAACGGGGAGAGGTTGGGGAAGTTGGTGCCGTCGCGGTGCAGGCCTAGCGACTGGCTGATGCGTATCAGCAAGCCTGTGAGGGTCCAGGCGAACCGCGTGTCGTCGTGGCGGCGGACGAGGACGAGGAAGAGGAGGAAGGCCTGGGCCACGGTGAAGTTGGGGTTGGTCAGGATCTCGGCCTTGGCCAGAGCCTGCTCGATGGCGAAGCGGTACTTTTGCACAAGGTCGGCCTTTTCGGCGTTGAAGTTGAGCTTCACCTCTTCCTCGTCCAGCGAGGTGATGGCCGCGTAGTAGATGGCAAACATGAGAGCCTCCATGGAGGGGGTGAGGTCGTCCAGGTTGTGGATGAGGCGCTTGATGTTGTGGGTCATGGAGGGCACGTGGACCACCTTGAGCACGGGGTCGACGTTTTCCTGGTAGACCTGCCAAATGAAGGGGATCTGGGACGGCAGGGGATGCAGGGGTCGAAGGTCGACGCTGGCCGAGCGGTAGCCGAAGATGAAGGCGGGATAATCGGTGCCGCGGGCGGTGTCGGGAGACTGGGGGCTGCCTTCGACGTCCGACTCTTCCGACTCCTCCGAGGTCAGGTTCTGCGAGGCCTTGCGCAGTTCGTCGAGCTGAGAAGGGGTCGTCGTCGTCAGCGGGGGAGGCAGGACAAGACAGGACACGACACGACACCTACCTCATCATTGATGGACGACCACAGGGAGCTGCTGACGTAGCGTGCGGTGCCGTGGTCGGTGAGCACCAGGCGGCCGAACTGCTTGTGGACCTCGGGGGAACCGGGGCCGTGGGAGCCCGGCTCGGACTCGGCGCGGGGGGGTCGCGACCCTGAGACGGCCGGCGAGTGGATGCCGACGCTGCCACCTCGGCTGCCGGAGGCGCCGCCCTGGTTGGGGCCGCCGAGGGCGCTGCGATCCTTGAAACCGAGCGCCTCGGGCGAGTTGGGCGAGTTGCCCGAGGTCGAGGGCCGGTGGGAGGACTCGACCTCGATCTGGCCGCTGAGTTCCCTGACGATGCCTTCCAGTTTTCGGAGGCGTTGGACCAGCTCCATCTCGCGCTCGCTGGAGGGCTGCTTGTGCGGGGCGTTGGGGTCCTTGGGTCGGGAGCGGCGCGGGGCTCGGCCTGGGGGCGGGAAGATGCAGGGCATCATAGCGCGACGGCAATTGGAGCACGGCATGTGCTTGTCGCAGCGCACCTGTGCGGACGGGACGGTCAGCGGGCGAGGAAAGGGGGCTACGAGGCGACGAGGCTCGGAGGAGGCGGGTGGCGCCCGGACGAGCGGCTGCCTTATGGCGGTGGTTGTTGGAGCTTACCTTTCGCCGGCGGCAAGTCACGCAGCTGCGGGGGTTCACGGCGGCGGACGGAGGCATGGTGGGCGAGTAGACGGAGGCGCCGGGAGGCGGGTTCTGGGCCATGGCGATGATCTGCATTGGGTCGTAGCCGTCGTTGGGAGTGGCGGGCGAGGGGTCGGTCGACTGCGGGCTCATGTCGAGCCGCGAAACCATGGGCGGGACGGCGCTGGCGGGTCCGTTCATGGCTGCCAGGAGGGATAGAGAAAGAAAAGAAATCACAAGGGCCCAGGAGGAGAAGCAGAAGGAGAATGTATGCGTGGGTGAGTCAGAGTCGGGCGGCAAGACGAGGAAGACGAAGACCACGACAAGATATGGCTCGAGGTCGGTTCAAGAGCGACGGCGGGGTCGACGGGGGAGGAGAGCGGCGGCTTGATAAGCGCGGGGAGGCATGCGAGGGTGCCGGACAATCGAGGCGGATGGCACGGCGAGAGCGTGCCTTGAAGCCTACATGGGATGGGAGAGGGGCCCTCGAGAGATAGGATTTGGCGATGGCGGCGAGGTTCGTCGACGAGTCCGATGTTTCGGGGATTTGAGAAATAGAATTGGAACAAAGTCGTAGAGCCCGACCCGCGGGAAAGGGACTTGGGTGGGGCAAAAGTCTCAGGTGGAGACAGGCCGGAGCCACACCTTGGAAGAGCGCCCCACCGGGCCCCGTTTTTGGTTCTTGTCATGCCGTACGTGTACAAGTACGTATACCACAAGTTCGTATACCCTAACTGTTGCAGTAGCAGGTATATATGGTGCACTAGCTGATGGCAGCATCAGCGGATCCGTTTTTGCTGTCACACTAACTCACTGCTCGGTACGTATTGTCACGTTCTCGTCCCGAGGAAAAGTCATGGTACGCCAGGGAATGACGCATTGCCGATGAGTCGAGTCAGCCATGTCACCTAACTAGCGTAAGGCATGTACGTAGTAACTAGCGTATAGTACCTTATGTACTTGTACAGTCACATACAAGACATGGCAAGACCCGACGGATGAAACTGTGCGACGGGACGATCCACGGCCAGGGTCGCATCCGATGACGCTAAAACGCTTTGTCGGGACCTTTAGGACATGGAAAAAGGCACTCTTCCACCTCTTCCACCCCCCCCCCCCCCCCCCCCCTTTTGATGATGGACGGCCTGCATGGCATGGCAGATGGCACATGGCTTCCTTGAGAGATGGTTGATAGTCCACCGGATTTCTAAGCTGCTCACTCCCTTCCTCCCTCCCCTCATCCTCGCACTCAGCTTGTCGTCGTCACCCGCGCCCTATCCTTCACCGCACCCATCACGCATCCATCTGCATGGCGGTCGAATCATACTTGGGAGAAACCTACCCAGGTAGGTAGAGAGCACCTGCTATATAGGTACTCTTGCTCAAGGGAGCATGACGCATTTTTGACTTTTTGACACCACATGCTTTATTTCTTTTTCTTTCTTTCTCTCCTCAATGCAGTACATCCCACCCATGATTCATTGTTTACTCTGAAGCCATCACCGCCAGGAAACAGGAACAGCACCGAATTTCGCATGAGGCATGGACACAAAACCATACAGTTACCTACCGAGGGTTTCCCCGGCCTCCCTACCGGTCCCACCTAGCCCCAGCGCCACATCTGCCACGGGACCAAGGCTCGGCGTCCCGAACCCGCCGACAGAGGCTGGCAGAAGAGGGATGGGTTGGCGAGACGGCTGCCAACCGCCCATCAAATCGCCTTTGTCAATGCCTCGAGGTCAGGATGATCCCGGACGAGGTTGGCAATGGGCAGAAAAACCTGTCCAGCAGCAGCCATGTTCCTTACATCCCTCCACGTTTTCCACTCCCAACAAGCGCACTTTTCAGGCTCCATCACCTGATATGGGAGGGAATGGGTTCGTTAGCCAGGGCCACCTAGCCGGAACAGCATGGGGATTGTGTTGAGAAACAAAGGAAAAAAAAAAACACAACCCACTGACTGCACAGAAGGGATGTAAAAAGGGGGCTGAGAAAAAAAAAGCTGGGAATAGGGAGGAAGAGAGAGGATAGGAGAGATGAGAGGGAGACGGAGAGAAAAAGACGAGCGAAAACGAGATTCAACAGGCTCAATAGGTGAATAAAAAAGAGAGAGTAATCAAAGAGAAAAAAGGAGAGGAGAAACAAAGAGAAGAAAAAAGAAAAGAAAAAGAAAAAAAAAAAAACACTCACCCGAGGCTCGCCCTCCCCAACCGTCCAGCAAAGCACAAAAATGGTGACATAGTGCTTCTCGGGCCCAAAGACGTCGTTGGTGACGGCCACGACCCGGTCGGCCCGCACCGCGAGGCCCGTCTCCTCGAGGGCTTCCCGCTCGGCGCAGGCCCCGAAACCCGCCTCGCCCACCTCGAGATGCCCGCCGGGGAACTGCCACGTGCCTGGAGGGAGGAGGAGCCCCAACCCAAAGACAGGTAAGCCACCTGGCCGAGTCTGGTTTCGTAGTATTGCACAAGGAGAAAGAAAAAAAAGGGGGGGAGGGCGGCCGCGGGTGTAACCGTGGAACCCATGGACCTGCTGAGCCCATGGCCCCTACACTAGTGTTGTGAAGGGTAGGGTAGCGTAGCGCATAGCGTATAGCAGGTAAGAAAGCACAAGAAAAGAACAAAAACAAAAACACTCACCACCTCCGTGCTGGCCCTTGCGGACGCCCATGAGCAGGCGGCCCTCGGCGTCCCGCACGAGCGCGGCCACGCCCACCCGGACGACGGGAGGCGGCGGGGCGCTGGCCATGTTTCTGCGTCGGGTCTGCTGTTGGTCGACGGCTCCGACCGTCGGGTGCTCTATGAAGGGTGTGTGTGTGTGTGTGTGTGTGCAAGCGTGCTGGCTGGCCACGGGGCGTCGGGGTATGGTAATTAGCGTGCCTGTGATGTTGGCTGGCTCGCGATTTTGCTCCGCTCAACAACGAATGCATCGGAGCATCGGAGCATCGGAAGGCCAAGCAGCGCCGCCGACGCTAGAGGTCAAGGGTCAGCGGGCCCCAGGTCGGTCACTACATAGTACACAGTAATTAACTGGTTCAGCTAGCTGGAGAAGGGCTCGCCTCGCCTCGCTCCCGTCAAGCCCCCACCAAGAGGGACACGCCATGTTCCATCCGAGGTTGGTTTCGTCGTGGTGGTGTGGGAAACGCGGCTTCTTGGCCGGTACAAGAGCCTCCACTGCGCTGCGCTGCAATGGCATGTCCGTTGCCGTCTGGTACCGTACATAGTACATCGGTAGATAGCTAGGTACCTAGCTATTCGGTACATCCTCTTTTGTACCCTCCACTTTTGAAGTACATGCACGATCCCGAGTGCCCAACCTGGAATCCCCTCTTCCACGCTTTCCGCAGGCCATGGACAATACAATACAATACGTAAAAGTACCGTTAACCTTTGTCATGGATCCAAGATGCAAACCCTGTCTTCTAACCGTCGGCCGTCAATGTTCTATGCACCACCCAGCCAGCCTACCAGAGGTATGCATTTCCGTCCGCCTGAGATCCGTAGAACCCTCCCTCCCTCCCCCTCCCCTCATGCAAAACCCAAGCCATGATGATCCCTTAGCGTAGGAAGCAGAAGCTCCAATCTCCGCCCCCCCCCCATCCGTCCTGCCCTTCCCGTCATTCCAAGCCGTACTTGTTGGTGTCGTTGTTGTAGTGTACACATCCGATGCTCTCCCCTCCCCCCCAAAACTCCCCCGATGGAACATTCTTTCTCTTCTCCTCCTCCTCCTCCTTAGCGCAACCCACCGGGTCCCTTCTCCACCACAAACCGCACGGGCTTCCTCTTCGGCAGCGGTGGAGCTCCCTTGGGCGGCACGACCGGCTTCAACACGGGACCCGGTCCTAGCGGCTTCGGCGCGTTCCGTCCTCCTCCCCGCCTCGTCGACCCTCCCGCCGCCTTGGCGTGCGCCTGCACCTCCACCAAGGCGTTCCTCGCTCCGAGGACCTTCTGTCCCGCCGGCATCGAAAGTAACCCCGTCGCCGTGGCATCCCGCCCGTTTTGCGTTGGGTCCTGCTGCTTCTGCTGCTGCTTCTGCATCGTCTCGTCGCGCTCGTCAAACCCCCACCGCTCGACGCCGCCCCCGACGAGCCACCCGCCGAGGTTCTTGCACTGGCTCACGTCCAGCCACTCGAGCCGGCCGCACCCCTCGAGCACGTTCTCGACGCCGTGGCCCGTCACGCGCACGCACCCGCGCACGCTGAGCCCGCGGAGGTCGTTGAGGTGGAGCGCGACGCAGCCGAGGCTCGCGTCGCTGACGGCGCTGCCGCAAAAGGCCATGCGCAGCTCCCGGAGCCGCGGCAGGCCGAGCGCCACCACCTCGGTCGCCGTGTCCGACAGCGCGCAGCAGAAGCTCAGGTCCAGGTGGGTCAGCCGCTTGGCGGCGCTCGCGAGCGCCACGACGGCGTGGTCCGTCAGGTACGTGCAGTCGGCCAGGCACAGGCGCGTCAGCTCGGCGAAGCGGTGCGGCGCCCACGCCTGAAACCCGGCGTCCGTCACCGACGTGCACCGCGTCAGCGTCAGCGACTGCAGCCGGTGCGACGCGTGCGCCGCCAGGTGCGCCATGGACCGGTCCGTGATGTGCTTGCAGTACGACAGGTTGAGGCGGCGGAGGTTGGGGCAGCCGATGACGGTGCCGGATTGCGGGCCCGAGGAGGAGGAGGACGACGAGGACGAGGACGAGGACGAGGGCGAGGACGAGGAAGGGGGTTGGGAATCCGAAGATGATAAAGTGGGGCTGTGCCCGTGGCGGGTGGGGGGTCGGCCGTTGGAGTTGGATTGGGACGACGACGACGACGCCGACAACGAGGAAGAGGGGGCGATGACGGTTTTGCTGGAGCCGTCCCGAGGGGCCGAGCCTGATGAAGCCGGAGCCGGGTGCGGCACGACCCACCCGACGACGCGCGCCAGGAGGTTGTCGCCGACCTTGCGGCAGTTGCTCCAGTCCACCTCCTCGAGGCCCTTGGCGCAGTCGCTCATCTCGAGGATCTGCGACGCCGACACGTCCCAGACGCTGCGCATGCGCCAGACCTTGACGTTCTTGCCGCAGCTCCGCCACAGCGCACGGAACCCCTCGTCCGTCAGGTGGAAGCAGTCGCTGATGTCCATCTCGACGGGCCGGGGGCCGATGAAGGGCGCCAGGACGTTGATGACGGCGCCGTCGTCGACGCGGCGGTTGTAGCGGCCGAGGTTGACGTGCGTGCACAGGTCCGGGCTCGTGGTGAGCAGGCGGCGCCAGCGGCGGCACACGGCGCGCAGCCGGAGCAGGTCGGCGAGGTCGAGGTGGCGGAAGATGCCCACGAGCACGCGGTCCGGCAGCTCGAGCCCGGGCTCGGGACCGGGCCGCTCGCGGCCGAACGGGTGGACGAAGATGCGGGGCCGCTTGGGCAGCGGCGAGTCGTCGAGGGAGACGGGCGACAGCAGAGGCGGGGCCGGCGTCACGGGCGGGACCTTGATGCCGGCGACGATGACGCTGCAGTCGGTCTGCGGGGCCGGCGGGGCGAGCGAGCTGCGCCGGCGGTTGCGGAGGTTCTCCATGTCGACGCTGAGGAACGGGTCCGGGTCGGAGGGGCGGCGCGTGCTCGCCTCGTCCTCGACGGGGGTCGGGGGAGGCACGAGCCCGGGCCCGGGCCCGGGCATAGGCGCGAGCCCGGGCGCCTCGCCCTCGGCAGGCTCGTCGGAGACGTCCCGCATCTCGACGTCCGGGTGGAAGCGCTCGCGCGCCGTCTCCTCGACCTGCGAGCGCACCTCGGGCGGGCAGCGGCGCCACAGCTCCTCCTGCACGTCGCCCGGGACCACGAGGCACTCGACGTCCGTCACGGACCGCACCGTGGCCGTTCGCACCTGCGACAGGCCGAGGCTGGTCACCTCGCCAAAGTACTGGCCCGCGCGCAGCCTGGGCCGGGCGTACGGCGTCTCGCGGCGGCTTCCGGGGCTGAGCGGGTCCTGGAGAACCTCGGCCTCGCCGTGCACCATGAAGTAGATCTCGTTGCCCGGAGCGCCCTGGCGCACGATGTCGGTGAAGGGCGGGTACGACATGGGCTGGACGTTCAAGCCGAGAAAGTGCAAGATGTCGGGCGGCAGCGTCGCAAACAGGGGCAGCTCGCGCAGCGTCTTGCGCACGTTGACGTAGGCGCTGCCCAGGGCGCTGCCGCTGATGGCCGGGTCCTCGACGACGCCGGGGCTGGGGGACTTGCGCTTCTTCTTGTTGGCGGCGGGCGTGACGCCGCCTTCTGCCAAGGTGCCCGTCTCGCCCGTCGCCACGGCGCCAGGGACCGTCTCGCGGACGGCCGGGGCGGCGGCGGCAGCGGCGGCGGCGGCGCCGGCCTGCGCTCCTCCTCCTCCTCCCCCCTCCTGGCGCTTCTTTTTGAGGATGGCCAGGCGCTCGAGCGCCTCCTGGCGGATCGCCTTCTCCATGTCCGGGAACCTGGGCAGCTCGGCCTGCAGATCCTCCTTCTTGAGGACGACGAGCAGGCACTTGGTGCGGGCCACGATGGTGGCGGTGCGCGGAACGTTCATGAGGACGCCGATCTCGCCGAAGAAGGCCCCCGGCTTCAGCTCGGCATACACGGCCTCCTCGTCGCGTGAGGTCACGGCGACGATGCCGCGGACCAGCCAGTACATGGCGCGGGCATCGTCGCCCTCCTTGATGATGTGGTCGTGGGGAGCGGCGATCTGGGGCCGCAGGTGGGCGCCGATGGCGGCGAGGAACTCGTCCGGGGCCGACATGAAGAGCGGGAAGGACCGGATGCGGTCGACGAGGTCTAGGGGCATGCCCGAGATGGTCGAGGCGGTCAGGGGGGAGGGACGGATGGGCCGAGCCGGGTTCTGGTCGACGTCGAAGGACCGGAGAACCGACGAGGCGGACTGCACGCCCGCCTGGGAGCCGCCGGCTTGGCCATGGTGATGGGCCAGCGCCCGGTAGGGCGACGAGGTTCGGCTGCGTTGCATGGCGTCTTGAGCCGGCCGGGAGGATCGCCTCCCCGACGCCGAAAACAAGCGGTGCCCTGGTCGGCTAGGAGAGGGTTCAAGCGGGGTGCGAGCTCGCAGCCGAATCCGGGCCAACAGACGATGGCTCTCTCTCCGTGGGGGTGGGGTGTTTCGGCTTCAATACTGCGAAGGAGGCTGATTGCGATGGGATCAGGCAGGAGGGCTCATGCTCCCGTTGCGCCACAGGGTTTCTCGCGCGGGAGTCGGCGGCCAACGCAAGGCGCTGTGTGCCGCAGGCCGCCGTGATGAGCGCGTGTGGCGTGAGGGAGGGCGAAGGCCGGGACGAAGATGCAGAAAACGGGAGGAGGTCAGCGCGGAGCTGTGGTGCGTGGCACAATGACGCTGCTCCGGCGTCCTGGGGTCTAATGCGGTGGCGAAAAATGTGGGCGCCCTTTGCCAGCGCAAAGTCAACTCGATGGATCGGCCCGGAACTGGAATTGTAGGTCCGACGGACGGGGGGTGTGGTCAGCCTCCTATTCTCATGATGTGTCTTTATGTCCAAGCATCAGGGCGGCCGCTTACACCAGGGCGCGGGGTGTTGAGACACAAAGATGCGCGTGCGCGTGCGACGGGGACGGATTGGGGAACGTCAGTGTGGGGTAGCAAGCTGGAGCTTGGTGGTGGTGGTAGTGGTGGTGGCAGCAGCGGAGCTCCCGAAAAGAAAACCGGTTGCAGGCGACCCTGGCCAGTCGGGACGTGGGCGTGGGGAGCGTAGGACCGTACGGCTGTCGAGATGCGAAGCGCAAGGCCGACTTTGCAGCCAAGCGCTGGAGGTGCGTCGCTCTAGACCGCGCTGGGGGGGCCGAGGTGACGATACGTGGCGGGTCTCACCCAGCGGGACGTTGCAGAAAATAGAAGGACGCAAGACGCAAGACGCAGAGAGAGGGCCGATGGAGGACGGCGAGGCAGGGAGCGGGAACCGGGAGGACGAAGAAGAAGAAGAAAGAGGACGAAGAAGAAGAAAAAGAAGAAAAAGAAGAAGAAGAAGAAGAAGAAGAAGAAGAAGAAGAAAGCGGGATTGTGACGCACGAGGCCGTCGTTGTTTGCGATTTTCCAGAGGCAAGCTGTGGGTGTTGCTTCTGCGTGTCGCCGACGCCCGGCTTGAGGGCGCTGACGGTCGCTGTGGGAGGGAAAATCGCCACCAGGCGGGCGGTCTTGGGATTGATTGTACGTAGGTATCGTAATGGATGAGAAGCCCCAAGGACAAGCTTGGTAGACGACGACGACGACGACGACGACGACAAACGGTATCGCGGGGCGTCGGGATGGGGGAGCTCAGCTAACTCGGGATGCTCATGGTGCCAATCGCGACAAGGACGCGCGACGACGACGATGGTTCGCTAAGGGGAGGGCCGGTCGTCCGCGATCGACCAAGCTCGGCATTGAGGAGGGGTGACGCTAAAAGGAAGCTCGAAACCACACGGCCGCCACACTGACCATGCGCCGATGCGGGGCAGAGGGGCCATGCCATGACCCCCGGGCGCCAGGGTATCGCGTTGCAGGACGGCTTGGATCCAGCATGGAGCTCCTGAAAGAAAAGGGTTGAGCGCCGGGCCGTGACGTGACGGGTAGGGCTGGGAGGGGAGACAGACATGTGAAAGGACCTTGAGTACCTACCCAGTATTAACGTTATCTCCCACGGTCACAGAGAGAGACAGAGAGAGAGAGGATGCATGTAAAGGCACAACACCGATGTCACAGCCACCACTCCCTCTCTCTGCTCTGCTGGTCTCCCTCTTCCCTCCTGGGCCTGGGTCCTCCACCCTCCTCCACTTCCCATGGTTCCCCACGGGATTTTTAGGTGTCAGCGTAGCCGAGGTGGTGGGACGGGGCACATACACACACACACACACACACACACACACACACACACACACACACACACACACACACACACACACACACACGCACACACACACGTGCACCAACACCGTCCGTCGCCGGCGTTGGGTCATCGCAGATCTTGTCGCCTCGACGCAATGCTCCGGGATCCCGGGCGGGGTGGCTGGCGTGGTCCGGTCTGGCCCGCAAATCCCGCTCCGAGCTGAGTTGGACGGGGATGGCAAGAGATGCCAAATGATCGCAGCCATGGCCCATGATTTGCATGCCCCTCGGCGAGGTCCATGTCGTACCTAAGCATTGTAAGTACCGATACGCACAACACGCACCAACCAAACAACCAACATCGCTCGCTCCAATGCCTTGTTGTTACTGGTTGCGCCCGGCCGGCCGCCGATGAAACGGCAGCTTTCCCCAGACCTCAGATGGCTTCCAGAAGCATTCCACGCTTGCAGGCGGTCCGTGCGTGCCGTGCCGCCTTGGGCTGCTGTCCGGAGGGTTTTGGTCCCCTCAGGTACAGTGACTCCCGCACCAGTAGCGGAGCGTGGGGGAGAGAGCTTGTTTCTCTTTGCTGCAACGGAACCCCGGAAGAAGACGGGAGCCAGCTGCCTGCCGTGGCGTCGATCAGCTCTCGCTCCATTTTTTTTTTCTTTTTTGGCGACCGCATCACTTGGCGCTTCTCTTGGTTTCCCCAGAGCATGCTGCTGTCTCACTCGGAACCCGACGTCCATGGATGCAGAGATGCAGAGGAGGAGTGGCAATGCCAATGGCCGGTGGGCACTGACGTCAGGCCTCAGGGCTGGCTCCGTTTTCCACCAAGAGGCCAGTCGAGACGGGCAGTGCTGGACATGGATCGCCAAGGCCCGAGGTCAGCTTGTCGGGACGCCCCCATGGAAAAAGCAGCCTGGGTTGTACGTATCCAATGCTGGTCCAATGCTGGTTTCAACGGACGGGAATCATTGCTGACAAAGATGAAAGATGGAAAGAAATCATGGGGTCCACGGATGAAAAGAGGGTTTCTTTTTCGTTTCGTTCGGAGTTTACAGAGCATTTGCACCGATATCCGACCGACAAAGAAAAAAAAAGTGTTGCCCTTCCCGTGACCGGCCTGTACTGTGTATGTACTGTGTAGGTATAACGAGTACCTAACCCCAACCCTCGCTTGGCTCGACTCCGCTCGGTCCAACCAATTGCCGATGCTGGAAGCTTCGGAAAAGCTCGGGCCACTTCCACCACTTCCACCAACAAGGCCGCCACCCATTGCAAACGTCACTGACAAAGCTTTGTTCCCCGCCAACCAACCCCGGCTTCGCCTCGACATCATCTATACATAAAAAAAACAAACAACCACAACAGCCACCAGCCACCTTCTTCCTCTCGTGTCGACTCGTTTCCTCGCTTCCAACATCGACATCGACACCGACAGGGCACCGAATCGCCATGTTCACCATTACGATGCGCGCCGGCCCCGGGCGCCTCGCCGCCCACGCGCCCCAGCTCGCCCGGGCCTTCCACTCGACCCCCAAGACCAACAAGGCCTTCTTCACGGCGAGGACCGTCCTCCGCGCCAACGCCAAGCCGTCCTCCTCCCTCGTCTCGCGCCTGCAGGGCGCCTCCCGCGGCTACCACCAGTACGAGACGACCTACCTCGACCCCGCCGCCCGCCGCAAGGAGCTGTACCGCAAGCTCATGATCGGCGGCGCCATTTTCGGCGGCACCCTCGTCGCGGTCAACGCCGTCTTCAACCGCGAGACCCGCGAGGACGGCGGCATGCCGCCCTTTGAGCGCTCCTATCTCAACCGCACCTTCCTCCACACCGGCCTCGGCGTCGGCATCATCGCCCTCTCGGCCTACCAGATGGTCCAGACGGGCTTCGTCTGGCGCATCATGACGGCGAATCCCTGGGCCGTCGGCCTGGGCGGCCTGGCCCTCAGCGTCGGCAGCATGATTGCCACGCGCTCCATTGATCCCGACAAGTGAGTCATGGCGTCTCCTCCCCGCTCTCTCTCGTGGGGGGGGTGCGATTCGGACCCCGCGGCTAACCCCTCTCCCTCTCCACAGCTACATCCCCAAGTACCTCTGCTGGACGGCCTTCAACGCGACCCAGGCCGCTCTCGTCGCCCCGCTCCTCACCATCGCTCCCCCGGCCCTGCTCGCCCGCGCCGGCCTGTACACCGTCGCCATGATGGGTAGCATCTCGATCGTCGGCGCCACCGCCAAGCAGGACAAGTACATGTACCTGGGCGGCCCGCTGCTCGCCGGCGCCGCCATCGTGGCCGTCAGCGGCTTCGCCCCTCTCATCCTGCCCGCCACCGCCGTGCGCACCCTCGCCTTCACCGAGAACCTCTGGCTGTACGGCGGCCTGGCCGTCTTTGGCGGCTTCACCCTCTACGACGTCCAGAAGGTGCTGCACCACGCCCGCCTGGCGCAGCGGGGCCTCATCAAGCAGGATCCCGTCAACGAGAGCATCTCTCTTGAGCTTGACTTCCTCAACATCTTTATCCGCATGGTGCAGATCCTGATGATGCAGAACAACCGGAGGAAGTAAACGCATGAACCCCCCCCTTTTTTGGGAGGGGGGAGGGGGGGCAGGGAGTGGGCGATCTTGTGGGCATTTTTCCTAGGCGATGGTGGTTGGACTGTTGTTTTTCTCTCCACTTTTTCCTTTGTTGTTTCGCTGGATACGGGCGCTGGGGGGTGGTTCGTCGGTACGCCGACTTTTGATGTATTCTAGTGGTTTTTCTCTCCTGAGGTATACCAAGCCCAACACAAACACAAAAAAACATTGTACAATTCCAACAAACCATACATGGGCACGTAGCACCCACCCTTGTTCTCCATCACCCGATGATCATGCAGAAAGAAAAGAAGACTCCAAAAACGATACTTCCCCAAGCCAAGCAACAACCAGGCCGCCCCACGTCACTTGAGCTCGGGAAAGTTTCTCACAAAGTGGCTCGGGCACTCGTACCCGTCTGGGTTCTTGTGCAGGTACAGCTGGTGGTACTCCTCGGCGTCCCACCACCGGCCGGCCGGCAGGATCTCGGTCACGACGCCGTTGTCCCACCACTGCGCGCTCGCCCGCGCCGTCACGTCGCGCGCCGCGGCCTCCTGCTCGGGCGTGTGGAAGAAGATGGCGCTGCGGTACTGCGGCCCGCTGTCGGGCCCCTGCCGGTCGCGCGTCGTCGGGTCGTGCATGCGGTAAAAGAACTCGACGAGCTTGGCGTAGGGGAGCTGCTTGGGATCGAAGATGAGGAGGGTGGCCTCGGCATCTGAAGAGGGGAAGGGGTTCGTCGCAGGCCATGCGTTAGCTCACCGATCGGTTCTGCGGGGAGGGAGGAAGGGAGGGAGGAAGGGAGGAAGGGATGGAAAGGAGAGGAAAAAAGAAAAATAGGACAAGGAGATGTGAACGTACGCCCCGTCGTTCCCGTGCACACCTGCCGGTAGCTCGGGTTCTCGGCGTCGCCGCCAATGTAGCCGACGCGCGCGTCGTGCAGGCCCTTGCCCGAAAAGTGCTTGCGAAAGGCGTGCTCGACGCCCCAGAAGCATCCCGCGGCGAAGGTGGCGCGCTCGGCGCCCTCGGGGACGACGAGGGCGGGGGTCGTCGGCGACGTCATGACGGCAGAGCTCGTGAAGGGCCGAAGGAGCCGGGCCAGGACGGACGTCATGAGACCGAGGATGGGTATGTGTGTGTGTGCGTGCGTGCGTGCGTGTGTGTGATCTGCAGTTCCCCTCGTCGGGGTTTATGACTTCTTCGAACGGGCAACGACCGGATAGCTGCGGCCTGTGGGTGGTGGGGTCGGCGGGATGGAACGCTGTGTCTATGAAGCGAGGGGATGGTGACAAGTTTCAAACGATGGCGCAATTCACCACTTTCCAAAGCGGTGTTGGCTAGGTAGTCGGCGTCGTTGCCGATGGAGAAGGCTGGGTCAAAATGCCGAAACCTCAGCGACATCTTTATGCTCCGTTGATCGAGGCTCCGGCTTCCCGTGAGGAACTCGTGATTCCAAAGCCCCGCCTTGGCGGTCGCGAGCCGGCGGCGCTGTGACGTCGACCGACCGTGAACGCCGCTAACGAACGAACTAGCGCGGGGTATGCCATGACAAATCTCACCAGGTGCCGGTGAATTGGGCAGCTGGTTCGATCTGTTGCGCTAAAGATGTACAACCGCAGCGCCTTGCACAGGAGGACGACAACATCCATGGCACGCACAAGAAAAAGCACCAGAGACCATAAGCAACAAAGATGTGAGCGTTATGAAACGGGCCCCCCCCCCCTATATTGGAAAGTCCGTCCGCTAGATCATGATCGCTACCTTGGAACGCCAAACGCCGCATCCCATCGTGACCTCATCCAACCCAAATGCCTTCTCGGTGCTCGGTGGTACAGCTAAAAAAAAAAAAAAAAGGCAAAAATAAAAAAAGTAAAGAATGAAAAGAAAAAAAAACCATCAAAAGAATTTGAAGAGGGAAATGAGAAAGAAACAAAAGCGTGCGCATCAGAACAGGAAAAAAAAAATCACAAAAACATGTTCCTGCTGTCGGCGTCCCGTTTGCTCGAGCCCGGCGCCGTATAGTCCACGCCCGACAGGCTGCTCAAGTCGCTCTCGAAGAGGGCCTGGATCTTTGTGACCTGCAGCAGCTGCTCCAGGTCAACCTTGCGGCCCTCAAAGGCGGCCAGGCTCTCGGCGGCCTTGACGGCGTTCTTGATCTGGCGGCCGTTGAGGTCGGACTCGGCCAGCTTGTCGAGCCCCTTGTCGTCAATGTCGACGCCGCCGGGGACCAGGTTGCAAAAGTTGCGCCAGATGGCGCGGCGCGACTCGGTCGTCAGGTCCGTGTAGCGGATGGGGATGTGGATGCGCGACTTGAAGGCGTCGTCAAACGCCGTGACGCGGTTGGTCGTCAGGAACAAGATGCCCGAGTAGTACTCGAGGACCCGCAGGAACACGCTGACCATGGCGTTGCGGTGCAGGTCGTGCAGGGACCGCCGCTCCAGGAACACGTCGGCCTCGTCGATGAGCAGCACCGCCCGCCACGTCGACGTCATGTCCATGATGCGGGTCAGGTTGCGGTCCAGCTCGGCGCTGCAGGTGCCCACTGGGCAAGGAAAATAGTCGCGCGCGTTAGCCAGGGGGGATTTTCCATTCGGTCTTTTGGGAAGGGGAGGGGGCAAGGGCCTTGAACTTACGGTCGCCAGACGACACCATGTACAAAGGCCGCTTGACGTACTCGGCAACGCACTCGGCCGTCAGCGTCTTGCCGACGCCCGGCGGGCCGTGCAGGACGCACACGAGACCCATGCCCTTGCCCTTGACGATGTCGTCCATGGCCTCGCGGGCCTGGGAGTGGGTGGAGACGAGGGCCTGGACCGTCCTCTTGACGCCTGCGTCGAGGACGAGGCCGTCGAAGCAATTCGTGTTCCACTCGATCTCCTCGAGGTCGTCGACGAAGAACTCGAGGAACTTCTTGACGGTGAAGGAATAGCCGCGCACGGCGGCGTTGGCCAGCATGGCCTGCTCGTCGGTGAGCTTGGGCTGGACGCGCTTGGTGCCCGCGAAGGCGAAGCCGCCGTGGCCGCGCTTGAGGCTGCGCTCCATCTTGTCCTTCTCGGTATCGAGGTCATGGCACGTGAACGCCTCGTTGGGCTCGAGCCGAAAGTACGTCTTGCAGTCAATCATGACGCGGCCGTTGACGGTGAAGCGAACGTAGCCTTGGGTCGTCTTCTTGACGGCGATTCCCTCGTAGCGCATAAAGTGCTGGTCCACAAGGCCCTCGAACTTGCGGCCGCGGGCCAGCAGCTCCTCGCGCACGTCGTCGGCATCGTCGAGCATCGCAAGGGGCACGCAGGGCAGCTCGTTGATCTGCGCCAGGCCCTTGTACCCGGGGATGCTCAGATCGATGCAGCGAAGGCCGAGGCGCTCGCCGTCAAAGTCGACGTATTCCGAGGATAGGATCAGCGACGAACCGTTGCTGCACGTGTTGTAGTAGTACTTTTCGACGCGAAACGCGCGGTTTTGCCCGAGCAGCTTGCAGTAGACGATGGTGCCCGGCTTGAAGATGGTCCACGCCTGGTCGAACGCGATGACCTTTTGTGACCAGCATCGGTCGTAGGCCGCAAGGTCGCTGGCAAAATGCGTTGAAATCCAGCTGAGCAGCAGACGCAGCTGGGACAGGGACTCGGGGTCCTCGGCGAACCGCTTGGTGCCCTCCTCCTCGATCTCCTTGAAGCAGTGGAACAAAGGACGGTACGGAGACTCGATATACTGGTCCTCGAGGTCGACGGGGTCCTGGGGGAAGTCCCCCAGGAAGTCGTACAAGAGCTGGCGTAGCGGCTGGGGGTTGACGTAGAGTCCGGTGCTGTCGTACGTTTCCTGGTTGACGTAGTTGCGCACCACGCAGAATGCGTACAGCTTCCACCAGTCGACCTGCTTGGGCTTCTCCACCTCCATTTTGCGCTCGCAAAAGTAATACTCGTCATCGTCGCCGACGCGCCGGTCGAGCAGCTTGATCTCGCACTTCATGGTCTGATCTTGGGCCTCGCCGTCGGGTGTCTCGCCGGCGCTCTTGTCCGCGGGCTGTTCCGCCGGCGTCTCCTTGGGGGTACCCGGCGCCTCGGAGGAGGACGAACCCTCCAGCACCGCGGCGACCTGCGGTTGGTCTTGCGAGGCCTTGTCGATGGCGGCCGCGTTGCCGTTCGGCATGGCGGGGTCGACCTTGTGCCCGTTGACAGAGATGACTTCGATTCTCTTCTCGGTCCCCTCGACGGGAGGCTCGGCGAGGAGTCCGGGAGCCATGATGACGTGTGGGGGTCGAGGCACTGACCGAGCGTTGCGGCGTTCAGTCACTTGGCTTGGGTGGTTTGGGAGCCAGACGAACGGTTCAAGGATGGAATGACAGCGCCGCAGCCAAGAGAGCACCAAGCCGGGAGAGCAGGAACCTAGCAAGCAACGAAGAAAGAAAGCCGAGATGGTTCCGCGATGCTAGTATGCCTTGTCAACCATGGCAAAGCATGGGAAGGGGATTTCTTATGCAAACCTCCGGCTTCTCTGCCCCCTTCTGTCTTCTGTCTCTAGGAGCGCTCGCATGCGGCCGACTAGCTGCGCAGTAGATGCTCTACAACCTGGAAGGCAGCCTGACGGCGGCAAACCATCATGTTCATCCCCATGCATGCGCAGGGCTTGCGCAGGCTCCAGCGAGGATGCAATGCGAGCCCCGCGCCACCTCGGGCAGAACAGGGCTGCTTCGCGCGGGCGCACCAGGCAGCAGTGGGCAAGGTTCCCAAATGGCCTCTTTTCTTGGATCCACCGCAAACTGCGCAGAGACGGGAGCCTGCGAGCGATCAAGTGTGACTCTTCTGGCGATAACCTCAAGTGCCTGCATACTAGCTACCAGGTAGGTAGGTAGGGCACGTACTGCGTACTTGATACTGTGTGGTATGCCGTAATCATAGTATGTACATACAGTACACAGTTGTAACTAGGTACTTCCTTCCCACCAGGGCCAGGCACGTCCCGGCCAGGCAGAAGAGTGGGGTCTTGCTGGGCGCCAAGCCCCGGCACCTTCCAGGTTGGAGGCTCCGGCGCGGATGGATCCACTGCGTATGGGGCCGATGTGGGGTTTCGTGGCTGTCGGGTCAGGTCTTCGACGTCCCAGCAGCGTTGGATCGAAACGTCAGACGGCGACCCAGGCAACCTCTGGCACTTTGGGGTCTTTGCTGCAGCGCAGTGACAAGGCGACAAGATGCACCCTGCCGGGTGGCATTCTCATATTGGCCTGACAAAAGAAAACAAACATCTCACGCATCCAATAATCCGATAACACAACGTTGCCGGCTCCTATCTTTCCCTGCGCCCGGATCCATGTGTCCGATCGAGCCCCGGCCAACCAAGCGAGCTCCCCCGAATCCTTCACGTGCCTAGACCTAGGCCTACGTCCGCCTCGCCTCACAGCCTCGACCCCTCCTTACCATCGACCCTCTCTTCCACCAACACCTCTTCGCGCGGCCGCACCTCCAGCCGTGTGGGCCCATTCTTGCCAAACTTTACCACCACCACCCGCTCCCAATCGCCACCCCGTCCCGACCCGGCCAGCTCGCTGCCGGGGTTGTCAAGCCCGAGGACGGTGCGCCCGTCGCTGCGCCTCGCCAGCACGACCGACGGGCTCATGACCTTATCCGCCCACGGGATCGCGCTGGTCGGCCGCTGCGGGTGCCGCGTCGACGTGGGCGTGCGCCCGAGAAAGTCGAGCAGCGCGGCGCGTTGCTGCTCCGCCCCGCCGGCCTTGGCGAGCTGCTCCGCCACCAAGGTGAGCAGGTAGAACTGCGGCGGGAACATGACGATCTCGCCCGACCGCGCGCGCGCGAGCCAGCGCGTCGCGTCGTCGAACGCGGCCGCCGTGTGCTCGATGCCGCCGTCGTGCGTCGGGGTCGGGATCAGCGTCTGGCTCGAGCGCAGGAGCCCGCCCGGGCCCACGGGCGCGTCCGCGGCCGACGTGGGCAGGAAGTAGAGGTACATTTGCGTCGTGAAGCGCCGGGGCGGGCCGTGAGGCGTGATCCAGCGTGTGAAAGGGATGAGGTTGTCTGGGCAGGTTAGTCACCGCGTCGGTCCATGCGTGGCGAAGGATGCTGCAGCGAGGCCAAGCATACCAATGTCGGGCTCGCCGCCGTGCTCCCTCAGCCAGTCGGCGAATTTCACCTTGTTGGCGTGGACCAGCTTGCGGCCTGCCTCGCGCACGTCGTCCGCGAGCTGAAGCAGCCCGGCCTCGCGGCTCTGACCCAGCTTCTTGGCGAGCAGGATGCCGCTCTCCTCAAACGTCTCGCGGATGGCGGCAAGACGGTAGGCCGGGCCGTCTCGGTGATACGCCGGGTCGCCCGGGCTGGGCAGCGTCCCGTCATGGAAGGACGACAGGTTTCCACCAGGAAACACGTGGGCTGATGCGAACGAGGTGGATGTCTTCACCCGCGCGAGCAGAAGCACCTGGTTGGTAGGCGACAAAAGCAACACGCTGCGAAGGGCCGATCAGCTGCCGCATCCGTCTCCGGTAAGGGGGGGAGCCGTGCATGTCCGCTCACCTTGCGCTGGGCCTGACCGGCGGCGGGGGCTTTTTGGCCTTGGTTTCTGAGACAGCGCCAGCCTTCGGTTGGGGCGACATGGTGGAGGAGTGTCGCACAAAACAAGCAAATCTTGGAGGATGGGCTTGGCTTGCAAGTTGGGGTCCGGGCCAAGGTGAACCTGCGCGGCACAAGATGTCTGTCGGCGTCTCAGACACGCGGAACGCCCGATCTTGGATAGCTGCGTTGAGGTGAACCCTGTGCCTCGGCGTTCGCAGCAATGATGCGCGTGTCACCAAGAGAAGTGTGCATCTACACGGAGCCAGACCTCCTGCCATTTCGCAGAAGGTCCGAAGGGGGGGGGGGTGGGATGGGTTTTGACTTTGAGGTTATGGAAGACCTCTCTGCGCTACCAGGCGTTCTGCCGAGGTTGCGGCTTTGCCCCGGCACGGCCCCGCCTGCCCCCACTCGGCGCCGATCCGGGTTTGGTCTTGTGCCAAATCGGGAAACTGGGGAACTGGGGAAACTGGGGAACGGGGGAGCGAATTACGGTTCTACTATATTAGTATAATAGTGAAAGGATTGGGGAGCCCCCGCACGCGCTGCTTGCCGCGGTTTTGCAACACCCGTCAGTCCCAACCGGGTCTGGTGTCATAGTAGTTGGATCAACAGGAGACGAGAAGGTCCTGCACTAGAGTTGGCGCTGCTTGGGTTTTGTTCTTGACCTATGACTTGGTTGCTTGCGTGGAGTCTGACTTGGCACTCCGGCAGAATACAGACTGGAGGAAGAGTAGAGGAATCGGAGTGGAAGTGAAAATGAGGAGGGCCATTTGTGAGCATATTTAGAAAGGGAAGTCTTTACGGATCATCTCAGTTTGCAACGAAGATGCCCGTTAACGTCTTACCATCGTGTCCGTACTGTACCTATCCAATCCGACAGCTGATAGTAGGTTAGCTGCCGTTGCAGCCAGCATGAGCGTTAATTAACTACTTCTACCAAGACGAGGATGAACAAGATGGCGTCAAACCCGGTCATGTCTCTCCACTTCGTACCATCACACACCGAATTTGCTGTCACTGTGCTTCTTGACAAACTCTCCTGTTTGCCTCGTCTCCCGGTTCAACGCTTTCTGCTGGACATTATGTAAGTGGCCGATCCGCCGAAGCACCCCATTCCTTTCCATACTGGGGCTTCAAGGGGGGGTGGGATAAGCAGGCGGGGCTAACGGCAACAACATCGGGGTGGTGCACGCGCTTTCGAGTGAACCTGGGACGAAAAGCTACCAACCTCTCAACGTATCGCGATACCTTGTGCCTGTAATTAATCTACAAGATCTCTGTGTTCCTCTTGACTACCATGCCTCTGCCGTGTTCTTGCTAGGGAACGACAGCATCTGCGTCACAGAAGGGACAGGAGGAATCAACCTTGTCTACACCTAGGTAGGTACCCAAGGTACCGTCTACCAGAACTGCTACGCTTTCCAAGAGGCTTGTTTTACCGGCCGTCTTTCATCTCTGCATTTGTAACAGCGTCTTTGCCCACCACCAACGAGAGCGGCTTTTACCATCCCTCGTCAACAACAGTCACTGAAGGCCGTATTGTCAGCAGAGAGATGGACCTGATTGCTATCGCCACAAGTACTGTGCCATTCGGCTCGTAAAGTTCCTGCTGCGTTGCGGTACGAGGGTCGTGGTCCGTGACAACCACAGCTACACTCCTCTCCACCTCGCAACCTGTGACAACAACGTGGCTGTGGCCAAGGCACTCCTCACGAGCGATTCTCCATGCATCGGGAACCCCCCAACAAAACGCGCTCACGCTCTTGATGAATATCATGGCCACGCTGCGCTATGTATGGATCGCCAGCGGCCTGGGCTTCGGCCCCGTTGTGGTCAACCTTCTGGTTTCCCCAGGACAGGAGGCCATCAAGTCCCGTTGCTGCGACAATGGACATGTGCGCAACGCTCTTAGACCATCGCTCTATCGCCGGAAGCGAGGCGGTGTCCGCCAACGTGGGCGATGAACATGGAACAACCCCGACCATGTACGCAACTCCGCAAGGGGTCATGGAATTACGTGTGACGCGGATGCTGGTAACGCAGCGCGGGGCAGACCCTCGGGTGCGGACCCTCGGGTGCAGGAGCATGATGGCGACGGAAGCCCTTTGGCAGGCGTGCTGGTTTGGCAGCCGGCCGGTGCTGTCTTCTGGGCTAGGAATGTATCCAACGCGGGACCGGAATGAGAGAAATAGGGAAGGGAAAACGGCGCTCGACATGGCAAAGTCGTGCGGGCATGCGGAGGTGGGGGAGTGGTTGATGGGAATGGGCGCCGGGGAGAGGGAACATCGGGTAGTAGTAGTCCTTTGTGAATACCTAGGTATCAAGCAGGGCTTGGAGAACACGCTACCTGCCAAGTTATGCACTGTGTACGGCTCGATTATCACCAGATTCCGCGTTGGACGCCGGCCGACGAGCAGAGATCGTTGCTTTTATTCACCCAACGGAAAAGGGATGTGAGGCCCGTCCGTCACGTCGCAGCCGGCATCCTTGCAGCGCCGGTTCTGAGCACGGATGTTGCGCAAAAGGGGGTCTGGATAGCAAAAGAACCATCTCCGACCAAGACGCGCAGGAGGCGGCAGCGGCGGCGGATGAGATGCAACTGAGAGCGGAATTGTAACCGCTGGTAGATCAGACCGTCCAAGCTCGTTGTAGGCGGGCACGAACGACCCGAGTCTGTCTCCTCGGCCTTCGGGATACCGAATAGAGCCTCGGCCATAGGTCTTTACAGATCCCGACTACGATAACCCGGAAGCGTTCCCGTGGAACGAAGCATTGAAGCGAGAGAGAGAGAGAGAGAGTGAGGCGGATCGGCAGCTACCACTTGGTCGTGTGTAACTCGCCCGTCACCGACTTGGATCCCGACCACGGTAGACAGCGAGATCAAGCGAGGGAGGATGCTTCCGGTAAAAATTCTTCGCGATGACCAGTTATCGTGGTCAGCGAGACACGTGTCTTGTTGTACTGCGTACCCCGAAGTTCGTATGGGCGATCGCCATCCACGCCTACGCGGTCCGTAACGGGGGGGGGGGGGGGTTCGTTCACGAGCAAGTAACGTTAACTGAAACATCCGTGATGTCCAAGGTGCTTCTGCAGAGCTTACTCGCCGACGATAATGGAGTCCTGCATCGTTTCCGTGTGCATGGGCCCGGGTTCTTTCGTTGGGGGGAATCTGCTGGAAAGGTAATAGGGCAAAGCGCTTCAGGACTGGCGTTATACTGCGTACACCGTATGTTGGAGGTTTCCGGCCCAACAATTGATCAACCCATCTGAGCTCTGCGCAGAGGTGGGGGGGCAACGTTGCTGCTGCAGCGAGTCAGCGAGCGGAGCAACCAGAGTGCAAACAAGCCTGCGAGATCATGCAATGTCGGTGAGATCTGCTTGGTAGGTGTTCTTGATTCACAAAACTTGCCAACAAGCCAGGGAGGGGGGCACATGGGCACGCCAAAGGGGCAAGGATCGGCATCCCCAGGCCGTTTTCCTGAGTCCAGGCCGGGTCCTTGGCCTGTCTAGGGTCCGGGAAGCAAGGGAGCATACGAACTTGATGCATGTTTCAAGACGTGGAACTTAAAAAGTGCTGCCTCCTTCTGGATTCATCAGTGCCGGGCACAGATACGGCAAGGAGCCGGCACGCTCGAGCCGCACGCATCGCCAAGCTCGCTCCATTGTTTCGACTCCGACGCAACGGACCGCCGGCTCGCTTGCGTTGACCGCCGTCGCCAAGTCTCACACCCACCCTGGGCGATGACGCATCGCCGCCGGCACGGGAATCGGAACGTCTCGATTGGCCTCTCGGCGGCTCGGTGCAGCTTGACATACCAGCCGCCGCCCTGCCCGTGATTCGGGTGTCCTTCGTACCTCCAGCTTGATCGGCACAGGCGGAAGGCCTCCGTGCTTGCGGGTGATATCAGTAACACCCCCCGGCTTCCCCGGATTTTTCGCGACTCAGATAGCACACACCTCTTCCGCCGTTTCGCCCGAAGCTTCTTGTCTCATCACCGCGGGCCGCCCGGCTCTTGGCTTGACGCTCCCTCCAGCTCCCCGGTATCCATGCCACAAGTTTCACTGCGACCCTTCGACCATCGCACGCGTCCGTGACTACCGCAGTAGTATGGCTATTCCGGCGAACGCGGCCGTGAGGGAGACGCGACGGAGATCGACCCCGTTGGACGTGGAGAGCGTGAACGTGATCAAGGCGCTGACGACCGCCGAGTACTCGCGGCGCCAGTTCATCCTCAACTTCGCCGCCAGCCGCAACACGCAGCTGCTCATCCCGGGCCGCAAGTCGGAGGCCGTCAAGGCCGCCGAGCAATGGGCCGCGAGACATCTCCACCTGAACGGCCACCGTGCGCTGAACAATGACTTCTTCAAGTACCTGGTGGACGAGTACCTATGGGCGACGCACGGTACGCTGCTCTCCGCGCCCCTCCCCTCCCGGGAAGCGCCTCCGCATCTAACAGACCGCAGTCGGCGATGACATTCCTTTTCCGTTCGCCTTCATGCATCCCCGGCCGGCATCCTACGAGGAGGCCGCCCTGAGCCCCCGCGTCGAGTTCCACGAGAGGATCTTTGACAGCAAGGACGCCAAAGCGGCGGTCCTCCCCGCGTCCACGAGCGCGCCGCTGCTGGCCGCGGCACCGCCGTCTGTGCCGCCGCCGACGCAGCCCCGCCAGGAAGCGTCGGCAAATCAGCAGCAGCAGCAGCCGCCGCCACAGCCGGAATCTTCTTCGCCCAGCCCAGACTTCAAGCGCAGCATGTCGCTGAGCAGCGTCGACGAGATCAAGGCGCGGCGCAAGCTGGGCCCGGAGAAGTCCCCCTTCTTGGTGCGGCTGGGCCGCTCGTGGTCGAGGCGCTTCTCCTCCGCCTTTTGACGAATCGACCCATACCGGTCCCTTGCGGGAGGGGCCTGGCCTGACTGTGGTTTGCGGATCAGGAGAGGGGTCCTAGGAAACGGGCTGGGTAGGACCGCCGTGTCACCACCTGATCCGTTTGTGCGGCACGGCGCCGCCAGGCCCTGTCAGCCGTCGGCAGCGGGATTGTTGGAGGGGTTGGATCCTTGGCGATGCGGGAAGGGATCGGGACATGGCCGATGCCCTGGACCGGCCGGACTTGGCTTTTCTTGGTATTGGAGCAAGGCCGTCTTGGCTGCGTCGGGCCCGGTTGGCTCTGTCTGCGAGTTCGGAATTTGGGCGCGTCGAGCGCTTCAGGCCATTCGGGCGACTCAGCGTCAGACCGCCTGTGCCGTACAGGGGGCCAGCTCAGGGGAAACGTCTCTTGTACTACTATGTTATTATCTTCAGCAAACGTTTTGTGGTCTTCCAAAAATATAGATGTTTCATGTCGTGTTCACCTAACGAATAAATTATGCCCAACCAAGTCGTCGCATTCGCCAGGGTTGCCGTCCCACCGACGTACGCAGTAACTTCGCAGTACTTCGTATGTGCTGTGCACGCACATCCACCCGACCCCTGGGCCGATCTTCTTCACGACCTCCGATTCCGCGCATACACAGTAAATAATAATCCCTACTCCTTTTCTTTCTCCCAATCGGCAACCTTGTTTCTGGCCTGATCGGGCAATGTGCTGTGCTGTACCGCCTGCCAGTGTGATTGGTTCACAGCACCGGTAATTCCCGTGGGCTTCTTGAGCCTGTATGAAGCACAGAACGGAGCGGCTGCACTTCTGCCGCACTAGTTGTTGTTGAATCGTCGTTATCAGCTGCGCCCGGATGGTTGCGAGCCAAAGGAACCTTACATTTGACACATCGACCTGGTCAAACAGCAGCAGATGGTCTACCGGCCGCCCTGTGTTTGCACCTCGCCTGGAGATCATCCCCAGACGGTGTTGACGAATTTCATCTGAAACTTCACGCCGTTGGTCCTGAGCCGGACGTTGCGCATCGATGTTGGCAAACGGCACCTCAAGCCGGCACGCCCCGTCGTAGTCCCTTCGGTGGCCCACCGCCATCGACGCCATTGGTGTTGACGGGCAAGCCCGGGCCCTTGCGAACATGCGGGTCGTGTCTCCAGCGTACCATAAGGTAGTTAGTCTGAACGCACCTGATGGCTCCACCGTCTTTAGAAGGA
Organism: Remersonia thermophila; assembly: GCF_042764415.1. Taxonomy (NCBI): domain Eukaryota; kingdom Fungi; phylum Ascomycota; class Sordariomycetes; order Sordariales; family Chaetomiaceae; genus Remersonia; species Remersonia thermophila. The sequence goes on from NC_092217.1 coordinate 542,513, forward strand.
TCGCACGGTAGGGGAGAGCGCGTCGCCCCCCCTGAATACACACCGCTCGCCACCGCCATGATGTCGCCACTGCCAGGCGTGTCCCGGAGGCCATGCGCAGGATAACGCCGCTAGGCTTCGGAGCAAGCTGCAAAGGCAGGACCGTGTCGTCGCCTGAGGTGCGGATGGTGTTGGTATCTGAGTTCATGACAACCTTGAAACGAGGAAGAGGTCGCAGCCCAGTGCCTTCTATCCAAAAGCCGATGCCGAGTCAAGGGTTCTCAGGCTGTGAGAAGGAAGGTCGGCATCATACGGTGTACATGGTGAGCATCCACCAGCTGACCCGAATCCACCAGCGGTCGACGAGAGAACTTGCACCTGATTCAAGAGCCGTGATGAGCCGAGGATGAGAGCGCACATGGCGGGCCCGAATGGTTGAAAGTATTGACTCGTTGGCTTCGCGGAAATAAACCACGATGAGGGCCCCGGAGGTCGACGCCATGGTGATGCTATCATCAAGACGTCTGGCTCTAGAAATAATTATTCGTTCAAAGTCTCAGCCGCCTTGAGGATGCCCTCCATCATATCTTCATCTATCCCGGGGCGACTGGTCCACCTTCTGGATCTCCCCACTTGTTGAATCTTTCCGTCCTTCGTCCTGTGCCTCCTTCTCAACCTCGCTGCTTGTTGAATCTTGCCCTCCCTCATCCAGGTCCTCCTTTGCGACCTCGTCACCGGTTGAATCTTTCGATCCTTCGTCCCGTGCTTCCTTTGTGACATCGCCGCTTACTGATCCGTTGGATTCCAGCTCAGAGAAATTATACTCATCCTCGTCATCGTCCTTGGACCACATACACACCAGCTCCTCGTACCCTTTGCGCAGCTTCGAATTCTTCTCCACGAGGGCAACCAACAGGGCGTCAATCTCGGCGGCCGCGGCGTCGTTGGCCTCCCGCATCTTGGTGGCGGAGTAGGGGAACGCGGACCGTTCATTCTCGGGCATCGACTTCTCTATCTCGACCAACCGGGCGTCGAGTTCATCGTGCGTGTCGCGGAAGTTAGACCTCATCTTCTCAAAGTCTTGTTCGTCGCGCTCGTGCTTTGCGATGTGTTCTTGGGCATCTTCCGGGGGTCGGAACGTCAACTCAAGCACCTCCATGTCCCTTTCGAGAACAGCCAGAGACGCTGCCAATCCGGGCTTCGTCTTGATGATGGAGTTCAGGAAGCCGATGAGGCCCTCTAGGGGCAGCGACGTCTGAATCTCGGCGTCTTCGTACTCGTGTTGCAGGACCGTGAGGCGGCCTACTTGCACGACGAGGGACTCGACGTTCGCCATGGCGGCCCCCTTCACCCCGATCCAAAAGTCGTCCTCTCACATGATGGCTTGTTCAAGAAGACGGCGGGCGGGTTCCTGTGGCGACGACGGTGAGTTCCCCCTGAACACGCCTTGATGTTCTGATTCGTTTAACCCACCAAGTGTTTCTGGCAGCACTGTACGCGGCGCTCAAGGCTTTTTAGCACAGCGACGTCGACTGAAGCTGCTGGCTGGGTTGGCTTTTGATTTCAACCTCGATTTCGCATCGTTTGTCCCCTCGTGAGCCCAACACAGCCCAATTTATGTTTTACGAACAGTGTGGTTGGGTCTCCGCCAAGGCGACAGGGGGAGCGAAAGCGGGATGTTTCGCAGCGTGACCCCTGACAAACGCCCCGAGCTAGCACCCGTTCTAGCCCCAACGTCACAGTCGCAAGTAGATAGCGGCGTGTCCAAGCCCCGGCTGCCTCAAAACTAGCATTAGAAGGGAATCCACTACGCAGTCACCTGGGTTAATAGACAGAGATATCCAGAGGCCTCCTTTGAGGAGTCAAAAAGGGGCATGCCAGAGGCAAGACTTGGCGTTGGCTGTGAGGGTCCGACGTGTTTGAGGACGGGCTTGAGGACGGGCTTGAGGACGGGAATGGGGGCGAATGAAGTTGAAAACCAAGTGAACAAGTTTGGGGCTGATGAGACGAATGCGGATAGGCGGTTCAAAAGCGCCTTAGTCTGGGTCACGGAAAAGCATCAGCATCATGATTCCTATGTGGGATGGCTCACTCAGGGCAGCTTGCGAAGGGTTGAGCATGGCCGACTTGGACTAGCCATTCGATTGCTTTGGGTGTCGCAGGATACTTTGCTACTACTGCCTCAGACAAACCTAGATTGCATCAAGGGGGTTGATTGTGTCATGAACAGCTCGGAGCCAGAGGTTACGACGACAGGTTCATGCATCACGACTAGGTCTCATGCAACGGTGGTCCAAAGAATCGGAATTCTTGTATAGTTACCTAGTTTGATTACCTAGTCATCGTAAAACACCAGACACCGCACCTCGATGCTCTGCCGCCCCTTTGTCCCCTCCGGCGTCGCTGGGTCTTCAAACGCGGTATGCGGCGTCAACGCCGCCACCCCCTCCCTCCCCTTCGGCTGGCCCTGCGCCCGACTATCAAAGCACTTGATAAACAGCGCCTCGTCCGGCGTCATGTCCTTCACGTAGTAAAACTTGTGCCTATCGCTCGGCACCACGCCGTAGGTCTCACCGCGCACCTCGTATCCCTCCGTGCTGTTCACGTCCTGCGTCGGCTCGGGCGGCCGCTCCTTTCCCCGATCGTCATCGTCCTTCTCCCCTCCCGTGCGATGGTGCAGCGGGTACAGCAGGTCCACCGGCACGAGGTCCTCGGGCCGGGTCGTCCGCCAGTCGATGAGCGCGAGGGGGAAGTCCGTGGCCGGGTGCCCGATGGGCCGCCAGACGTTGATGATCTGGTACCTGCGCTGCAGGAGCGCGTCGACCTCGTCGCGCGGCCGCTTGACGTGCCTGCGCACGCGGGCCTCGGCGGCGGCGGGGGTCTGGTCGACGTGGACCTGCTGGACGGGCTGGCGCGGGGCCGAGGGGTCGCGCCGCCGGATGGTGTGGTCGAAGATCTCAACGTGCGCGATGCCCGGGAGCTTGGAGCGGAGCAACGCCTCGACCTCGGCGTAGTAGCCCGAGCGCACGGCCGCGTCGTCGGTAAAATCCTTTTCGGCGGCCGGGGAAGTGTAGAATGCGAACCCCGAGACGTCGATGTCGGTGCCGAACTTGCTGGTGCCGGATTCCGCGGAGGCCGACTCGGCGAGGGCGTCCCTCAGATTGGCGACGCTACGCTGGCGGCTGGTGAATTTGAAAGAGGGCGGCCCGCCGTCGACCTTGGAGAAGGGCTTCGTGCCCGGCGCGATGGACGCGGGGTCGAGGTAGCGGAAGTTCCCCGTGGTGGCCATGACGTGAAGGAGCTATTGCGGCGTGCGACGTGACGATTCCCGCCCAGGCGTGTTGAAACCCCAAAGACAGAGAGGAGAGCGGATGTGGACCTTTATAGATCCGAAAACTGGAGGTTGTGACCCGCCGGTGGACGTGTTCATTGATCAGGATTATTAATAATAGACGGTGGGGTTCAAACACTACTAAGGCGCAGCCAAGACCATCGTTGGAGATATGGCGATCACGACATCGCTCAACATCGTCCTCTCCGCTCGGCCATGACAATCCTGTTGACGTCCGCCTTCAACGACACGAGTCCCTTGTTTAGGAAGGCGAATCGAGCATGACTAGTGAAACAGGTGAGCTAGAATCCGCCTAATTTCATAGCCAACTGTTATCCGGGGCTCAAACATCATGCTGGAATTAATTACGGCGCTCCTGCACGCCCCAGTTCAAACCTGTTGTTCGCAGTTTTGTTGTTGGTGCAGAGATGGACATCACCAGTTGAGTCGTCGGCTTGCGATCCGAGGACCGAAAGCTTCCTAAATGATGCTTTAGAGACTCGTTTGGAGGTTTGGAGGAGCTCGGAAACCTAAGCCTCTTGAGATCTTGTCCTCAACATCTTAGGTGTCAAGAGCATCTGGTAAACCGTTGTAGTTTCTAAGAACAACAATATTGCTTGATAGCATGGTGCTCTATGGAGCATCTCGGCCTGTGTGTCGGAGCCGGATGCCAAGGCCGCATTCTGAGTTTCGTTGGGAGATGTCTCTCTTCACAGTTGCCCTAGTGGCGCTCTCCGCAACAGGAACAAGGCATACCTAGGTACCCTGCTGAGCAACGCTCTCACGAGGCATCTGGTTGCGTTCGGAGGTATGGGTAGCAGTATCAAACACAAGATGGAACCGGACTTTCAGAGATGCCAATCGGAATTGGCGGAATCCGTAGGCGCCCCCTACATCACCGAACCCGACCGATTGGTACCGATTGGTAATTGCAAGCCATCCCGCGAGCTTCTCTCGGAGGGATGTCATGCGCACGGCGCAACGAGACTCGCCTCACCCGCCATCAGGCCGAGCCTTGAAAGCTCAGACGTTGATGGCACCTGATAGGGGAACAACAGATGCAACGGACCAGAGATATCCATATCCCAGCCTGAAGTCCAGGCTATGAATGGATTGACATGGCGATGCATCCCACAGCTCGGTCCTAGACCATGCTGTGCGCGATATGCCGAAATCCTGGCGGATGTGATACCCGGACCGATGCATTGACATTCCTTTTCAGCACCTACCCACCCGGGTAATACCGACAATCAGCGCGTCGGCGAAGCGCAGGACGGAGGGTGTCAACGCATCGCGCCGTGATCCGCGCCTGGGGAACTGGATTGCACAGAACGTGGGACGAGACACTATCGCCTCCGGAAAACCATGGTACTATATTCATAAATGAATCATCGTGGTACGTCACTCGATAATATTCGATGAGACCCTACGGCTCCTCCTCATTGACCCAAAGAGTGACCGAGATGGCGGGGCAGGTATTAGATGGCGTTGCGCCTTGGGCCACCCGCTGATATTATCCGTACACCTAGGATTGGACGTTCTTCTTTTCTGAACCAGCGCCTTGACAACACCCGAACGAAGCAACGTTTAGCTGCATCCCGTCTGTTGGTCACGTCCGGTAACAACTTTGCGTTGGGCCCCCCCCCCCCCCCGGCCGGGCGGTATGGAACCCAGCCCGGCAAGAAGTATACGTCGAGATCTCGGCTAGGTCCACTTTACACTAATGCCACCCGCCTCACTGATCCACCTCCTGCGCAACCTCCGCCACTCATGAACGCTGCTCCGGCCCACCCAGAGCACAACCAGTCGGAAGCCACGCTCGACAATCGGGTATGGTGTAGCGGTAACATCGTTGACTCTCACTGCTTAGCAGTGACTGCTCTCTCAACAGCCCCGGGTTCGACTCCCGGTATCCGAGTCTCCTGTTCTTTTTTTTGGCTTTGTTTTTTTCAAGTTCGTTTCTGCACCAACGGAAGAAATGGTTCATCGCATCTTGGTGTAGGCCATGGGCTTGTTTTTGCACTGCACCATCACCCACTACGGTATGTGACCTGACTATGTGGAGTTACTACCTTACCCGCACAGACAGTATATATTGTATCTACACTACATACCTGTGGAAATGAGAGTGCACCGTGGTGGTGTGGTACCGTAGGTATTATCGCGCCAACCTCATGCTCACATGAACAACATTCCTCCTGATTATGATCCGCTTCAGTTCAGATATTATCCAAGCCCCAAAAACCCAATCCATCATGAAGAACCTAGTACCAGTGCCTAACCAAAGCGCCCTCCTGACCGAACGTTTCGTAATCCAAGTTTCGTAATCCAATTTCTTGAATCCAAGATTCCCAACCCAAGATTCCCAACCCAAGATTCCCAACCCAAGTTTCCCAACCCAAGTTTCCCAACCCAAGTTTCCCAACCCAAGTTTCCCAACCCGAGATTGATTCCCAACCCAAGTTTTCCTGACCCAAGATGATTCTCCCAACATATCCAACATGATAATAGCACATCATACCCGCTCGCCGGCGCGGCTTCCTTGCTCTCGGCTGTCGAGGTCCGAGACGTTGATTGTTTTGAGGTGTATGTCGATGGTGTCGTGGTCGCACGGCTGGTACCGGCGACGACGCGCTGGGTCGAGCGAGCCGGACCACGGTTCCGAGTCGTCGGAGCGGCTGGGGTAGCCTGCGAGGAACCGCGGGAAGAAGCGCGAGACGACGGGCTTGAGGGTGGGGATGCAGGCGACGATGATGGCGATGCTGACCTCGAGCATGGTCCAGATGCTGATGATGACGAGGTCCGGGGTCGTGTCGTGCTCCACGTCGATGAAGCCCAGGCGCAGGAACTGCAGGCAGCGCAGCAGCGAGATGATGCACACGCTGGGGGGGGGGGGGAGGGTAGAAACGTCAGCGGGGGTTCTCCGCGCGGCAAGGTGGAGGAGACGGCGGCATGGTACCTGAAGCCGAGGAGGAACACGAGGTAGAGAGCGACCTTTTGCCTCGGCGGGATGTGCAGCTTGTGCAGCACGGTCAGGGGCAGGATGGAGATGAGGAAGTCGGTCGCGATGTTGATCCCGGCGTGGCTCCACCAAACGTTGCCGGGGTGGCAATAGGCCGTCTCCTTCTTTCCGACGTCCCAGACGGCCTCGATCGGGACGCAGGTGGTCAGCATGGTGGCGATGATCCAGGCGTGCGAGATGCCCACGACGCCCAGCATGATTTTGGCCGCGAGCCGGACGTAGTGGTACGTCAGGACGCGGACGTACAGGCACAGCACCGAGATCTTGACGAGCACCAGGGCGAAGAAGTAGCATATCGTGATGCCGAAGGAGATCTGCTGGCGTGGTTAGCGGCGGGCCAAGCCCCGCGCCGTTTCCGACGGGGCTCTGCGGGTCGGGCGCACCTTGAGGTTCCTGACGAGCGTTTCGTGGTCGAGCACGGCATACTGCCGGCCGAGCCCGCCGTGCTGGATATCTGCGCCAAGGTTAGCGCGGCGGCGCGGCGGCACGGGCCGGAAGGAGATGGTGGGGCCTACTGGTGATCTGGGCGGCGAGGAGGCCGATGCCGAAGAGCTAAGAGGCGGTTAGCCTGCGATAGCTCGCCCCTTGGCGCGGAAGCGACGCAACCGGGACCCCCGTACCCAGGAAAGCACCAAAAAGAGGTCCTCGAGACCGAGGGCGCGGAGAATGACGCCGCGAGACCAAAGGCGCAGGCCGACGAAGAGCGTCGTCAGGGCGACGCATACGACGGCGAGGGGGATGACGGGGTCGCCGTAGTAAGCGTTGGGGTCCGCAGGCGGAAGCGGAGGCGGGGAAGAGTTGCCGCTCATGGCTTGTGCGTGCAGGGGATCATGGCTCGAGAAGGCTCCTGCGGTGCGCTAGGTACATACACGTCGTCGGCGTCGTCGGCGTCGTCGGCGTCGTCGTCAAGCTGTGCTCCGGAACCTTGTGTCGACCCGGAGACGGCACAAGCACGGACGAGCAGAGAGACGTGCGGTGCGAGGGGCGTGCGAGGCATTTGCGTATGCATGATAAGTCCATAGCGATGGGTGCAATCTGCCGTTTATTGATGGGCATCTTTTGATGAATTGCGGCCGCGCAGAAAATCGAGCCGGCCCTGGCTGCGCAACAACTTCCCCGCGCTGCGGTTGGCGCCCACGCGGCCCGGCAGCTCGGCTTGTTTGGCTGGGATGCGACGGCGCCATGCCCTTGTGGGTTAGGCTGACAGCCGGGTCTCCCGGATCCTGGAAGCGAGTGGCATCTCGCGATCCTCCCGGGGGGGATCCAAGCCTTTTGACGACGTAGGCTCACCGATGTGGCGCATGGCCAGCCTGAGGAAGACTAGCCAAAGCTTATGTTTTGCGTCTCTCTCTCTCCCCCCTGGCTCAAGGGAAGCAAGACATCGCCAGGTTGGCCTCCCCCCGGGATGTTTTCCGCACCACCTCTCTGGGACGGGAGCGGCTCTGGCTGGGTGATGGAAGAGATGCATTGATCAGCTGAAAGTTGGTTGGTTGCAAAGTTCCTATGGAGCCAATGGCGGCATGGGCCCCGGCCGAGTTGACTTGCATGTCAACACCCACACCGACACACACACACACCCCCTATAATTAGTGTGCAACAGATCTGGACCTTGTTACTGTGTAGGTCTTCAAGACTGCTCTACCTATGCAAGTATGTATGTATGCGAATGGCAAGTCGATGGCGAAATTCCCTTCCTTGTCAACCGGAAGAATTGCGTATTTTCGCCGATAAGAGAATACGAAGTCGACGAACGGCACCCGGAGATGAGAAAACCCCGGCGGCATGTTCATCTGAGGCTGGCCGTCAGAGCGAATTCTCGGGACTGTTGGTGGCGTCTTGTACACTAATTAGCGAAACCCTCGCCACTTTCAAAGACTCCAGGGCCTTCGATGTTGTCCTGCGATTCTATGCGACGCTTGGGGGCCGGGAATAAAAAAGATACGACACCAGGAGAAGGGTAGCCAGAAGGGCGAGTCCCGCCGCGTCACACACGGGGATTCCAGACCCTGGCTGGTTTATGCCGAGGCTCACCGCCCGTCGGAATCCCTAACAGAGCAGAGCCAGATCGTTCTATAACAGACGCGTGGCTGAACACACGGACGATGGACGCAGAACCTCCACCCACACCAGGTCCCAACCTAGCCACGCTCTAGTACATGTCGAGCGTTATACGAGAGAAGCTTATCCGTCCCCCCGGACGTGGCGGGTGAGGCATGATAACAGGAAACCGTCATCCCCGAAGGGGGTTTCTGAATGTTGATGCATCCACAGGACTTCTGCTGCTGCACCAATACCTACTATAGTACACCACGGTACAGAGGTCGGGATCCAGCAACCTGTCGTGCGGTCCCGTTCAGACCGGCTGGACCCGGTGGCATCCCGAGGCCGCCCCTGGAGGAAAAAAGGCCACATGGGGCGTCGAGGACCTCATCACGGACAGCAGCACCCTGAGGGCACCTGACCCAGAGGGACTTGCCCGTTCAGGGGATGCTACGGATTCTCTGAGATCCGAGTCAGCGCGTTCAGCTGGCCCCACGCGACGCAACACGCTCGCCACCTGCAAGGCCGCATGGAGAGCCAGGACGGCGCACAGGCAATCAGGAGGAAGAGGAGGCACCGTGGGAAACGCCGCGTTGCCCGGCGCTGAGGCACGTAGCTACATACTGGACAGTACAGTTTTTGTGCCGCCACGTTCCAGCCGGCGATCCGCATGGGCGCTAAAACGTAACATCAGGCGATAGACTGCGGGAAAGGGATAATACTACCGAGGGGTCGTGGTTCCAGATGGCGAACCAGGCGGCGTTGCCCCTGAACAAAGGCCGCCAAGATGCCGAGCGCTTTGCTGAGGCGGAACGACTAAGATCTCTCTGGGCAGCGATGAGGCGGGTTTGGGTGCATGAAAGCATCCGCTATCCATCGAATGATGGATGAGCGAAACCAAAGCTGAAGAAGCTGATCTGACTCGTCAGGCTAATTAATGTTCATGCGGAGCTTGTTTACATGTCGTTTGGGAGCGAGCCAAAATGAGCGGCGTCGGCTTGACGATAGCACCGGAGTGTGTACCAAAGTGTGCCTTGTCACCATTCCGCACACCTCCTGTCCATGGAAGTCTTGTTCCGGCGGTTACCAATGAATGGAATTCAGAGAGACCGAAGCAGCGTCGGGTTTGGCTCTTCCAGCTGAACACATCCAGGCCGTGGGCGGGGGGGAGGGAAAGGGGGAGAATCATCCCATCAGGGGCTCCGGAGATCTCTCAGCCCCCGCGCCAAGCGTCGGCCCTCCTCCTCGCAACGCACGCTCTTCCTCCTCCCCCAAGCATCCAACATGGCGATGCTGTGCAGCGATTGTTTCCGCGGCACCCTCCGCGGCGACGTGGTCCCGACGGGCGCGGAGGAGACGATTTACGGGCGGCCGACGTACGTGGCGCGCCCGGAGCCCGGGGTGAACCCGATCGGAACCGTCGTCATCATCCCCGATGCCTTCGGCTGGACCCTGCGCAACACCCGCGCCCTCGCCGACGCCTACGCCCGCCGCGTGCCATGCGTCGTCTACCTCCCGGATTTCATGGATGGTATTCATTTCTTTGCCTTCTTCCCCTCTCCACGGCCGACGGCTGACCCCCCCGCCCCGTCCCTTCTTGGCCAGGCCACCCCCTCCCTGCCTGGGCCCTCGACAGCCTCGAGGCCAAGCCCGCGGCCGACGCCTCCATCCCGGCCCGCGCCTGGCACGCCGTCTCCACCGCGCTGCTCTACGCGCGCATCGTGGTCCCCTTTTTCCTCCGCAACCGACCCGCCGCCGCCCTGCCGCGCATCCGCCGGTGGCTCCGCGCCCTGCGCACCGAGCAGGGCGCCGACGCCCGGATCGGCGCCGCGGGCTTCTGCTGGGGCGGCCTCTTCGCCGTCCTGCTCGCGCACGACGACGCCGAGAACCTCGCCGCCGTGTCGGCCCCGGGCGGGGCGGCGCGCCCGGAGCTGCAGACCCCGTCGCGGTTCGTGCCCGTCGTCGACTGCGCCTTCGCGGCGCACCCTTCGCTGGTCAAGGTGCCGGAGCACATCGCGAAGGCGGCGCGGCCGCTGAGCGTTGCCAACGGGGACGACGACGAGTGGATGGGCAAGAACGCCATGCAGACGCTGGTCGCGACGGTCGGGCGCAAGAACGCCGCGGCGACGGCGGCGGCGGCGGGTGAGGAACGCTTCGAGGCGGTCGTGTACCCGGGCGCCGCGCACGGGTTTGCGGTGCGCGGGGACAGGGACGATCCGAGGCAGCGGGAGAGGGGCGAGCAGAGCGAGGACCAGGCGGTGAGGTGGTTCCAGCGGTGGATGAGGGCCTGAGAGAGGAATGCGGCTTCAACATGGCCATGGGTTTCATTTGCTTGGTCGAACGGTGAAACCAGGGCTGGCTCGGCGTGGCGACCCTTGTCTGTGCTTTCGGAGCACGAAATAGGGGGGGGGGAGGCGGGAGAGCGTGGACAAAAAAAAAAGGAAAGAAAGAAAAAAAGAAAGAAAACGACGAAACCGTAGGTTTCGAGCAGAGAGAGCCTTCAGCCAAGATGCCGAGCCGATGGCCCCTCGGGTGCGAGGAGGTATGCGTAGCCAAGCGTACCTAGGATCGTACGGTAATCAGAGAGTCCGATGGGGTGAAAGCTTAGATTGAAGAGAATTCTATCGGCCTTGATGCTAAACTCTATGCTCTAATAATTAAGCAAGCGCCATGCTACCGCGATCCCCAGAACTTCATCCCCTGCCTCACGTCGCTCGTCAGGTATCGCCACATATCAACGGCCCAGCACGATCCAAACACCCACGGCCTCCGGTCGCCGACCTTGGGGATGCGGCCGATGGCGGAACGGATGTACGTCGAGCTGAGCGTGATGGCGGGGTTGTCGCCCAGGCGAGCGCGCTCGGCCGGGTCGAGGCACGGCGCGGCGGCCGCGGCGCCCGTCCGATCCATGTGCCGGATCACCTTCAGCAGCTGCTTGGTCCGGACGTCGGCGCCGGGCGTCCACGTCGCCGTCGTGTACCCGGTGAGCAGGCCCGCGTTGGGCATGCCCTCGAGCATGGAGCCGTTCCAGATGTAGCGGTTGCCGAGGGTGTCGTTGATGGCCTCGCCGTCGACGCGGATCGCCGCGGTGGAGAGCAGGGAGAAGTACAGCCCCGTGGCGGTCACGATGACGTCGGCGTCGAGCACGGCGCCCGACTTGAGCCGGATCCCCGCCTCGGTCACGGTGTCGATCACGTCGGTGACGACGCGCACGCCGGGGCGGTGCAGGGCCTGGAAGAAGTCGCCGGCCGGGCAGAAGCACAGCCGCTGCTCGAAGGGGTTGTACCAGGGGTTGAAGTGGCGCTCGACCTCGAAGCCCTTGGGGAGCTGCCGGCGCATCTCGGACAGGAGGTACGCGCGGCCGGACGCCGGGAACGCGCGCAGGTAGAGCACGAACAAGGTCTCGAGGATCATCCGGATCCACCAGTGAAGCTGGCGCGCCCACGACGAGGGCAGGAGGCGTGAGAGCGAGCCGTAGAGGGCGTCGTGCGCGGGCAGGGTCATGACGAAGGACGGCGTGCGCTGCAGCATCGTGACGCTCCCGGCCGTCTCGGCCATGGCGGGCACCAGGGTGATGGCGGTGGCCCCGGAGCCGATGATGACGACGCGCTTGCCGGCGTAGTCGAGCGACTGGTCCCAGAACTGCGGGTGCACGACCCGGCCTTGGAAGCGGTCGATGCCGGGGATCACGGCGGGCAGCGGCTTCTCGTAGCTGTAGTAGCCGGTGGTGAAGATGACCCACCAGGCCTTGATGAGGCGGGTGTCGACGGTCCCGTCGGCGCCGGTGACGTCGACGCGCAGGGTCCACCGCTGCTCCTCGTTGCTCCAGTCGGCCGAGACGAGCCGGTGGCCCAGGCGGATCGCTTTGCTCAGGCCAGCCGCGTCGACCGAGTCCTCGATGTACTTGTTGATGAGCGGTCCGGGGGCCATGTTTAGATCGCTGGCCCACGGGTTCCAGGCGAAGCCAAAGAGGGACATGGCGCTGTCGGTGCGGAAGCCCGGGTACTTCCAGAAGGACCAGGTGCCGCCGACCTCGGCACGCCGCTCCAGGACCGCAAAGGAGTGCTGCGGCAGCTCCGTCTTGACGCGGTAGGCGGCATTGATGCCGCTTATCCCGGCGCCGACAATGACAATGTCGAGGGTTTCGACGTCCATGATGGCTGCGGAGGGGGGTACCCAGGAAACAAAAAAAGAAAAAAAAAGGAACTCACGGCATTTGCGTGACCCAACAAAGCGAGCTTGGACTGGTCCAAATGTAGTAAGGGGCCCCAACAAAGCTAAGCCAAGCCGAACCAACTATGGATAGGTAGGGTAACGTTAACGGGTATTTTCTGCCGCAAGGCTGGCAGGGAGCCTCCGGTGGGGCTGAGGATACCTAGGTACGTACCTTCACGTCGACTTATAGTAGAGTGCGCTTCGTATTTTTGGTCTTGGTCTCTGACGGCGACCCAAAGTGTCACCGAAAGGCCGTCCGGTGATGCCAAACGACGACGACGGATTCCTCTAGCAAATGATCAACAATAGGGGCAGGCGTATGAAAAGGCCGACCAGCCAAGAGAAATCAGGGGCTCTCACGGCACGCAGCAAGGACCCAAAACAACAGGAGCAGAATCGGGATCAGTCATCAAAGCAAGACGTCATCTTTCCGTTGTCACGGTAGACTCCTTTACGCATTGAAAAAGACGGTCGTCTATACGGTGATCGGGTTGTGCACCACATCTACAACATGGCTGCATGACGACCGATGTACATACACAAGACGACGGCCCACTTCTATGTCTACCTGCATACCTCCATCGTCAGGTGACGACGTATTGATACTCCAACGTTGAAATCATTTGACATGCCTCATAACAGCAGAACCCAACGCAAAGAAACCGTCTTCCATACCAAATATCCTTTTTCTAGCCACCGAACAACCCTCCTCGAGCCAGGAGATTTCCAAACATTCCCACTCCTTGGTCCGTTTTGGTTTGACGCTGAGTAACGCCTTGCATTGCAATCCCCCTGGGTATCGAAACCGTTTCGCGTCCTTGTAGGTTCGAGCATCGGTCGCTCGGCTATACACAGGCGGGGGCTCTCCTTGGCTGCATCATGCCCTGGCCCCATCCCGACCCCCGAGCCTGCGCGGCGCTTACCACTGCACCTACGCTCCCGGTGTACTGCGCACGGCAGAAGCCTGCCGCCGTCGTCCCCCTTCAGCCCCGCCCATATCCGTCTTGACGTGGCCCGGGTCGATCACCACGACGACGACGACGCGGCTCCCCGCCGCCCTCAGCTGTCTGGCTTGGTGCATCGTCGGCATGTTGGTCGCGATGTGCGCGTTGCAGCGTCGACGGGCATGCTGGGCGGCTGCCCTCTGCTCCGACGCGGCAATTCTATGCCATATATGCTACAAGCTGTCCTCGGCAGCGTCATGACGGAGGGCATTCCCGCCTTACACCCTCGTCGGTACCCCGGCCTCCGTCGCGGTTGCCACTGTTTGTTGGAGGGCTCGCCGGGCGTGACGAGCCCACCACAATGTGGACGCCGGCGAGGAGTCATCTCGGCGGGCCTAATGCTCTTGTAGGGCTTGACAGGGGATGTGTATGCAGATCCAAAACTCTCGAAGCCCGCGGTGGTGATGGTAACGAACAGTGGAGCCATGCTCCCGTCACTTGCACGGAACGGTTGCCTAAAAGGGAAATCGGGACGCGGGTGTGTATGGTGCCGGTCTGAGCCCGACAGTCACCAGATGCGTTCCGAATCACAAGGGATAAAGGACCTGCAACCGACGTTATTCTTGCTGCTCATAGCCGCAGTTCGCTGATACGGATCGTCGAGACCGAGACCGGGTGGCTGGAAGTGGTGCAGGAACAAGGCTGCGGGCGCTACCCTGGGAGTACAAGGGTTAGGGTGTACGCCGGGCCCTTTCACGTTCGGTCGAATATTATAAGTCAGGCAGCGTATGCCCCAAGGGCTCCGTTCTGTTTGGCTCGGATGCAAATATCGACACTGGGCGGTAATTTCTGGCCATGATTCCCATCATCTCCCAACCAGGATCACAAAGCTGGTCAACCAGGTGGCCGTTCTGCATGCAAGACCAGGGGTGGAACGTTGCCTGCTCGGAGCGCCACTTGACGGTGTACTACATACTGATAATATACATCGCGTTGCTGTTGTCAGCAGTCCACGATTGGCTCAACGTTTGGTTGTTGGTCTTCCAGTGACTTGGACTGAACGAAGGAGATGCCTTGGAAGATATGCAGGGCCATGGTGGGCAAATAGGAACGGCTCACCAGCGGTGGTTCAGAAGTGCAAGAAACGATGGAGAGGTCCGTGTTTTTACCCTGTCCGTTGGCAACACAGAGGCAACGCCGTGTATGCATGATGTGTTCAACGTCATTGGACGCCCGTGTCCTGCATGCGTCCGATATGATCAGACGACTAGTTGAGGCACAACCGCACAAACAGACGCGTGCCACCCCGCTTTCCCACCACCTTGTTTGCCCAGCTTTGCCAAAGACCGCCTCGAGGACAGTTCATCCCCGCCCCGTGCGTTTTCGTCGGTAGGAGGCTGAACAATCCGGTTTCTAACGAACCTTATCCCTCGAAGTAAGTTCGCGTCGACAAGGAAACGGACGGAAATCCATGGGAATCGAGAAGACGCCGACAACACAACGATCCACCATCGACTAAGCACACAAGGTTGGGCGATCGAGCCAGGTTCGTTTCCCATGCTCGGGGCACCAGACAAAAGATGATCCGTAGAACTCAGGCGGCTAAAGACAGCACCTCTACGACAGGTACAATGGACCCCAAGATGGACGAATCCGAGTCCGACATTGTCAAGACCCCCCCGTCGGTGGTTAGCGATGCGTTTTCGCCGAACCCATCGGTCGGGTTTGCGTTCGACAGAGAGAGCGTGCGAAACGAGATGGACCGGTCGGAATTGCTCTTCGCCAAGACGGAGCTCGCGCGGCTCCAGCTCGAGCTCGACAACGAGCGCGACGCCCGATGGAGAGCGGAATGCAATCTGTCCCGCGCCGGGTCGAGCCTCGTCGCGGCCCGCTGCGGCCTGGAAATGGTCCTGGCGCGGCTGAACGAGCCGGATTCGACCCTCCATGCCGGCTGGGAAGGCAGCCAGGCGTCGAGGAATGCGGCTAGGGCCGACCCGGATGCTCTCGACAAGCTCGAGAAGGAGAAGGACGGGCTGCGGGCGAAGCTCGAGGAGCGCGACGCCGAGATCCAGGCGCTCAAGGAGGAACTGGCCGACGTGAACACGCGCCTCGAGAAAGCAACTGAGGAGAGCTCCGCCGCTGTGGTGGCCGCCGAGGTTGGCATGAGAGAAGAGCTCGCGGAAGCGCGCGCCGAGAGCATGCGGTATCGCTTGAGCTACGAATCCCAACAGACAAGCACCCAGTTGGTATTGGAACTTGCCAAGGTCTTTATCAGCGAGAAGTTCTCGCCAGAGGAATATCCAACAATGTTCAAGCCTCTGTTCGAATCTGATCAAACGGCTGCCGTGTCAGAGTGGCCCGGATCTGCCAACGCCTGGACGATTGAGCTTCCATGTCTCAAGAGCGACGACGAGCCCGAGGACGATGGGCCTCTCACGTCCAGGTTCGAGATATGGGGCTTGTTTGTCTGCGTGTTTTCCGCGGCCAAGGCTCGCCGATTCAACACCATCAACGGCGTTCGCTCGCTCAAAACCTTGGCTTCACACCTCAAGACGACTCCCGAGGTCCATCTCGACATGCTCAACCTCGTGCTCAGGTCAATCGTCGATGGGCTCGACGACGCCAAGGCCCAGACTGGAGCATGTGCAGAGACCGCCATGCTGCTGTTCTATGAGATTTCCAACATTGTCTGCCTACGATGGCCTATGCTGAAGGCAAGTGGCATCAAGCCTGCGCTTGTGAAAGCAAGCGACTTTGGCTGCGCTCTGACACTAGCGATGGCCTCGAACACGGCCACCACTATTATCGAGATCAGAGGTGGGATTTCATCTTTCGGAATCGGCATGCTGATGCGCGACGATGGTTCCCTACTTGTTGTTGACCAAGTTCGGAAGGTCGTCTGGCTGACGAAGCGGTGGACGGCCCGGTATTGCCCGCAGGGCGTTAAAGCCTACTCCCGCAGTGGAGCTACGGCGAAGATGGCTATACAAAACGACAGACCACCACACAGGAAGCTTTGGCAGGCGGCACTGAGCAGGGGCCCCATGGAGGTGCGAGACGAAGCGTTGGAGAGTTCGAAGTGACAGAGGAGGATTGTTCGCATCATAATAATACGTGTGGAGGAATATTCGTTTGTTCAGACTGCGGTTGGAAGCACCGATGACGCCTTTGATGAGCTACCAGCAGGTCGTACTATGGCCAGAAGTTTTCCCGTCGATCCTGTTTGCTATCTTGACACCATATTATTCATGCTATTTGTACACGAATGAATGCGACGACCAGATTGGAACGACTGGAAGCAATGTCTCATCGATGTCTCATACGGATGATGGGTGGTTGGAACTGTGTTCATGAATTCATATCAACGAGACCAATGGGATGAGAACCACGGGCATATTAATAACAATAACAGCACAGTCCAATCGCCCAGCACCAGCACATGCAGCATCCTGAACGTCGCCATGGACATCGAAGCATCATACACTTTGTATTTGGACCCTACAATACGGTTTTTTACAGCGCCGTTTGTAGCCCCCGCTCCCTCCCCCGCCTGCGCCGCTGCTCTACCCGGCGTTTACTTCATGTTCTGCAGCAGGTAGCGCACGCCAGCCCAGGCCTCCTCGCCGCTGGGCTTGATCTGGTTGGCGGGCAGGACGAAGCCGTAGCGGCCGGTGTCGCGCAACTCGGTGGTGAAGGTGTACTCGGCGCCGGCGACGTCGTTGGCGTAGTCGACGCTGTTGCCGGTCGCCTTGTAGATGGTGGAGCAGATGGGGCCCGTCTTGAAGCTGGTGCCGTGGACGGCCCGGATGGCCCTGGCGGCGCCCTGGGCCAGAGACTGCAGCTCGGCGTTCTTGGGGGCGACCGCCGTGCACGAGTAACCGTAGGCTGGGGAGCAATAGGTGTGAGCTTTCTTTGAACGAACAGGGTGTGTGTGGGGGGGGGGCAGCATACGAGTCATAAAGAGCTGAGAGTACGCGTGCCAGTCGATGAAGAGCTTGAGGCCCTGGTTCGCCTTGGTGGTGCGCAGGAAGCTGGCGAGGGCCGTGGTCTCGGGAGCATCGCTCTGAGCCCTGCCCTTGTAGTCATCGGCGCAAGCGTTGGTCGAGGCGCCGCCCGAGAGAGACCACTGATACGGCCAGTTGCGGTTGATATCGCGGCCGACGCAGCTGCTGCCGGAGTTGCTCTGGCGGTTCTTGCGCCACAGGCGGTCGTTGGTCTGGGTGTAGATGAAGCCTAAAGGACGACCATGGTCAACACGCCTGTTCTTCCCTGCCCTGCCAAGGCCACATCGCACGCCGGTCGAGGGATACGTACCATCAGGGTTCACAACCGGGAAGAAGTAGAAGTCGTACTTGTTCAGGAAGCCCTTGATCTCGGCGTCGTTCGAGTTGGTGAGCAAGTGGTAGGCGAGGTATTCAACGACCTGTCTCCGTGTTAGTTCCATGCGTCCCCCCTTGAAAGGAAAACGGGTCTGCTCTGCCCACCCACCTTGCCGGTGATCCACTCGCGGGCGTGGACGGTGCCGTGGAAGACGACGGCGGGCTTGCCCTTGCCCGAGTCACCCCAGAAGTGAATGCCGGTGATGGGGTTGCCGTTGTTGGAGCTGCCCGACGTGATGATCTGGGAGCGCGTCGGGTAAGAGGCCTGCAGGTCCTTCAGGAACTGGATGTGGTCCTTGTAGGGATGGTACGCGTTGAACCACGTCGCGTTGGCGGACCCGGCTAAAACAACAGGCGTGAGCAAGACCGCTCACCCAGCAGACGGCTAAGGATGGGGGGGCGGAAGATGGCACGTACCGGCATAGACGCCAAAGGTGGTCTCGTCCTCGATGGACAGGCCCAGGTCCTCGTGCATGGTGATCTTCTTGAGGCCGGCGACCTCAGCCTCGAAAGCGGCGAGCTGGCTGGGAGGGACGACGATGTCGGCCTGGGAGTTGGGGCGGGGGCGGCCCTTCCAGGTCGAGAGGCCGAGCTTGTCGACCACATCGTTGAGCCGGGTGGCATCGCTGCCGACATCGACGCGGAAGACCTTGTAGCCGCTGTACGACTTGCGCGGGGCCTGGACGGCGGCCGCGGAGGCGAGGGCCAGAAGGCCGGACGAGACGAGCAGCTGGAACTTCATGGTGTCGATAGGGCCCAAGATGTGGTGGTGGTGGCGGTGTTGGTGGCAGCGGCGGCGGTGAGGACGGCGCTGGTGACCTCTTTTGAGCGTCCATGGTGGCTACGAAGCCGGGCGTCTTATATTCCGGCGGTCCATCGGCGCGCACATCGGCGTCCTCGAGCGCTCCCTCTGGCTCGACGTGGTGTTGTGAAACACATGGCTGGGAGGTTGCATGGAGCGCTGGAGACGATCCGGCACAAGCAATTTAGCTGCCGTTTCGGGATAGTAAGCCGCCCTGCGCCGGGACCAGGCACTGCAACCTTCCCAAGACGACCACGGGAGGGCGAGCCACATCCCGCGTGCCGGTACCATCCACCCCGCGGACAAGGCCAGGAACCGGCCATGCTGGGCGCGGGGCCATCGACGTCTTGTCGATAAGGTCTGGCTAGGCGTCTCGGGTCGGTCGTTGCCTTGGGTTAGATCGCGGCAGTTGTGCTTGGATCCGGGGTCGGTAACGCTGCCGACCAAGGTAACCTTCCGCATACAGGGATGCGCATCGCAACACCGCCGAAAGTCGGGGCGATGATGCCATGTCGCCATGATATTCGAGCATTCGCGCCATGGTGAAAACCAGTAACCGGCGCGTGTGCTGCGAGGGGGATTCGTGATAAGATGCGATGCAATGCGAGGGGCGGCGAGGTCCTTCGATCATCACATGCCTTGCGCGGTGTTTTGCGCCGTGAAGCTTGGGCGTCGGATGTGACAGCCCGTGCTTGGGGCGCCATCCTACGTGTCGTCTACCGAGGAAGTATACGGAGCCCGGAACTGAACCAACCCTACTAACTATAGACCACGAACGACCTATCTCCATGGATGTACGGATGTACTCCATGTCACCGTCAGCCTGCGCCACCCCCAGCCTCTAACTATCATCTCTAGGGATGGCTTCATACCGGGCGGGATCGACGAATCCTCCACAAAGCGCCGTGACAAGGGCAGACGAGCACCCGGTAGAAACGCCTTGGTCTTGTGTATGAATAGAGTGAAGGCGGAGGCTCGATGGCGCCTCTGCCCATCCCCAGGCGCCAAATAACTATCTGTCGCAAGCCCGCAAGAGTCGCGTCGAGTTTCCATGACCGCCATCTTGTCGTTCCCAGGCCCCGCAACCCCTCATCCCAGCGACAACCCCAATGGCACGCCGCATCGGTGCGCTAGTCCCTCTGACGAAGCGATGGCTGGAAACGGAAGGAGAAAGAATGACACCGGGGCTCTATAGTACTGTGTATATCGGAGTTGCGGGACGCGACATGGCCGATATCGAATTCGCATGCGACCGACCGTTGAACCGACACGCGAGCAGTGAACTTGCGTAGCCGATCTTGGACCAAACATGTGCCATGACATGGATATATTTAGCTCACTGGCACGTGCTTGTCAAGTGTGTCAAACCAAGTCAAGGTCAAGCGAAGCCGCATACCAAGAATCATCCTTCCTAGCGAATAACTAATCACTATCATTAACCGGTAGGCGGCCTCTTCATCCCTGAGGACACGACAACATCGCATGGATCAACTAGCTACGAAGTTCCGGAGCGAAAAAGAAAGGAAAAGGGAAAAAAGCTGGAACATGTCGGTGTCACAATTCAATTCTTATTTGACCTTGTACCTTGGTGCTATACTTCGTGCATGGTGATGAAGGACCCGTCTGAGGCAATAATCATTACTGTTGGCTT
The DNA here is from genome assembly GCF_042764415.1 of Remersonia thermophila. Taxonomy (NCBI): domain Eukaryota; kingdom Fungi; phylum Ascomycota; class Sordariomycetes; order Sordariales; family Chaetomiaceae; genus Remersonia; species Remersonia thermophila. The sequence continues at coordinate 562,876 of NC_092217.1, forward strand.
GTACGTTTCTAGGTCCCAGTCCCAACGTTCCATGCTCAGAGCTCAGACAGGGTAACCAGGAGCTGGTCCAACCCACAAAACTCATTCTTAGCAAATATCCGAGACCTGCCAAGAATCTGGGAGACCAAGGGCGATCGTGAATGCATTCCAAGATGTCAACGGTCATTCTGTGAATAGCCGGGGACGCTGAACACAGGATCTTCTTGGAATCAACATTGCCATCTCGCTCCGTCTGGTTGATAATGAATTAGTCCAGGCCTTGTTCTGGACCCTCTTCTTCAACCGTGACTAGGTCAGACCACGGTTTCAACGATGGTCGTGGTGTCCGCGGGAACAGAAGGGATGCGAGACAGCGCCATATTACACGGTAGGATCCAGCGACCGGATCGATGATGAGGTCATCGATCTCTGTCAGATGCCTCGGGCTGGAAAGCGCCGATCCTGGGAATCTCTCCCAAAGCCTGCACGAACCGTTCAGCGGGTTCCGGATCGTCCGCGATTTCTCGCGCTCTTTGTCCTACTAGATCATGATCACGACAGCCCCCACAATAACCGAACAGCCCCGAGCTATCTCATACCCAGAGCAAGCTGATCGTAGCGTCATCGCACACAGTGACATCATGCCGCTCCGAGACAAGCACGATCGGCCGATGGGGATAAGAAGAGGAGCGCCGGGGGGAACTCCCGAGGGAAACCTGGAGGATCCAGAACGAAGCCACAGGCAAAGCGGGCTCGCATAGACAGAGCAGATCCACCACGTACAAGACCCTGCCTCGCAAAATGAAATGCTTCCTCGCCCCTGGGCTGGCGATTGTGGCCGCCCTCACCGGCGTCGCCGCCGCTCCCTTCGTCTCCACGCCGACAACCACTGTCGTCTCGGAGCCGACCGGCCTCCCGTCGCCCTACGCCATCTCCCACCACAACGTGACGACCCATGGCCCTTACAGGGTGCCGGCGACGACGACGGGGGCCATCTCTACGGACATCTTGGCATCCACCATCGCGCCCGCGCCGCCGCCGCCGCAGATCGTCGACTACCCTGCGGACGGCCAGCTGCACGGCGCGCAGCCCATGCCCTACACGCCGAGCGGCGGCATTGGGACCAACGGCTCGCTGCCCCTGTACAAGGTGGCCTCGGACTTTGACTACCAGTCCATCGCCTTGGCGCTCTACCACGAGTGGATCGAGCTGGATCTGTTCCATTGGGGGCTGGCGACCTTCTCGGAGGACGACTTTCAGGCGTACGGCATCGGGGCCGAAGACCGGTTCCTTCTGCAGCACATGGCCGATCAGGAGATTGGGCACGCCAGCGTCCTCGCCAACATGCTCGGCCCCAGCGCCCCGAAGCAGTGCACCTACAACTACCCCGTGTCCAACGTGCGCGAGTACATCGACTTCAACCAGAAGCTCACCCGCTGGGCCGAGGCCGGCGTGTACGGCTTCCTGCCCCACCTCAACTCGGGCCCCGCCGCCCAGATGCTTCTGCAGAGCATCACGGTCGAGGCGCGGCAGCAGATGGTCTTTCGCCAGTTCGGCGGCATGTTCCCCATGCCCGAGTGGCACACGCCGGGCATCCCGCAGAGCTGGGCCTGGACGCTCCTCGCCCCCTACGTCGCCTCGTGCCCCGAGAACCAGACCCGCCTGATCTGGCAGAACTTCCCGGCCCTCTACATCCTCAACCAGCCCAACCCGGCGCGCATCAACGGCTCCGACGTCTGGGGCGAGATCACGACCGGCTGGTCCAACACCCTCTCGACCCAGGGCATCCCCGACGACGAGCTGTGCATCCACTCCAACGAGACGGGGATCGCCTGCCAGGCGGCCATCGCGCGGAACCGCAGCCTCCCGCTGTCGTACCCGGGCCGCGAGGTGTTTCTGCGGTGGGACCCCCCGGGCCACCTCGTCGGCCCCAACAGCAGCTACGTGACGACGACGGACGCGCGGGAGCCGCGGTTCGCGCTGTGGCTGTCGCAGCTCAACGTCACGTACACGCCGCTGCTCAACGTCAGCCTCGACGCCCGGACGGCCTACACGGTCCAGCCCAACGTGTCGACGTGGCTGAACGACCCGGCGGTCAACGGCACCATGTTCCTGGCCATCACCGACGAGGACCTGTTCGTCACGCCGTACAACGTCACCATGGTCAACCCGCATGTTGCCGCCCTGGCCGTGTACCAGGCGGGCTAGTTCCGCGTGGGGGGCGGAATCGCAGGTGGTCAAAGGAACGTTGAGAGAACCGGTCGAAGCATGAAGGTGAGACGGGCGAAAAAACGAAAAAGATACGAAAGAGATGCCTATGCTTCTGTTGGGTCATAAAAAGGAGCTCGCTACTTATCATGGCACAAGGAGACGACTTCAATTTGGACATCAAAGGGGTTTCGCTAGCTGCATTATGCTTTCTCATCAGACTTGGAGAAAAAAAAAAAAAAAAAAGCCCGTATGCTCTTGAGCGCTTGAGCGGGTTGTGACTCAACAAGATGCTCTGTCTTCAGACGCCGTCAACATGACGCTTTTCCAACCATGTGCTTTGCTAGTCCTCGTGTTTCTGCCATCTCCGTCCGCTCTCCTCATAAGAGCCAGGTGATCAGAGGCCACGCTGCCTTAACAGAACCGACTCCTCGCTGCCCAGTTGCACATGACAGCCCCCACGCAGTTGCAACACTTGCAGATCTGCCTCGCGTTAATCGTTTTGCCATGTCACATCATGGTGGATGCGACGAGACCTACCCATTGCTTCTTGACGTCGTCGCTCACTTTGGTCCCGTCGATGGCGTCAATGCAGGTCAGGGTACGAGCGGTCCAGCGGAACTGGTTGTAGCAGGCGTTGGGGTTGATGACGGCGAGGCACTCGTCCGTCTCGAGCAGCTCCTTGGTGCATGCCGGGAAGTCGGGGGACTCGGACTGCGCCGCCACGAGGGCGAGCAGGAGCGTGAGGAGCCCGAAGGACGCTGGGAGCCTCATGTCGGCGGCGGGCTGGGGACGAGCGTCGATCACTGGTGAAGATGGGTTCCCTGACCGTGGCCAGAAAGCACGAGCAATAATACCGTTGATAGTCGATCGGCGATGAGGGCCTCCCCACATATACCGGCAGACGCGGTTCAAAAACAAAAAAGGTGTGCCACACGGCCCGGCTCCCATGCGCATGTGCGGCGGCTGCCGGGTCAATCGGCTGTTTACCATAGATTAACGACATCCAAATACACTCCAGTCCACTCTGCCGGCAGAAGTCAAACAGAGCCCCAAGAGCCGGGCGGAGCATATGGGCCAAGCGGTTTCGCGCCAGACAGCCAGTCACAAACGCAGATGAGAAGACTTCATCTCTATATAAAAACGTTAACCTGCAGCCATCCTGGAGATAGGCCAACCCAAGGACGATCGCCGTCATTGGCGGACTCGTAAAGCCTGAAGTCAAGGGATATTGCCATGAGGAACCCGTCCGGATCCCGGCAACGGCAACGACCTGTCGTTGGCGCTTCTGCACGCCGCGAGATTCACGGGACGGCATTTGCGTGCGGAGACCCGGCAGCCCTCCCCCCCTGGTACGGTTTGCCTTAAGTCGACCCGGTTCGAGCCTCGAGAGGCTTCTCGGAGGGGTTTGACCTCGTTTCCCTGTCCCTACAACGCATTACGCCCCTCCCCAAGTCCTGGTTGACCTTGGACCGATCGCCAGCCATGAAGTGGAACGCCGTCGCCCTTGGGCTGGTCGCCCCGGCCCACGCCCTGCTACGTTTCGGCTGCTCCAAGCTCACCATCCAGCGCCTCGACCCCCTCGTGACGCCCGGCCAGAACCCGTCGCCGCACCTGCACCAGATCATCGGCGGCAACTCGTTCAACGTGTCCATGCCCTTCCCCGAGCACGACCTGGTCGAGCGGTCCACGTGCACCACCTGCCAGTTCACCGAGGACCTGTCTAACTATTGGACCGCCGTGCTCTTCTTCCGCGCCCGGAATGGCACCTTCAAACGCGTGCCGCAGCTCGCTCAGCCGGGCATGGAGGGCACCAACGGCGGCATGGTACGGAACCCTCCCCTCCCTCCCACCCTCTTCCCGCCCCATCTTTTGCGTGAGGGAGGTGTCAAAGAGCTCACCGCCCCGTCCAGGTGGTCTACTACATGTCCGACGCCCTCTTCGACACGGCCCAGCGCTCGTCCGTCACGGCCTTCAAGCCGGGCTTCCGCATGTTCATCGGCGACGCCACCGCCTCGAACCGCGAGCAGGTCCGCAGGTACCGCCAGCTGACGTACACGTGCATGGAGAACTGGGGGTCGCGGGCCCCCGAGAGCGTCGGCTTCCCCAAGGGGCCCTGCAAGCTCGGCATCATGGCCAACCACCGCTTCCCGACCTGCTGGGACGGCGTGAACCTCGACTCGCCCAACCACCAGGACCACGTCGCCTACCCGGAGTCGGGCACGTTCGAGTCGGGCGGCAAGTGCCCGCCCACGCACCCCGTGCGGCTGCCGCAGATCCTGCTCGAGACCGTCTGGGACACGTCGCGGTTCAACAACAAGGACGACTGGCCCGAGGACGGCAGCCAGCCCTTCGTGTGGTCCAACGGCGACTCGACGGGCTTCTCCAACCACGCCGACTACGTCTTTGGCTGGGAGGACGACTCGCTCCAGCGCGCCATGGACGCGCACACGTACGTCGCGGCGCCCATGCTCAAGACCCAGAGCATCGCCGAGCAGAACCGGTGCGGAAACAACATGCCGGAGATGGTGTTTGAGGATGTGGACGGCTGTGAGTGTTTTTCCCTCCCTTCCCGTCTTGTTCTGATGCAAAACTCACTCCATCCAGGGCTCCCGGAACTCCCAGGCGGCAACGCCATTTTCTAAGTCTGCTGATGCGAGACCTGGCGCGAAACAAGATTGGTAGTTGGTGTTCAGGTGTGGCGGGGATTCTGGCTTCGATCGCGTCTTGCGAGCTGGCTCACTCGCACCTTAGGTTGCATGCGTGCTGCCCGCAGCGTGGTCACGGTGCGGAAGGAAGAGATATTGATACGCCGGTTTTCTTTAGTCTCAGGAGACCTGGTAGCCACATCTTTGCCGTCCCAGAACGTAACTCATGACGAAACCATTTGCAGTGAAATGTCTTTTGGCTCGCAACCGAGGCTGGAAAGAAGGGAGGGAACGGGATGGCGGAGATAAAGACAATCGACGGCCGTGCTGCCACGACGGTTGTTGACCAACGATTCCTCTCATGGGCATGACGGGTCCTAACAAAAGGACACATCAACCAGCCGGCGTGCTCAACGATGGGGCGCATGCTCATATCCTTGACCTCGAAGCAAACCTGCCCACGTCCACCACTATCAAAGAACCATAGGATGGCTGCTCTTCAGGGCGGTTGAACGTCCTTCGCCCAAGATACTCAAACGTCAAATAATGCCCCACGCAACCTCTCAACCCAACAATTCAATGCAAGCACCCTTTCATGTCCGCCATGCCCCTAGCCCGGTTATCTCTCACTCTTTCCGCGCCGCGGGACGATACCTATCCCCAGTGGCGGGGAGGCGGGCCAGCACCTGTCCCCCAGCAGACGCAGCGCGCTTGGCGGCGTCCGCTCGCGGTACTCCCGCTGCTCGGCCCGCTCTGGGTACACGCCGCCTCTCTCGGCAAGGCAGTCACGAGAGCGCGAGCGACGAAGCAAAGGGGAACGCGACCGCCGGCGGGAGGCGGAAGAAGACGTGGCGGAGCTCGCGATCCCCGCGCCCAGCGCCAGGCCCTGGAGGAAGACCCGCGCGGCCTCAACGCTTTGGCGTGCCTCACGCGGAGGCGAGACGTCAAGAACGCGCCAGACATGGTCCAGAAGGGCGGCGGCTTCGCCGTTGGGAGCCTCGGACTGGGCTGGCGCGGCGCGCGCGCTCGGTGCGGGGCCGGTTCGGCGATGGTCCCGGTCCCGGTCCAGCGTGGGGCTCCGAGGCGGGATGGTGGAGGCCCGGCTAGGCGGCGGGTGGGTGAGGCTGCTGCTTGGGCCGGCGCTGCGGCCGACGTGGCCGGGACGGGCATTGTTGAGCGCCTGCTGCCGATCCCTGGCGCTGCCCTCAAGATACCGAAGAGCCTTCTGCGCGACGGCTTCCTTGGCGCCCTCCACGCTGTCGTACCCTCGCCTGTCGCCGTGCACGATGAATCCTTGCAGGTCAACGTGGAATCGGTACAAGCCGTCTCGACCACCGCGGGGATGGCGGGCCAGCCAACGCAGGTTGAATCCACGCGTCTGGCAAGCATCGCTCAGGCGCTGGATAACCCCAGCCGGCCGGTTCCGGAGGATGTACCGGGTCTGGTCAAGCCGGCTGGCCCGGTCCTGATCGCGTTGTTGCAGCTGGACGTGCGTGAGCGGGGCCGCGAGTACCGGGGCCGCGGGTACCGGGGCGGGAGGTGCCGCAGGTGATCCGGTCGTCTCCCGCTTGACCTGGGAACGAGGAGACGAGGCGGCCATCATGGCACGCAGGAATCTGTACTGCGGCGTGTGGGCCTCGGGTTGAGGTCCCGGTTGCAAGAGGTGCTGGAGGCTCCGGCTGGGGTTCGGAAATCGGCCGATCGTCGTGAGATGTGTGTTGACTTGGCGCCTACCAACAGGTGCCTGTTGGTGATGTGGCGTTGCTACGTCGAGGCCATCGGTCAGCGGGTTGCAAACAACGTTTCGAGCCGCTGCGGTGCAGAAGACGTACCAGGGGGCGGGCCAGGCGGCAGGGCAGAACTGTTCGGCCCATCTGTCCTTTCGTCAGTTGAAATAATCAAAGTCAAGGCGGATTCAGTACGTGCCTGATGGGTGCTGCTTCGCCTCAGACAAAGCTGCAGAGGCTCCCCCACGCGTCGGGGCCGAGGTCGACGATGGCGTCGCTGGCGCGCCCCCGGCGCCTGGAGTGACCTGCTTGTTTTCGTCCCCCAAGGTCATGATTCCGTCCTGGGACCCAACGTTGCAAGAGTTGCGAATGGATTGCCTGGAGTTTGGAAGCGACCCGTCCCAGCTGGCCGACGTCGACTGTGCTAAGTTCCTCCACGAATTCTTGCGAGGCTAAAGTATTTCTACTTTGTTGAAGAGAACTAACAGCAGCAGCGGGGCGTCTGTCCCTGCGACAGGTCGGTCCGCTGGGCTGTTGTCTTTACGCAGCGTGTCTTTTCTTTTTCTTCTTTTTTTTTTTTTTCGCGTGGGGGAAATCAGGGGCAACAATACAAATAAACAAAGAAGCAAATCATCGTCACCACAAGTCATTGTATGTAACACACAAGCTTACTAGGACAAAATAAACGTTATTGATACTTGTTCTCTCTGAGGCTTTACGATTCTTACCAATGGTATCTAAATACCTTTCCTTCTCTCCCATCCTACCACACGTATATCATCCGGAGCCGTGGGTTTTCTTGAGTTGGACCAAGAAGCTATTTGCTCAAACTTTGGTTCATTAAAATCCCACACTTGACTCATGAGGAAGCGGGAAGGTCACCATGATGGGCCCCGACGATACCGAGAGAATAGCTCTGCCGACACCGAGCATTATGCGCACAGTGACAGCGATCATGACGGGAACAACTCGGCCAACGCCAAGGACGATATTGACGATGTGAAGTTTGAAAACCGGGAAATATCATCGAACAAGCTTGGCAGGGGGAAGTTCTGGTAATTACCGCAGTCCATGCCGCTGTCATGGCCAGCACCAAGAGCACCAAGAATACAGAGCATCCCACGAGTTCACCCGGGGCACCGTCGTCCAAGGACGTTTCTACAATTTCAAAAGCGCCGGGACGCTGTGCTTTTCTTTCGATGGAGTCGCCGCAGGCCGAGCGTTTATCTCATGCGCCTCCAGCTTTGGATACCCAGATTCCGTCCCGAGGGGGCCGTCCCGGCTGCAGATCGCCCCCTACGGATCGCCGCGTAGACAAAACTCAAGCATGGTAATTGCCAGCCCGCTTCACGACATCGAGCTCGAGATTCAGGAGGACGACTGTTGGTCGCCCCGCCACAGCTGACCCGTGTCATAAAGGCGTGGTGGCGGAGTGGTCTAACGCGCAAGACTAGAAATCTTGTTCCTTCGGGAGCGCCCGTTCGAATCGGGCCCACGTCGATTCCTTTTGACTTTTTTTGTTCTTGGTGTTCCGGTAGAACATCTGTGCTCCACTATGAATGATGTCGAGACGGAGAATGGTTTTACGAGACGAGTGAGAAGTGCGTAGCCGATTGAAGTTTCATGGGGGATGATGAGCTCGGGAACAAGGTGGAAGAGTTGAGAGAACAGAAATCGAAAAGACAGGGCTGCAATCCGCATGAGAGTGGTCAACATCCACGCGGTTTCTGGAAACAGCATCGACGGTTCTGCTGGTTCTGGTTCGTACAGCTAACATGATGCGCATTTCGTCCAGAGATGATAACTCATAGGAAGACAACATAGACAAGAAGCATCTGGTTTAGGGCATAAGCAGAACTCCCTCGGTTGTCCCATCGTTCGTCTGCAAGATCAAGTCCCAGTCTTTGGCGGTGATCAGACGGGACCTTAGGTTTGAGATCCGAGAGAGAACAAGGGGAAAAAAGAACGTAAGCCTGGTTTGGGGTGTGTTATCGACAGGTCGATTGTCATCTTGCTTCTTTCGGGTCACTGATACACCCATTCTACTCAACTCCAGCCCTTCTTTTGCTCCGATCTGCAACTTCAACGCACAATAGCACCGAGTAATTAGTTATCCTTAGTCCTCATTTTTGCCAGACGGCATTAAAACCGATCTATCTAAACGACACGAACAAAGAAAAAAACACAAAGATGGCACGCCGTTCGGCGAAACGCGGCGACGAGGGCTGGAGGCATGGACGCCAGGGGTTTGTCTGTGACACTTCAGACGAGCGCCACAACATCCGCTCCCAAGAGTATGAGTGCACCACCCGCTGTTCATGAAAAGGCGCAACGCTCAACGAGGATTCCTTCCTTAAGAAGGGTGTGATGAAAGCAGTATGCGGGCACCCCTGCGTAGACGAGAAGACCAAGCCGGAGGACATCCCATGGACCGACTCATAAACTGCGCAGTAACCCTCTCCCCAAAGAATGTTAGGATTCTGAAATACAACGGGGTGTCAGCACACCACCGCCGATGGCAATTCGGTCAATGAACCGGATAGCTTACGGGGCCAGGTCGGAGAACAGATTACTGGAAAGCTCGTCGCCGGCATCCCCTGTGTAGACACGCCCGGCGAGCCACACCCCTATGACGAGCAGCCTAAAACAGAAGCTTGACGTTCCGTATTGAAAAGTGTCATGAGTTGGGAAGATCAAGAAATTCAAGGCAAGGCCAAAAAAGGTATTGTAAATGCCTGTCCTCAGGTGATGATGGAGAGACACAACCCACCCTTCCCACGCGGGCAACAGGCAGATCTGCCCTAAAAGGTAACTGTTGCAGTAGCAGGTATATATGGTGCACTAGCTGATGGCAGCATCAGCGGATCCGTTTTTGCTGTCACAGTAACGAACTCGTAAAGTAAGGCTACGTTACTTGTTGTCAGCTCCATGCATTGGAAGGCCCGCATCGAGAGGGCCATGCGTGTCCGGGGCCTTGTGATGAACTCTGGGCCCGCAGCTCATCGGCGCCAAGATGGTTTGGATGACGGCCTAGCTAACTTTCCAGAGCCAAGCCACCCTTTCTGCGCCACGCTCAGGAGCGGTTCCTGGTAGGAACAGGGCCGTCACATCTGGGAGGGCAGAATGCCCACCTGAGACATCCACCGATGTAGTTTTACCTACCTACCTACCTACCTACCTACCTACCCAAGGTAATCCAGGAAACCTCATTAGCATTCGCAGGGCCAGGGTCAAGCCCGAGATCCTGTCACAGCTGCCAGCATAATGTGTGAGACGAAAGGTTTGTGTCCCAAGGCAACCTCATACGCTGAAAATGCACAGGGGTTAGGTTGTGAGAGAGGCTGCCAGGTTCCTCAACAAGGGGATGAATTCAACACTTCCGGCGATATTGGACGGCCGGTTGTGGCGTGATCATGTCATCCCCTGTACCAGGAGCCAAGATATTGTAAGCAAGCCCTTGGGCACCGAGTTTGGGCGCATCAATAAACGATGCATGCAGTGTAAGCATCCTTCCCAGGCACCATGTTGACATGCGAGTCGATGCAACTGGTTGGATGCAACCCGGAACGCATCGAATGCTCCTCTCCGCCGGCACGCCATGAGGAGGTACGAGGATGCGGGGATGGAAGAGTCGAATCCTCGGAGGGTATAACTAGCTCCGTAAGATGCTTCTCTTTTCCATTTCACCATTTATGCTCCACGGCTTCCAACGTTCTCCAACCGTTGCATCTACTCACGCGATGAGCAGAGGCCGACCGTGCCTACGATACACCATGCTGTATCCTATCTTGCTTCTTGCAAGCTTCAAAGCGGTCCTAGGGCACCCCTTTGCTCCTCGCGCACAGCATGTCAGCAGCACAGAGGTCGCTGGCCGAGAGTACGACTACGTGATCGTCGGTGCAGGCACAGCGGGCCTTACGGTGGCGGATCGCCTCTCCGAGGATGGGAAATGCAAGTGTGACGGAGAATCGCCCGGCCAAGGACCGGTTGCTAACTGATGGTGAAGACACGGTTCTCGTGATCGAAACAGGCGGCTTCTGTATGTCGTTCATAACGGTCCACAGTCCAGGTCTCTCTGCGCTCGATGGAGCCATGCTGACGGCTCCTCCTGCAAAGATGATCCATCGTCCCCGAGTCCTGAGGGATGTGGTTACAGCTTTCCGTCGGTTCCTCAGCAAGACCTGAACAATCGCGTCGTCCCCGCTCTCGTGGGGAACTGCGTTGGCGGGAGTTCTGCCATCAATGGCATGGCCCTGATGCGGGCGTCGGCAAGAGACTATGACCTCTGGGCTGAGCTTGGGGGCAAACGGTCGACCTGGAACTGGAAGGGCATTTTCCCCTACTTCAAGAAAGCACGTCGAATAATTGGTCCCAAAGCCTGCCATGATCGGTAGTTCACGGAGCAGGGCATCATGAGAGGCTAACTCGTCTGCAGGCCATTCATTTCAAGGAACCCAACGCCACGTACGCGGCAAGCTTCAATCTGACGTACGATCGCAAAGCCTGGGGTACACTGCCAAACACGCGAGTCTACGCCTCGTTTTCCAGCAGCCTCCGGCCCTTGCACCGTATGTTGACGTTCGTGGTTGCACATGGCAGGACTGACCAAAGGTGCTAGGGGTTGGATATCAGGCCTTACGGAAGATCGCTGGCCTCGCATTCCCTCAAGACGGCTCCAAGGGCACGCATGGCGTCTTTTACTACCCTTTGTCCAAGGATCCCGCAACCGAATCGCGCTCATACGCTCGGACCGGCCATTGGGACGGCCTCAACCGGCCGAATTACCATCTTGTCACCGAGGCTCGCGTGAACAAGATCAACCTGCAGAAGAAGCGCGCCGTTTCCGTGCAGTTCGTCCCCGCCGACGGTCCAGGCCCGGCCTGCACGGTCAAGGCCAAGCAGGAAGTCATTCTCTCCGCAGGTGCCCTCCGGACACCTCAAATCCTCCAGCTCAGCGGCATCGGCCCCAAGAGGCTCCTCCAGTCGGCGGGGATTGATGTTGTAGTGGACCTCCCCGGCGTGGGGGCCAACTTCCAAGACCATCCCATCGGCCCGTCCATCACCTTCAACTGGACGCCTCCCGATCTCCCCCCGTTACCCCCGCCAAACATCCAGCTCTCCCAAGGCCTGGCCGCGGTCCTCTCGCTCCCGCTCATCGCCCCCGCCAACTACCGATCCCTCGCTGCCAAGTACGCCGCGCAGGACATCGCCTCCTACCTTCCGCCGGACACCCACCCTACCGTCATCCGCGGCCAGCGCAAAATCCAGTCCGTCTTTGCGCGCGAGATGCGCAAGCCCGACGTGTCCTTCCTCAACTACATCGTCAGCGGCGTGCCCTCCGCCCAGCCGATCGGCTTCCACATCGCCTCGCGCGGCACCGTGTCCATCAATGCGACGGACCCGGAGTCGCACCCCGTGGTCGACTACCGCGCGCTTTCCAACCCGCTCGACATCGACCTGATGGTTGCGTACCTTCGGTTCCTGCGATGGCACTTCCGCACCAACTATGCCGAGTACAGCCCCGTGGAGGTGGTGCCGGGGGAGCACGTGCAGAGCGACGAGGCGCTGGCACGGCACGTCGTCCAGGGGTACAGCCCGCAGGGATGGCACCCGGTGGGCACGGCGGCCAAGATGCCCAAGGAGGACGGCGGGGTGGTGGATGAGGAGCTCGTGGTGCATGGCACGGACAACCTCCGGGTGGTGGACGCCAGCATCATGCCGGCGCTGGTGGCCGCGGCGACGCAGCAGACCGTGTATGCGATTGCCGAGAAGGTGAGTCCGTCTTGTTGCCGGTCTTTGGGATTGGGGCTTTGACGAGAGCGTTGACACGCTGGCGCACAGGCTGCTGATATCATCAAGAGCGCGAGGCGGCATGGTTAAGTTGAACAACCAAGGCACAAGTTCTTGATCCATCGTGCTTCCGCGGCGTTGCTTGTAGGTCGATGAACGGCCGCATGTTGGGGATGGTTAGGCGGTCATTGTTGGCGCAAACGAGGCTTGCCGTCCATCCTGTTCCCTCCTGCCGACAACCATGATGCTGCGCCCGATGCACCGCTTCAACCTCTTCTTCATTGCAGCATTTCATTTGGCGTCTGGATTCAAGAACTGGTTTGCCAAGAATCGGGCCCGGGGGGGGGGGGGGGGGGGCGCTGTAGTCTCACCATGTGCAGCGCATGGTTGTGTACATACAATGATGTGACGTGGCTGAGGCTGCGGCGGCCGGCACCAGGCAGTTCAAAATCAAACCGGATCAGATCCGATCGAGACCGCTTTGCTCCCGGCATGTCTGACGATGTCTAGGGAGAGATGACGGAACTGACCCGGGCTCTTCGCATTCGGAACGCGCGGATCACGCCCGACGGAACGCGCGCCGTCCGACCAGTCTTAGCGTTGGTGGCTGTTCTGCCGGGCCCGCGCGTTCCGATCGTCTCAGGAGGACAACGCCAACGAGATCCCTGACACAACCGGGAGCTAACTCCAGATCCACCTCTCCTAACTGAACTAGATCCGCCAAGCCGCCTAGGTAGTATTTATATACATTGTTGTTGAAAATGTTAAGTTGCCAAAAGATGCAAAGGGCCAAACACCGGCTCTCGTTACCTGTGTTATTGTCTCCGCCATCGCCTCCCCAGATCTACAGAGACGCACAGCTGTGCGGCGCTATCCCAGCGAGCTATGGTGTTCGAGCCCTTGTCCTGGCGTCTCGGCCTTGCCGGCCTTGTCGTCCTTGGGCTTGCTCTCCTCCTCCGCAAGCTGTATCCCAAGCCGTATCCTGGCATTCCTTACAATGAGGCCTCGGCCAAACGCCTGACCGGCGATGTGATGGAAATCGTCCCGATCATGAAGGAGACCAACGAGCTCTCCGCCGCTATCTTTGCCGTGACGACGCGAAAGCTGGGCGTGCCTATCGCCCAGTTCCTGTTTCCGGGCGTCCGCAAGCCGCTAATCGTTCTCGAGGATCCGCGCGAGATCGAGGACATCCTCGTGCGTCGCCACAAAGAGGTAGGGTCTCTTCACACAAGACGCATCAAGGGATCGACATCTAACGTGGGTATTGTAGTTCGACAAGGCAGCTATCGACGTCGAGGTCTTCGGCGCCATGTTCCCGCGCGCCACGCTGGCGCAGTACACCACCCCGGAGCTCAGGGCCCAGAAGCGCTTGTGGGCCGACGCCATGAGCGTTGACTTCCTCCGCCGCGTCGCAGCGCCCAACATCTACAAGTGCACCCTGGAGCTGCTCGAGCTCTGGGGCCTCCGCGCTGCGCAGGCCGACCGGCCCATCAACGTCCTGGATGACTTCAAAAACGCCACTCTCGACGTCATCTGGATCGCCATGCTTGGCGAAGAAGCCGGCACCATACGCTTCGACATTGAAAGGCTCAAGCGCCAACTTGAGGGCGATGGCACCGCTTTACAGCCTCCCAGCGGCGCATTCCTCAAGGAGCAGGTAGCCTATATCTGCGAAACGATTGTGCGCAACTTCAGCACGCTCCACCCGAATCTTGCCCAAAAGATTGAAACCTATCTGCCACGGTATCGCCGCTTCCGGAGCTCTGTTACCCGGGAGATGACGCGATGCATGAAGAAGGCCGTCGAGCGCTACCAGCATCTCACCGAAGGCGCGTTGGAATCCGATGCGTTGGACACCTGCGCGATGGATCTGGTGTTGCGAAGGCAGATCCTGCAGGCCAAGAAGGCCGGCGTGGAACCATCCGATCCCACCCAGGATTCCAACATGCTCGACGAGATGTTCGTGTTGTTGGTGGCAGGGCATGACAGCACGGCGAACACGCTCGCCTGGTTTGCGCGGTTCATGGAGCGGTTCCCAGCGGTGCAGTCCACCCTTCGGGCCGAGCTTCGCAAGGCGTTTCCCGGCCCGGGCCTGCCTAGCGTTGACGAGATTCTGAACGCGGCGGATGTCCCTTACCTCGACGGCGCTTGCGAGGAGGCGTTCCGTCTGGCTGGCACCGCCAAGGCCAATATTCGGCAGACCCTGGTTGATACCACAATCTTGGGGTACCCGGTTCCGAAGGGGGCGGAGATCTTTTTGAACTACCACATCGATCGGACGCCGACGCCGTTGGAGGAAGAGAAGCGAAGTGAAACGTCGAGGGCAGCGGCGGAAAGGCACGGGGATGGGCTGAGCGGAATCGCGGGGAGGGACCTGGCGAGCTTTAACCCGCGGAGGTGGATCGTCCTGGACAAGACCGGAAAGGAGAAATTTGATGCGTATGCCCTGCCCAGCTTGGCCATGGGGGGTGGGTTTAGGGGTTGCTTTGGTACGTCCTTGAGGCCTTGGTGTACGCGACGTGGATTCATGCTGACTATCATTCGGTAAACAGGGCGCCGAATGGCCCAGATGGAGCTGCGGATCATGGTGGTTCTCCTTATTCTGACCTTTGAGTTTCTTGAGCTGCCTGAGGAGCACCAGTCTATGGCAGCCATCGAGGGAGTCTTTAGAGAGCCGAAGCATCCGTACGCTCGCCTGAGGATTCTCCGAGAGTAGGCCCCGGAGACCTTCAAAAACCCTGGAGTGTCATTTCTATGAAACTGGCAAGGAGACCGTCTCCGGATTGCTGCATTGCTTCGCCTATCCGAGAATCTTTGGAGTGAAAAGCCATCGGCAGCAGCAGTGATAACAGCCGATGGATATGCAAACTTCTCAATGGTTCGGTGGGACCGGACTTCATCCAAGGGCTTTTCACGTAGGATTGTAATGTTTGTGTAAGGTGAATACGTTGGACAGTCATGGTTCCATGATCCTTTCTTAAAGGGCACAGGCCGACCAGCCGGCCGTCCACATTTGCAAGAAGGTACTTTATCGTATCGCAGGTCAAATAGTGCTCTTCCAGATGTACCTCCTGGCCGTCCCCATGCTGTCTCACATGCTCGGTCGTCCTTGTAGTGTCTTGCACCTCTCCGCCAGTCTTCTCTTACATCCGCCGAGGTGTTGGCTGGCATCAGCCTGTCTCTAACAGTCCAACAACAAGGGCTCGGTGTGACACTCCACAGACGCAAATATGCCATCGCCATTCGGCGCTGCGGGTCTAGATGTCCACGTCTGTATCTGATGCCAGCACAGCGGTGCGGCTGGTACGCCAAGCATGGCAAGATTCGACGCAAGAATAAAAAGAGGCGCCAGTTCTTGGACCCAAGAATGACCGCCACAAAACCATTCGCTTTCGCAAGAGCAAAACAAGCATCACCCCCGCAGTGCGTTTAAGATTTACTTACTGTTCGCTTTTGTTGTCCAGAGCAGTTTCTGCGGATTGACACGCCGCCCGCAATGTGCTACTAGTGGAAACACATTTACGAGTGCGGCCATCAACACGTGGTATTCGCCGGGTATTGTGGACACCATCCCTACTGCCGTCCACGATGGATGTACTGGAACCATTTCCGAGAATCCCACTGCGGCTGCCGCAACGCTACGAGACGGTGAAGCCGGCTCCGAGACTCGACAGATAGGCATGGAAGAACTGGAAACTTTGTGTTTGGGCAGGAAGCCAATCAGAAGGTTGAAATAGGTTGGAGAGGGACAGAGAGAGAGAGAGAGAGAGAGAGAGAGAGAGTGTGTGTGTGTGTGTGTGTGTGTGAACGGCGTTGACTTGGTATAGGGCTCAGAGGGGGAACATTACAAACGTCAGACAACTTTGACGAGCCTCCAGATAACGTCTTGGACCGAAATGAAACGTCGTCGACGGCTGAATTGCGGCTTGTTTTCAGCGCGGATATCGTTACGATATGACGAAGCTCGGAAGATGTCATTGCTCTGCAATCCGTGATTTTGGCGCGCGAGCCGATGCCACGCCGGGTCTCGTGCCGATGACAGTGGACCCGGTGGATCCTCCCGGAGGTTCCCCGAGTCGGGCCCCGGATCCGATCTCGCCAAGACCTGCCCAGCGGACCCACACGGGCGGAACTGGACCTATAGAGGTACCCGGGCCGGGGGACATTGCCGAGGAGTTTCACCCTCAGGTCATGATGCAAGATGCAGCCAGAGAAACCGAGGGGAAGTGTGACTTTGTCAGTCTACTAGTGGAAATGAACCTCTGAAAACTAGATTATTGAAGCCTACAATCCCAGAAAGTTTGCTGGCTGTATAGCCCCAGCCTTCCCCGGTCCGCAGGGGCTTGTCCCTCTTTGATGATTCTCAATAGATGCCGATGGCTTTTCGGTTGCCGGTAACGGTTTCTCCCTTCCTATCACTTATGGATAATAGCTTCATGTCTGTTCTTATCGCTAGCTTCCACCACGTTGTCTACAAGCGCGGCGTTGTCATAGCCGGAAGCATCATTGGTGTCCTCCTCGTCCTGTATCTGTCGGCAGATCGTATCCAAGGTACAGGTACCTAGAGAACTACCTCCCAGTAGCCACATACCTGGCAGTCCCCGGGGCCGGGAGAACACCACTGCTGCTCAGGCCACGAACCTGGGGCTGGAGCAGGTAGCCAGAGGTACCTATTTGGGGATGCCCGGTGCGGGATCTCCCGTTAGCCAAAAGACCCACTTCCCGTTCCAGACCTACTAGTAATGCGGCTCTGCGGAATGTAAGAACGACGTCATGACACATCCCTGGAATACGGTAACTTTGAGCACGCACGTCATGTGGGGCGGCCGGCAACCGGCTACGGCAAACTACAACCGGACATCCAGACCTCAGCTCCAACCCCGCAGGTTCACAGCTCACTGTCCAACGGAACCTCGCGGCACCTCGCTGTCAGCCATGGCACCCATCAAGGTGGCTGTCCTCGACGACTACCAGGGCATCTCGGAGCCCAAGTTCCGTGCCCTGGACCCTGCCAAGTTCGACGTCTCCTTCTTCCCCAACACCCTGCCGCCCTACCACCACCCGGGCACCTCGCACGAGACTCGGGACCAGATCGTCGCGCGCCTGGAACCCTTTGAGGTCCTCTGTACGGTCCCCACGCACCGCTTCCCTCAGAACCACCCTCGCTGACCCGGTCCCCCCCCCCCCCCCCCCCCCAGGTACCATGCGCGAGCGCACCCCTTTCCCGGCCGACCTCATCGCCCGCTTGCCCAACCTCCGGCTCCTCCTGACCACGGGCAATCGCAACCTCGCCCTGGACCTCGACGCCCTGCGCGCCCGCGGCATCCCCGTCGCCGGCGCCGTGGACCGCGCCCACGCCGGCTCGGTCGGCTCCGTCAGCACGACGGAGCACTGCGTCGCCCTGGTGCTGGCCGCGGCGCGCAACGTCGCCCAGGACGACCTCGCCGTCAAGTCCGGCGGGTGGCAGACCGCCCCCGCGGTGTCGCTGCGGGGGAAGACGCTGGGGCTCGTCGGGCTGGGGCGGCTCGGCACGGCCGTGGCCCGCATCCTCGGCGGCGCCTTTGGCATGCGGGTGGTCGCGTGGAGCGAGAACCTGACGCAGGAGCGCGCCGACCAGGCGGCCCGCGACGCGGGGCTGCTGGCGGCGGACGGCGGCGGCGCGGGGATCCGCGCGGTGGGCAAGGACGAGCTGTTCCGCGCGGCCGACGTGGTCAGCCTGCACCTCGTCCTGTCGGACCGCACGCGCGGGGTCGTGGCCCGGCGGGACCTCGAGCTCATGAAGCCGACGGCCATCTTTGTCAACACGTCCCGCGGGCCGCTGGTGGTCGAGGAGGATCTGCTCGACGTGCTCGAGCAGGGCCGGATCCGCGCCGCCGCGTTGGATGTGTTTGACCTCGAGCCGCTGCCGCTGGACAGCCGGTGGCGCACGACCAAGTGGGGCGAGGGCGGCCGCAGCAGGGTGCTGTTGACGCCGCACATGGGGTATGTTGAAGAGTCAACGCTGGATGCGTGGTATGACCAGCAGGTGGAAAATCTGTTGCGTTGGGAGAAGGGAGAGGAGCTGTCCGTGAAGCTGTGCTAAGCTCAGTGGTGTCGAATCTGAGCCAGTCGCCATTCTGCGTGCCTCGCATGCTAGCTCCCTTCGGCCAAATCCGAGCCTCAAGATAAAACGGCCAAGCCATTGCCTCCTGCGACTCCCGGGGCATTTTCTGGCGTTGTCTGGGTGCTCAGGAAAGCTCACGGGGGTCGTCCCGGCGGGGTCGGTCTTGACGCTCCTCCCGGTCCGGAGCTCGGCGATGGGCTGCGGGGTTTGGCCCCACCTCGGAGGTGTGGGGACCGGGCTTGGCGGCCACCGGCCGGGACTCAGGGACGGTAGCCGACACTAAGGTCCTCATGCATGGTGAGTGTATAGTACGCTCATGCTGGGTTGGACAAGAGAATACAAGCCACGGTCATCACCCAGATGCCAGATGGCACAGGCACAGTCTGCGGCAACGCGATACCAGAACGTCGGTGCCACTCAGTGAGCAATGCAATTCGTGCCCAGGAAATCAGATTCGGTCCCGTCACTCCGGTTGCGAAGCTCTCCAAGCCAGGGTCAAAAGAACTTGCGTCTCATCTCTTGGGCACGTCACAGGAGCAACTAGATCGCCATGCAATAATCGTTTTGGGTACACGGTTCCTTGCCTAACCATCTCCATCACCATTGCCCGGGACCGATCCTGGGGGGTGTGTGTCCCGTCCCATCTACAAGAAGCTGCTATCGCGCGGCGACATGTCCAGATTGACTGCCACGATAGGCTCCTCATGCATTCTCGGCGGTTGTCAATCGGATATCCAGACGCAGATCCACCCTATCTGTCCTTCTCTTCGCCCTCTGAAGCTTACCCATCAGCAGCTTCAGATTTTCGACTTCGCTCGTCTGCATGACGACTTTTAGATCCAGGTCCTTGATAATCTTTGCCAGAGCCGACATGTTTAGCTCCAGATTGTCGGGCCTGTCTCGTGGACCGGAACTCAGTTTTGGCATTCGTCGGTGATGCTTGTTGGTCAGGCCGAGCACGCCGACTTGGATTTGTCCCATCCACCGATCCTGCTTCTCGGCTTGGTCCCGAAGCATGGCATGCTTCTTGTTCCTTGCACAACCGGTGCTCGCGTTGGCGTGGGACGCTGCATAGTAACGGCCATGCTCCATGGATCGCTCTCCGTCCTCCGAAGCGTCCTCTCGTTTCGGTTTCTTATCGTCACGTCTGGTTTCGTAAACGACAATCTCATAAGCTTCTCCATCGTCATCGTCATTGCGATTTGTGCTCCTAGGAGTGTCCGAAGGCAAACAAAACGAAGAACCGAGTCTTCTCCGTGTTTTTGTCCATCTTGCATCGGAGCGAAGGTGGACCGCCGCCGGGGTGAGAAACAATTCGTGTTCGTCGTCGACGCTGCTGCCCCTTGTCAAGGTCGGCAGCGACCAGATCGTACGGCCGAGCCTCTGTTCTTCCGAAATAATAACCTTCATTGCCTGCACCAGACGATGGGCGTCTATTGGCGTCGCGGTAAGCACCCAGGGGTTTCGCCGGCCCTCCATGTATTCTCGGCGCCACGCGTTGCTGGTAAAGTCGGCCCCTGCCTAGAACGGCGGAACCTCGCGGCACTCGTCGACGAGAAAGTTCAGGTTCACAAGCTCAAAGCTGTCCTGCAGCTTCCCGGGGACGCCGCTGGTTTCGCCGTTGAGGTACCGGGCGGCTCGAAGGATCGCGGGCTTGTAAAGGTACGGCATCTTGCGAACGCCACCGTCCCCGGATATGGCATCCCGCCATGTCGTGTAGTTGGACTTCCAGAGAGAAATTCTTCTCAGCATGCTGCAGATGTCGTCCCACAGCCTCTGCTTCCGGGGTGGTTGTTCGCTCCTGGGCCGGCTCAGCTGTTCCAGCGCATACTTTAACACCTCAACGTCGTGGACGTCGGGGCCCTCACGACGGTGATATGCCATGATCCATGGAACTGCACGAGGCCATCTTGCAGCGGACTCGTAGAGGATGAACTGTGCCGCCGTGATCTCGTCTGGCGGTTGCTTGGGGTTGTCTAGGAGCTTTTGCTCGGCGCGGTGCGGCCGTGTCGAGGACGCTTGTCGGGTCGTCAATGGAGTGACCAGCCGTTTACTAGCCCTGGAGAGTTTCGATTTCAGCATTATCGTCTTGTTTCGGCAGAGACGATCGAGGCCCCGAAGGCTGCTCAAGAAGCCGAACTTGGTGTTAGGGGGGCCCATGGCAGGAAGCTGGAGGGTAGGTAGGTGATGGAGAAAAGCCCGTATACCAACATCTTGGGGAGGTCTGAACCTTTAATTCACTGAGTTCCCAGGGATTTTGTGAGGGGGTAACAAAGGATGGTTTGCTAAGCTCTTGGTTGATTCTCATTTCAGGGATGACATGCAAGAAAGGCGTAATGACTTTCTGAGGGTGCAATGCGGCTGTTGTCTGTTGTCTTACAGGATGTTGTTCAGAGCGCTGTTGACCTGCGGAAACAAGGGAACCAGTTTCGTGGGAACAGTCCGCAAAGACGTCGCAGACCTGGCTCCTCCCTATCCTTAGCCAACACCACCTGCTCGGTATTTCTTTGCCTCATTCATCCCGCCTGGTTCATTTTTCTTATCATATTCTCCATTGTCTTCTTGGCCTCCGTTCTCATCCAACCTGGACCCCGGCTACAGTCGCAACTTGACAAGATCACGCCCAAGAGAAGCCTTGGTCAGGCTTCGACACCGTAGCTGAAGCCATCGTAGTACTGCTAGCACGGCCAGGCTGCCCCGTAAAAGATTCAGCTCTGCAAGGCTCTACTCCCCGGTCCTTGTAAAGACCCGTTTCTTGAAGAATTACCGCCGAGCTTCCAGGCCGCATTGTAGGCAGCACCATGTTTCCCCGAGCAAGGTGAGAAGCGCTCCTCCGGGACAACATCTTCCCGGCTGCAGCGTTGGAGCAAAAGCAGCAGCGCAAGGCTGTCATTGAGAGCATGGTAGAAAGACCAAGAGAGAAGCCTCGAATTATGTCTAGGTAGTAAGTCTAAATTACAGCTTGCTTGGCATCCGAGTGGCTCCATCCAGCCGAATCACAACGCCGTTGAGCATGACGTTCTCGATGGCGTGACGCACGAGGGCCGAAAACTCCTCGGGCTGGCCGGGGCGCTTCGGGAACTCCATGGCCTTGAGCAGGCCGGTGCGTACCTTGTCGGACAGCGCCGCCGTCATGTTGGAGTCGAACATGCTCGGGGCGACGGTGACGACGCGGATGCCGAAACGGGCGAGGTCGCGGGCCATGGGCAGCGTCATGCTCGCGACGGCGCCCTTGCTCGCGGCGTAGGCGACCTGGCCCATCTGGCCCTCGAAGGCGGCGGCGCTGGCCACCATGACGACGACGCCGCGCTCGCCGTCGGGACCCTCGGGCGCGGCCGAGGCCAGCTCCGGGAGCAGCTGGCGGACGAGGTCGATGGTGCCGCGAAGGTTGATGGACAGGACAAAGTCGACCGACTCCATGGACACCGGGCGCAGCTCCTTGTCGAGGATGAGGCCGGGGTGGCCCACTCCGGCGCCGGGGATGATGCCGCCGAGAGGCTTGCCGCTCTTGCGGATCCAAGCGACGGCGGCGTCGACGGCGGACTTGATGCTGGCCGTGTCGGAGACGTCGCAGGGGATGAAGGTGGTCGAGGTGCCCAGCTCCTCGACGAGGGCCTTGCCCAGCTCCTCGTTCATGTCGAGGATGACGGCGTTGCCGCCGGCGGCGACAATGTCGCGGACGCACGCGCGGCCGAGGCCAGAGGCGCTGCGTGCAGGCGTGAGCAAAGAGGGCCTTTACAGGAGCGACAAGGGGGGGGGGATTGGGAACTTACCCGCCCGAAACCACAAAGGACCGTCCCGAAATCTTCATGTTGGATCTGGATGGTAAACGAGTTCCATGTGAGGAAGGAAAGAAATGAGTCTATGACAAGGGCCGTGTCATTGGCATGTCAATCAAGTCCTCGGCCTGGGGCCGGCATCTCCACATGAACGGCGGTCGGAGCCTCGGTTCCAGGACAAGCGCCGACGATGCTTGCATCGCTAGTATCAGGTGGTACCGGACCGTAACGCTCAGGTATTCCGTTATGCGTAATTACAGCCATGGCGTCATCCCGCCGCCTGCTGTTGGCTCGGCGCTGCGACCCGCCCCCCCCCCCCCGTCGTTATCTTTGGATCCACATGCACTCCAAGAGGAGGGACGTTCCCTGAAAGCCATCCAGCACATGCACCACCCAACACCGTCCAAACTCGTCGCGATATCGAGACGCGTCGTTGAAGGCGCTGGCCCAAAGACCCGACCCCGACGAAACGCCTGCCACACCGGTTGTTTTTTTCTCCTTTGAGCCGACGCTCTGCCCGACATACGATCGTAACACCCCCTAACCCGCCAGCCTCGTCGACTCTGCGACGGTCGTCCGGCCATGAGCTACGAGTTGCCCGGCATGACGCGCCCGCGGCGGTCGTCTGCCACGAGCGACGACAGCACCGCCACGGTGCGCGAGCAGGAGCTGGGCAGCATGTACGACTACCTGGCCAAGATCATCTTGTTGGGGCCCAGCGGGACAGGCAAGTGAGTGACGTTGTTCGCGCGGGGTTGCTGCTGCTGCGGGGGGGCGCCGGTTGACCCAGGTGGACCAGATCCTGTCTCCTCCACCGTTTCGTCAAAAACGAGTGGCGCGTGCTTTCGTCGCAAACCATCGGCGTCGAGTTCGCCACCAAGATCATCAAGGTCGGCACGGGCGCGCGGAGGAAAAGGATAAAGCTTCAGGTAGGCCGATGACCGGTTCCCCCTCCCCCTCCCCCCACCCCCACCCTCGGTTCTTGCTCCGTCCTGCTGACCTCCCCCAGCTCTGGGATACGGCAGGCACCGAACGCTTCCGGTCCGTGTCGCGGTCGTACTACCGCGGCGCGGCCGGTGCGATTCTCGTCTACGACGTAACTTCTCACGCGTCGTTCCGCGGGCTGCAGCCCTTCCTCAACGACGCGCGCGCCCTGGCATCGCCCAACCTCTCGGTCGTGCTCGTCGGCAACAAGCTGGACCTGGCGCACGACGCCCTCATCGATACCGGCCTGCCGCCGCCGACGCCCGGGACCGCCAGCCTGTCGTCGACCCCGCTGCCGTCCTCGTACTCGTCGACATCCACCCTCCACCCGGGGCTCGGCGCGCAGCTCAAGGCCACGGTGGCGCCCGACGGGCGCGAAGTGGCCGCGTCGGAGGCCGCGCGATGGGCCAGCACGGTGCAGATCCCCGCGGCCATGGAGGTCAGCGCCTTCAGCGGCGAGGGCGTCGACGAGGTGTTTGGGCGGCTCGCGCGCATGATCCTGACCAAGATCGAGCTCGGCGAGATCGACCCGGACGACCCCATGAGCGGCATCCAGTACGGCGATGGCGGAGGCGTGTGGAACGCGGGAGCCAGCGACGGCGGGAGCATCAAGAGCGGCGTGACGACCGACGACGGCGGCGGGCGGCGCCGGCGGAGAAGCAGGAGGACGGGGCAGGGGCTGCGGGAGTGGGAGGAAGTCTTTACACTTACAAGCCGGCGGAGGAGCGCAGGGTGTTGCTGAGGCGGAGATACCCTTTCCGGACATGGATGAGTTGCGTTTCAGGGGGGTTTGTTGGCGTTGGTATTTTTTTTATGGTCCTTTTCGGTTTTCCAATACCACACATGCGCAAGGATTTCGATTTCTTTCTTGCTCTGCCCAACCCTCGTCGCCCTCGTCGCCCCTGTGGCTTTCGCGGCTCGAGCATGCAGAATCTCGCTTGGAGGATTCCGCCGAATCCATTCTCCATCGCTGCCGACACAGCCGTGATGGGCTGCCACGGCCGAAGTCTTGGCGGGCGGTCGATGCGACGCGGAGAGGCCGGCTCCGAGGTCAGCCGTGCGAACCGCGCCGGGGGTTGGGCCGGCGCATGTCGTGTTAGTGAGCGGTAGTTACCCCGGTACCGTCCGTAAGAGGTAACTTCAGCGGCTTTGCAAAGACAAGACACATCCTCCTTCTCCCCCCACCCCCAAAAAACAGGAAAAAGAAAAACCTGGCGATGGGATTCTTGGATTCTTGGACAACGCGAAGCCAGGGGAAATTTTATAAGATATCAACCTTGAAGAATCCTCACCACCTCAACTCCTCAACTCCACTTGTCCGGCTAAATACCGCTGGACCTGTGCTTCGTTGGCAGCCCAGCTCAAGATTTCATTCAATCAACACCAACAACCTAAACCCCTCCCCCTGACCTCCACTGACGCATGGGCCGGTGCTGACGTACAGTACGGTAAGGGACCATGGAACATAAAGCGCCTTAGCTACGGTAGGTAAGGGATCCAGGCGCCTTACCGATCGCGTGCAGACTGGGTACGGATAGTTAAGGTACGGGCGGTGGGTTCCCGGCCGGAGCCCCTCATTCGTCGCCGCGGGGCAGTTGCTCCCGCCCCCTTGGAGATGCCTTCTTTCCACAGCAGCTCGCTCGGCAGGTGCATCCCCTCGTTAACAGGATCAACAAAGAAATAATAAAAAGCCATGGCTGCCTGCCAACTCCTTCCTCGCATGGCTCTGCATCTGGCAGCAGCATTCGTTCCTCCCTCCTTGATCTTCCCTCCCTGATCCTCTCTCCTTGATCCTCCCTCCTTGTTTGTGATTTTGTCCCATCTCCTGGTCCATCGTCTTCTTCTTCTGCTTCCTCTCCTCCTCTCGCCTCGGATCCCTCTCTCGGTTTCCTGGACCCTTCCGGCCGTCCCGTAACCATGGCTCGCTCCGTGGTCGCCATCGACGCGGGCTGGGAGTTCCGCCAGGCCGACAAGGACGACTCCCCGTTTCTGCCCGTGAGCCAGTTCCCAACCAACATACACCTCGACCTGCTGCACCACGGCCTGATCCCGGACCCCTTCGTCGCCAAGAACGAGCTCGACGTGCAGTGGGTGGGCGAGGCCGCATGGACGTACCGGACCACCTTCGCGTCGCCGGCCGTGCCCGCCGGAGCCCGTGCCGTGCTCGCCTTCGACGGTCTCGACACCTTTGCCACCGTCAAGCTCAACGGCGCTACGATACTCGAGTCGGACAACATGTTCCTCCCCTACCGCGTCGACGTCTCGGCTCAGCTCGCCCCCGAGGGCTCCTCCAACGAGCTGTCTATCAGCTTTGATAGCGCTTACCTTCGCGGCTGCGAGCTCGTGGAGAAGTACCCGGCGCACAAGTGGGGATGCTGGAACGGCGATACCTCGCGCCTGGCCGTGCGCAAGGCGCAGTATCATTGGGTAAGGCGGCTGCTCCCCGTTCGTCCTCCGGAACCCCGCTGACGCTGACACCCCCCCCCAGGGCTGGGACTGGGGCCCGACGCTCCTGACGTGCGGCCCGTGGCGGCCAATCCACCTCGAGGTGTACGAGGCGCGGGTGGCGGACCTCGCCGCCGATGTCGACGTGGACGCATCGCTGAGCCGCGCCGCCGTCGCCGTGACGGCCGAGCTGGAGGGGAGCGCCGACCAGGTGCGGTTCGAGCTGTCGCTGGACGGGCGGCAGGTCGCGGTCGGGACCGCCGACGCCAATGCGCCAACCGCGTCGTTCACCCTCGAGAACCCCTCCCTGTGGTACCCGCGGAGCTACGGCGCGCAGCCGCTCTACGAGGTGCGCGCCACCCTGCTGCGCGGCGGCGCCGAGCTGGACACGGCCGCCAGGCGGATCGGCATCCGGCGCGCCCGGCTGGTCCAGCGGCCCCTCGAAGGCCAACCCGGAACGAGCTTCTTCTTCGAAGTCAACAACGTCCCCGTCTTTTGCGGCGGCAGCAACTGGATCCCCGCCGACAGCTTCATCCCGCGCATCGCTCCGAAGCGGTACTACGACTGGGTGCGGCTGGTGGCCGAGGGCAACCAGGGGATGCTGCGAGTGTGGGGCGGCGGCATCTACGAGGAGGAAGACTTTTACAACGCGTGCGACGAGATCGGGATCCTGGTCTGGCAGGACTTCATGTTCGGCTGCGGCAACTACCCGGCGTGGCCCGAGCTGCGCGCGTCGATCGACGCGGAAGCGCGTGCCAACCTGAGGCGGCTGCGGCACCACCCGAGCATCGTCATCTGGGCCGGCAACAACGAGGATTACCAGTACCAGGAGTCGGCCGGTCTCACGTACGACTACGCCGACAAGGACGCCGAGGGCTGGCTCAAGACCGACTTTCCCGCCCGCTACATCTACGAGAAGATTCTGGCCGACGCGTGCGCCGCCCTGGCGCCGCGCACCGCCTATCACCCCGGATCCCCTTGGGGCGCCGGCCGCGACACGCACGACGGAACCGTGGGGGACATCCACCAGTGGAACGTGTGGCACGGCACGCAGGAAAAGTGGCAAGACTTTGACAAGCTTGTCGGCCGGTTCGTGTCCGAGTTTGGGATGCAGGCGTTCCCCTCCGTCAAGACCATCGACGCCTACCTGCCGCAGGGCCGGGACGACCCGGACCGGTACGCGCAGTCCTCGACGGTCGACTTCCACAACAAGGCCGACGGCCACGAGCGCCGCATCGCCCTGTACCTGGCCGAGAACCTGCGGTACGCGCCCGACCCGCTCGAGCAGTACGTCTACAGCACGCAGCTCATGCAGGCCGAGTGCCTGGCGTCGGCGTACCGGCTTTGGCGGCGCGAGTGGCGCGGGCCGTCGCGCGAGTACTGCGCCGGCGCCCTCGTCTGGCAGATCAACGACTGCTGGCCGGTCACGAGCTGGAGCATCGCCGACTACTACCTGCGTCCCAAGCACGCCTACTTCACCGTCAAGCGCGAGATGGCGCCCATCACGGTCGGCATCGCGCGGCGCACGCACAAGCACCCGGTTCCCGGGGCCCACCGCCACTCGCGCATCGGAACGGAGCAGCGCACCCGCATCGAGGTTTGGGGAAGCAACCTGACCCTGAGCGACGCGACGGTCGACTGCGTGCTGCGCGCGTGGGACGTGGTGACGGGAGAGGAGACCTTTTCGCAGACGGTGGCGGCGGGGCTCGTGCTGGGCGCGAACCGGTCGACCGAGGTGGTCGAGCTCGAGGTTCCCGTCGGCAAGCAGAGCCACGAGCCACAGGCGGCGGCGGCGGCGCGCACCGTCGTGGCGGCGTACCTGGTGCAAGATGGCCGGCAGGTGGCGCGCTATGTCAACTGGCCCGAGCCGCTCAAGCATGTGCACCTGCAGCAACCCAAGGCGCTGGAGGCGCGGCTTGCGGAGGACCTCGCGTCGGTGCGGATCCGTGCCGAGGTGCCGGTCAAGGGCGTGGCGCTTGAGTGCGACGACGATGGCGTGGCCTTCGACGACAACCTGATCGACGTGGTACCGGGCGAGGTAGTAACGGTGGCGGTCCGGGGGGCGAGCGCCAAGACGAGCATCAACACGAGGTATCTGGGGATGCAGTAGCTTTCGAGGGTCACGACATGAAGGGAAAAGGTCAAGGTCACGGAAGCGCGATGTGCGGTCCTGAGATTTGAGAAGGATTATAGACTTTGTTTTTGGAAACAGAAAAAAAAGGTGGAACAGATGTGTTTTTTTATTCTGACGAATCCCAACGCCAAACCCATGCACCCCCGTACGCCGTGTTCAAAGGAATCCATTAGAAAACAAAGGAGGTCATGCAGGACGAGAGAGAGAAAGCCTAGCAGCAGCCGGTCTGGCCGGCGGCCTGGGCGGCCTTGAGCTTGGCGGCATCGACGTCGGTGTTGAGGGTCTTGTCGACCTTTTCGTTGGGGCCGGCAATGAGGATCTTGATGACCTCGCCCTCCTTGACCTTCTTGAAGGCGCTCTCGGCCTCGGTGAAGGGGACGACGCCGTTGATGAGGGGCTTGACGTCGACCTTGCCGGCGGCGACGAGGTCGATGGCGAGCTTGTAGTCGCCGCTGCCGTAGCGGAAGGAGCCGCGGGCCGTCACCTCCTTGAGGCACAGGGCCATGATGGGGAAGTTGATGTCGGCCTTGCCCATGCCGCCCTGGACGTAGGTGCCGCCCATCTTGACGACGTGGAGCGACGTCTGGATGGAGGGCTCGGCGCCCGAGGCGTCAATGACCACGTCGGCGCCGGCGCCGAGGTCGGCGGCGGCGATGAGGTTCTTTGCGTTTTGCTCGGCGGAGACGCGCTGCGAGAGGTAGGTGTGGGTGGCGGCGTAGCCCCGGGCGAAATCGAGCTTGGACTGGAGGATGTCGACCGAGACGACCTTTGTGGCGCCAAAGGAGCGGGCGACGGCGGCGCAGAGCAGGCCGACGGGGCCGGCGCCCATGACGACGACGCTCTGGCCGGGCTGGACGCGGGCCTGCTTGACAATGTGCACGGCCACGGCGAGGGGCTCGATCAGGGCGCCCTCCTGCAGGGAGACGTTGTCCGGGAGCTTGTAGCAAAAGTCAAAGGGGGCGGTCCAGTAGCCCGTCAGGGTGCCGTCGTAGGGCGGGGTGGCGGCGAAGACCATGTCCGGGCAGAGGTTGTAGCGGCCCGACAGGCACGAGGAGCAGCGGCGGCAGGGGTAGCCGGGCTCGAGGGCGATGCGGTCGCCGGGCTTGAGGGCCGTCACCTGGCTGCCCACCTCGACGACGGTGCCGGCCGACTCGTGGCCCAGGACCATGGGGTCCTTGACGACGAAGTGGCCGATGGCGCCATGCTGCCAGTAGTGCACGTCGGAGCCGCAGATGCCCGTGTAGTTGACGGCGACGAGCACGTCGTGGGGGTGCTGGAGCTTGGGGCGAGGGCGCTCCTCGAAGCGCACCTCGTTGGGTTTGACGAGGACGAAGGAG
The DNA here is from genome assembly GCF_042764415.1 of Remersonia thermophila. Lineage (NCBI taxonomy): Eukaryota > Fungi > Ascomycota > Sordariomycetes > Sordariales > Chaetomiaceae > Remersonia > Remersonia thermophila. Next base: position 592,010 of record NC_092217.1, read on the forward strand.
AGGTTCTGCCGTAAGGGGGAAAGCGGTGGGGTGTAAGCAAGCAAAGAGCCGTTTACCAGGCAAACGTAGACAAGGTGAGAGGGAAAGGGGGGGGGGGGGGGAAGGAAAAGGGAAAAAAAAGAAGGGGGGGGGATAGGCAGTACAGAGGATGGTTGTATATGCTCGGATATCTGCTGGAGGCGGCGTGAACTTACAGAGCTCATGGTGACGGGGGAGGGGCGTGGCGACTGGATCAAGAATATGTGATAGAGGGTGAGAGAGAGTGAGAGTAAGTGTGAGAGAGACGGTGATAGAGGAGGGGCACGAGGAGGGAAGAGACAGAGAGAGAGAGGGGGGGGAGACCTTGGAGAGCTGCCTTGCTCTTGAATACGAGAGAGACGGGCTTAAATATCTGGATTCCCCAAGCACGAGCGAAGCCTCCGCCGGGTCGGCTTTCTGGCAGATGAGAGAGACCTTGGTTTTTTTTTTTTTTTTTTCCCCTTGCTTAGGTTCGACTGCCCCTCCCTGTTCCAACCCAACAGAGAGAGGAGGCATCCGGGACCGGTGCGCGTCGGGTGCGGGGAGTTTCTCCTCACCGGAGCCCATTCCCCCCTCCCCTCCCCTTCCCCTCCCCTCCCCCCACCGCCCTCCGCGCTCTGGAGCTGGTCGATTACGCCATGGGTTGTTTTTCTTGGTGGTGAGAGAGCCCAGCGCGAGCCTGGCAGGAGCCCAGCAGGCCAGCAAGCAACCTGGCACGCGCTACGTTGGGCAAGGGGGGCCAGCGTTACAATGACGGGCCTCGTGCAGGTGTCAAAGTCACCACCAGGTTCCAGGCCCTGGAACACAAGGCCTACGCCCCGCCCCCCACCGGGGGACAGCCCGCGCCAGGGTACGTACGTAGGTACAGGGCCCCTGGTTCCCTTGCTGACGGACATCCCACGGGGTGGTTAGGTACGCAGTAGTTAGCTGGTCGAAGCCAGCGGCCATCGGGCTGGGGTACAGCCGTTGTTGGGTTGGGCGAGCGGGCTTTTTTTTTTTCTCGCTTTTTGATTTTATCCAGCCCATTTACCCGCACCAATCACGGGCGGAGCGCCGTGGCCGCGGGGGATCCGCAGGGCGACGACGTCCTTCCCCTTGGGACAGGCCCCGTGTCAGCTGAGGATCAGAGACTGCACAGATCTCGATTGCATTTTGCCGCAGAGTCGCAAGCGCGACGCCGAGCGTGCGGATGGGCCGGCGGTCGAGAAGCACGATGAGGACATTGTGGCCTGACGATGGCGGTTTTTTTTTTTGTTTTTTTTTTTGTTTTTCCTTTTGGTTCTCTCTTGCGTCTCGGGGAGCTCTCTACGCAGTACTACTGTGTAGTATAGGTACCTCACGTAGAGCTTGTCTTGGGTTGGTACGGGCATGCATGGCTGCTGACCATGGTCCAGGTACCTACATAGTACCACGTACGTAGCGTTACTTGGACGGTGCAACGGCAGCGGCGGCAGCAGCAGCAGCAACACCCAACGAAACAGCCGCAGGGAAGCTCCCGAGGTCGTAGTGGAAGCGCAGCCTGTCTTTCTTCCCTGGACAACAATTCGCCATCTCGTGCCCCGTCCAGGGGCGCGCGTGATGCGATGGAATGCAGCAGCTCGTGGGGACGTTGCATTGCAGGTGACGAGGCGCCGGTCGCGGCAGTTGACGGTCGCCGAGCTCGCAAAGACAAGATGGCCCCGGTCAGAGGGAAGGGTCCGTCCTGTGCGCGGGAGACTTTTTGGATGATAAAAGTTTCGGCCGGTGGACCCCCCTGGGGAGGAGTGTTTGTTGTTGTTGATGAAGAGGATGTTGGATCCATGGGACCCCCACTTGTCTCCAGCGGAGGGGGGTGCCTCGGACCCTGTCAACCCAATTACAAAGACCCAAGTACATGATTACCTATTTACAGTAACTAACTACCCAAGTAGTACTAACTATAGTACGTATTCAGTACCTGACCTACCTGACCTACCCTTGGTAACGAGGTAGTTATCCTCTACGCTGATGACCGGCGTGGACCTGAGCCAAGGTGACCCCGCTTGTGCCCCGCATTTCCCACGGTAACGTTCTTGTTGAGCATGAGGGGGGCAACAAAACAAAGAATGAAGTGGGAAAAAAAATTGCAAAATGACAAGGGTGAGATTCGAACTCACGCCCCATTTCTGAGACCAGGAAATGCTACAGGAGCGAATTCAGGTGGGCCTGAACCTGGCGCCTTGGACCGCTCGGCCACCTTGCCGTGTTGTGGTGTTTCTGGCCGGGGAAGCCAGGTCTAAGTGTGCGGACGGGCCTGGCCGTGCCGAGGGCAAAAAGCCTTGGACGCTGAGATCATGACGGATCCTTGGTTACCCCGAAGAAACGTAGGTACGGTGAAATAAGAAGAATGCCTTTTTTTTTTTTTTTGAAAAAAGAAATAATCATAACAACGGACAATTCTCATTCCCTTTCATTCCCTTTCATTTTCTTTCATTCCCTTTGACGGTGGGATATGCTCACAGCGTCTCGGGGGAGTTGGAAAGGCTCAAAGCATGCGTGCGTGTGTATTGTGTGTGTGTGTGTGTGGGTGTGTGTGTGTGTGGGTGTGTGTGTGTGTCTGTGTTGCATCTCAAGTAGTCCTGGATTCTTTCTCATCTTGTCATGTGTAGCTTTTACAATTCTTGATGTTCCTCTTTGATGGACTTTTTGTTCCTGGTATTTCTTTTGCCTCCATGTCTCCTCGAAGATGTCAAGATGCAAAGAATACCACACAAAGCTCCGGTCTTGGTGCGGTTGAATGATGACGCCCTGATTCCCTGGCTCACCGTGAGAATTGGATCCTCCGATGCCAAGCCCGAGTCGGTGACGTCGGCGGCTCGCCCGATGAAATCCGGCAGAATTGTTGCGTCGCAGCAAGCCATGCCAGCTCGCCATCCTCCTCGCGGACCGCAACCCCCCCCGATGCATCATGCGCGGTGGGCAGCCATCGTCCCACGGCCACTGACGCGCGCGGTTTCGACCCTCGGGCTGTGTCTTCGCACCATGGCGACGGCCGCCCGCACCTACAATGTAAGACCGGAAGAGCCCCATGCAAGCCTTTTGCTGCTGCTTTCGCTGACGGACGCCCCCCCCCCCCCCCTTTTTTTTTGCTTCCCCTCGCCAAGGACGCCATCGACGCCCTCAACTCCCTTCAAACCCCCTACGCCGTGATCGAGGCCCGCCGCAAGGCCGGCATCCGCCCGGATGCCACCTCGGTGCGCGAGATGCGCGGCTACCTCCGCCGCATCGGCTACGCCCCCGGCGACCTCGACCGCCTGCACGTCGTCCACGTCGCCGGCACCAAGGGGAAGGGCAGCACCTGCGCCTTTGTCGACTCCATCCTCGCGCGCTACCGCCGCGGCGGCGGCGGCGACGGCGGCGGCGGCGGCAACGGGCTCCCCCGCAAGGTCGGCCTCTTCACGTCCCCGCACCTGATCGCCGTGCGCGAGCGCATCCGCATCGACTCGGCGCCGCTGTCCGAGGAGGCGTTTGCGCGCTACTTTTTCGACGTCTGGGACCGCCTCGAGGCCCGCCCGGACCTGGCCGCGGACGACGCCCCCGCGGGGTCCAAGCCCATCTACGCCCGCTTCCTGACCCTCCTGAGCTTCCACGTCTTCCTGTCCGAGGGCGTCGACGTCGCCGTCTACGAGACGGGCATCGGCGGCGAGTACGACGCCACCAACGTCGTCGAGCGGCCCGCCGCCGCGGGCATCTCCACCCTGGGCATCGACCACGTCTTCGTCCTCGGCGACACGGTCGGCAAGATCGCCTGGCACAAGGCCGGCATCATGAAGCCCGGCCGCCCGGCCTTCACGGTCGAGCAGGCGCCCGAGGCGGCCGAGGTGCTCCGCCGCCGCGCCGAGGAAAAGGGCGTCGACCTGCGGGTCCTGCCCGTCGACCCGCGCCTCCGGGGGGTCGCCGTGCGCCCGGACGCCGCGTTCCAAAAGAGGAACGCCAGCCTGGCCGTCGCCCTGGCCGAGCAGGCGCTGGCGGCCCTCGACCCCTCGTTCCGCCTCGACCCGGCCGGGCCCCTGCCCCGCGAGTTCGTCGACGGCCTGGAGCAGGTCGTGTGGCGCGGCCGCTGCGAGGTCAAGGAGGAGGACCGCGTCGTCTGGTACGTCGACGGCGCCCACACCGCCGACAGCCTCAAGATGGCGGCGCGCTGGTTCGCCGGCGAGGCCGGCAAGCGCAAGGGCCCCCGCGTCCTCGTCTTCAACCAGCAGGGGCGGACCGAGGCGGTCGGCTTCCTCGACGCCCTGTGCGCCGCCGTGAAGGCCGCGGATCCCGACGGCGTCGGGTTCCGGCACGTCATCTTTTGCACCAACGTCACGTACAAGACGACGGGGTACAAGCGAGGTAAGACTTTTTTTTTTTTTTTTTTTTTTGGATCCGCGGCGCGCCCCATCCACGATGCGTACACGGCTCGGCTGACCTTGGCCCCTTAGATTTTGTCAACCACCAATACAACCCCGCCGACATCGAAGCCATGACGGTCCAGCGCGCCTTTGCTGACAAGTGGAGGCAGCTCGACCCGGGAGCCGACGTGCGGCTGGCCCCGAGCATCGAGGAAGCCATCGACGCGGCCCGCGAGCTGGCGGGAGAGGAGGACAAGGCGCAGGTTCTCATCACGGGCAGCCTGCACCTCGTGGGAGGGGCGCTGGGCATCCTGGAGCGTGCCGATGCTTTGTGAAGGCCCGATGACGGAAACCCGGGGCGGGGGAGAAGGAGGAGCGGGTGGAGGAGGGCTTTCCATGCGTAGAAAGGGGGAAAGGGAAAAAAGAGAATAGAAAAATCATGGCTGCGATGCTGTGTACATGCATGTACAATACAACGAGCTGGAGTTCATCACGGACAGAGAAAGAAGCATTCTTGCAAAGGCTGACCTTCAACGGCGGCTTTCCAAACTATATACCCTACTACGTATGGGTTCCTATGGATGGACGGGAAGGAAAAGAAACACAAAAATCAAACCACCCCAAGGTGTTAAGGTTCCTCCTGACCGATGGCTTTGAGCACGGGACCGGCGAGGTGGAAGCTCCCCGTGACCAGGACCTTGCACGGGCGTCGGTCCTGCTTGGCCCGCGCGGCGATGCGGCGAACATGCTCGACGGCGGGCCTCACGGCGTCGTACACGGCCGTTTGCGCCTCGGGCCGGATGGCTTTCATGGCGTCGGCCAAGGCCCGCTGCACCGACAGGTCGCCGCCGGCGGCCGACGCCTCTTCGTTCCTCGCGAAGACGGCGTGGTCGAACGACGGGGCGCCCGGGGACGCCAGCAGGGCGCGCAGCAGCGGGCCCGGGTTCCTGTCCTGCTGGTTGAACAGCAGCACCGTGACGGCGCCGTCGCCGTCGCCGGCGCCGGTGCGGTCGCGGAACCAGCGGCCGACGCCGGCCAGGCTGTCGTCGGTGTGCGCGCCGTCGACGTGCCACTCGATGCCGGCGTCGTCGTCGGCCACGACCTCGCCGCGGGCGCGCAGGGAGGCCTCCCGGAGCCCGCGGCGAAAGGCCTCGGGCATGTCGGCCAGGGCCCAGCCGTCGGTGCCGAACCGGCCGTCGAGCGCCGCGCCCGTCCGCAGCAGGTGCTCGCGCGCCGCGGCCGCCGCGAGCGCCATGTTCTTCTTTTGGAACGGGCCGCGCAGCCTCGCGCCGTCGACGCCCTCCCACGCCTCCACCTCGTCGTCGCCCAGCACCACGAGCGCCTCGGCCCCCTTCTCGCGGGCCCGCGCCCGCAGCACCTCGGCCGCCGCCTCGGTCGGCGGCCGCACCGTGAACCCCTTGCGGCCGGGCTTGAAGACGCCCGCCTTGTGCCAGGCGATCTTGTCGACCGCGTCGCCGAGCATGGCGACGTGGTCGACGCCGAGCTGCGTCACGACGGCGGCCGTGACGAGCGCCGGGTCCGCCAGCAGCGCCGCCGTCGCGTCGTGCTCGCCGCCGATGCCGCACTCCACCACCGCGTCCGTCACGCCCTCGGCGGCGAAGGCGTGCGCCGCCACCAGCGTCAGGAAGCGAAAGTAAAACGGCTTGGTCGCCGGCCCCGCGAGCTCCGCGTCGCTGACCGGCGGCGGCGCGCCCTCCCGCCGCCGCTCTGCGCCGCCTCGCGCCGCGCCGCCTCGGTCAGCCGGTCCCACACCTCGTGCACGTACCGCGCGAACACGGCCGGCGGCAGCGGCGCGCCGTCGATGACGAGGCGCTCCCGCACCGACACGACGTGCGGCGACGTGTACAGCCCCACCACCCTCCTCCTCCTCCTCCTCCCGTCCCCGCCGCCCGGCTGCGCCAGGCTCTGCTGGAGGATCGAGGCGACAAAGGCGCTGACGCTGCCCTTGCCCTTGGTCCCGGCCACGTGCACGCACCGCAGGCCCGAGGCGGCGAGGGACTGCGGCGTGTACCCCGCGCGGCGGAGCCACGCGAGCATTTCGGGGACGGCCAGGGCGTTGGGGTCGACCGAGGGATCCGAGGGCGGGCGGTCAAAGAGGGAGGTGACGGCGCGGTTGGACTGGAGCTGCGCGAGGCGCTCCAGGGCCAAGGCGTAGGCGTCACCAGGGCCTGGGTCGGTGGTGGTGGTGGCGGTGCTGTTGCTGGTGGCCATGGTGCGAACAACCGCGTGAGCGAGCCGGGCGATGAAAACGGGAACGATGAGCTTCTTTTGTTGTTGGACGAAACGGCGGTTGAGCACGCGGGCGCCCACCGGCATGTCAATCGATCAAACTCGTTCAATCAATCAATGACGATCCCAATGGCCAGCACACCAGGAACCCCAAGTCTCATCGATTCCCGCGGCGCTGGGGGTGTGGGTTTGCTGTGGTCTCATGGAGAGGAATGGCGCAAGAGACCAACGTCGGACGTGAAATCGGAGAAGACGAGACAAACCAATGAAATGTGGGACTGGTTGGCTTTGTGTCAAACAGGCGAGAAGAGGGAGAAATGCGAACCACGCAACCAAAAAAAAAAAAAAAAAAAGGCCCTCCCCCCCTTTTCTAACTACGGTGTGTTTTTTTTTTTTTTTCCTTGGTGATACATTCATTTTTCCATGTCTACACGCAATACACGCTCCCTCTCGCTTCTCTTCTTCCTCTTACTGCTCCAACCTCAGGCTCTGCAGCCTTGCCTCGGCTTGGATGACCTGCGGAACGGAAAACGTCTTGTTAGCCCATGAAAGAGAACAAGAAAAAAGGGGAGAGAAAAAAAAAATTACCTCCAAAGCTTGCCGCACCTCGAGCACGCGGCGCACCTCGGCCAGCCAGTCGCGGCTCAGCGTCTTGGCCCAGCCCGTCAGGCCGTTCATCTCGCGGGCGGCGTTGTCGAGATCGCCTTCCTCGAGCAGGGTCTGGGTGCGGGTCAGGATGCTCTCGACGTCGTCGCCGGCGGCGAGCCCCTGCTTGCGGAACAGCACCTTGCTGAGGACGTAGCTCGAGGCGTGGCTGGCGACGCCGGCGTCGTCGGGCAGCAGGGCGGCCTTGCGGACCTCGGCGGCGACGCGGCGGAAGCGGTCGATGAGCTCGGCCGGGGTCGAGACGCCGCGCTGGTAGGCCGCGGGCGGGATGGAGGCGATGGCGGCGCCGACGACGGGGTCGTCGGACGCGATCTCCTTGAGGGCGACGAGCTCGCGCACAAAAGGCCGCGGGTGGCGGGCGTCGTCGAGGCTGGCGCGCACGGCCTCGACGGCGACGTGCAGCTGCTGGGCGCGCAGGTTGGCGTCGACCACGTCGCCCCAGCCGGCCGTCAGGCGCTCGAGGTCCTCGACGGCCCGGGCGAGCTCGCGCAGGCGGCCGAGGCGGGCGCCGCGCTCCTCCTCGACGTGCTTGCGGATGTCGTTGGCGAACTGGCGCTGCAGCTGCACCGCCTGCTCGAGCAGCTGGTTGCCGAGGCGCTCCTCGGCCAGCTGGCGCTCGCGCTCCTGGACCAGCTTGGCCTTGCTCTCGTAGCTCTGGCGCAGGCGCTCCATCTCGTGCTCAAACTCGCGGCGGAACTGCTGCTCCTGGGCCGCGAGGGCGCCCTCGAGGCGCGCCACGAGCTCGTTGGCCGCCCGGTCGAACTCGTCGACGCGCTGCTTGACCTGCTGCGCCGCCTCGCGCTCGGCCTGCTCCTTGATCTCGCGGATCTTGCCGCCCACGCGCCCGATCTCGGCCTTGGCCTTGCCGACGGCCGGGCCGTACTTGTCGGCGGCGCCGTCGTGGTTGATGACGGCCACCAGGTCGTTGAGCATGCGCACGAGGTCCTGGACGACGGGGTCGGCGGCGTGCGGGACGGCGAGCGGGTCGATGGGCGACGCCGGCGGCCAGCGGGACGGCTCGTCGACCTCGGGGGCCCGCCAGCCAGAGGCCGAGGCGGAAGCCGGGGCGGCGGCAGGAGCAGCAGCAGCAGGAGCAGCAGCAGCAGCGGCGGCGGCGGCAGCGGGAACGACGGCGTTCTCGGCGGCAGGCTTGGGCTCGGCCTTCTTCTTGGCCGCCCGGCTCGGCTTCTTGTCCTCGGGCTTGGGCTTGGACTCGGCGGCGGGCAGCTTGGCCGTCTCCTGCTTGGCCTCGGCGACGGCGGGGACCTCCTTGGGCTGGGCGGCGACCTTGGCGGCGGCCGTTTTTTGGACGGAGCTGTGCTGGCGGCCCGAGGCCTCGCTGCCGTCGGCGACGCGCCACGAGGCGCCGCTCTGGGCGGGGATCTTGACCTGCTCGGCGTCGGGGCGGCGGCCGGTGGCGCGGACGGCGGCGTCGGGGAAGCGCTTCTTGAAGTCGAGCTCCTCGAGGTAGAGCACGGCCTCCTCGCCGTAGGGCACGTACTCGGTGAAGAAGTCGTGGAAGCTGTCATTGATGCGGGAGTACCAGACGCCGCCGCCAAACGCCGCGGCGCCCAGGAAGATGAGGGTCAAGAGGTAGTTGCGGAGGCGGCGGAAGAAGCCCTTTTTGCGGCGGGGAGGAGGAGGGGTGATGGTGGCGGTGGTTCTGGCGGTGGCCGCCGGCGGAGGAGGGACGGGCTTGGTAGCGACGGTCGACGAGGGGGTCGGAGGTGGAGGGATGGGAGCGGTCGAGGGGGTGGTCGGGGGAAGCTTGGGTTCGTCGGGTTGGTTGGGGTGGGTGGTGTTGGCGGCATAGAATCTCTGGCCCGGGATAGGTACAGGAAGAGGTTAGCTGGGTTGTTGGCTGAACCCATCCATGAGGCGGCCATGAACTCCGGCCATGACGGACGTCGGGCACATTGGGGCCCGGGAGGCCGGAGGAGGAGGGGAACTCGAGGAGGAGCATCGTACCTGGCCCGACAGCACGGCGCGCCTCGAAACCTGCCATTGGCGGCCGGGGGCCACCGCCCTCACGGATCGCAACGAAGTCCGCAGCATGGCGGGGTGCGATGCGGCGGCGGATGGGGTGGATTTGGGGGGAGAGGTTGATCTTTGGAGGATGCGGGAAGCAACAAAAAAGAGCTCGGCAAAGTCGCGGAGGGACCCGACGGGACCAGGGACTCGAAACGGAACAAAGTGGGGCTTGGGCGATTGGATGACGGGACGGGTCGGTTACGGTTCCTACTGAGTACGATTCATAACGGTCCATAACGGCCCATAACGGGAATTTACGGACCGACACACACATGCAGACGCACACGCATACACACACCGACACAGACACACATATACACAGATATATATATATATATATATATATATATATATATATATAGAGAGAGAGAGAGAGAGAGAGAGAGAGAGAGAGAGAGAGAGAGAGAGAGAGAGAGAGAGAGAGAGAAGGAGAGAGAGAGAGAAAGAAAGAGAGTGAGAAATAGATGGAGCCACACCTATGAAGATAGATACAGTCCATCCGTCATAGAAAAAGATACCTGACCTACCACGAGATATCCTGACACCTGATGACGGGATTTGGAGTGTACGTGACGTACCTAGCTACTGTGTAGTTACTATCTGCATGATAAACGGTGGGGTTGTGCAGTGCCGGGAACCTACAGGACCTCGTTATAGCACGTAGTGAAAGAAGATGGGCTGCTATCCGTTCTTGTCCCGTTTCTTCCCCTAGCTCCCACCTCTCTCTCTCTCATGGACTCGCATTGCATCATGAGAACCAAAGAACCAAAGAACCAAAAACAAAAAGAAAAAAAAAAAAAAGAAAAGTGAAAAAAACACACAGTGCAAATCCGTTCATTAGATTACCCGTGCTTGCAGCTGTGTCTATGCCTCAAGGTTACAGTACCTACCTACTAGTACACCAAGGCAGCCCTCCTCCCCCGGCGACGCTGCCCAAGTCGTCCCAAACAAACCATGACTCGTAACGAAATAAAGAAAAAAAAAAGGGAGGTATTAGAAGCATCACAACTGGCAGACAAACCACCCCTCCTCCTCTCCTTCCCCTTCCCGCCTCTCGCCTCAAAGAAAAGAAAAAAAAAAAAAAAAAAAGGACGCAATGCCCATGCCCATGCCCATGCCATCCCATGCCATCCCATGCCATCCCATCCCGTTCCCACCGCTCTCCTACCACATCCTACCACTTCCCACCACGTCCTACCCGGCCTTTCTTTCCCCCCGCCTCAGCACGCGCAAGGCCCGCCGGCCTGCGTGTTGGCGCCTTCGGGCGCCAGGCTGACGCCTGGCCGCTGGCCGGGGCGGGCGTGCCGCGGGCCGGCCTGGTCGAGAGGCAGCTTGCGGGCGATGGCGGTGAACAGCTCCTGGACGTTCTCGGCCGTCTTGGCCGACGTCTCGAAAAAGAGGAGGCCGGCCTCGCGGGCGTAGGCCTCGGCGTCGGCGGTGGGCACGGCGCGCTTGTCGGGCTGCTCCGTCACCAGGTCGAGCTTGTTGCCGGCGAGCGCGATGATGATGTTTTCGTTGGCCTGCCGTTGCAGCTCCTTGACCCACGACTTGGCCTTGTCCAGCGATGCCTGCGTGAATAAACGTCAGCGGGGTCCATCGGGAAGGGGAGGGAGGGAAAGGGAGTCTGGGATCCACAAGAGCGGGAAAAAAAGAAAAGAGAAAACATACAGCCTGGGTGATATCGTAGACGACGACGGCGCAGTTGGCGTTGCGGTAGTACATGGGGGCGAGCGACTTGTAGCGCTCCTGGCCGGCGGTGTCCCAAATCTCAAACTTGACCGTCGTGTTCTCGTCGAGCGAGATGGTTTGCGTCAGAAAGGCGGCGCCGATGGTGGATTCCCGGTACGAGTCGAATTGATCCTTGGAGAAGAAGCATTGTCAGCCGGGTTTCGGGATGTTTTGGTCGTCGTCGTCGTCGTCGTCGCCGCCGCCGCCGCCGTCGTCGTCCCTCCTTACCTTGACGAAGCGCAACACGATGGAGCTCTTGCCGACGGCCGATTCACCTGTTGTGCGCTCCGTGTCAGCCAGCCTCCTTCATCTCCTTCTCCTTTGCGCCGAAGGCACCCCGAACATCGTGCATGGTAGGGATCGTCTCACCCAGCAACACCAGCTTGAACTGCGCAAAGCGGTTGCCCATGCCGCGGGCGCCGGGGGGGGCTCGGGTCGCCATGGCGAAGTGCGAAAGGGTGTGGTGTGGTGCGGTGTGGTGTGGTGCGGTGTGGTGCGGTGTGGTGGAAACGTGGCGCGGTGGTGTGTTTTGCTGTCGGCAAAGGACACACCCCAAGATGGCGGCGATGCGACGGCTCGAGGTTGGTCGCTCGGTCGCTCGGCAATCGAACCAACGGAGGGCGGGGGAGAGACCGAGTCGCTATGGTGCGTCGCAGGGGTCGCCAAGGGATCGAAGGGGGGGGGGGGGGGGGGGGGAAAAGCCAGGAAAATCGGCGGCGGCGGGTGGGTTGTTGGGAGCACGGAGCACGGGTCGAGGGACGGTGGGATTCGTCGTCAAAGGGCGGAGAAAAAGAGAAAGGCAAGCAAGCGGTTGATGGATGGATGGAGGAATGGATGTGCCGTGCATGGATGGATGGATGGATGGCGACGGGCGAGCAGCGCTGGACGGGGTTGGACTGGGGCTTAGCTGGGAAACCCGTCGGTTCAGGTGTGGCCCGTGGCCAGCCTCCAGCGGCCAGTGGCCAGTGGCCAGTGGCCATGGCGGGGCCGCGCAAGGCACACGTCAGGCCTGGCCGATAACGTTTGCCCTCGTGCCGGCGCAGGGAACCAAAGCCGGCGAGGGCGCAATCAAGTCAGGTTGGCCCGTGCGGGAGGGGGTCCACGTGACGTGCATGGTATGCCTAGGTACGGTACCTAGGTACACAGTAGGTACTGTGTATTAGTAGGTAGCATTCTAGTATGTACAAGCTGCCTGCCAGTGGCCTGCAGGTACATAGACACAGTAGACACAAACATCCATACCTACCTAGTACCAGGTACACCCGTAGGTGGTACGGTACACTACGGTACCTAAGGACCTACCTCAGGGTAGGTAAGGTACCTAGGTAGGTAGTTGGTGCACCATGATGAGACGGACATGTCAGTGGCTTATTGCGCTCCCTACAGGTGCTGTACAAGTAATTACCTATTGGCGAATTACACAGTACACCGCGGCGGCTTGTGGCTTAGGTGCTAAAAGGTCCATGGTTTGGCTGGCCCTGTTGCTGGTTCTCCCACCGGGATGGAAGTCCACCTGGGCAGTTTCATCTGACAGCCCGGCCCGGACCGAAAGGGGTGCCAAGGAAAAGGCCCCTCTCCCTCCCTCCCCCCCACCCACAGCATTGCCTAAAGGGGTAACGTTCCCTACGGCGTACACAGTCGAACAACCTGGAACCAACATGCCAAGACGCCACAGGGGCTTCTCCTTGCTTGACCGAGCATGTGGTTTGCCATGTTGGCTAAGCTGGCATGTTTCCCCTTGGCAGGTGAGACCCGAAAGACGCTGGCAACCAAAAGTTGGCTCCTTGTTACAAAATACCGTCACGACGGCGTACGGCACGGGCCGGAGCACGGGATTCCTGTCCTGATCATCGTGTACTGTGTATGAATCCTCATAACGTTACCGTAATCCATACACAACGGTACCATAATTACACATTCCACTTTCACAACTCTCTTCTCCGGGTGAACTTTCAACTTCCCACTCCTTCAAACCCCCCCCCCCCCCCCCCTTCTCACCCTCCTCACATCACATCCAACCCAAGACGTTTCCCTTCGTTGGCTCCCCGTCAACGTCCGGTCAGCAGGTCAGGCCGGTCACCCCCCCCCCCCCCCTCCCCCCTCTATCGGCCGGATCCTCTCCGCCCTCCGCCCTCCGCCCTCCGCCATGGCGCTCCCCTTCCGCGACATCAACGTCCAGGCGGCCTCGGACGCCTACATCTTCTCGTCCCCCTCCACCCCCGATGCCCCCGCCCTCGTCGTCGAGCGCCCCACGGGCGACATCCGCCTGACCGATGCCTCGCTGCTCGCCGGCAAGCGCTTCTCGCGCGTCTCGAGCATCGCCGGCATCCTGGGCATCCTCCGCCTGCGCCTCGGTACGTCCCCCGGCTAGGTAGCCATGGCCCATTAGGGGGGAGCAACCACCTTTGCTGACCCTGACCCCCCCCCCCCCCGGGGGCACCCAGACAAGTACATCCTCGTCATCACCAAGGCCCGCCCCGTCGGCCGCCTCCGAGGCCACCAGGTCTACCGCGTCGCCGCCACGGACCTGCTCCCCCTGCGCGAGCGCGTCATCCACGACCCCGACGAGGACCGCCTGCTTTCGCTCCTCCGCTCCGTGCTCGCCACGGCCCCCATGTACTTTTCGTACGCCGTCGACCTGACCAACAGCTTCCAGCGCCAGGCCCAGCACGACCCCTCGGTCCCGCTGTGGCTCCGCGCCGACGACCGCTTCTTCTGGAACCGCTTCGCCGTGTCGGACCTGGTCAACTTCCGCACCCGCGGCGCCCGCGGCCACCCCGCCCCGCAGCCCGGCATCGACCCGTACATCCTCCCCGTCATGTCGGGCGTCCTCGAGATCCGCCCCACCGCCTTCAAGGGCACCCCGCTGACCCTGGCCATCGTCACCCGCCGCTCCCGCCACCGCGCCGGCACCCGCTACTTCACCCGCGGCCTCGACGACCAGGGCCACGCCGCCAACTACAACGAGACGGAGCAGGTCGTCATCCTCAACGACGCCGCCTCGGGCCTCGGCGGCTTCGCCGGCGGCTCCGACGCCCCGCGCGGCCCCGGCGCCGACATGCAGATCCTCTCGTACGTCCAGACCCGCGGCAGCGTCCCGGCCTACTGGGCCGAGATCAACACCCTCAAGTACACCCCGCGCCTGCAGATCCGCGCCGTCGAGGCCGCCCTGCCCGCCGCCCGCGCCCACTTTGACGAGCAGGTCCGCCTCTACGGCGACAACTACCTCGTCAACCTCGTCAACCAAAAGGGCCGCGAGGCCCGCGTCAAGCAGGCCTACGAGCAGGTCGTCGACCGCCTCGTCTCGAACCCTCGCGAGCGCGTCCAGGGCGACGACCGCACCGACGAAAAGTTCCGCACCCTCGAGCCGGCGGCGGCGGCGGCTCCCGGTCTCGGCAGGCCCCCCGTCCTCTTCGACCGCCTCCACTACGTCTACTTTGACTTCCACGCCGAGACGCGCGGCCTCCAGATGCACCGCGCCCAGCTCCTCGTCGACCGCCTGCGCGACGCCCTGCTCGCCATGCGCTACTTCAGCGCCGCCGACGGGCCCGGCGCCGCCCGCGTCGACGGCCGCCTCGAGGTGCGCAGCCTGCAGTCGGGCGTCGTCCGCACCAACTGCATGGACTGCCTCGACCGCACCAACGTGGTCCAGAGCATGCTGGCCCGCTGGACCCTCGACCGCATGCTCGCCGACCTCGGCCTCCTCGCCCGCGGCGCCCGCTTCGCCGACGAGGACCCGGCCTTTGAGCTGCTCTTCCGCAACCTCTGGGCCGACAACGCCGACGCCGTCTCCAAGGGCTACTCGGGCACCGGCGCCATGAAGACGGACCTGACCCGCCTCGGCAAGCGCACAAAGGCCGGCGCCCTGCAGGACGCCAAGGTGGCCGTCACGCGCTACTGGCGCAACAACTTCCTCGACGGCCCGCGCCAGGACGCCTTTGACCTCTTCCTCGGCGCCTACCAGCCCCCCGCCGGCGGCATCGGCGCCGCCTACCTGTTTGCCGACCGCCGCCCCGTCTGGATCCAGAGCGTCCCATACATCCTGGCCTTTGGCGTCTTTTTCATCCTCATGGCCGCCTACACGACGAGGCTGCCCGACTCGGCCGTCTGGCCCCTGCGCGTCTTTATCGGGTTTTGGGCCCTCGTGTCGGCCTGGTGCGCCTACTTTATCCTGACCAACGGCATGCTCTACGTATGTGGCCCCCTTTCTCTCTTTCTCTCTCTCTCTCTCTCTCTCTCTCTCTCTCTTTCTCTCTCTCTCTCTTTCTCTCTGTCTTTCTCTCTCTCTTTCTCTCTCTCTCTCTCTCTCTCTCTTTTTTTTTTTTTTTTCCTTTTTTTTCTTGCTGGCTAACCTAACCCTCTCTTGTTGTAGGTCAACTGGCCCGTGCTGAACCCGCGGCCGTGGGCCACCGAGGGCTACCACGAGACCATCAGCCGCGTGCGCAAGGACAAGATCCTAGGGCCCTTGGTGGTGCGGCACGAGAGGGGGCTGAGCACGGCGCGTTACGTCAACGCCGAGGAGGGCAAGAAGAGGATGGATTAGACTCTTTTTTTTTCTCTCTCTCTCTTGTGGGATTAGACAGAGGTGTTTCTTTTTTTTTTTTTTTTTTCAGTAGAATTGTTTTAATAGAGATTCCATCGGGTCGGCCGCTGGCTTTGTTTGTCGTGTGGCGAAAGGGTCTGTCAGTTATCATTATCTGTGCATCTATGTACCGAAGCGGATGTGGAAAGGAAATTCGCCGAGACGAGTCCCCCTCGACAGATGCGCACCCGAGGGAATAGGTGTACCTATCAGGGTATACTATAGTAATAGCAGCAGCCGTAGGAATAGCAACAGCAGAGTAAGCAAGCAGCGTATGCTCCGTGAACTTCCCTCGCCCCCTCTCTGGATGCTCCCACTCCCTTCCCCCATGATGTCCACCACCCCCATCCGGGTCCTATGCCGTCCCTACCAGGAATACCTACTCCCCAAGTCCCCATCCAAGACAAAGGAAACGCAATGAGAGAAAAAGAAAAAAAAAAAAGACTGTTATCATCCAAAGCACAAACCGTCAACCAGAAGGGTTAGAACAGGAAAAAAAAAAAAAAAAGGAGAAAAAAAAAAAGAGACAGGCGATGGGCTCAATGTGAGCTCGACAGGACTAAAAAAAAAGAGCCCTACAACCACAACAACCACCGCACGCCCGCCACCACCCCTTTCGCCGCCCCCATCGCCATCCTCGCGATCATGACGAGGAACCAGACGTACCACATGCAGCCGACGAGCAGCCACTCGACGGCGAGCCACCCGGCCCTTCGGGCCCAGCGGAACCTGCGGCGGCGGCGGCGGAGCATCTTGTCCATGGCGTCGACGACGCGCTTGGCCTTGAGGCGCTGGCCGACGGCCAGGTCCTGGCCCGCCTCGTCGGCCTCGTCGGCGGCGCGCTGCGCCAGCGCGCCCAGCTCCTCGGCCACCGTCTCGCGCAGCGCGTCGGCGCGCCGCCGCAGCGCGGGGGCCGTCCCGCCCAGGAACGCGCCCGCCTGCTCGTCGAGCCGCGCCGCGTGGGCCTCGGCGGCCCGGGCCAGGGCGCGCGCCGCGCGCGGGTACAGCTCGGTCGCGGCCAGCGGCGCCGACAGCAGGCGCTGCTGGGCGGCGCGGTCGTCGGGGCAGGCGGCGCGGGCGATGTCGAGCCACGCCGGGCTCGGGCCGAGGCGCGGGTGGCACGGCGGCAGCGTCTTGGGCGGCGGCCGGCGCTGGCGGGCCCGCCGGTCGAGCTCGGCGGCCCGGATGCCCGCGGCGAGGAGCAGGGTTTGCACGCGGGCGAGATCGCGCCGGGAGAGCACGACGGCGCCAGAAGCGGGAGGAGGAGGAGGAGGAGGTGCTGGTGATGGTGCTGGTGATGGTGGAGTCTTGTTGTTTGAAGGTACGGGCCAGGGGCGGTCGACGGCGGCGTCGCCGGGAGGAGTGGGAGCCCGGGATTCAGAAGGGAAAAGGTTGAGCGAAGCCTTGTCGGCTTCGGCGTCGGGGGGCTGCAGCCGGACGAGGACCGGGGGCGGAGAGACGCTGGGGGAGGCTTTCTGGATGTCGATGCGAGGCGGCTTCAGCAGCTCGAACCGAGAGGAGCGTCGGCTCAGCGGCTGCGACGGCGGGAGCTGCAGGCCAAGCTGCTGTTGTTGTGGCTGCTGCTCTTGTTGTGGCGGCTGCTGCTGCTGGTGAAGCAGGTCGGGCGGGGTGGGATCTTGCGGCGGGAGAGGGGCGTCGACGGCCGAGAAGCTCCGGCCGTGCCGCGGAACGCGAGGCCGGCCCCGGGCCTCGGGCTCCGAGTCCGAGGCGGAGCTGTCGTCGTCCTTGCGCCAGAGGATCATGTCGCTGACCTTGGAGACGCCGCTGCGCAGGACCGTCTCGATGCGGGGCCCGCGCAGCAGCGAGCGAAAGCTGATGCCGCCGCCGCCGCCGCCGCCGCCGCTGTCGTCGCCGCGCAGGCGAGGGCCGCCGAGGCTCTTGGAGGGGCGGTGGCCGCGCTCGCCCGCCGGGCTCCGCGAGGGCTTGCGCGACGGCGACGGCGCCAGGCCTCCGTGGGTCGTTTCGGGCGCGATGGCGACGAGGCTTTCGGGCGCCGGGCCGGGGCTCAAGGTCAGGCTGTCGTCCGGCCTCGGCTCGGACCTCGGCTCGGGCTTTGGCTCGGGCTTTGGCTCGGGCCGCTCCTTGCTGCGGTCGCGGAAGATGCTCCGGACCTTGTCCAAGGGGTTGTTGCTGCGATGCGGCGAGCTCGGACGGCTCGACGCCGGCGAGAGCTCGGCGCTCATGGCCGCCGGCACGTCGCCGCCGCGAACGGGCCGCAACGCCGGAGACGTCGCGCGCGAGGCGTCGCCGGCGATGCCGACGATGCCGACGATGGAGGGCCGCCGGCTTCCTGGCACCTCGAGGCTGGCGCGGCCCGCGTACGTCGATCGCGGCGGCCTCGGGGCGCCGCCTTCGGCATCGCTGGGGCTGGCGAGGAGATCGGCGTGGGGGCGGGAGCGGCTCGTGGAGGACGAGGATGCTGGCGGTTGCGGTTGCGGTTGCGGTTGGGGCTGCGATGGCGTGGAGGGCGGCAGGGCCAGGTCGGACGCGGCGGGATCTCGGAGGCGGCCGGCGGCAGGGTCGAAGAGCGGATGCGACTCGGCCTCCCTCTGCTCGCGGGCGATGACCTCCTCCATCTGCTTCTCGAGGACCGACTTGACGACGCGGCGGCGGTCGCTGTCGGCGTCGGACGATTCGGAGGTGGAGCCGCTGCGGTGCAGGCGCCGGCGGTCGCGGTGGGCGACGGAGCTGCCGTGGCGGTGGTGCGACCCCTTGAGGGCGCGGAGCTTCTGCTGGGCGCGGTCGCGGGCCGTGCTGAGAACGTGCTCGTGCTCGTGCCGGCTCTCGGGCGTCTTGTCGCCGGGCGGGCGGGCGTCGGCGGCGTGCTTCGAGGCCGGGGTGGCCAGGCGCGGCCGGTCGGCCTGGGGGAACACGCGGCGGCCGTGGCGATCCTCGACGAGGGCCTTGTTGTCGTCGAGCTCGAGCCAGTACGCGTCGGCCAGCATGTCGGCCGGGTCGATGGACCAGTCGACGCGGGGGCGGCGGGGCTTGGCGAGGAGGGGGGGTTTGGACGGGGCCGACGGGGACGGCTCGAGGACGGCGGCGGCGGCGGCGAAGGGAGGCAGCGCCGGTGGCCCGGGGCGCGGGCCTGGCCGGTGGCGACCCAGCGGGCCACCTCGTCGACCCACTCGGAGACGCGGACGACGTCGCCGAAGCCGAGCTCGTCGCCGTCGATGGCGCGGCGCTCGCGGGCGCGCACCTTGCGGTTGCGTATGTACTGGAGGGGGTTGTAGGGGCGGCCGAGGCGGGCGTCGCCGTCGCGGGTGGCGACGCGGGAGACGGGCGTGGCGGGCGGCGAGGCGGGCCAGGGCCGCAGGCGATCGGGGTCGAGGGGCGGCAGCAGCTCGAGAAGGCGGCGGTGCTGCGCCATGAGCTCGAGGTATTCCTTGGCCTTTTGGGCTCGGGCGAGCGTCGATGCCGAAAAGTGGTAGCGGTAGACGGGCTCGAAGGCGGGCTGCAGGGGCGTGAAGACGCGGGCGCCGGGGCCGGGGCCAGCACCGGGACCAGCTCCGGGGCCAGCACTGGGGCCGGCCTGGGTGCCGTCACCGATGCGCGGCGAGAGGTCGGGCTTGGGCGAGGCGGTCCGCGAGGACCTCCGCTGCTGCTGCAGGTGATACCTCAGGCCGGCCGAGGGGGGTGCGTCCGCCGTGGGGAGGGGGGCCAGGCGCGGAGGCGCGCGGGGCTGCGAGACGTGCCTCCGGGCGGCCAGGCGGCGGGACTCGCTCAGGTTCAAGGCCATGTTGACGATCTGGGCCGCCTCCATGCCGAGCTGCGCCGCCGGGTCGACCGGGTGGCCCGGGTGGCCCGGCGCAGAGCCGTCGCGGGTCCTGTCCGCGACGACCGCTACGTCGGCGGTGGCATCGGCATCGTGATAGGCATCGCGATCGCGACGGCCCGGCAGGGGATCGGCGAGCAGGAAGCCTCCGCTGGGGCGAGCCTTGTGCTGGCGGTGGACGCCCGAGGAGCGGCGATGCTTCCTGTCGTAGGCGAAGTCGAGGAGGGCATGAGGCCGGCTGCGCAGGTCGGGGTCGGGGGCCGTGAGGGCCGTGAGGGCCAGGGAAGCGTCGGATCCAAGGCCGCTGGTGTCGGGGACGTCGAGACGGGAGGGTGTCGAGTGTCGAGCGGCATGGCGGGAGCGGATGCGGGCGGGAAGAGGAGGAGAAGAAGGGCCCGGATCCCCGTCCGCCATGGCGATGGCGGGCGGGACGTTGTCGCTAGACAGAGCGTGGTAGAAAAGGGGAGGAGGAGGAGGAAGAGGAGGAGAAGGAGGAGAAGGAGGAGGAGGAAATCTGAGAGACGAGAGCGTTTACGATCGCTGCATGGCTGGCGTGGCGGTGGTGGCCGAGAGGGCCATGTGAATGGAACGGGGGGGTCGGGGGAGGAGGGGCCAGGCTGGAAAGATTACAAGGTAAAGACAGACGAAGAAGAAGAAGAAGAAGAAGAAGAAGACAACAAAAGAAGAAGATCAACAACAGAAAAGAAGCGGTGTCATTCCATGGGACGGCGACTCGGAGATGTGCGTGCGTGGGTGGTTGATTGTCTGGCAGACCGCCGAACAAGGGCACTGGACTGGGACTTTTTTGTTTCCAAAAGGTTGAAAAAAGGTGGAAAAAAGGGAGCAAAGGCAGCGGAAAAGCAGGCGAGGTCCCTGCCGATTGGGGGCGGCCGAATAGCGGGGACCCACTGTTAACCGCCAGCCGAGCCGGGTTCCGGGGGCGGGGGAGGCGGCTGTCAGCACTGTAATAGAGTGCTGGACTGTGCAACAGCAGCGAATAACTACCTACCTGCTGTACATACGTTGGTATTCTACCTCTATCGACAGTTGCACAGCGCTAGGTAGGTAACGTTAGAAGCTACGGTAGGTACCTATGGTAGTACTAGTTAGCTCAGGGAGGTACCCAACCAGGAACCTCCCCTTGGGGCCTGGCCGGGCTGGCCGAGGCTCCACCCAACATCCATGTGAGATTGCATCACTCTGGTCCACCCGAGCCATGTGTAAGTCGGTCTCTTGTGCTTATGCAAGAATACTAGTACACAGTACATACATCAAGGTGGCACCTATGGAGGGAGGCAGCTGGCCGAATGAAATGATTGCCTCGGGTGTACAGGTCGGGTACCTAGACCGCCCAAGGACCTACGCTATTATACCAGCTCAGGTCCCTGGGAGGATTGCTTGATGATGATTCCGGATTCGGTAGGTTGGTAGGTGGGTAGGTAGGTAGACGCCCCAGCTTACATACTACGTACGCAGTTCCTATCCATACCAGCAGCGCACATGCATATGCACAGGGTATTGTAGTATGTTGCTGAATTAAAAGCAGGGTACGGGTCCATGTATAGTACATACCGAACTCCGGTGCTGTACTTGGGAAAAAAAAAAAAAAAGAAGAAGACAGTTGATGAATTCATATCATGTTCCGAGCCTATCAGAAAAGGAAAAAAAAAAAAAAAAAAAAAGGGGGATGCTGCTGCGTACTGCGTACCAAGTACCTCTCACAGAGGAGGAAAGAAAATGGATGCAAGGCCATCCAAGGACCCAAGCAAACAAACAAGCAACAAGAAAAAGAAAACTCCAGCAAACGCCATTCCGTCTCTCTCCGCCTCCGTCTCCGTCGTCCCGTCCTCATGATAGGTCCCCACCGTTAAAACCCGCCCATTGCATGCATGCAACAAAAACAAGAGACAAGGAAAAAAAAAAAAAAAAACCATATCCCGCTCCTACAACCCTACCGTAACGTAACGTAGAACCCAGCCTCTAGAAACCCGCTCAAAACACCGTCACGGCCGACACCCAACCCGTCTTGAGCACCTCAAACACCAAGCCCGGGAACCCGTACAGCGTCGTGGTCGTGTCCTCGCCGCGGCCGCGGAGGTTGTTGCCGTGGTCGGCCGGGCGGGCGTCGGCGTCGGCGTCCCCCTCCCAGCCGCCGAGCAGCTCGCAGCTGCTCCCCGGGCTGTCGCCCCAGCCGCGGTTGAGCACCATGCCGCGCTGGCTCTGCCGCGCCTCGTCGGCCGACGCGTACGCGGGGGCCCACGCCGCCCGCAGCCGCTCCTCCACCTCGGGGAACGGCGTCTCGGACGTGGCCGCGCCGTCGGGCAGGTACGCAATCTCCCACCGGCACCGCCGGTACCGGTTGAAGGGGTAGGACCCGGGCACGTTGCCGTGCACGATCAGCTTGGTGGCCACGTCGCGGTCCGGCGAGGCCGGCGGAGCGGCCTCGGGGCGACAAGGCGCAGGCGGGTTGTGGCTGCTGCCGCCGCCGTCCGGACGCGCGCCCGGCGGGGCCGCGACGGCTCCGTCGGCGGCGACACCAGCACGTCGAAGCCCAGGTAAAAGTAGTTGTAGAAGCACTCGCGGGTCGCTCCGCCGGCGCCGGGGCCGTCGGCGTCGGCGTCGGCGTCCCCGTCCCCGTCCCCGCCGCCGTCCTCGACGGCCTCGTCGCGGGCGTCGTCGGCGTCCGAGGCCGGGTGGGACGAGGACTGGTCGGTGTCGGTCGGGTCGTCGCGGCGGGACTTGTGGATGTACATGCGCTGGTCGCTCTTGCGGTAGATGGCGTCGGGGGGCCCCAGCTCGGCGACGAGCTGCTGCGGGGTGGTCTCGCCGAGGGCGATCCACGAGGAGGCGCCGGACCAGCGGCGGACCAGCTGGAGGCGGCCGGCGCCGTGGACGCGGACGAGCGACACCTCGTCCGGGCTCGCGTCGCGGCCCTTGGCCAGGGGCGGGAACAGGCGCACGCTGGGCAGGACCTCGGACCACAGGGCGGCGCGGGCGGCGGCCCACGAGGCGCCGCTGAAGACGGCCATGGAGCCGGGCACGGCGGCCGCGGGCAGCAGCGACACGACGTCCTTGGCCGCGTCGTAGGCGTCGCGCGGCAGGGGGAACGAAAAGGCGACGCCCGGGTACGACAGCAGGTACGTCTGGTCGGCGGCCACGTACTCGCCGTCGTAGGTGGGGCCGAGGAAGCGCTGGTAGATGTGCCGGAACGTGGGGCCCGCCGCCCCGTCGCCGGCCGCCGCCGCCGCCGCCGCCGCCGCCTGCGGGCGGACCAGGTCGCGCTCCTTGTCGTTGGCGGGCTTGAGGAAGATGTGGATGCGGCCAAAGTCGACCACCTCGATGAGGCGCAGCCGCTGCTCGGGCCCGTCAAAGCGCAGCCGGAGCCCGTTGGCCGGCAGCCCGACGTGGATCTGCGTGCGCACCGGGTCCTGGGGGTGGTAGGCGAGGTGGATCTTGGGGAACCGCTGGGGCTCGGCCTTGAGGCGGGTGAGGACGTCGTGGAGCGACGCCCCGAGCACCAGAAACCCCAGCGCCCGTCCCGGGTGGAGCTGGGCGCTGAAGAGCGACATGGCGATCCTGAAGAACGCAAAAAAGGGGGGAGGAGAGACGAGACGAGGACCGGGAGCACGCTGGGGTCCTCCTGTCCTGGACGGGTCCGTCTTCCTAAGAAACTATAGTAGGGGTCGTGCGTCCCTTGGGTACGGACGCAGGAGCAGGCGATGGGGGATGCGGGATGTGAGAGGTTGTTTGGACGCTGGCTACGCCGACGATGTAAGTGGGGTGTTCATGGGATGTCCTGTGTAAGAGAGCGACCAAGCGGGCGGAGGCTCTCCACGTGAAACGATGCGGTGGAGAGGCGGTACGCAGCAGTTACATACGGTACATGCGCAGATACGCAGATACGCAGATACGCAGATACGCAGAACCGCCGTTGGCGTCAGCGGGAAACGTCATCTGGCGGTTGCGCGCGCCCGCTGTCAGGGGATTCCACCGGAACGGGGGAACGGGGGGCGTGGAATGGCGGGGCGGGTGGGGCATTCTGTGCTGCGTACCTGTACAAGTCCACAGTACACAGTACTTGTTCGTTATGCAGGAGGTACTAGAGTAGAACGAGTACACAGTATACATAGTAGAGTGACAACCACGTAGCCCAGGGGCAGCGTGGGGTCCCGTCATGCGGCCAGATCAGCAGATCACGTCTTTGTTGGTTGGCTGAGGCCCCCTTCTTGAGCTGTCTTGAGCTGTTGGTGGCTATCGGCGGCTGTCCGCCTCGTACCGACGATACGGAGCACGTTCACCACGGTGGTACTGCGTACGTTACGAGGTAACGCACGTTCCGACGAATCAGGTGGGTCCAAAGGGTTGCCCCGGCAACGCCAGCCCTGGGGACCCTGGGCACGTGTTTGTGTCGCGCGAGCCAAGCCAATCAGCATCGGCGCCCGCTTGGGAATCCTCGCGTCGCGCACCATTTTCCACCACGACACACCGCTTTCAGCAACATCCATGTCTCTCGGTCCGGGGCGGGGGATCTTGACCAGTACCGAAGAAGAAAAAATCATCTGTTGGCCATTCATTCTTCGAGCAGCGTCCTAGGATCAGGTAGCTTTCCAACAACCAACGACAAGGGCCAGGACATCAAGAACTACAAGAACAACAACAACAACATCAACCACAACATCAACCACAACAAAACCTCCCTCCTTCGGGATCCACGCGCTCCCCCATGGAGCGCAGAAACCCGTCCATGGCGTCGCGAACCGGCACCGGGCGGTCCAGCAGCATCCGACCCGGCACCGCCACCAGGTCGACGGCCCCCTCCCGCCTCGCCATGACCCGCAACGCGCCGTCCCGCCTGGCCCGCGCCGCCTCCCCCGCCGAGTCGCTCGCGTCGGTGGCCACGGCCGCCGCGGGGACGAAGCGCAAGGAGCGCGATTTCGACCCGGACGACGGCGAGGGCGGTACCAACATCACCGTCGTCGTGCGGTGCCGAGGCCGCAACGAGCGCGAGGTCAAGGAGAACAGCGCCGTCGTCGTGCGCACCGAGGCCACCAAGGGCACCACCATCGAGCTCTCCATGGGCCCCAACGCCGTCAGCAACAAGACGTACACGTTCGACCGCGTCTTCTCGCAGGCCGCCGACCAAAAGATGGTGTTTGACGAGGCCGTGAGGCCCGTCCTCGACGAGGTAAGCCCAAGCCCCAAGCCTCGCCTTGGGACAGGCGGCTCTGGAACCTCCCCTCCCCCCAACGCCGACCGCTGACCCCCCGAGCGATAAACAAAACAGATGCTCGCCGGATACAACTGCACCATCTTCGCCTACGGCCAAACCGGCACGGGAAAGACGTACACCATGTCGGGCGACCTGACCGAGACGCTCGGCATGCTCTCCGATAACGCCGGCATCATCCCCCGCGTCCTCCAGGCCCTCTTCCAGCAGCTCGAGCTCGACGAGCGCGAGCACTCGGTGCGCTGCTCCTTCATCGAGCTCTACAACGAGGAGCTCCGCGACCTGCTCGCCGGCGACGACGGCTCCAAGCTCAAAATCTACGACGACACGTCCCGCAAGGGCCACTCGACCACCATGGTGCAGGGCATGGAGGAGCGCCACATCCTCAACGCCGGCGACGGCCTGCGCTGGCTCCGCGAGGGCAGCGTCAAGCGCCAGGTCGCCGCCACCAAGTGCAACGACCTCAGCAGCCGCAGCCACACCGTCTTCACCATCACCGTCTACGCCCGCCACAAGCCCGACGGCGGCGGCGCCGCCGCCGCCTCCGGCAAGGCGGCCGCCGCGGACCCCGGCGCCGACGACTACCTCATGCTCGGCAAGCTCAACCTCGTCGACCTCGCGGGCAGCGAAAACATCCAGCGCTCCGGCGCCGAGAACAAGCGCGCCGCCGAGGCCGGGCTCATCAACAAGAGCCTGCTGACGCTCGGCCGCGTCATCAACGCCCTCGTCGACCGGAGCCCCCACATCCCCTACCGCGAGTCCAAGCTTACGCGGCTGCTCCAGGACTCGCTCGGCGGCCGCACCAAGACGTGCATCATCGCCACCATCTCGCCCGCCCGCAGCAACCTCGACGAGACCATCTCGACGCTCGACTACGCCTTCCGGGCCAAAAACATTCGCAACCGGCCCCAGCTCAACGCCCTGACGGCCAAGAAGACGCTGCTGCGCGACCTGGCCGCCGACATTGAGCGCCTCAAGGCCGAGCTCATCGCGACGCGCCAGCGCAACGGCGTCTACCTGTCCAACGACATGTACGAGGAGCTGACGGTCCAGAACGAGTCGCGCCGCATCCTCACCGAGGAGCAGGCCGCCAAGATCGAGACGCTCGAGGCCAACCTCAAGCACAAGCTGCAGGAGCTGCTCGCCCTGACGTCGAGCTTCATGGGCCTCAAGCGGGAGCACGAGGGCGCCCTCGCCCGCCTCGGCGAGACGGCCGGCCTGCTCGGCCAGACGGAGCTCGTCCTGGCCGCCACCCGCAAGGCCCTCGCCGAGGAGACGCACCTGCGCCGCGCCCACCAGGCCACCGAGGAGCGCCTCGCCGCCGCCGGCGGCGACCTGCTGCGCGCCGTCGAGCGCGCCGTCGGCGACATCGGCGCCCTGCGCGACCGCGACCGCCGCCGCGCCGAGCTCGCCGCCCTCAACCGCGACGCCTGGGACCTGTCGCGGTCCCGCGTCGCCGGCGTCACCGAGCTCGTCGAGGGCCGCCTCGACGCCTTCCGCCGCGCCCACGAGGACCACGTCGACGCCGTCGCCCGCCGCGTGCGCGGCTTCGTCGGCGACGAGCTCGGCCGCCTCGAGGCCGCCCGCGCCGCCCTCGACGACAACCTCGACCGCCTCGCCGAGTCCAAGGCCGCCCTGCTCGACCAGCAGGAGCGCTCCCGCGCCGACGCCGACGGCGCCCTCGACGAGATCAAGGCGGTGCGCGACCACGTCAAGCAGCGCGTCGGCGAGGGCCTGCAGGCCGTCGCCGGCGCCGCCGAGCGCATCGCCGGCGACGTGCTCGGCGAGCTCGCCGCGCTGCACGGCCACCTGCACGCCTCGTACGCCGCCCTCGGCCAGGACCTCAAGGCCGCCTTCGACGAGCTGCTGCGCCACATGCGCGCCCAAAAGGCCGAGGCCGACCGCCTGCGCCACGAGCTCGAGGCGGCCGCCCGCGCCGCCGTCGAGTCCAACGAGGCGGTCGCGGCCCGCCTCGACGAGGCGCTGCGCGAAGAGCGCGCCCAGGCGGCCGCCGAGCGCCAGGCCATGCTCGCCCAGCTCGCCCGCCTCGTCACGGCCCAGGCCGAGGAGCACGAGTCGCGCCTCGCCGGCAAGGCGGCCGCCCTGCGCGAGGCGCTGGCCGGCTCGAGCGAGGCGCTCGAGGCCGGCGTCGCCGACTACGCCTCGGGCATGCGGCTGTGGGCCGACCGGGACGCCAAGGCCATCGACGACGCGGCCGGCGCCCGCGACGCCCTCAAGGCCCGCCTCAAGGACGACGGCGCCGTCGCCGGCCAGCACGGCGCCTCGATCCAGGCCGCCGCCCGCTCGGCCCACGCCGAGGCGACGCGCGCCGTCGAGGAGCAGATGCGCGACGTGGACGCCCAGATGCAGGACCTCGACGCCTTGGTCGCCCGCGCCAAGGCCCGCCACGCCGGCGACGGCGTCCGCAACGCCCAGCTCGCCGACGGCCTCGCCGCCGCCGCCGAGCGGTGCCTCGCCGACGTCGCCGAGCACCTCGACGGCGGCCTCGCCCGCGCCCGCGCCCTCGGCCGCGACGTCGACGCCGCCGCCGAGCAGCTCGCCGGCTCCCTCTCCCCGCTGCGCCACGACGCCTGCGGCCCGCTCGCCGACCTGCGCCGCCACGTCCTCGCCGCCGCCCCGCGCGAGTACGAGCCCACCGGCGCCACCCCGGACCCCCGCGCCCGCTACGACTACCCGACCCACCTCCCTCGCACCGCCGCCCACGACGCCCTGCTCGCCGCCCTGCGCGACGCCGACGCCCCCCCGGCCTCCCCGTGCCCCGCCGCCGCCGCCGCTGCCGCCGCCGCCGTCGTCGTTCACGATGACGACGACGACGACAACGACGACGACGACGACCACCATGAGCCCTCGGAAGAGCCGTCCGCCGCCTCGCCCACCCCGCGGGGGAAAAAGCCCACCGTCCTCCCGGACATCACCCTCACCCCGGTCCGCTCGCCCGTCCGCCCGGCGGCCGAAACCCCGCAGAGCCTGCGCGAGGTGGATCCCAACCTGGCATCCAACGGACAGCCGCCGGCGCAGCACGTCCTGTCGCCCGCCGTCAAGGGCGGGCGGGCGGCGGCGGCGGCAGCGGCGGCGGTCTCCCTGGCGCCCCAGAGCGAGGCCACCCGCATGCCGCCGCCCAAGGTCGCCGCCGCCGCCGCCGCCTCCGCCGCGACGGCCACGGGGACGGGGAGGACGAGAGCGTCCCGCCTCGCCAAGCGCGTGGTGGCGGACGGGGCGGAGAACCTGCCGCCCGTGGGCATCACGAGGGGAGGCTCGAGGAGAAAGAGTCCTAGGTTGCACTAATTCTCGGCCTTTTCTTTTCGGACCTTGTCTTTTTTTTTTTTTTTTTTTGTTTCCATCATGGGGAAAAAAAAGAACGGCAGGGGTGTTTGGTAACGTTCGTTTCTCTCTTTCTCTCTCTCACACACACAGACGAGGTTCTCCTTTGTCTCTCCTGGCTGGTGGGCTGGCTGGCTGGCTGGTTGGCAAGGCGTTGGGGCGATGGGATGGGCGCTTGCTTTCATGGCTTTTCGGCGGTACGGTACTCGGAAGGGCAGGGCTAGGCTAGGCTGGGCTGGGAGCTGGACCGGACCGGGTGGTTGAAGGCTGGGTTGGAGCGCGTTCTTGGATTCGAGTTCGATTCTCCTTCGCTTGGCTCGTATATATCCTAGACCATACGGGAGGTTTTGGGGGAGGTTCCATGGCGGTTTGTCATCGTCGTCGTCTTTTTTCTTTTCTGTTTGTTTTTTGTAGGGTTACTGAGCACGGATACCCGCGTGGTGGTTTCGATGGAGGAATTTGGCTTTGATTCATTTTCTTTTCTAGGCGGCTAGAGGGTGATGAGAGAGGTCATGAGTGTCTTTCTAATGAAGACTTCATTCTTGGTTCTGATGCTCGCGGGCGTTTTCCCTGACGGAGTCTTGGTCTGTGTCAGTATGTGTGTGTGTGCTGACACAGACACGATAAGAACAGCGAGAATGGCTTCATCTTCCCTGGACAGAACACACACGCGCTCCCCCTCCCACTCTCTCCCTCTTCCCAACCCTCTACGCACACGCAAGACCGACTCCCTCCGCCAAGGCGCCTTCATCGTCCTCCTTCGGCCTCCCTCCTCTCCTTCTCGGCAAACTGCCTCTCCACCTCCTCCGCAAACTCGCCCAGCGTCTGAAACGTCCACCCAAACCCCAGCTTCCCCGCCGCCTTGAGCTCCTCGAGGTTCCCTCCGAGGCCGTACCCCTCGGGCCTGTCGCCGCCCCGCGCGATCCACACGCTCGGCAGCCCGGCCTCCTTGGCCGGCACGTGGTCCGCGACCAGGCTCCGCGCCACGTGCAGCAGCTCCCCGGCGCCGGCGTCCGCCCCGAGGTCCCGCCGCGCCGCCTCGCGGAGGAACCCAAAGTTGGCCCGGTCGGGCTTGTAGCTCCCGATCCTCTCGGCCGTGTAGACGGCGTCGAACCCCCGGAACCCCTGGGGCCCGCCGCCCGCGCGCAGCGGGCCGGCCGCGGCGCGCGCGATGCTGGCCTCGTCGACGTTGCTCAGCACCGCCAGCTTGTACCGCCGCCCGAGGCGGGCCAGGGCGGCCACCGTGTCCGGGAACGCGGGCCAGCGGCCGGGGCCCTCGGCGACGGCCGCCGCCGCCGCCGCCACCACGGCCTTGGCGTCGTTGTCATCGTCGTCGTCGTCGTCGTCGTCGTCGTCGTCGTCGTCGACGCCCAGCTCGGCGGCGACGGCGCGGAAGCTGAGGGAGAGGTTGGCGGGGTAGGGCATGCGGGGATGCTCGGCCTCGAGCCGCATCGAGACCTCGTCGAAGCGCTGCAGGGCGAGGAGGGGGCGGCTGCGGAACGGGTGCGAGTCCGGGAGGCGGGCCAGCAGCGGAGCGAAGTCCTCGGTGAGCCCCCGCTCCCAGTCGATGAGGGTGCCGTAGCAGTCGAAAGAGAGGGCGCGGAAGCCGGTGAGGTCGGGATGGGAAGCCATGGTGCTGTCGGGCTGGTGGTGGTTGGGGAAGAAAGAAGTGGCAGAAAGAGAGGGGAGAGGAGGGGAAGAGGGCGGTAACGGTGTAAGAGGCTCTATATGGAGCTGGGACGGGTGGAAGAATTCAATGGGATGGGATGTGGTCTGGAGGCGTGAGGCGGCTGATGGTTGTCGATCCGAGCGGTGAAGAGGGAGTGTCTGGCTTTTATTTCTCTCCTCTCTCTCTCTCTCTCTCTCTCTCTATCTATCTCGCTAGATATTCACACCAAAGCTTAACTGCAGAGTCATGTTCATCGCATGGCGGCCAGAGTTCGCCTCCGAGCTAGCTGCATGCGTCTCGATCAGGCTGGCCGCCCGAGTCACCGGCGTCGGTGATGCTCGATGCAACCGTAACCAACCTCCCGAACCTCCCGCAAAAGCGAACGCGCTCACACCGGCTCCTCGCAACGGAACCAAACTAGTTGGCTGGGAAACCCGTCAGGCCAAGCATGCATCTGCACGAGATCTGCAAGCGCTCAAGGATGTACTATGTACACCGAAAGGTAGAGCCTGGTGCTCCACAACACCAAGCATGCATGCATCATGGAATTTTGGGAGCGGAAGAGAACGGAGACCGCTCCACCCCTCCACCGCCCACGCCCACGCCCACGCCGCCCACACGCCGAGAGGGGCAGAAAATCCAAAAATCCCTACCCAAAAGGCGAACCTCACCACGCCGGTGTCATCGCATCCAGGCAAGGTGGCCGAGCGGTCCAAGGCGCCACGTTAAGGTCCACCCTTAATCTCAACTCCTCCGAGAGTTCCGTGGTCTCGAAAGGGGCGTGAGTTCGAATCTCACCCTTGTCATGCATGAGCCTTCTTTTTTTCTCTCTCGAGCCTTTTTCCCCCGGAGCTGGGGCGGGCGTGCCTAGCATCACCTCAGGGCGTCCAAGGCGCCAAAGGGAGAAGAGGTGGTCTTCATGGTTGAGGAAAGACAGGACAGTAGTTTTATTTTTTTTTTTTCGGTTCTGTGGTTGGTATGGAGGAATCAAGTCAACCCTCGATGCTGCTGTGAGCATTCGGCTCGACAAGCCCTTGTCGAGCGAACCTCTGTGATGCTGCTATGTGTACATGATGGCTGGCGTGCGATGCTATGCGAACAAATCGAATCTGGAATAGGATATCTTGTGCGGGACTGGGACCGGCTGCACCATGGCGACGGTCCTGCCTAGAAGAACGAGCCCAGCTCCTCCGAGGCCGCCCTCGCCCTCTTGACCGGTCGCCGCGCCGTATCTTCCCCCCGCCACCCCTTTCGGATCTTGATCGGCCGCAGGAACCGATCCGCGTGCGCGCCCGCCTCCATCTCGTCCGCGCTGTCCTCCGCATCCGCCGCCGCCGCCGCCGCCCTCGCCGCCTGCTCCCTCCGCCCGTGCACATCGCGCAGGTGCCGTACCAGGTTGGTGCGTTTCGTGAAGCCTTCGAGCGCTCGTGGGCACGTCGGGTAGGGACACAGGTGCGAGGCGGGCGCGGGGGTGCCCGACCGGCTGCGCCGGCCTCGGGACCTGGACCGCCAAGGCATCTCGGGCTCGGTGAGCTCGGCATCGGTCATGGCTCCTCCTGCTCCTCCTCCGGCTGCCGGCGGTGGCCGTGACGTGTCGTGGTGGACCTCCCGGAGGTGACGATCAAGGTTGGACTTTTTGGTGAACGGCTCGATGGCCCGAGGGCAGCCGGGGTGCGGACAGAGCAGCGTCCTGGTCGCAACGGACCGGCTGCGGCTGCGGCTGCGGCTGCGGCTGCGGCTGCGGCCCTGGCGGGGTTCCGGCTCGGGCGAGGGGGAGTCTCGGCGGAAGACGCTCGGCTGGCGGCTGACGGCGCGGCGCTGGGCGAGCTCAACGTCCGCAACGTCGTCGTCGTCGTCGTCCTCGTCGGACGAGGCGGGCAGGGGCGCGTCGGGAACGTAGCGGGCCGTCTCCATGCCGCCGCCCGGCGTCCCGCCGAGGGTGTGCATCGTCATCTCCTCGCGGAACAGCGTCGCGCAGCGCTGGGCCGCGCGCGCCATCGCCCTGGGCGGGAACCCGGCCAGCGCCGCCGCGCCGAGCACATCCCGCCAGTCGCGTAGCCCCCATCGGGCGAACAGCTTCTCCCTGTTCCTCTCTGTCGAAGCGGGCCCTCGGGACTGGGAGCTGGCCCGGGAGACGGAGCTGGCTCTTGACATGGAGCTCGCTCGGGAGGAGGCGGCCGACGCGGGCCGTTGGCCCCGGTCCCGGCCGAGGCCGCCGCTCCGGCTCCGGCTCCGGCTCCGGCTCTGGTTCTTCTGATCCCTAGCGTCTTCGTCGTCGGAAAACCTCGGGATCTTTTTCTTGCCCTCGCGTGCAACCCGGATGAGCATGTCCCTCTCCGTCTCGCCCTCGCGCGGGACGTGAACCTTTCTAGGCCTGCCCCGCCGAGCCTTGGGCGGCGGGGTAGGGCTCATCAACGACGGAGAGCGCGAGCCCGGCTCCCGCTTCACCTTGTCCTCGTCGTCGTCATCATCGTCGTCATCGTCGCCGCCGCCGCCGTTATTGCCTTCCTCGTCGCTACCAGAGGAGGACGATTCCGACATGCGTCCCAGCCCGGCGACGCGCTGGTTGTGCAGGATCGCGAGCGCGTCGTCCAGCCGCGCCATGATCCGCCGCGCCTCGGGCCGGAGCAGCGCGTACGACCGCTCGTCGTCCACCGACACGGTCGGCGCGAAGGACGGCGATCCGCCCTTCCTCCGCCGCCGCTGCCGCCGCTCCGCCCGGCCCGGCGAGTCCGTCTCGTCGTCCCGCCCCGTCGTCTCCGCGTCGCCGTCCTCTTCGCTGCCCGTCGGCTCCCCGGCGCTCTCGATCGACGGCATCACCGGCTCATCACCTCCTCCGTCCTCCTTCCCGCCGCCCTCTCCGCCCTCTCCGCCGCCGCCGCCGCCGCTGCTGCTGCCGCTCGCCATCCCTCGGCCGCCGCCGTCCAACCCCCTCCTCCTCCTCAGCCGCTCCGTCGCGCACCGCAGCATCACGGCCGCGATCTCCTCCTCGAGCCGGCACCCGGCAAACGGCGGCGTCCGGGGCTCGCGCCGCAGCGTGAACGGCTCGTTGACGTCGTCGCCGTTGCGCGGGAAGAGGCCGTCGTCGGGCACCTCCGAGGCCCGCATCGGCCACGCGGTCCAGGGCTTCCCCGGGTCCCAGCCCTGCTGCTGTTGCTGCTGCTGCTGCTGCTGCTGCTGCTGCTGTGAGTCAAAAGACAAAGGGCCCGGGGGATCGACCTCGGGGCCCCTCCGGAGGCCGCGGCGCAGGGCAAAGGCGTTGTACAGGTGCACGGCGAGGTCCGCGCGGCGGGCGTTCTCCAAGGCGACCCATGTTTGGCGGTCGGCCTCGGTCCAGGTCCGCCAGGTCGACGGGGGCCCGCGGAAGCGGTTGGGGCGGGACTCGCGCAGCTCATCCGAGCCCGGAGAGGAGCCGGGCGAGGCGGCTTCGTCGTCTTCCGGCCCGGGTGCGTACGGCGGGTCGTCGTCGGGGCCGTCCGACATGGTGGGATTCGTGAGAAGAAATATGCAAAAGGAGAAAACCGATCCGGTTTCTGGCTTTGCCGTTCAAGACCCGGCGAGAGTTTGGTAAGATTGGAAGGTGGAGAAAAGTCCCAGGTCACAAAAAGAAGACATACAGACAATCATTTTCGCCAAGGGCCATCCATCCTCATCGCCTACACGGTCAACGGCGTTGTGCCCCGTTTGTAAGGGAGATGGTGAGAAAGGATCCAAGTCAGGTTCAACGATGTCAAAGAAGCCAACCCAGGCGTAAAACTTTCATCGCATTGAACCCTAACCCTCGAACCGGTCTATGGTATCATGTTTGCACGACATCGGCTTCCCAACACAACACTAAGCCGCCGCCCTCTCCTTTTCCAGCCTCCTCCGCTTCTGCCGCAGCTTGGCATCCTCGGCGCTCTTCTTGCTGTTGGTGTACTGCATCTGCTCAAACAGCTTCCGCTTCTTCTTGCTGAGCATGCCCTTGGCCCGCTCCAGCTCCTCCGCCTCCTGCTTCTTGCGCCTCTCCAGAGCCTTCTTGGCCTCCAGCTTGGCCTTGGTCTTGGGGTCAACCTTTTCGCGCTTCACCGCCTTGCCCGTCAGCTCCGCTTCGAGCTCCCGTTGCCGCTCCAGCGTGGCCTCCTCGTCTTCGTCTTCCTCTTCGTCGCCGTCCTCCTCCTCCTCCTCGTCCTCTTCTTCTTCCTCTTCCTCCTCGGAGCCTCCGTCCGACTCGTCATCGTCCTCGTCATCTTCCGCCACATCCATGTCGTTCTCCACCTCGTCGTCGCTGCCCGCCTCTCCCTCCTTCTCGTCCTCCAAGGCCGCCTCGATGGCCTCGGCCTCGGTCTGCTGCTCCTCGAGCGGCAGGGTCGGGTCGTACTGGCCCTGGGTCGGCTTGACGAACGGGCTCAGGTGGGGCGGCAGCTGGGCGCCCGGCGCGTACTGCTCCGGGCTCTTGAGCTCTTCGTCGTTGACGCTGTCCCAGACCCACTGGGGCTGCACGTAGATGCGGCCCGGGTACCGGCGGTTCGCCGCCAGCTTCTGGGCCGTCTGGTTGTCCTCGCCGTCGCCCTCGTCGGCCACGGCGGCCCGGATCACGGGCCGGTCGACGATCTGGTGCGTGATGCGCGGGTCCGACTCGTCGTGCGTGAAGGCGCCGGCGCCGAGCACCTCGTCCCAGCCGACGCGCTTGCAGCCGAAGGCGCGGAGGAGGAACTCGAGCGGCTGCCGCGGCGTCTCGCGGGACAGGTAGACGGTCAGGCCGGCGAAGAGCTGGGACGGGTCGCTGCTGCTGTAGGCGGGCTGCGGCAGCACGTCGCCGCCGGGCGCTGCCGGCTCGAACTTGTCGATGGCGTCGTTGGGCTCGTCGGCGTCGGCGTCGGCGTCGCCGTTGGCGGCCTCGGCGGCGCTCTCCTCGGCCGCGCCGTCGGCCTTGCTGGCGGCCGACTCCTCGTCGCGGAGCTGCCGCACCAGCTTGTCCACCTCGGCCTGAACCTTGGGGTCCGGGCCCTGCTGCTCGCCGTTGGCGATGGCCTTGGTCTCGGCGGTGGCGAGGTTGGCGCCCTCGAGGGAGAAGGCGCCCAGCTCGGCGCCTCCCTCGTCCTTGAGCTGGTCGAAGCGCGGAGGGTACTTGAGGCCGATGGACGTGTACAGGCGGTAGTTGACGAAGCCGAGCAGGGTCATGTAGAACTCGACAAAGGTGCCCATGATGCGGAAGTCGACGTCGCCGACGACGCGCTGGTTGAACTTGTAGGGGACGAGCCACAGGACGTCCTCGCCCTGGATGTTGGCCTGGTAGTAGATGCCCTTGATGGACAGGAAGGACTTGCGCAGGCTGTGGGAGGCGATGAGGTAGTGCTCAAACTCGAGGCACAGGCGCTCGCAGCGGGCGATCATCTTGGCGGGCACGGCGGTGGTGGAGGGGAGGTTGGCGAAGAGGAACAGCATGGACAGGCAGTCGTCGAGATCGCGCAGGGCGTCGGCAAAGGTCGGGTAGCGCTCGCGGATGATGTGGTTGAGCGTGTAGCGCGGCTTGCCCGTCTTGTCGGGGCGGGCGGCGTTGCGCTCGAGGCGGGCGGCGTCCGAGACGTCGCCGCGGCCGAGGGCGCGCGAGATCTTCTTCTCGAGCACCTTTTGCTCGCGGAACTTTTGGAGCAGGGGCTCGTGGAGCAGGAACTGGATGTCCTTGGTGTAGTAGAAGGTGGTGCTGGCCGTGGCCGACTTGGACACCTTCTTGCGGTTCCGGGGCTCGCGCGGGTAGATGCCCTTCCAGATGCAAAGCTTGCGGAAGTCGGGGAGGCTGAGCTGGAGCTTCTTGACGGCCTGGGTGCGCGTCATGTAGTTCTTGGCCTGGCCGGCCTGGCCCTTTTTCTTGACCTTGCCCATGGTGGTGGCGATGGTGCTGGTGGTGGTGGTGGTGGTGGTGGTTGATGCAGGTCTGGACGCTTGTCGCTTTCTCTGCTTCTCTTCCAATTCCAGGTCCCAGGAAATTTTGGACGGGCAACTTTTTGTGCCGCCCTTCACCGCCCGCAGCGATAAGATTAGCGTCCCTGCCAAGCCCCGACCCACCGGCGCTCCCAGAGGGGACCCACCCGGGGGGTCCACGTCTGCAACATCCCATCCAATCCGCGTGGAATCCACATTCATTCCACCTATCACCTTCGGCTGCCAAGGTACCTTAAGGACTTGACATACTTGCTGCTCGGTGCTCCTTGGGCTGCTGCTGCATCTCGACTCCCCATTCTCGGTCCGACACCCAGCCTCGAAACCACCCCGCCCCCGCCGTAAGCCCTCGACCCGACTCCGGCATGGCGCATTGAGATGGCTGCCGTCGCCAAGGTATCTCCGGGCCAGGCGGCCGGCCTGTACGCCGCCGCTGCCGCCCTGCGCCTCGCCGTCTTCGCCTTTCTCCCCGGCCTGTCCGACCTGCTGGCCGCCCGCGTCGAGGTCTCGACGCCCGTCACCAGCTTCAAGCGCCGTGCGTGCTCCCTTGCCTTCCCCTGACACCTCCCGCTGACCTCCTTCTCTCCGCCTCGCAGTCCAGGAAGGCCTCTTTCTCTACAACCACAACGTCTCCCCCTACGACGGCGGCGTCTACCACCAGGCCCCCCTCCTGCTCCCGCTCTTCTCCCTGCTCCCGAGCTTCGCCGCCCTGCCGCTCCCGACCGACCTCGTCTACGTCGTCCTGGACCTGCTGAGCGCCCGTGCCATCTGGCGCATCGCCGACTCGGGCGAGGCCGGCTCCTCGGCCCTCTTCACGTCGCCGCGCCGTGCCAAGCGCTGGAGCGGCTTCGTGCTGGCCGCCTTGTAGGTTCAACCGCCACGCTTGCCGACCCTTCCCCGCTGACCGTCGCCCCAAGCTTTCTCTTCAACCCCTTCACCCTGGCCACGTGCCTCGGCCGCTCCACGAGCGCCTTCACGACCTATGCCGTCCTCCACGCCATCGCCAACGCCGTGTCGGGCGCCCCGCTCGGCGCCATGGTCGCCCTGGCCTTCGCCGGCTACCTCTCCTTGTCCCCGCTGCTGCTGCTCCCGCCCCTCGTCCTGCTGGCGTACGACCGGCGACGCCCCGCAGGCCCCGCGCCGCGGTCCGGCCCCGCCTTTGCCGCCGTCTGCGCCGCCGCCGTGGCCGGCGTCCTGGGCGCCCTGTTCCTGCTGTCGTACCTCGTCACGGGCTCGTGGGAGTTCCTGCCGTCGACGTACGGCGTGCAGCTCACGCTGTCCGACCTCTCTCCCAACATCGGGCTGTGGTGGTACTTTTTTGTGGAAATGTTCGACTCGTTCCGCTCCTTCTTCCTCGCCGTCTTCTGGCTGCACCTGTCGAGCTACGTCGCCGGCCTGACGCTGCGCATCCGCCGCCAGCCGCTCGTCGTGCTGACCCTGCTCCTCGGCATCCACGGCATCTTCAAGCCCTACCCCAGCATCGCCGACACGTCGCTGTTCCTGGCCCTCGTGCCCCTCTATCGCCACGTGTTCCCGCTCATGCGCTACACCTTCTTGAGCGCGTCGGTGATTTTGTACTCGGCCTTTCTCGGCCCGGCCTTTTACTACCTGTGGATCTACGCCGGAAGCGGCAACGCAAACTTTTTCTACGCCATCACGCTCGTCTGGGGCCTCGGGCAGAGCCTGCTGGTGTGCGACCTGATGTTTGCCGTGCTGAGGGACGAGCTAGAGGTGGAGAGGCCCGAGATCGTGGGCAAGGAGATCCGGCAGATATAGGGCATAGACGACGGGGATCGCCATCCCTTGTTCGTATTTCTCTCCGTAATGAGCATACAACGGCATGTCGCCTTAGACATGCAGAAAAGAAAGCCCCATGGTTGAGGCAGAGGGTCCTGTTGGGTGTGATGAGTAAAAATGCCCTGCCGCCCGTAACATCGTCGATATCCGCCAGGATACTTCCATTGAGCGCCACCTCGTAGTCACACGTTCATCCCTTCCCATCTCAGGGGTGCCTCTGATCAGTTCCTGTCGTTGAAGTGCGTCATGGCCAGAGTCTGCTTCTTGTGTTGGTTGCTCGGCCAGATGGCGTCTCTCGATCTGGACTGTCGTGAAAAAAAAAAAAAGAAAAAGGCCCGGCGGAGCATGGTGAGGTATGACGAATGATTGAAATCAAGCAGCATGCCCTGCGATGATTCCATCGGCTCCTGGGCACTCTCAGCATTCTCCCACAGCCGATACATGGTGGCGAGGAGGGAATGGCTCTGGAGCTGCTTGCTCCTCCTATACAGTCCGGAGGGAGGTTGGTTCGACAGGATATTCATAAGTGGTCCAACCCAACACATCAATTCGAGGGAACATGTCCAAGTTTTGTATATTGACCTCGATGGTTCTCTCGCAGCGCACCCACTCTATGAACGTCGCTACACACAAGAAGCCTGGAGCAGAGTGGCCCGAATCCTCAGAATAGTAACCAACCTGCCCGGTTTGCGGCTGGCAAGCTTGTTTCGCAAACCTCAAGCCAGGAAGATGCAAACCACAAGGCGTGGATTCCAATGAACCATTCTTTTTGCGTCCATCATAGTGAGACCAGGCTTCCATTTGAAAAGCCGATACGGCAACCTGAATCCTCGGTTTGGAACCTCATGTGCGTCTGCACAATGCATTGATCAATTTTGAGATGGTTTACTCCGGCCCCAAAGTCAGCCAAAGACAACATCGAAGCAGCAACGCGTCCGAGACGCTGCCAAGGTACGCAGAGCTCTTCCTTCGATTGGTTTTATGAAGCTCTTCCGAGTTGCTTTCCACACAAGATGGAACTCTGGCGTCTTCTCCGGCCTCCGACCTTGGTCCGTCGGCGCATCGCCCGGGCGCCGACGACGTCACTTACACAGTAACTTGACCGAACGGTAATTTTGTGGATCCCCGGCGCCCCCGCCATTTCGCAGCTCACCTTCAAGCACCCCAGGTCCCATCTCACCCCCAACTCTTTCAGCATGGCCCCGATTCGCCGCTACCTGCGCATCACAAAATACTCGGTGCTGGAATGCCGCATCTACCTGGACAACCCGGCGCTGGCCAGCTCCTGGCTGCTCAACCCGCGCGACCCGGTGCTGCCGCGCGTCATCGAGGCCGTGCGGCCCCTGGTCCTGCCCAAGCTGCGCGAGGAGCAGGAGCGCGAGCGGAGCAAGAAGAAGAGCAAGAAGCGTAGCATCAAGGACGTTGTGGTTCAAGGTAGGTTTTTTTTCTTTTCTTTTTTTTTTTTTCTTTTCTTATTGGCTCTTGCATCACCACACCGTACATAGAAAGAGAGAGAGAGAAAGAGAGAGAATGAGAAAGAGACCTACGTGACGAGGCCCGCCTGCTGAGCCGGCGTCACCCCCCGCAGATGACTTCGAGGTGGCCATCTTCCTGACCGAGACCGACACGCGGCACTCGCTGCTGCACAAGACCAAGATCCTGCGCGACAAGGTGCAGACGCGCCTCACGTCCAACTCGTCACGGCTCGTTGGGGCGTCGCGCGAGAGCCCCGTGGACGTCGACGCCGCGGACCTGGTCGCGGCCGACGACGACGTGCCTGTGCTCCGCGTGGAGGAGGACGACGACGGTGTGAACCTCGGCGATATTCCCCTGGCCGGCGAGCAGGAACCCGCGAGACGGAGATCCAAGCGTCGGCCTCGGTTACGGGGCCAAAGGGAGCAGGGGGACGACGAGGGGGGCGACGTGGGGGCGCTGGCGACAGGTTCCTCCTCCTCCGCCTCCTCTCCTTCTTCCTCGGTTGAGTTCCTAGGCGACGACGGCGAGCACAGCGAGGACAGCGATGACTCACCCGCCGGCTCACGCCCCCCCAAGCGTCGCAGGGAGCATGGGCCTGCCGGGGCCCAGGGTCAGGACGCAGCAGCAGCAGCAGCAGCAACAACAACATCAGGCGGAACGGCTGGAGAACGGGACGACAAGAAGAAGATGGCCTTTGACGTATCGTACGAGGGCTTTGCCATCTACGGACGGGTGCTGTGCTTGGTGGTCAAGCGGCGCGGGGCAGCAGGCATGGCCAGCGGC
This sequence comes from Remersonia thermophila, assembly GCF_042764415.1. NCBI lineage: Eukaryota > Fungi > Ascomycota > Sordariomycetes > Sordariales > Chaetomiaceae > Remersonia > Remersonia thermophila. Next base: position 631,649 of record NC_092217.1, read on the forward strand.
TTGGCTGGCGGGCCGCACGGGACGGCGGGTGCGGCGCAGGCGAGCCGCCCCGGGGGGCAGGCCACGATGGAGAACTGGATCGCATCGACGCAGATGCCCGCCGACGCTGCCGGCCAGGATGACGACGAGGGCGATGAGGAAGACGGCAGCGGCCCCTGAAGCCGCCGACGGCCGCCCGTCGCCCGCCGCCCGGGGGGGCAGCGGGGGATCGCCGGCGGCTGTGCGGCGCGCGATCTTGGCTTGGCTTGCGTTGACATGGTTCGATCGGCCGCCTGATGTCATGACAGATTTGTCATGTCATATGGTCGGGGGGGGGGGGGGGGGGGGGGGGGAGAAGAACATGGGATTTTCCCGAACACGATCCCCATCGATGGTACAGTGCGCTAGTTATCCGTGGCATTCCGTTTTCCCGGGGGGGGGGGTGGCACTCCGACAAAAGTCAACAAGTCAACCACGTATAACGTACTCTACATGTAGTTACATACGGATGCATTTATTGACCCAAGTTTCAGCCAGGACTGTCCACGTGCAAACGCAGCGTGTGATGCGCTTTGCACACAGAATGGAGCGTACCAGAGAGTACGCAGCTTTTTGTGTTGATCTGGGGTCTCGGAACCAAACTTGACGATCGCCTGCGGGACCCTAAAATAGATCACAGCAAGCCGGCATGGCGTCATGCGGAGAGGGGTTGCATCTATACTTGGGGCATGGATGCACCTGAAAGGTGTTCACCTCTCCGACGACAAAGACACCAAAATGGGCACACCCGCATAAACGCTGACCTGCGGCTTGCTGGCCCATCCGTATAGTAAACGCACAAGCCGAGGGTATTCTCGTTCTGGCCGTCCTGCCAGAGCTGAATGACATGCACCACCACCACCTCCCGTTCCGTCCCGAGCCACGCGAACCGCGGGGCGCTAGGCGGGCGCACGGCCGCGCGCTACTGCCAGGTACGCTTGATTGTACCCACCCTTCTCGGGTATCGAGAGAGCTGCGATCGCCGACACCTCCGGGCTCGGCTCCGTTGCTTCAGCTGGGCCCCCCGTCTCGGCGCGGCAGAGGCTCGATAGACGCGTCTATATCGGACGCCACGCCGTCGCCGAGCCAGCCCGCCTCGGCGCAGCGGCGCGGCCGCGCAACAAAGCTGTTGGAGCGCGCATGCTACACGCAGTACCCCAGACTAGCGGCTACGCCCTACGCAGTAAGGAGGTCGTTGAGGCTCGGGGAGAGCGGAGATGATCGGCGGCTGAACGGCAGCTATCAGCCACCCCCATCTATTCGGCGCCGGGAGAGTCCCTGGGCGACCAGAAGCGTTGACGCCACGTCAGAGAGAGAGAGAGAGAAAGAAGAGCTCTTTGCTGCTCACGGCTTGACCAGCCTGACAGCCTAGAACTAGCCCACACAGCCCTCAGCCGCGCACGATTTTGCTGATGATAAGGTCACCACCGGAGCAACACACACGCTCCTCTCTCTGTTGCTCGTGTAGCGTACTCTGCCGTGGCATGCAGCCATCCAACTCGGCTCGTCCATCCAACAAACCCCCCCACGCGTTTTCAAAACAGAGAGATGCTCCACCGGACGCCTCAACTCCGCTGCCTCCCCAAAGTAGGGAATGCCGAGCCGGGGTTCGGATTTCCCCTTTCGTTCTGGCCGCCCTGACCTCGCAAGCTCCCAACGTTCTTGGATGGAAATGGAGATCCCCCAGGGGGGGGGGGGGGGGGGCAGGCCGTTTTGGGTTGCGATCGTGAGGGCATCTGTGCGCTCCCAAGAGCTAGTTAGTGTTTGTTGCAAGCATGCAAAGGAGTGTGGGCCTCAAGGGGGAAAGGAACGAAAATACCCAAATCCCCCAGTCGTGAAAGTCCCAAAATAACGTTGGCGTTTGCCATGGGCAAGGTTGGCACATGCAGTCAACCATGCACACAGTAGCGTACCGTACTTTGTACATACATAGGGCAAGGGGGTTTCCCAGCTCAGTTGCTGCGCGCAGCATGGCCTGGAGCCTGCTGCGTATGCATAGGCACGTACCGTACCATACCATGGCATCCAGCCAGCCTCTCGTTGTCTTAAAAGTCCTTGGCAGCCAAAGCCTTCCGTACCTTAAGTACTATACTATAGTTGCCTTACCCAAACAAAACCAAACCAAAACCAAACAAAAAAAAAAAAAGAAAAAAAAACCTGTTGCCTCTGCAAGTACACAGTACCTAGGCATGTACTGTACATACACATACTACCTTACGGAGTAGTTATTTGGGGCTGAACGGCTGGGCGTTTGTTTCGGCCAAAGCAGAAAAACATGACTCGCAATGTGGATGAGCAACCCGGCTTCTCCGAAGCCCACTCGGTCGGTGTGATTACTTTCTGACCCAAAACAACAGCATCCACAACCCCAACGCTCCTCGGCGGACGATCATGTTCGTCCGAAAAAGAAAACGCAACCCTTCCCTCCCCCCCAACGCAAACCACGCGGGAAATTGACCATCCTCCTCCACTCCTTCACTCTCCTGGCCTGCCAAAAAGGAGGAGCCTTGTTGCGTCGCGCGTTCCCAACGTTTCGTATTGAGCCTTGCATGCGATCGGCAGGGGCAGACGCAATGCGTCATCCATCCCCTCCCCAATCCAGGAAAGGCACACGTTTCTTTCCACGTGGTTGGCAGGGATGAGGGCCACTCACCAGCTGAAAGCTGGGCTCGGCTTTTGCCCCCCCCCTCCCTCCACCCTTGTTTCAGGCACTTTGCAGCAGCGGACTCCTCGGGCTCTCATTCGTCCAAAAACGGAGGACGTGTCCAAGCAGTCGGGCCACGGGCGTTTTTCTCTTGGTTCGTATGTAGAGGGCATTGGACGGCTGGCGGGCGGGCGGGGGGCCGTCAGGGATGGTCCTGGTCATGTTCTTTTCTTGCTTCCACCGCGTTCCAATCTCCACTGAGAAAACGGGAGTTGTGGTGGGCAAAAAGGCCCACTGCAATTTCGGGAATCAAGGTTTTTCTTTTTTTTTCCTCTCTCTGCGATTCTACCGCCCTTCTTCCCTCCATGATGTTCATGCGGGCGTGCGGGGGGGGGGGGGGGGGGTCAACAAAAACAGGGTTTGCTCGATGCACACCGACACCGACAGGGGCGCCAGGGCCGATCAGCCCGGGAGGCTTGGAAAAGAATCGGCGGATGACGAAATTCAGCGTGTCAACCGAATGTTGCCTTGAGAAGAGATGACGTCGGACATCAGGCATGCTTGCATCGGTGTGCCGTGGTACATGCAGCCCATCCTGTGTGTACGCAGTACCGCGTGCATGTTTTCGCAGCAGGCGTGCGTGTGGGGCGAAACCCTTTGAGCTTCCAGAATCCTGCCCTTGACAGACCTGCTCCGTTTCTTGTTGGGTGCTGTGCCCGCTGACCGCAGCCAGAGGGGAGAGATGCAATTCGTCGACGCCCAACATGCTGCCCGTGTCATCTTCATAAGGCTGTGGCTGTGCAGAGAGCCCGAGGCCCCAGCCCGGCGGAACGGATCAGCTCGTGATGACCCGTGGATGCGTGTTGCCCAAGCAGGCCGAGCCTTGTGAATACCGCCCGCAGGCTGGGCGTGATTTGTGCTGACCAACCATGGTGAACACCCAACCGTGTCCCGGGTCGGCAGCAGGAGCAGCAGCAGCAATAGCAATAGCAGCATTGACATGTTTCCGGCGGCTGTTCGGAGGATGATGTTGCGCCTAGCCGACTCACCCGTTTTTTTTTTTTCCCCCCGCCTCCCCCCTCCTCAATCAACCCCACGCTCCCAGATCAAACTTTTCACATCACCACCGCATCCGAGCCTGTCACATCTCCTTGAAAAGCTCACGAGACGAGCGTGAAACCGGCGGTGTAGATGGTGTCGCCAATGAAGCTCCGCTTACGGGCTTCCGACGGTCTTCTGGAAGCTCTCGAGGCCGGGATCTGCCTGTCTCGTGGGTGATGACGTCGGACATTCCGCGCTGGGCTTCCCGGCTGTGTGTTGGGCGGTGGGTTCGGTGAGGAGTACCGCCAAGCCAGGTTCGAGACGGCCTACTCTCAGCGGCACGCAGTAGGTGGGTAGGGTGGGTAGGGTGGGTGACATTTCTTGTCTTGCTCGCGTCCTCTCATGTTCCGTTTGTCTGGGTCAGATGACCAGATTTTCCTTACACGACGCAACATTATCACACCCGTATCATCCTCGTATGTAAAGCAGGCCACCACCACCACCACCACCACCATGACGGATAACTAGTTATAGGCAACAAGCAAAAAAAAAAAAAACAACCAAGCCACTCACCGCTCCGGGAAATACGGGGCGGTCGATTTCGGGACCGACGGCAGCCTTGTCAGGGCCGCGCGGGAATGAATGCCCTGGACCCACGCCGGGGGATGTACTATAGTATACTTGTTTGCTTGGCCCCCCCAGCCCAGCCGCCCCCTCCTCCAGTGCAAGGGCTCTCTGCACACAAGGCATGCGTCCAAGCACAAAACCGCGTGCTGAAGGACGGTTGCGGTTTAGGCGGGGCCTTGGCATTGGTCCCGAGCTGCCGGGTCGCATTGGGCAGAGCACCGTTTTCTGCGGGACGGTGGACGACGCTGGGCTCCGTTTTCTTGGGTGGGGGGAGGGGGGGGGGTTCAGCAGGCAGGCAGGACGCACAAGCCACCGATTCTCACTCGCCAGCGTCGTGTCGCATGAAGAACGTTGCAGCGTGTCTGTGGGAAATTCTCCGGCGCCTGCGTGTTTTGTCAATGGTTGCGTTGCTGAGTGAGATGCTGCTGATCGTCAGCACGGCCGTCTCTTGGAAAACTGATATCCGACAGTCGCGGTTGCACAGCAGGACCGTGGAACCCTGTTGGTGTACATACGTGACAACAAGTTTGTCGGATGTCCAAGGTCTCCGAGTTCCGAAGACGCTAGACAATGATCGCGCACGCCATTCTCTCGACTCGCTCTCCCTCTCCCTCTCTCTCTCTCTCTCTCTTTTTGACCATCGATAATACTACGCAGTATATAGTATGTTTCTCTTCTGAGATGGATGCATGCGTATCGTCAGCTCCCCGCTGGGACTGGGCGCGGTTGGCTGTGCCACCTTCACCACCCGCCTGCGCCGCGGCCTCGCACAGCAGAGCCGCGAGCCAAGGCTTGGATTCCAAAAATACAGGCGGTACCCCAGAGTTTGGGACATGCATGCTCCGTGGTGGGAAACGCCGCGCGCAAGAGAGCTGTCGCCGTCGAAGCGAACGTGCCCTGTCGCTCGCTCGCTCGTCCCTGTGCTTTGACCCTCTGCCGAGCGTAAAGCGCGGCAAAGCATCACGCTAAGCGCTGATGGCACGGCGGCTCGCCAGAACCACGCATGAACTTGGAGGTCTGCGAAACCCAAGGCAAAATCGGCAGGCGGCCCGGCGATGCTGGCCTGGGCGCTCGCAGGCTGGTTGTTACGGGCGGGCGGAGCAACGAAACGCAAAATGTGCGGAGGCTTGAGTCGTGTCTCTCTGCCTCCTCCTCGGGCCGGGCCATGGATGTGTGGCGTCCATTCTCCGGGGTTCACCATTCAGCTTGCCTGCTGCGTACACGGACTGCGTGCTTCGTATAGTACACGCCCCGAGAATGTCACCTTGCCGGCATTCTTGTCCGGACTGACTCATTTTTTTTCTCGTTCGTTTTGGGGTTGCGTTGTCTTACAAAGCCGTTTGAACAATGCTAACGCGACCACGGGGCCCCGGGATTTCCCTTTTGGGGAATTGGAAGCCTCTGGTTTCGGTGTGAGCCACGTCCTTCATCCCACCTTGCCGTCCCCCATGACAAAATGCCACCGCGGGCTGTAGCACCGTCAGTCCATGTGCCGGTATGCCAGCCTTTTCGGACCCTAAGGCGCTACGTCCGACCTTGTCCGCTCGCTCCACGGCTGTATGTAGTTACTGTGTACACACCTTGCGGCACGAGAGCGGCGCCCTTACCGGTACCCTCTCTTCACTTCCCTGCCCCTCATCGCTTGTCACCCCCCAATCACGATCACGGAGCGACATTGGGTTGCTCGCGACAAGACCATCAGACGATACCTGTGACGAAATCCAAGCCCTGCCCGCCCCCCTCTTCTCTGCCATTGCGGGGAGAACGGAGCCTATCCTGCGGTACCTGACTCGGGTCCGTTCGGCGTACAAGGTGCCGGTAGGGTCACTTACACCGCACGCGCGCCGGGCGCCAATCAAGACCCGACGAGCTTGCCCCCCCCCGGACTCCCGTTCTTGGGACGCGATCAGCGCCGGGCTTGCTGGGAGAGGGGAACCGACCATCAAACAGCAACGGATAGGCGACATGCAGCGGCGATGCGAGCTGAAAGCAGGAGGGGGAAGCGTCGGTACCAATTCTCCAAGTCAGAGGATGGGGCTGGCTGGGGCTGGGGCTGGGGGAGCGGGGGGCGGAGAGGAATTTGGAAATCCAGAAATCGCTCAGAAGAGAGAGCCTTGTGAGGCTGCCACCGCGTGAACAGCCGTGAATCGCATCGTGTCGTCGCCGGTCTTGGCCTGTCTGCCTCAGAACAGCCCACGCGATCCCCCCTCCCCCCTCACTCCGCGATAAAAAAGCAAGCCCCATCGGCAGAGGGAGGGTCGCCGGTCGCAGGTGATTGGCTCTCCCCGCAGGGCGTTCCTCAACAGGAGAAGACGATCATCATGAAGGATGATGCCATGCGGTCCTCCATGAGCCGTCGCCCGGTTTGTGATCAGACGCTGCGATAGGCCTTCGGAGCGCATGTGTTTGTGACGTAGCAGCGAGGTGACCTCGTTCTCCTCCACCTTTCCCCCCAAGCCACCTCTTCCGGGATGTGTGGCAGCGGTGCGCTGCGCACGATTTGGTGATACGAACACCGCTGCAGCCCTGGACAGCAGCAGCAGCAGCAGGGGGGGGGGGGGGGAGGGGTGTTGCCATCGACAACACAACACGTTTGACGACCGGCAGCAGGCAGGGCTTTGTTCAAAGGTCGTAGCAAAGCAGCCTCCGAGGCTGGCCTGACCCTCAGGACGGGACCCAGGCTGGGCAGCTTCCCGATTCTGGGCTTGGCGCAGAGCGTTTGAAACAGAAGGGTTGAACAAACGTTTCTCTCCCTCCCCGTCTCTCCGGGTCCCGTCTTCTCCGTAAACACGCGCGCGCACGCACGCACGCACGCACGCACGCACGCACTCACGCACGCATGCAAACACCCGCAAAACAGGGCCGGCTAGCAGATCTGTCCAGCCCGCAGTCGGTCGCGGGAACAGGAACTTTGAAATTGTTGGCAGCCCCTGATGGGCGCCCCTGAATGAACCACCAACCTAACGCTTGAACACCGCCCAGGCGATCCACTTTTTTTGGGCTTCCCCTGACCCTCTCACAACACAACCCTCTGGCTCTCTGTTTGGCTTGGCGCGTTCCCCCCCTCCAATGGCACGTAACGCCAAATTCCGCCCCCCCCCCCAGGAGCACGCACATCTCGGCGACGGGCGCGCGTTCTTTGTCGCTCTTCTTACACAGTACTTAGAAATCTCGCCCCCCCGGTTTTTTGTTGAAATTGGCTGTGGGGAACAATGACGATGCCTTCCAAGACCTACCTACCGCCCATGCTGGTCCGTTTCTCCACCGCCGGCGTGCTAAATTTGCATTGTTCCGATCCCTTCCCCCGCCTCCCCCCCCAATCCATCCATTCATCTCAGCTGGCTGTGTGCGTCCCATTTTGGACACAGGCAATGGAGCATGCATTTATAGGGGGAGGATGGAGGGGAGAATCGAACGTCTCAGCGGGGCGCATGCCGCGCAAGGAGCATAACGTGAACGTTATACGGCAACGAACTAGATACTATACATACATGCACTTCCCAATTCTGATCTGATGATTGCCTAGGGCTGTTCGGATTGGTTCCGGGTTCTGGGGGGGGCATTGCTCTTTCATCCATGCAACGTCTGCCCCGGGCTGCGCATGTCAAACCCTCGCCGCATGCGGCTTCTTTTGTGTGGGGTTTCCCATTCAGGCCGCTCGTTGTTTGCGTTTGCCTGTCCATGTGTGTGTGTGTGTGTGTGTATAGTATGTGTGTGTGTGTGTGTGTGTGTGGCCCTTTGCCTGGCCCGGGGCGAAGCAGCGGTACCCAACTCTTGTTGTCTTTCATGCCTGGTTTTTCCCCGCAGCCCGCCCGGAGTCCAGCCGACGACGCGGCCCTCTCCTCGGCGGATCGACCGTTTGTTCGGCGGCGAATAGATCCCATTCCCGACCAACCGGCCGACCGCTCTTTTGTTTGAGTTTTTTTTTTTTTTTTTTCTTCCCCTCTCTTGCCGTTCGCGGGGGGCCCCATCGAAGAGGACGGCATGCCCGTGGGAAACCAAAGCTCACATGCTGAGCGTGTGCGCTTAGGGGCAGCGTGAGGTGGTGGCAGGGTCATCCTGGCCAGGTTGGCAGCGTTTCATTTTCTTGCGGTGGTCCTCCAGGGTTACGTCACGGAGACAGCGACAGACGGCGTCATGGTGCATGGGGACAGGCTCCGTTTTGGAAATGAGACTCCGCCGGGGCTGCGTTTCCAATCCTGCGCAACGCAAATAGGGTGTGGGGGGGGAGGGGGGGGGGGTGGCTGGTGCCCGAAGTACCCTCCGTTCCGAGCCGAGTACCGATGGCTTTTCGTGCGTGCCTGATCCGACCCACCCGCTCATCCCTGTGTTCGGTGAGATGCCTCCCCTCCTGGTCCTGGTCATCAGAGAGCAATTTGCCCACCATGGCCGGCCGCCTTGATACTTAAGGACGGGGCTGTCCCCTCGTCGTCCGAACTCACCGATCGTTACAGACGACAACCATCAAGGATATCCATCTCCTGCTCCATCACATCTTATAAGACTCTCGGGTCCTGCTCTCAAAGCTCTTCCAAGTCTTCCATCGACCTTCACACTCGCACACTCACCACCGGCTCTTACGTCACTCAGCCAAAGCTACCACTACTACTACCGGCCCTCAGCCTTCAACAACAACCTGCGCTACTACACCACCCTCCAGTTCACCACACAACACCGTCAAGCTGGCGACCCTCACTGAGACCTCCTTCACCATGATTCCCGCTCAGCGCCCTTCGAACCTTCCTCCCTGCCCCGGCCCCCCGCCGAGCAGGCCTCTTCCTCCTCTGCCCAAGCGGGGTTAGAGGTTCTCCCGCTCTCGCGGCCTTGCATCGATGCGCGACCCCGATTCCTTCGGGGCCTGACGGCTTCTGTTACGCTTCTTCCATCCGGTCGCCACTTCTTCGACGCGGAGAGGGGGGCGCCGCCCGCGCAAGGCTGCAACCGCACCTTGTCTTCTGCATCGGGTTCCCCCTCTTAGCAACTCTGCGCCCTGCACGCCATCATGCCTCCTGCATGGCCCACGACGCCGCGCATCGCGCCATGCAGCAGCGCGGTATCCGCATCCAGCACCAGCCGGCCGGCGCAGCCCCCCCCTCCTCCCCCTCGGATCCAGCCCATTCATCCGACGCACGGCAAGCCCCGCCTCTGCCCGTGATTGGACCGCCTGAAGCTCTGCAGAACCTTCTGTGGCATGCTGTGCGGAAGCCTTCATTGCGATCGGCTGCTCCGGGGGGCGGGCTGCGCTCGCCACCCTCTGCTCATTCTTGCATCTCACACGTCCACCCATTCGCGGATACATCCGAGGGTCGCGGCTCGGGGAGTCGGCCTTTTTTTTCTCTCACTCTTCCCTTCGACCTTCTGGCGCCCGCTGTCGAGCGCATTCTCACCCTCCCTGTAACCGCCACCGGGGGGGACTACGGATCTTTTAATCAACGGCACACATTTTTTTTTTTTTTTACTCCTTGTCTGAGCGACGACATCGATATCAAGCGTTACGACTATTTGGGGCAAACATCTGGGGAACACTATTAGACGGGATAACAATCATCACCAACCACACTGTACTATTATTATTTTTTGGAGCATCTGGGCGACCGGCGTCATGATACCACGTCGCTGACGAAAGCGGCGGAAATTTCTTTGGATGAAAGGAGGAGGAGGAGGGAGGAGGATTTGGGAATGTGAGCGGTTCCGCCGGTCGGGCCCTCGTCCGCATTTGGGGGGGACCTCGGCGGCAACCGCGCGAGACTTTTGTTCGTTTTGGTTCAAAGAGAGAAGATACCTGGCATTCCACACGCAAAGGCGATAATACCAAAAGTTTGACGCCCCATTTCGAGCGGGTTGTTTTTTTTACTCTCTCCAAAAAACTTGTTTTCCGCGTTCCATGATCTGTGAGAGAGAGAATAGAAATGCGACCTTGTGACCACGACTGCGACTTGGCTCGGCTGATGAAACCACAAAAGGGGCTACCGCTACACGTGTGCTTCCGTCCGGTCCCCGCCCCGGTCCTCTTTCTCTGAATGGTTCTTTTGCACGCGCGCTCTCCTGTGCGTGATGTGTCATGCTACGCTGCCTTTGGCCGTGGGGAGCATCGTCGCAATTGCGACCAAACCCGCCTTGGTTGCGACGCTGCCGAGCCGTCTCCCGCAGCGGTTACATCATAGGGGGGGGGGGGCGGAGGAGAGAAGAAAGCCGCACAGCATGCATGGTCCCGTTCGGGCACGAGTGTCTGAAGCAGACATGACTGATGCGAGCCGGCCAGGCTCGCCAAGGGCAGCCGAACCAGCCATTTTTCTTGGGAGGGGGGGGAACGCAGCTGCGGATAGGCAAGGTACTGTGTAGGTAGTTCGTCAAGCCTTGCAAACACAGACGAGGCAGGCCTCCCAGGAGCGAACCGCTCATTGGGGGGGGGGGGGGGGGGGAAGGGGGAGGGGTGCGCCAACACGGGAACAACAGCGGTAACAATAGCGGTAACAGAGCAGCAGCGGTCGTCGGCGACATTGGGGGCGGGAGATCAGCAACTTTTTGTGTGTCTCGCGAAATCCGACCGAATCGGAGCATTGTTGAGAGGGTTTGGAGCTATTAGCTCGGGGGGGGGTAAGGGAGGGGGGCGGCGACGATCGCGGCCGCCAACCCCGGGCAGCTCATGGCAAAGTGAGGCCGAGTGAAACCAGACACGTCGCCTCTCGGCGTGTGCGATAGATGCGTTGGAATGCAGAGAGCCTTTGCGGAAATCAGGCAAGACGCCGCCCGCGCGCGGAATTTGGTGATGTCGTCGGGTCGGGCCTGGTCGGATCGGGCCCGGTGTGCGGTCTGTTTGCGGGCTTCTCCCCCTTCTGGCCGAGTGTCCGCTGCCGCCCGGATGGGTGTGCCGAGGCTCGCTCACGCGCGCGCGCGCGTGAGCGAGTGCGTGCACCGCGTGCGCAGCATACCGCGCACAGCACGCCGTACTACTATGCACACATGTCCCTCGGTAGTGAGCATCCTATTGAGGCAAGATGGACGCGCGGAAGAAGCGGCCAAGGGGAAGGTGATCAAGGCAAGGAGGAGGGCAGATGCGGCACGGCATAGGGCCACCAGGGGACCCCTTCGCTCTGCGCGCCCGCCCGCCTCATGTTGTGCTCATCCCATCTCGATCGGCCGAATTCCGAACCTGGTAGGACCGGGATCTGCTGCAACCCAAGACATGCCCTGACGAGGGCTGTCTCAACGAGAGGGGACATTGTTTGCTGTTTTGGGCGAGAAGCATAGGGTGTAACGCTGAGCAGCGTTTGATGGTGAGTCTCTTGCATGGGGGCTTTGGAGGCGCGCCGCCCTGGTTGGCAAGGCGAGGAGGGGGCGGCGATGGATTGATGTCCGAGACACCTATAGTATGTACCAAAAAGAGAGGCGCATGCATAGTTCGTCACCTCTTAGCTTGGTTGCAAAACGGACTCGAATTTGAAATTGGTTGCTTGTGGTTCCGTGTACGCACTAACTCATTACGCAGTTGGCACAGAAGGTAGCACAGAAGGACTCCGTACACGACTAGTTACTGGTACTCCGTCCTAGGGGCTTCTCTGCGGCGGTTGGCTGCATCATGCCATGACACACAAGACATGGTTGTCTGGGTCCAGTGGATTCGGCTTCTCCTGACACAAACAATGACAGCAAAGGGGGGGGGGGGGGGGGGGGTTAAGGTTCCCTGCGGGGCTTCAACGGCTGCGGCGGAACGTTTGGTTTGGGGAGATGGGAGAAGAATGACTTTTGATTTGGCATTTGGTTTGGCAGCATTTGGCGGTGTTGGTCTGGGGAACATGGACCCAAAAACAAAATGCGGGCCGGCCAAATATGCCAAGGCCCACTTTCTTATCGCCACGTGAAGACATGCATGCGTCCCGAACCAACCCCAGGGCCGTCTGGCGCATCTGACGAAACCAACTTGCCATCATCAAGCCGTGAAAGCGATGCCCCACGGAGGAACGGATCCCGGCAGTTGAAACTCTGCGGGTTGGTCGGTTTGTTTGCTCTTTTTTTGTACCTCCCTCACCTTCACCTGACTCTTTTCGAGAAACCAAAAAAAAAAAAAAGAGGCGGAGGAGGGCCGAATTTCCCGGCATGGCGCTTCGCCTCTACGTCTGGGGCCCGGCCTTTGGCCTGCCCTCGCTCGACGCCGAGTGTCTCGCCGCCATTGCCTACCTTTCCCAAACGCTGAGCGCGGCCGAGTACCAGCTGGTACGGAGCAGCCCGTCCGCCGTTCCAACACGTAACGTCACCCCCTCTTTTCCCCTTTCCTCCCCTCCTCCCCCTCCCTCTTCCTCTCCCCCTCCCCCTCCTTGGTTGGGGGGGCCCGGCCCGTCCCCGCGTTTCGTCCCAACCACCCACCACCGCCGCCGCCGCCGCCGCTGCTGCCGCCGCCAGGGCTAACGCCGATCACCAGAACACCTCCCCACCCTCCACGACCCCTCCACCGACACCTGGATCGCCGATTACACCGCCATCACCGCCTACCTCCACGCCCGCCGCTACCCGGATTCGTCGCCCTCCCACCACCACCGCCACCACCACCCTCATCACAACCGCCATGTCTCGCCCCCGAGGAAGCTCACCACCGCCCAGGCGGACCGCACGGCCTACATCGCCTTCCTGACCGCCCACGCCGCGCCCCTCCTGGCCCTGTACCTCTACGTCTCGTCGGCCAACTACGGCGGCGCGACCCGGCCGGCCTTCAGCTCGGCCCTGCCGTTCCCGTTGCCCTGGACCGAGCCGCCGGCGGTGCGCGCCGCCATGGCGCGCCGCGCGGCGCACCTGCGGCTGTCGAGCCTGGACACGGACTCGGCGGCCGTGGGCGCGGACGCCGGCGGCGCCAAGGACGCCGCGGGGCCCGTGTTCCCCGGGGCGGCCGTCACCCGCAAGAGCCCGGGGGCGGGGGCCGGGGTGACGGGGGCGATGGCGCCCGAGCAGCGGTCGCGGATCCGCCTCGAGGCGCTGGCCGCCGAGGTGTTCAACGTGCTGTCGTCGGCCGAGTGGCTCGAGGGCCGGCAGCCGCCCGAGGCGCGGTGCCTCGCGTTCGCGTACCTGGCGCTCATGGCCGTGCCGGTGGTGCCGAGGCCGTGGCTTCGCGAGATCCTCGAAACGCGCTACCGCCCGCTGTACAGGTTCGTGCGCGAGTTTGAGCAAGAGACGTTCCCCCGCGGGGTCGAAGGGCTGCCGTGGAGCCCCGGGGAGGCGGAAGGCGCCGGCGCCGTGGCGGCCAGGTTCGCGAGGGGCGTGCTCGTGCAGGTCCCGGGGCTGGGGACGCTGTGGCGCCGCTGGTGGACGGCGAGGAAGAGGAGGGAGCTCGGGGCCGAGACCACGACGACGATGACGACGACGACGGCGGCGGCGGCGGCGGCGGCGGCGGTGGCGGCGGTGGCGGGAGAGAATTGGTGGGTGCTGCTCGCGGCCGGGTTCGGCTTGACGGCGGCCGGGGTGGGCGTCTGGTATTACCGCGCGCTGTCGCCGTTCGGAGCGGCCGTGCAGGTCTGGCGGAGGCCCGCGACCGGCAGCGCTTTCGGGGCGGTCGGGCTTTTGTTATCCGGAGCTCTCCATGGCATGGGTTAGAGAGTACGTAGCGTACGGGGTTATCTGATGCCTTGTCCTGGCCTGTCCTTGAGGTGACTCGCCAGGCTCTGGCTCAGGCTCGGGCTCGGCGTAGGCTCAGGCTAATGTAATGTCATGAATGTTCATGATGGAATGAAGGATGCCATAGATGCTTGCGGCATGCAACCACCAGACAGACGTTTTACGTTTTTTTTTTTTTTTTATTACATTTTGTTCTTTTCTTTCTTTTCGTGTTGTAATGTTTATTGTCCATCAACATCGACTGGCTGTGTAAAGTACTCGATCGAGAGGTGGCCCATGAGTGGTAAAGAATTGGTGACTGTTACCGTCCCGTCCGGGGTGGTCGTTCGTATTGTAACGATAACTCGTACCTTTCTTGTAGTGAGATCCCGCCCCACCAAAATCTTGGAAACGTCCCATCCCAAAACCTGCCACCACCACCACCACCACCACCACCACCCGGCCTGAAGCTCAACCCTTCCCCCTCCCCCCCCCGCTATGCCGCGACACCATGTCCAAGGCGAAAAGCTGGGCATCGACGCTTCGGCTGCCCAAGTCGACCTTCCCGTACGTTGCATTGCCTCTCTCGTCCGCCTCGGCACCGTCCGCCTCGGCAGCGTCCACCTGCTAATCCCAGCTCCCCCTCCCCCCCCGAAGCCCCCGGCCGCTGCCGCAAGCCCGCGACGGCTACATCCAGCGATGCGCCGATGAGCTCTACCGGTGGCAGTCGGTCCACCGGCCGGCCGATGACGAGTTTGTGCTGCACGACGGCCCGCCCTACGCCAACGGCGACCTGCACGCGGGCCACGCCCTCAACAAGATCCTCAAGGACATGATACTGCGCGTCAAGGTGCAGCAGGGCCGCCGCGTCTCGTACGTGCCCGGCTGGGACTGCCACGGCCTGCCCATCGAGATGAAGGCCGTCGGCGCCGAGCAGGGCAAGCACATGTCGCCGGGCGAGGTCCGCAAGGCCGCCCGCAAGCTGGCCTACAAGACGGTGGACCGGCAGATGAAGGGGTTCCGGTCCTACGCCGTCATGGCCGACTGGGACGCCCGCTGGACCACCATGGACAAGGCCTACGAGCTGCGCCAGCTGCGCCTGTTTCAGGCCATGGCGCGGCGCGGCCTCATCTACCGCCGCTACAAGCCCGTCTACTGGTCGCCCTCGTCGGGCACCGCCCTGGCCGAGGCCGAGCTCGAGTACAACGAGAACCACGTGTCCCGCGCCGCCTACGTCCGCCTCCGCGTCGTCGCCGGCCGCGAGGACCTGCCGGGGCTCGCCGGCCTCGAGGGCGACCTGTACGCCGTCGTCTGGACCACCACCCCCTGGACGCTGCCGGCGAACCGCGCCGTCGCCGTGCACGACGACCTCGAGTACCGCATCGTCCGGGCCGGCCGCGACGCCTACCTCGTGGCCGCCGGCTGCCTGGACCGCGTCGCCGCCGTCGTCGCCGGCCTGGACCCGACGCCCGAGGGCACGCTGGGCGCCGTGCGCGGCCGCCAGCTGACGCGGCTGCGCTACGTCAACCCGCTGCTGGGCCGGAGCGCCGAGCCGCTGCCCTTGATCCACGCCGGCTTCGTGTCGGCCGAGTCGGGCAGCGGCCTCGTGCACTGCGCGCCGGGCCACGGCTTCGAGGATTACCTGGCGTGCCTGGAGCTGGGCCTCCCCGTCGCGGCGCCCGTCGACGGCGACGGCCGGTTCACGGCCGAGGCGTGCCCCGACGACCCGGACCGGCTGCGCGGCCTGCCCGTGCTCGGCGCCGGCGCGGCGGCCGTCCTGGACCTCCTCGGCGGCGACGTGATGCACGCGCACGACCACCGGCACAAGTACCCGTACGACTGGCGCACCAAGGAGCCCATCATCATCCGGGCGACGGCCCAGTGGTTCGCCGACGTGAGCCACATCAAGGAGGACGCCATCGCGGCGCTCGAGGCCGTCCGGTTCATCCCCGAGGCGGGCCGCAACCGGCTCGAGTCGTTTGTCGGCTCCCGCAGCGAGTGGTGCATCTCGCGGCAGCGCGTCTGGGGCGTGCCGATCCCCGCGCTCTACGACCCCGAGGGCAACGCCGTCATGGACGACGACGTGGTCGACCACATCATCTCGGTGGTTGAGCAGCGCGGCATCGACGCCTGGTGGGGCGACGCCCCCGACGACGAGGCCTGGGTGCCGCCGCGGCTCCGCTCGGGCCCTCGGCTCGCGCGCGGCCGCGACACGATGGACGTGTGGTTCGACAGCGGCACGAGCTGGACCATGCTGGGCGGCCGCCAGGCCGACGTGTACCTCGAGGGCTCCGACCAGCACCGCGGCTGGTTCCAGTCGAGCCTGCTCACGCGCGTGGCGGCCACGGCCGACCGCGGGGCGCCGGGGGTCACCGCCACCACCACCAATACCCTCGGCCTGGCTCCGTTCAAGACGCTCATCACGCACGGCTTCACGCTCGACGAGGCCGGCAAGAAGATGTCCAAGTCGCTGGGCAACGTCGTGTCGCCGGACGAGGTCATGGACGGGTCGCTGCTCCCTCCGCTCAAGCCGCGCAAGAAGAGCGGCGGCGGCGGCGGCGGCGGCGGCGGCGGCGCGGCCCCGGTCAAGGACGCCCTCGGCCGGACGCGCTGCGCCTCTGGGTGGCGAGCTGCAACTACCCGCGCGACGTGGTGCTCGGCCAGCCCGTGCTCAAGACGATCCACGAGGCGCTGGTCAAGTACCGCACGACGATCCGCATGCTGACGGGCTCCATGCACGCGGCGGCGCGGGCCGCCCCGCTGACGGCCCTCGACCAGGTCGCGCTGCTGCAGCTCCGCGACGCCATGGCCGAGGTGGCCCGCCACTTTGACGCGTACGAGTTCAAGAAGGCGTTTGCCGAGATCAACCGGTGGGTCGCCAACGACCTGTCGGCGTTTTACCTCGAGGCCCTCAAGGACCGCCTGTACTGCGGCGACGGCGGCGGCGCGCTCGAGCCGCTCTTTGCCGGGTTCCTCCGCATGCTGGCGCCCCTGGCGCCCGTGCTCGTCGAGGAGGCCTGGGACCACCGCCCGGAGTGGCTCCGGCGGGAGCACGACGCCGACCCGGCCGCGGCCGACCGGCACCACCCGCTCCGCCAGCTGTACGCGGCCCCGCTCGTCGACCCGGCGCGGCTGACCCTCCCCGAGGAGCGCCTGCGCGACGCCCTGCCCGCGATCCAGAGCGCCCACACGGCCATCAAGGCGGCGCTCGAGCGGGCGCGGGCCGACAAGGTGCTCGGCTCGTCGCTGCAGTGCGTGGTCCGGCTCGAGGTGCCGGCGGGGAGCCGCGCGCACGGCACCCTCGAGTGGCTCAAGGATGAGCTGCCGGCCATGTTTGTGGTGTCGGAGGTGGAGCTGGCGACGAGGAGCGGCGGCGGGCAGCGCGAGGAAGCCGAGGAGAGCAAGGAGCACGGGTGGGCGTACCGCGAGGAGTTTGAGGAGGGCTGCCGGGCGTGGGTGCTTCCGCCGAGGCAGGACAAGTGCTCGCGGTGCTGGAGGTATGTGGCGCCCAAGGAGGAGGAGCTGTGCTCGCGGTGCGAGGAGGTGGTGACGAGGGATGCGCGAGAAGGGTCTGCTGCCGCGTAGCGTGCATGGCGGGAGGCAGAGGTTGGTCAGAGAGATGCGAGGATGGATGGCGTACTATGAGGGCCAAGGGGGCGTAGGATCATGTGCCCTGGGGACCAAGAAACAGGGATACCGGTATATCCGGTATCCGGGTCCCATGTATCAGTAGTGTACCAAGAAAAACACCCTGTCATACATACTGTGTACATTTACTAGTACATTCGCAGCGTTGCTCTCGTCGTCTTGTAGCCCCTTGGATGGCTAAGGTATTGACTATTCATCAAACGTTAGCAGATGGAGGATGTCTTTTCGGTATCTTACATGGTAATACGTGGGTTCATGTGTCTCTTGCGACGGTGCTGTGACGCAGGGGATCCACCGATAAGACACGACCCGATAACGAGCCAAAAAGTGGGGCCGAGCGGTCGATGGATCCCAAAATTTCCAGAAACCTTGAAAACACTGGGAACGCTTTGCCAAAGACACAACAACAAGGCAACCCTCCCCCCCCCCCCCCCCCAACCTTGCATCCAGCGCCGCCGCCATGGATATCCTCAAGGTTCTCTCGCGCGGCATCAAGCCGACGCAAAAGAACAAGCCGCAGCCGGCCGCGGCTCTTCCATCGGCCGGGGCGGCCCCCCACCCGCAGCTGTTCCACGATGCCGTCGCCTCGCGAGGCAAGAAGAGGAAGAGGAGGAAGACCAAGGACGACGGGGCCGACGACCCTCACCGCGATGCCGACGGCGACGCCAGCGACCTCGACTACTTTGCCCCCAAGAAGCCCGCCGCCGAGACCGCCCCCGCCGACACCGAAGAGGCCAACAAGAAGCGCAAGATCAAGCTGCTCGACGAGGACGAGTGCCGGCAGATACTGCGCTCGCACCGGCTCAAGTTCACCGTCCTCTCGGAGACGGGCCCGGCCGACGAGCCGCACGAGGACGAGGACGAGGACAAGGACGAGGACGAGGACGAAGCCCCGAAGAGCAAGAAGCAGAAGAAGAAGGAACAGAAGGAAAAGAAGAACAAAACCGCGGGCAAGCAGGAGGCGAAAAAGGACGACAAGAAGCCCATCTTCCCGCAGCCGCTCAGCGCCTTTGGCGAGCTGCATCACAGCTACGGCGTGTCCGCCAAGCTGGCGTCCAACATCTACGCCCAGGGGTTCCGCGTGCCGACCGAGGTGCAGCTGGGCAGCCTGCCGCTGCTGCTGCGGCCCGAGACGGCCCTCCGGCGGTCGAGCACGGCGGTGCCCGGCATCGAGCGCGGCGCCGACTTCCTCGCCGTCGCCCCGACCGGCAGCGGCAAGACCATCACGTTCCTGATCCCCGCCATCGACGGGGTGCTGCGCCGCCGCGCCGAGCTGGGCCGCTCCGCCGACGACCACGTGCTCGAGGCGGTCATCGTGGCGCCGACGCGGGAGCTGGCCACCCAGATCGTCAACGAGGGCCGCAAGCTGGCCATCGGCACGGGCGTCCGCGTCGTGCTCATGAAGCGGACGCTGCGGCTGCCCGCCGAAGAGGTCGAGGCCAAGGGCGAGAACGAGGACGGCAGCAGCAGCAGCAGCAGCAGCGAAGCCGGCAGCGAGGTCGGCAGCGACAACGACGACGAGAGCGATAGCGGCGGCGACAACGACGGCGACAGCGACGGCGACAGCGACGGCGACAGCGACGGCGACAGCGATTCGGGCAAGGAGACGACAACCCAGGGGACCAAAAAGCCGCCCGCCCGCGTCGACATACTCGTGACGACGCCGCGGACGCTGCTCAACTTTTTGACGGCCAAGCGCGGCGTGCGGCGGACGCTGCCGGCCGTCCGGTCGCTCGTGCTCGACGAGGCCGACGTGCTCCTCGACCCCGTGTTCCGCGACCAGACCATGGGCATCTGGCGCGCGTGCACCCACCCGGACGCCGGGCTGACGTGCTGGTCGGCGACCATGGCGTCGAGCATCGAGGCGCTCGTCACCAAGCAGCTCGCGCGGCGCGTCGGGCGCGGGAGCTCGCCGCGCCCGCTCATCCGCCTCGTCGTCGGCCTCAAGGACACGGCGGTCCCCAACATCGCGCACAAGCTCGTCTACACGGCCACCGAGCAGGGCAAGCTGCTGGCCCTGCGCCAGCTCCTGCACCCGGCCTCGTCGGCCGACTCGGGCCCGCCGCTGCGCCCGCCCTTCCTCGTCTTCACGCAGACCATCGAGCGCGCCCAGGCCCTGCACGACGAGCTGCGCTACGACATACCCGTCGAGGCGGGCGGCTCGGCCCGCGTCGCGGCGCTGCACTCGTCCATGCCCGAGTCGGCCCGGTCGCGCGTCATGGCGCGGTTCCGGGCCGGCGAGGTGTGGGTGCTCATCACGACCGACGTGCTCGCGCGCGGCGTCGACTTTGCCGGCGTCAACGGCGTCGTCAACTACGACGTGCCGACCTCGGCGGCCGGCTACGTGCACCGCGCCGGCAGGACGGGCCGCGCCGGCCGCGAGGGCGGCGTCGCCGTCACCTTTTACACCAAGGACGACATCCCCTTCGTCAAGAGCGTCGCCAACGTGATCGCGGCCAGCGAGCGGCAGGCCGGGCGCACGGGCGAGGCGGCCGCCGTGCAAAAGTGGCTGCTGGACGCGCTGCCCGACGTGACCAAGGAGGATCGCCGCAAGCTCAAGGTCCGCGGCGTCGAGTCGCGGCGCAGCGGGGCCGGCGCGGCCGCCATCTCGACCCAGAGCAAGTGGGAGCGGCAGCGCGAGAAGAGGCGGGCCCTGGCCATCGAGGCGAGCAAGAGGCGGAAGCGGCAGAGGCGGGCCGAAGGGGGCGAGGAGAGCGAGTCGGAGGGGGGGGAGCAGGGCCGAGGCGGCAAGGGAGCGGAAGATGAGGAGTGGAGCGGCCTGGAGGATTGATTGATACCCGAAGAGCTTGGAAAGGACCCCTTTTTGTTTGATGCGCTTCCCCTGTGGTCATATTCCACGCTGCAAGCTAGCATGGACATACGAGACATAGCATGCATGGTCCTAGGTGTTCAAGCACGAGAGAGAAAAAAAAAAAAAAAAATCTTGAGAAACCCAAGGTTCATCCATCCGTGCTCTCTTTTATGATAACAGTGACGAGGCGATCCATCCCCATATGGAAATGAAGATGGCCCAACATCTCTCTCCCTTGGCGCCCCTCCCCAAACACCACCAACATTACCAACACCACCCACACCACCCGCCTCACCAGCACAGCCAAGCCCCGGCCCGCCCATCAGTACCCCGCCGGCCGATGCATCCACCTCGCCGGATCCAGCACCACCTCAAACGTCGCCTCCCCGCACGTGCCGATGGCGCAGCTCAGGTCATGGTACCCCTCGAGGCCCGTGACGGGAAGATCCTCCTCGGCGTCCGTCTCCTCGTGCAGGTCCCACCTCCCGACCTCCCTGCCCTGGCGCGTGAAGAAGACGTCGACGTCGATGCGGGGCCCCGCGGGGCCGGGCCCGGGCCCGGACCCGAACGCGGCGGCGGAGGAAGAGGAGGAGGAAGAGCGAAAGGTCATGCCGACGCCCAGCCGCTCGCCGGCGCGGAAGGGCTGGGTGAAGGCCTTGCCGCCCCAGCGGTCGTTGACGAAGCGGTGGCCGTCGTCGCCGTGGACGGCGACGGAGCCGCGGTGCCAGCCCGGCATGCGGAAGGAGGGGTAGGGCAGCGCGGTGAAGCCGAGGGCCAGGCAGAGGTCGCCTTCGTCTGGGTTGCCGCGGGGCGCGAGCTGCACCTCGTAGTAGATGGTTTTGAAACCCCCGCCGGCGGCGGGGGAGAGCGGCGAGTGCAGCGCGGGGTTGTAGAGCGGGGGGTAGGCGATGATTCTTTGGAAGAGGATCGGGTTAGGTTTGTCATGTCGTGTTCGTTGTCGGGGTGGTTTTTTGGCCTTGGCCTTATAAGGGGGGAGGAGGAGGCATGGATTGAAGAGTGGCAAGAAAGAGAGGGAGGGAGGGAGAGAAACAAAAGAAGGAAAGAAAAAGAAAACAAGCACGTACGTCGAATCCGCCGAGATCCGTTCGGTCCGCACCGACCACAGGCCCGGCGCCGTCCACGCCAGCGACCCCGCAAAGTTGACCATGGGCCGCATGAGCCGCGGGTCGTGCGCGGCGAGCGTCGCCGCGGCGGCCGCGTCCAGCGCGACGGGCGGCGCCAGCGGGTACGCGGCGCACCAGGCCTCGCCCGCCTCGGCCTCGGCCTCGGTGGCGTTGTGCCCCGGCGACCGGTCAAAGCCCGAGAAGAAGCTCGGCGGCGGCGGGAACAGCGACGTGTCCGGGACGAGAGCCTCCCTGGTTGGTGTGCGCGTGGTTTGCGTTGGCGGCTCGTTCTCGTGCGCGCGCGTCTCTTGCAAAGGGGGGGGGGGAGAGGGATGGGACGGCTCACCAGTTGTGCTGCGCCGGAGGCGGCCCCGGGGGCGGAGCCGCGTGGCTCGGGGCCGGAGGGGCTCCCGGAGGAGGCGCGTAGGCGGGAGGAGCCGAGCCGGGCCCGGCCGGCGATGGCTGGGACGGAGGAGGGCCTAGGGGAGGAGGTGCATAGCTCGGCGGCTGCTGCGGCGGCTGCTGATGCTGCTGATGCTGCTGATGCTGCTGCTGTTGATACTGAGGCGGCAAGCTCGCGCGTTGAGGCTTCTCTGGCGGGTGAGCGGTGTAGCCCTGTGCCGGGCGCGGCGCGTCGCCATCGGCGTCTTTATTGCTGCCAAAACACATGATTCGGAGCTACGGGTATGTGTATTGATTCAGGTAGACAAGGTATGTGAATGGGCGACGACGGAGTCGTGTTTTGTTTTCTTTTCTTCTTCAATGTGAAGAATGGGTGGTTGGAACAAAGGTGAAATTGCGCACCGCGCTTTTTGAGCCGGGTGAGATGAGATCCTAAAGGGGCTCGAGCGAGCGAGAAGCTGCTGGGGTCCTGGGCCAAGCACCCAACGTTGGGAGGGCCGTTGGTTGCAGGTTGGAAGGGGGGGCTGTGCAGCCGCCAAGATGCTTACTCGGTGATGTATCTTGGGAGGAGAATCAAGGAGGGTGGTTTTCCGTGTACAACTGAGAAATCATCCCTCCGAGCATACCACAGTCGGCCAACAACGATGCATCCTAGTCTAGCTGCACCTCATGTGTGGAGCGTGACCCCATCAATCTGCCTCGCCTCTTGTTGGATATGTACCCTTAAGCCCTGCACCTTGGTGTCTACCCACGGGAGCTTGAACACATGGGGAGGAGGGATATGGATGGGGATGAGACCGAGAGGGGCGGGGAGGCGAGGGGGGGTCCCACGACCATCACCAGGCAGAGAGAGAAAAGACCCTATAATTAGGCGCCATGAACAACCACCACCACCACTCCCTCCTCCCTCACTGTTCTTGGACACCTCATTACACTACTATTACTACTACTCCTACTACTCCTACTACTACTCCTACTGCTACTACCATGCAAGGTACCTTCGGTAAGATATCTCATGTACATGCAATCCATCTATCGCTCGCCCAAAAGATTCAAGTCAAAGAAAAATCAAGGCTTGCGCCAGGCCTCGAGTCAAACAAACAGAGCGCGACACCTTCCCCATCCCTTCTCTTATTAGCAGCGCGGCCCTCATAAGTCATCATCATCACTCAGCCCCCCCCCCCCCCCTCTTGCCCCCGTCATCTATGCAACATCTAACGTCTAACGTTGACCGTCCAACATGCTCAACCATCTAACCCCCCAACATGCTCGCATCCCTGACGCTCGGATAAAAGAAGGCCATGATGCCGATAATGACGTAGGTCGCCATAAGCAGCGCTCCCTCGAGGTAGTTGCTCCGGCCGTCCAGCACCAAAAAGTTTGTGATAAACGTCGACACGAACAAGCACACCGTCTCAAACAGCGTAAAGTATAGCGACATGTCTCGGTTGGCGGCCCAGCCGATGATCACCACGAGCGGCGTCACGAACAGGGCCACCTGGATGGAGCTGCCGACGGCGACGCCGATGGCCAGGTCCATCTTGTTCTTGAGCGCAACCGTGAGGGCCGTCACGTGCTCGGCCGCGTTGCCCACGACCGGCAGGATGACGAGGCCGATGAAGGCCTCGCTGATGTTGCTCGTCTCGACCAGCCCGCTGATGGACTCCACCATGAGCTCGGCGCAGATGGCCACCAGGCCCGTCGAGACGAGCAGCAGGATGACGGCGCCGGTGCACGAGAGCTGGTAGGCGGGTTCGTCCTCGTCCTCGCCCGCCGCCGCCGCCGCCGCCGCCGCCGCCGCTGCGTTGAGCGGTCTTGGCAGCAGTATCTGCGACGGGGACAGAGCGGTGCCGTGGCCGTGGTGATGGTGAGGATGATGCTGCGGCTGGTTCAGCCGGTCGGGAAGCGAGTTGGTGCGGCGGATGCCGTAGCGCACGCGGGGCACCGGGCCCGAAGGGGCGGGCGGGACGTCGGCGTCGGGCGGCTGCGTGAAGACGCTCGGGGTCAGGCTGCTGACGACGGGCAGCAGGGAAAGTCCGCGCACCCTCTGGAGGGGGCTTCGGGAGCGGGCCGGGGTCTCGCTGGGCGCGGGCACTTCGGTCACGTTGGGGTTGAAGTCGACCCTGCGCGGCTGGCGGCCGCTGCGCCCTGAGGGGGCCTCGTCGACCGTGATGGTGGGCTGCGTGTCGTGAGACCGCTCCTGATGTTGGTGCTCGGTGCTGTCGCCGTCCTCCTTGTCTTCCTTGTTCTTGCGCTCCTTGTGCTTGCGATGCCTATGCTTCTTGGACTTGCGGCCGCGGCCGCGTTCGCGCCTGTCGTCGTCGTCGGCTTCGTCGTCGGCCAATTCCGAGACGCGTGTCTGGCGGCGCACCGGCCGCATCTCCACGTCGTCGGCGTTGGCGTTGGCGTCGTCGGGGGACCCCTGGGAGGGCTCCTTGCTCCTGTTGCTCGACGAGGAGGACGACCCGCTGGACCTCCGGTGGCGGCGGATGGCTTTGCGGACGCGCCTCGACACGGTCTCGGAGTGGTCCGAGTGGTCCGAGTCCGAGTCGGAGCTCGACGAGCTCGACGAGCTCGAGCCCGAGCCGTCCGAGTCGGACGAAGAGTCCAGCCAGTTGGCGGCGGGCCCGGGCCTCGACTCCTCGTCGATGATATGCTGGGGCGTCGACTCGTAGAGGTACGAGTGCGAGATGAGCTGGAAGAGCAGGTACAAGATGTAGACGAGCAGGAGGACCTGGTTTGTCAGCATGCCTGGCCGAAGAAGAAGCAAACGATCGAGGCGGCGATGGGTGCTTACCACGCTCGTGCCGCGGCTGATCTTGAGCGACTGCTCATCGGCGAGCTTTTCGTCGTTAAAGGAGGCATGGAATGCCGTCTATGACGCACGCAAAACGATTCATCATTAGCATGGCTCCGCGGACCGCCCCTCCGCATGTCGACGTACCGGCAACAGCAAGCTAACCACGCTCAGGCTGAGCAGGCAGGCGCTCATCTGGGTGACGGTGCTGTTGTAGATTTGCTCGCGGTAGCGCAGGCCGCCCACGAAGAAGGACATGCCGAGGACCAGGAGCAGGTTCGACAAAATGGAGCCGAGCAGGGCGGCCTGGACGATGCGGACCTCATTCTTGATGAGCGAGATGCTGGGGAAGGAAGGATGTGCGTTAGCTCAGCTCGGAGGGGGTCGGAGAAAAAGAAAAAGAGAGCAGGCTTGGCTGCCTGTCTGTCTGCTTGTCTGGAGAACGTACATGCTATCGGCCACGGTCAGCGAAGGTCCTCTTTATATCGCCGGTCCATCCGGCAACAAGAACCAAGAAAAAAAAAACTCACAAGATGATCAGCTCGACGGCGTTGCCAAACGTCACGTTCAGCAGGGCGCCCAGCGAGTCGCCCAGGCGGTGGGCGACCGACTCGGTGGCGAAGCTGAGCAGGCCGGCCAGCGGGACGATGGCGACGGCGTTCAAGCCAAAGATGAGGCCCGGGGATAGGTGGTGGAACTGGCCGACGGCGATGCCGGCGGGCACGAAGACGAGCAGGAGGTTGAGCTTGGAGCTGAAGAGGACCGCCTTGAAGGCGAGCCAGAAGCGCTCCGTGATGGGTTTCTTGGCCGGGTCATTTTCGGGGGCGTCTAGGAGGGACCCCGACTGCTGCGAAGAGGGCGGCGGTATGGAGGGCTCGGGGTCGGCCGCGACGGCGGCCTCTGTTGACGCGGTTCCGCCGTTGGGGGGGCCATGGGAATCCGGCGTGGAGGCGAACGACTTCTTCATCGAAGGGGTCTGGATGTTGTTGTTGTCCAGGGGCTTGATTAGATGTCGACGCGATGGACAGGCGGAAGAAAGAAAGAAAGAAAGAAGCAAAAGGCAAGAAGAAACCCCGAGAAATGGAATTGGAAAAGCCAAGGCAGGGGCTACAGCAGATCTTCAAGGCAAGGTGCTCTTGCGCTCTTGCGGTCTTGGACTCTTGCGCTCCTCCTGCTAACGAAACGGTTCGGCCGCGTCAAAAGAAGGCAAGGCCGCAGACCGCACCTTCCCGCATTGGGTGCCATGTGGCGTTCCGCTATCCACCGCTATCCACCGCCAGCCACCACATTCCACTCCCAATGAAACAAACAAATCCAATGGCTTGATGAAAGATCAAGACGGGCGAATTGATGCTCCATCATCACCTGGAAAGGCCTTTTTTTTTTCCTTTTTTTTTTTTTTTTTGCGTGGTGTGGCAAGTCTTGTTTGTCTTCTTTCCCTCCCCTCCCACCGCGTCTACCGTGTAAGTCGGCTCCAATTCTTCAGCGAGCGTTGAATGCCAAGCCTCGCTGCCGTTCGGGGAAGGGTCTGCCGAGGGGCAGGGCACCCTGGCTCTCTCTCACCTCGCTTTGTTGCATCGCATTCAGTCGGCGACGAATCTCTTCTTCAACGCTGCGCGCCGCTCCTCATGCAACGCGATCCAATGCCGACCGGGGCTTACATACTGCGTAGGCTGGAGCTGTTCGCGTCCAGCTATTCCCATGTTCTGCCCAACCGGTTGACGCGAGCCGGCCGAGCCAGCAGAGCCATCGTCCTCTCCTATAGTACTACATGCACAACAGGAGTTACGTGACGTCATGAGGCTATGTGTTCCGGTCCAAGCCACACACCATCACGCATCCTCCATGAGCCATTGGAAGCTCGGCATCTCGCGGGTCAACGGCCCCCGCCGTGATTCCGCTCTGGTCAATCGCCAAGTTCCCCCTCGTAACCTACCTACCTACCTACCTACCTACCTACCTACCTACCTAGGCAGACAGACAATCTAGATACCTTGGCCGAGGGGCCTCCTGGATTCCGATAGGATGAAGGGGGGAACGCAGAGACAGAAAGTCAAAGAAAAGACAGCGAGCGAGAGGATGCGCACGCCCCATTGGTGTACACTCATACTAGTAGACCAGGTACGCTATCCAGTTGAACCCAAGAAAACCAGAAATCTTTGTTGTCATTGTTAGCTTCCCATACAAGGCCGACAATGTTTTGTACTGCGACTACCGTGGACCCTGGACTCCTTTCTACAAGTACACGCGAAAGGAAAAAAAACCAACAAACAGCAAAAACCACGGACCCGAAACAAACCCAAAACAAAAAAAAAAAAAAAAAAGGCCACCCCCCTCCAAAAAAAAAAATCCATCGTTCATGTTAGCATCTTCCACAATCCTCATGTCCCTAGATGTCCATGCCTTGTCATTTTACCCCTCCTTCCTCCTGAGGCTCAACAACCTCTTGATCCCCCCCCCTCCTCCAGCCTTCTTCCCTCCCGCGCCGGCGACCGCGACCGCCACATCCTCAACGCTCTCCGCTCCTTCGCTCTGCCCATGGACCCCTTCTTTCTCCTCGCCCTCGTACTCGTACCACAGCTTCGGCACCACCAGCCGGTACGGCACCGTGCTGCCGCCCGGATCCTTCTGGCTGATCTCCACGTTGAGCGTCACCTCGATGGCGCCCCGCAGGTCCACCACCAGGTCGGCCGGGTTCCGCCCCGCCAGCGCCTTGCGCTGCTTCGTCGACAGCGTCGTCGGCGTCCGCAGGAACGGCCTGGGCCTGAAGTTGGCGTCATCCTCGCCGTCGGTCCGGCTGCTCGCCGACGTGTGCTGCTGCTGCGGCAGCAGCGGCGGCGGCTGGTGGATGCTGGTCTGGGAGGCCGGCTGGGGGTGGCCGGCGCCGGGGGCGCTGGTCCCCGGCACCGTGACAGGCTTGGGGCCCACGGGCGGCGGGTTGGCCTCCGAGTGGTGGCGGGGATGCGGGTGCTGCGGCCTGGCCATGAAGAAGCTGTCGTCGCCCGGCGTGAACTCGTTCGAGTACGTCGATCCGAGACCGCTGTGCATTCCAACCCCGTTGCTGTTGTTGTTGTTGTTGTTGTTGTTGCTGCTGCTGCCGCCGCCGTCCGTCTCCGGCGGCTGATTCCACGCGTCGCCGTTGACGGGGGGATTGCTTTCCTGCCGTGCCGTTGTGCTGCGCCGGCGGAAGAGCCCGCCGAAACGGCTCGCCACGGACGTGCTCGACATGGTGCGCTGGAGCCCGCCTTGCGTCGCCGGCCGGCCGACGTCCTCGGCGCTCTTGATGCCCGCCCGGCGCGACAGCGACCGCAGCAACCCGCCCGAGACGGGCGGCCGCGTGCGGTCTTTGCCGCCGGCGTCGCCCCCGGCCGTCTTGGGCCGCGAGAGCCGCCGCAGCACGCTGCCCTTGCGGCCCAGCCCGGTGGGCCCGCCGAGCGTCGGCGGGCCCGGCGCCGGGAGCTGCTCGACCGAGGCCTCGGGCGACGGCGTCGGCGCCGGCGTGTGGCCCGGGACGTACTCGCGGATGGCGCACCAGTTGCGGTGCGGCAGCAGGTGCTTGTTGTTGCGCGGCTTGCCGTCGACGCCGTGGGCGAAGAGCGGGATCATGTCCTCCTCCGTCTCCTTGTCGAAGTGGTGCACCTTGTTGCGCTTGTTGAGCACGTCGGCGAGCAGGTCGGGCGGCGGCGCGTTGACGATGGCCGACGAGATGATGTTGGGCATGTAGCGGAAGTCCTTGTGCTTGGCGAGGCCGAACTTGGGGTTCGAGTAGAACTGGCCGACGGCCGCCAGGTGCACGTCGCCGCTCAGGATGGTGACGCGCACCGACTTGTCGGCGGCCAGGTCCTGCAGATCCTCGACGACGATGGCACGCTCGCGCTTGTGGCTCTTGGCCGTCCAGTGGTCGTCCAGGTCGTCGAGCACCTCGACGCCGCCGTCGAAGCGGTTGAGCAGCCCGCCAAACATGCCCAGCTTGGCAAGGGCTTTCACGGGGTCCATGACCCGCGAGGTCAGTCTGCCGAGAGAGAAAGAGAACATGTTAGCAACTGGTCGTTTGGTTTTTTTTTTTCTTTGGGCGCTCCTCTTTGGATGCAAGACGTACATGTTTTCAAGCCACACCAGGCGGGGGTAGGCGATGGGCACGGGCAGCAGCACGAGCAGGTGGTCAATCTTGCCCTTGTCGATCTCGGCGTAGCAGCGGTCCATGATCCTCTTCCACGTGTCCTCGCAGAGGACCTCCTGGCGGGTGCGCTCGGTGCGAGCGTCCACGGCCAGCAGGGCGAGGCGGCCGCCCAGCGACATGAACAGGCTGCGGCTGAGCTCGGCGATGTAGGGGCCCGGGCGGGCGCCCATGATCCAGCTCGGCTCCGTCTTGTCGGTCTCGTCGACGACCGTCTGGTGCTGGAACAGCAGGTAGTACTTGAAGGCGACGTTGCCGAGGCCGGCGAAGACGGGCGAGCTCATGAAGTGGTGCGGGTACGAGCCGAACCCGTCGATGATGTCGTGGTCGTCCCACATGTTGACCATGGGGATCTGGGCGTTGGCCATGCTGAACAGGCCCTGCGAGAACCAGGCGCAGTAGCGCTCCAGGTAAAAGTGCTCGAGCTGCTCGCGCATCTCGGTGGTGAAGGGGGCGTCGTGCTTGTGCAGCGGGTTCTTGATGGCCAGCCAGTCGCGGAACAGGGGCACGTCGTGCATGCAGAGGTCGTTGTAGATCTGGTCGCCGCCGCCGAGCATGACGTGAAAGGGCTGGCTCTGGTGCGTGTTGAGCACGTCGCGCCACATGGGGTCGGGCCCGGTGAACTCGTCCGTGTCGACGCTGAGGCTGAAGCCGTTGCAGCTGTAGAACATGACGTTCATGCTCTGGCCGCGGGCGGGCACCCAAAAGCCCGTCGACGGGCCGCGGTTGATGCGGTAGGCGATGCGCTGCTGATGGTCGCGCAGCTCCACCTCGATGTTGAAGCGCCAAAAGGTGTAGCCGCGCTCGGCGTGCAGCCGGAAGCCGCGCACGTCGCGGTACTTGCCCAGCTTCTCGCCGTCCGCCTCGGCGCGCTTGCGCCGCGCCGCGAACGAGCCGGGAGGGTCCGCAACGCCCTTGGGCAGCGGCACGTCGGGCGGGCTGCGCGTCTTCTCGAACAGGCCGTCGTCCGTCTCGTCGCGCGACACGTCGCGGGCCTCTTCCAGGTGGTCGACGGGCCGCACGTACAGCGTCTCGCCCTTGCGGCCGAGCTTGGGGTGGCCGGCGATGGGGTCGACGAACTCGGGGGCCAGCGGCTCGTCGCCGCGGATCTCGCGGGGCGGCGGCGGCAGCAGCTGGATGGGCTGGGCGAACAGGCGCAGCGTGGGCGCGATGTCGTAGGACGAGTCGGTGTCGGTGGTGACGATCATGACGGAGCCGCGCCAGACGTCGCGCTCGAGCGGGGCGCCGTCGCGGGCCGTGCGGCCGGGCACGCGCTCGCGGCGGATGCCGCAGAAGCGCAGCAGCGGGCCGCACTTGAGGTACAGGGGCGGCTTGAAGCGGGTAGGACCTGGACGCAGGGGTTAGCGGCGACGGCTTCACGACAGGGCTCAGGCCTGGAGGAGCAGGGTTCGTTGTACTGGCGTAGGAAAGGGCAAAGGCGGCGTCATTGCTGCGCAGCGAGAAACAACCGAGGCTGTCTTGGGAGTCGCTGGCTGCCGAGGGGCTCGGGCTGGCGGGGCGCAGCCCGTCCCGTCGCCGCCCTCGGGCCTTCGCACGTCTGGATGGAGCGGCCAGGTGCTGGGGCGCGAAGGGCGGGTCGCTGCTGATTTCGCTCGTCGCGGACAGAGCGACGTCACCGCTCTGCACCGAGAAGATGCTGGGGAAGATGGCCTCGCGGCCGTGGATGCGCATACCGTTGGTCTCTGCATACTCGCCCTCGAAGGCCTCGGCCTTGACGGGGCGGCTCGACAGGCTGCTGCTGCGGTGCCGCGAGTGCGGCCTCTCCCACCACGTCGGGTTCTTTTCCGAAGCGGCGGCAGACGGCGCAGCGCCTTCCAGGTCGAGCATGGTGCCGGTCAGCGCCCCGACCGTCGCCTTCTTCCACTCGTCCAGGTACGGCGGGTGCCGATAGACGTCTTGGGCAGGCTGGTGTCTGTCGCGGACGCGGTTGACGAGATCCGTCAGGCGTTGCCTCGTGCTCTCGCGCTCGTCGCGCGGCGATCCGTCCGCGCCGGGATCCCTCCCCAGGACCACCTGTTCGGCCCTCCTCTGGCCCGGCGACTTCTTCAGCTTCGCAGGGTACCCGGGCGCATCGTCGTCCGAGTCGACTTGGGAGCTGGTCCTGGTGGTCGAGGGAGGACCTGGCCTGTACATGTCATCCTCCGAGACGCGCGTCGGCCACGGGTCGCTGGGCGGGGCCTTTTTGAGCTTGTTGCTGCCGCTTCTCGGCGGCGTGCGACCGCTCGGCGGCGGCGGCGGCACCTCCGGAGGCTCGAAGCCGTTGGGAGGGCGGATGTCGCTCCTCGCGGCACGCTCGCGGAAGCTGAGGTTGCGCTGAAGGCCAGGCTCGGCGGGAGCAGCGGCGGGAGCAGCGGCGGGAATCCGGTCGAGCTCGGCGGCTGGCGGCTGCTTTCGAAGCTCCCCCGGCGGGTTCTGCGAGAGAGGCCCGTCGTGATGCCGGGGGCCGCTCCGCGGATCCTTGTCGGCGTCCCTGGAAGCCGCCCTTTCGCGGACGGCGCGCTCGGCGGCCTCGACGCGGGCCCGCTTGTCCTCCTTGGAGATGTTGTCGAGGGTCTGCTCCAGCTTCTGCAGCGGGGAGCGGACGTCCGACAGGCCCTTGCTGCGGCCGGCCGACGTGTTGGCCGCTGCGCGACGCGCGCTCCGCTGCAACGACTGCTCGGCCGCCGAGGTCCTTTTGCGGCCGTTGGCCAGGGGAGAGTTCCGGCCGCGGCCGGGCTCGGTGACGACGCGGGTCCGCGGCAAGGCCGACTCTTCGAGAGCCACGCGGCCCTCCTTCCGGGCGGCGGCGGCGGCGGCGGCGGCGGCCCTGCGGTAATCGTCGTTTTCGTCGTCCATGGACATCCTGCGGGAGTGTCCGCCGGCGGGAGGTGGGTACCTGGCGGTGATGGAGGCGGGCGTGGAGGGTGCGGGAGGAGCGTCGGGGGCGGCAGGCGGGGGGTGGGCGGCAGCTAGCGCGGCATACTCGTCGTCCTGCTCCTGGTTGCGGCTTCGGCGGCGGCGGCGGTTTTCGATGAGCTCTGGAGGGTACTGGGTCGCACCGTAGGGTAAAGAGGGCGGCCGTGGGGTCAATCCGTAACCCTGGAAGCTCGAGGCGGTGGGCGACGCAAACGGGCTCATGGTGGACTCGGTCGGCGCATCCGACTTTGTAGTCTGGATTGACACGCGATTCGACGCCAGCGAGCTCGGAGCCGGGGCGTCCAATGAGGAACGCTGGCCCGCGGCGACGTCCATGCCGTCGGACAAGCGGCGAGCTCTGGTTTGGTCGGTGCTAGGTCCGGGGAGGTGGCCCCAGTAGGGAGCCGACATGTTGGCGGTTGGGTTGGCGACGGGGCTTGGGGCTATCAGGCCGTCGGGCTGTCGTTCCTTGTTGTCCCTGCAGCCCACGTGCTGCGCGAGCCTGCGGTCAGGCTGACTGGACGGCTTGATTTTTTTTGTCCTTTGCCTTGCCTGCTAGTTACCACTGCAGTAGACTACTACGTTTTGCGGGGGGTGGGAGCAGGAGATGCGACGGGCTGGTCGATGGTCGGGGGGACTCAATGCCGGGAGTTCAAGCGCGGGCCACTCGTCGGCGAGCTGCAGGTTCCCATGGCCGGAGCAACCAATGCTCTGCAAACACATGCGCAGCGGGCTCGTCCGGGCACGACCATGGCGCGTTGGGCCCTGCCAGCTAGTTATAACCCGGAGCGAGGCGGCCAGGAGCCGGTGGCCCTGCAGCAAAGCGGACAGGGCGGTGGGGGAGGTGGCCAGGTATGACAAGATCCCGGCTGCAGGGAGAAAGTGGAGGGGGGTGGACAGGCTGGCGGCGAACGAAATGCACGCTGGGAACGAATTGAGAGCATCGACTGGGCAGCGAGCGAGCTGGCCGACGGGACAGGGCCGGCCGTCAGGAGCTTGGGCGGGAAGATCGAATGCTTGGCGTGGTTGGGCCCAGGCGAGCAGGGGGGGGGTTAGCATCGCCAAATCACCAACCATGGCCGTCGCTGCAGAAAATCAGAAGGCGGGTAATGCTAGTTAGTCCGCACCGCTGGGTCTCTTTCGTTCACACTGCATGGGACAAAAAAAAAAAAAAAGCCGGTGGCTGGCCACCCATTGCCCAAGGAAAAGATCCAATTCCGGCCGGTGGAGGTCGACGACGGGTGAATATTTTACAGAGCCTGTTGGATCCGACCACGGCTGTGTCCCGGTCGTGTGGTGAAGGCTCATGGGTCAACGACGAGGCAAGTCATTCCTATGTCGAAGAAGCCGTTGCATTTCCACCTCCAAGGCACACGCACGGCATGGCATGGCACCCACATGGCCGGGCACGACCACGGGACGAACCGTGGGCGTGGGGAGCGTCCCCGATCGGCGTGAATGATTGGGCGTTGGAATCGTTCAGCGGATGGGGAAGTCGACGATGCGAGCCAGACCGGAATGCATACGGTGTAGGGCTTCTTGAGGAACCGGCGTGGAGTTTTGAGCAAGGCGTTGCCTTGGGTGGGCTGTTGTGTGACGTGTGTGAGTGACGAGTGTGGGTGTTGTTGCGATGTGAGACAAGAGGTGGAGGAGGGTCCGCTTCACCGTTCGTTAGCCCAGGGCCAAGGCCGAGTTCTTCATCATGGATTCCTGCACTTGCACGCTTCCCGCGCAGAATGGCAGTGCGCTCCTTCTGCTTTTCCGCTCTGACGCCTCCTTTGCTTTTGCTGCTGCCTGTGTCCTGTGGGTCTCTCTCCATGGATCTTCCGTGCCGTCATGTCCGATGGAGAAGGAACGGCTGCTCAATGGCGGGACCCAGGCAGACGGGCGGTCAGATGGATGGCACCCGATAAGAGATAACGTTGGTAGCGTTGGTGGGTCGTCTTGGACATGGAATGGGCTCCCATGTTTGGGTCGTCTCGTCTTGTCTTGTCTTTGCTCTAGCTACCTATCTAGTGAACTATTATAGTATAACTTTCCATACCTCAAAGTGACGGCATGTCTGTCGGCTGGCAAAACGTCTTGTCCATCGTCCATCGCAAACAACCAACTCGGCCAGCAATCCGGAGCAATTCGGCAGAGACAACAACAACAACAACAACAACAACCTGCAGGTTGGTGGGTGGTACGAGGAACGGAGTCATGCGTTTCTTTTCATTTACGCAGTATTTGTTGTTTCCTAGATGGGAGAGGGGGTGGGTTGCTGCCGGAGAAAAAGCCCGGAGCTGACGCAGCCTCTCGTAATAGCAGCAGCACAGCATACCGTACCATACCCTACCGTACCGTACCAAAGGCCGCAAGTGGACCGGCTCCTCTGTGGCGCATGCCGTCTGATTGGCCGCCCCGGTGGCTTATACAAACCCCCTTTCGGCGTGTTACAAGGGATCGTGGGGCTTCCCAACAATGCCATGGCCCAAGGCTTAGCTTGGCTGCCCTGAACCGCGAAACGAGCGTGCGTGGCCCTTTGGGTGTGCGCTTTTGTCCGTCGGCGTCTTGGAGCCACCTTTTCCCTGCGTTGCTTCAGGACGACCTTCTTGCATCATCCCAAGCAGCCGTGTTTGGGAAATGGATCGGACTGGGTTGGCCCTCCTCCAAACTTAAAGGACAAGCCGGACAAGCTGGACAAGCTGGAAACCTGGTCATCCATTTTCAGGAGTTTCAGCTTTCGGCCTTGACTCGAGCCGAATCGCCACCGGCCCAGGCCCAGCGAATCTGTCTCGGACCCTGTTTCGACATCGTCCCTTGATCACCGACAGATTTCCCAGACCACCTCGCTCGGCCGCATCCCGCGTGCTCCCACGTAACGACAACGACAACACCACACACAACCAACGCTCCACCGTATGGTCCGCCCCGAAAGACGTCC
The DNA here is from genome assembly GCF_042764415.1 of Remersonia thermophila. Taxonomy (NCBI): domain Eukaryota; kingdom Fungi; phylum Ascomycota; class Sordariomycetes; order Sordariales; family Chaetomiaceae; genus Remersonia; species Remersonia thermophila. The sequence continues at coordinate 666,363 of NC_092217.1, forward strand.
GCCACAGTCCTAGAGGTGTTCCCGCCTCGCCCCCTCCTCCTCCTCGTCCTCCTCCCCTCCCACACCAGCAACCATGAAGGTCTGGTCCGGTGCCCTCCTGGGCCTCGCCGCCCTCGCTTCGGCATCCGGCATCCTGCCTCGCAATTGGCACGCCAACGACTACTACGTGCTCCATCTCGATGCCGACACGTCGCCGCGCGACGTCGCCCGAAGCTTGGGGCTCCGCCACGAGGGCCCCCTCGGCGAGCTTCCCGGCCACCACATCTTCGCCGCCGGCAGGTCGGAACACGATGTCGTCAAGCGCGAGCTGTCGCGCCGCCGCCGCCGCAAGCGGTCCCTGGGCGAGAGGCACCCGCTGGACGGCGTGCTCTTCTCCGAGAAGCAGAAGCTGCGGAAGCCCTGGGAGAAGCGCGTCGTCCCGCCCCGGCAGGGCCTGCTGCCCGAGTCGGCCGCCCCCTTCGCGCAGGGCCAGCCCGTCCAGTCGGCCGTCGAGGCCCAGGCGGACCTGGCGCAGCGCCTCGAGATCCGGGACCCCATCTTCCGCGAGCAGTGGCACCTCTTCAACACGGTGCAGCCCGGCCACGACGTCAACGTGTCGAGCGTCTGGCTGCAGGGCGTCACGGGCAAGAACGCGACCGTGGCCATCGTCGACGACGGCCTCGACATGTACAGCGACGATCTCAAGGACAACTACTACGCGGCCGGCTCGTACGACTTCAACGACAAGACGGACGAGCCGCGGCCCCGCCTCTCGGACGACCGCCACGGCACCCGCTGCGCCGGCGAGGTGGCGGCCGTGCGCAACAACGTCTGCGGCGTCGGCGTGGCCTACGACGCCAAGGTCGCCGGCCTGCGCATCCTGTCCAAGCTCATCTCGGACGCCGACGAGGCCGTCGCCATGAACTACGAC